>NW_027315857.1:12098340-12753340 GCF_026437365.1 Eucyclogobius newberryi | reverse complement strand
GAGGAGCCTCCTCTGCTTGAATCCATGGAAATGTTGCACTTTTGCCTGTAATATTCCACTGCATGACATAAAGTATAATCTATTTTCATGGAGAATGTTTAGAAGTATGGGTTTAACGCTCTATTTGAATAGAACCAGAAAGTTACATACTGTTACTTTAGATACAAAATAATGTAGTAAAATATTTGAGCGATGGCTTTGCTGTGACTTCTCTCTCTGTAAAAGCTGTGCATACATATATAAAATGCATACATGTGAATATCATTGTTACTGAGGCCAAAAGAAGTGTGAGCGCTAGAAATGACCGAATGAGCTGCTTTTCACCATTTGAAAATCAATTCCACTGATGCTTTGTAGAAGGGATCTTTTTGTACTTAAATGTAAAGGAACTAAATCACTTTTTGGGAGGGATAAAATCTTGTTTTTTATACAGAATGAAAAACTGAAACTGAGTCATGTTTTATTCATGTTAATATCGTTGATAATAGACTGTATCGTCATCCGCGCTTCAGGATTCCTCCTTTTCACAATGTATTTTTTTCCATCAAAACCTTACATTTTTGATGGAAAACCTTTGTGGCGCACTTTTATATTCTTTTTTTTTTCAATTTCACATTTTGAGTTTCTCGCCACATCCAGGTGACCTTGGCCTCCCGCTGTGCCTCTTGTTTTGTTGTCATTTCTTTGTCTTTTTTCCCTCTGATCCGGCACTGTCAGAGGAATACTGATGTTTAATCCTGTAGTAGTGGAATACTGTGGGGCGCGGCGGCAATTTAAGAAAATGTTTGGGATGAAATTTGGACGGTAGTAAATTGAACCCAACTTTTTGTCATCATTTTTGTCCTTGATTTGTCGTCTTTCACTTCAGTGTTTGGGACGAGCTTGTATTACAGCGCGATTAACCCTTATGAATTCATTTGGTGAATTCAGAAAATGAAAAATAAATTGAATTGGTGAAAAGTCCCTTGTAGTATGAAGTCAATTACTATTTATTATGCACAAAGAATGTCTCTTATTTAGAAACATTTAATATTGCTTTTCTTTTAATTCACTTGTGTCCTTTATCATAGGTTTTCTTTGACACCACCCCCTGAAGGAAAGGTTTCACAGGTCTTTCCTTCTGCTGCTGTCAGACTCTACAACAAATACTGTTTGCCCTGAACACGTGCAATACTGACTTAACCATGTGCAATACTGACTTAACCATGTGCAATACCGTCATTTTCATGTGCAATTAGTCGTACTCACAAGCAATTCATTTTCATGTGCATACAACTGATGTAAATAAGTGTTTTGCTTACTTACCATTAGTATTAGTATTATTTAGTCTTATCCTAGCATTTTTTTTTACTTCATTTTATTATTTCATTTAATTTGTATCTTTTAATTGTATTTATTTTTCCTCCATTCCCTATTAAGATATGAGAGGAGTTTTGTTAATAAGAGTTTTTTGTTTTGTTTATAAGGGCTTACGGAGTAAGAGCTGCTTTTTTTTTTTTTTTTAAACTTATCTGAAACTTATTTTTTAAAATATATTTATTTTCCCCGTGTGTGGACAATAAAGTATTATCTTATCTTAACATCCAGACAATAGCAGCAAAAAGACTTTAAACCCAGTGATATTGACTCCATATTTTATTAATTTTATTACAGTATACAAATATATCCACACACACAATGACAAAACCTATGCGTCGTAAACATTCACCGTCTCCACTTCTTCTGTGGCGTCCTTCAGTGTGTGTGCTGTTCTCTTCAGAGGCCCTTCTGGTGTCCTGGTGTCCCTGTCACACTGCAGCACTGCCCCCTGGTGGCAGTCTGCTGCGAGGCCCGGTCCAGATGATGCAGAAGGAGAAGCAGGATCACAGTGAGAAGCAGAGAGCTCTGACATCAGGCTGCGAGCCGCCCACAGGAGCGTATTGCACGGGTCGGGTCCAGCGTAGTGTGAGGGGAGCAAGCTCAGTGTTACAAGCACAATTTGGACTGAGAGATTTCTTTGAGCATGTTTTTATATCTAAGGTTCAAAAGACAAACACAAGGTTCCACTGTTCACAAACCATGAAATCTTCAAGGTCCGTGGTCACATTCTGCTTGAAATTGTCACAACAAAGACATAGACCACCTCAGTAGAAACGATGTACGGTCAGTATTGTTGTTGTTGTTGTTGTTGTTGTTGTTGTAGTAATGGATGGCCAGTGTTTCATAGTCATGTCTCCACAATACTGCCGCGCCAAAGGTTCAGACTCAAATACAAATGTTTTAACGATACTTAGGATCATTGTGTATGGAACACTAAAGAGCATCAATAAAATATATATTATTTAAATATTCCATTCATTCCAACTGAAATGTTGAAGACACGCCTTTTATTTAATGCAACATTTCAAATGTAATTCCTTCTTATTTGAATCTCCACCAGACTCTGATTGTAACACTGAGTTTGAAGGGAAGAGAGCTTAAGACAAAAAAATGGAGGACAAATGGCTACAGGATGCAGTTAATCAAGTAGTAAAGGTCAGCTCCATTACATTGGATGTAATGTACTCACTGATTGGTAAAATCTGCATATTCAACAACCTTTAGCTCATCACCAATAAAAATCTATGTAAAACATCTAAGACCAAAAGAACATGAAAACAAAGTCTACAGAGTAGCAGAGGCCGCTCCCGTCCTCCTCCAAACTCAACTGTCCCAGAGCACTGAGAGCGCAGTAGTGCAACACTTTGTTTCAGAAGAAATGAGTCAAGTGGATGAAGACCATGGCCAAACACTGGACAATAAAGAGCATTTCAAAAGGGTGAAGAATAACTTAGTAAAATAATTTGTCATCTTTAAATGTTGAACAGACACTCAGTAGACTCCACTCACCCACAGTCTCTGCAGTAAACACCATTCAACCCGACACAGTGGCTTTTGGTTCTAATAAACGCAGAGTGTCTTGTGCAAATGTGACCTTTGACCTTTCTTTGACACTAGTTTGACCTTTGCAGGCTCTCCCTGTGAGGCTGAATGAACTTAAAGGCAATATTCAAATAAGGCCGTCAGTGTGGGCGGGGCTCCACTCTGAGCTACATTCGTCTCTGATGACAAAGAGAACATTTTAGAGTTTTACAGTGAGATTAGTGCTAAGACGTCAACTCGCTGTGCAGCGCTATTTCTTCTTTTTAAATAAAGATTTGATTTTGGATGAGGAGCGCTTGATTCTGTCCCCGTTGTCGCAGGAGTCCTGGGAGGAGGTGCTGGGCAGCTTATGCTCGCGCCCCACACTGCGTCCCTCCGAGTCCAGGGAGGTGAGGGAGGGGTAGCGGCCCACATTGGGCAGCATGCTGGGGGGCAGCTGGCTGAAGCTGTACGACTTCTCCAGGAGGCCGTTGTACATGCCTTTGCCGCCCTGAGTGGGCGGGGCACTGTGAGACTCCGGCATGATGCAGGTGAGGTCGGGGGAGGGGCCCTGTGCAAAGGGGTGGTGCTCCAGGGCGGGGGAAGGGCTGGTGGAGGGTGGGCCGGAGGGGCTGGTGACTGGAGGGGGTGTGGAGTCCCTGCTGCTGCTGGACGCGGGGCTGGACGCTACGGGCTCCTGGCTCTGAGTGTACAACATCATCTCCTCACGGGAGATCTTCCTGTACGGGGTCTCCGAGCCCATGGAGCAGGGGCACTGGTACGGCTTCCGGCTCATGGAGCTGAGCGAGTCTGTGTCCGAGATGCCCTCTGGAACCGCCTCCCTGTGCACACATGGACAAGAGTTAACACGCAGAAGGTGTTTAGGCCTGACATGATGTTCACTCTCATGTGTGATGAGCCAAATCTAACTTCTCTGCAGTAAATGTGTACTGAACGCAACATTTACTCAAAAACTGTTAAATAGCAATGTCTCACTCAACTTTTAATATTTAAGTCACTGTGCTAACTCAGTAGGTCCCGCTGGAATTCTAATAGCTTTAAAGGAACTTTGAATTAAAAAAAACAGTGATGACTAAAAGCATTTGTACAGAGGTAGACATAAGGGTTCAAGAGCAGTAACTAGTCAAGTCCAAGCACCGAGTCTGAAGTCGCTGAAGAGTCTGAATGATGAATGAATGATTAAGCAGATAATTGACTATGAAAAATAATTGTAGTTGTATTTTAATAAACATAATCTGGACTATGCAGACTCTAAAACACATGCAAAAAGACCTTTTTATTCCAATGACAGTGGCATTATTAAATCAAAGTACAGTGGGGTTTCAGCCCTTCCCAAGTCATCAGTCATTAAGTGTGAGTCACAAGTTTAAGTCTGGAACTTTGAGCTTTAAAGATCCCATATCATACTATTTTTCCCCATTTCGTAGTCTGCTCTAAGGGTATATTTGATACTAATAAGTGTTAACATAAAAGTTATAAAATATCACCCATATCTTGCACCCCGCTCACAAACCCAGAAATGCAGACTTAGTTTGAGATTCGCCCCCACCCTTGCGATCTGCCTCCCCCGCCCTGCGTGTTACAGGTACAGCGTGCTTTCGCTGCACTTTACAGGGATGACGCGTCGCTGAGGGTAGGCCCCGTCCGTCTGCACATCCGAGGAGAAGGATATAGACTGTACTCTCGCTAAAGACTGCAGGAATCAATCAAAAAAACACTTTGGGTACATATATGAGGCACCAATAGCACTGTAAGAAGGTTAAAAAGGTCGATTTTGCATGATATGGGACCTTTAATCCCTGAGTGAACTGACCAGAGTCACCTCCAGCGCCATGATCCCCCCAAACAACCCTCAGACCAGAAACCACACCACACATTCAGAGAGCTGGGACGCATATAACACTGAGCTCATCTCCAAAGCGTCTCACTCCACCACGGTCACCACCACGGTCACCACCACGGTCACCACCACGGTCACCACCACCACAGTGCCCACCACACGTCACCGCAACTGAGGCTTCTGGGTAATCCACCTGTGCATGATCCGGCGAGCAAAAGCATCGGACCTGGGGCGGCGGGAGCTACGTACCCTCTCCTATCTGTGCTGAACACGATGTGCTCGTCGTCAGCCTCGGGGTGATAGGAGAGGGTGGAGCTGGCCATGGAGAGCAGGTCGGGGTCGGGGGAGAGGAGTGAGGGCTGCTGGGACGAGAGGAGGCTGCGGCGCGAGCGACAGATGCTGCTGTTCCGAGTCAGAGGAGGACGCATCATACTGGGAGCTGGGACACACGGGAACACACAGGAACACAAAGATACTTGATAATACCGCACTTTAAGGATTACGTGGAGTTAAAAGCTATGGAGTGTTCAGATTAAGCGTGAATAAAGTACAAAATAAGGAGGATTAAAAACTGCAAAGTGACTCGGCAGGGAGTTCATTTATATTGTCAGGGAAAAAGACAATTTTTACAGCGGATTTTTTTGCGTGGAGAGAAATCTGATCATCAAAAATCCCCAACGACACGTCAGTTTGTCAATGGATTTTTAGATTAACTGTATTTGGAAGACAAAGTGCAATGAATTTTAAATAACTCTTTAAATCTTCAACATTTTCTCTTTTATGTTTGTCTTTGCCACATGAGTTTGCGGTTTATTTGTATAATGTTCCTTGTCTAAACCTGCACAGGCCTGAACGATCAAAGAAATCAGATTACTCACACCAGATGTAACTGGTCACATGGCATTTCAAGATTCTGAGAACTCCAGAAAATCACTTTTCATGAGGGAATCCAACAACATTTAAAGTGCATTTGGCAGATTAGACATCACATTTCACTAAAACATAGTGAAAGTGCATTATGTAGGATTATGGCATTTCTAACCCTACAGTTGTTGAGCACGAGTAAATCCTGAGGTAACGTGGATTTGAATAAGTAGTGGGCAGTACTGGCAAATATGATTATGTCAATATACTTTTCATCTCGATAACGATAGTCAGAGGATATTGGGGCAAACGCGTCTTAAAACTTATTAACTGAGCTATAATTATCAGACAAATGTGAAATGTCTGTCAAATGAATCACCAAAGATAAAATATGCCCTTATTTTAAAGTTTCATTTTTGTTGCATTTTTCACTATAAACGGACTTTACATCTCTTCAAAACAACATTCACAATATAATTCAAATTGTAATATATTGCCCAGTTGCACAGTAAAATGTACAGAAATGAAAAATAACAAGGTAAAATGCATTTTAGAGTAAAATAAGTTCAATTCAAATGAGATTTAAGATCCTGATGAGATGAAACAATCCTGCAATAAAGTTCTGCTAACAATGCTAGCGTGCCTTAGCATCAGCCGTTTCCTGTCCAGAGTAAAGCGACGCTTCAAAGTGGATTATTAGCTAAATGTTGTGGACTGGGAATCATTGATTTGCAAAGAAAATACTAATGGATAAGATCAACATTTTTACACAATTTTCTACTTTTATTGTTGGATAAGGATTTCTTGGCCCGTAGGCCTTAGGAAACCGCTGATTTGAACTCTGACCCTGTGGCCACGGAGCAATGCGTTACAACTAAATATAAAACAATCCATACACTTATTATGCAGCCTCCTCTAGATCTTAGGCCAGTTTTGGCATTACATTTTCAATAATAGTATGAAAGCACATTACAGAGCGAGTTCTGAGAGAGCGTTCCAATACTCACATGTGAACTGCTGAATGATGGGAGGCGTGTCCTCGTCCAGGTCGTCCACGCCCCCTGCGATGGGATAGGGCGGCACGGACACGCGGGGCATCACCACCCAGCTGTGGTCCGAGTACAGGCTGGCAGTCAGGCTGGGCAGTCCAGAGTTATTGACCACGGGAAAGCCACACAGCTTCTCGATCTGCTGCCAGCGATGGAGGCGCTCGCGGAGGCAGGCCGTCACCTCCGACAGGGACTTCCTGGAACACACAAGAGTTACTCAGCAGGGATTTTACCAAGAGTGTCGGGATCCAGTAGTACTTTTTACATTGCACGGTACAATGACAATTTCTGTTTTCAATGCAACAAAATTGACAAATGTAAATCAGGGAAGGGATGAATCTCTGCCACATACTGTATAAGATAAGATATTCCTTTATTGTCCCACATGGGGAAATTTCATTGGTGCAACGCAGGTAGATACAGAGGTAGATACAGAAGAACAGATCACTTATAGGAAGTCTGAAAAACACTTTCAGTAGAAGATCTCCTATAAATAAATAAAAACTCCCATAGACAAATAAATAAATAAATACCATTGCATGTGATCACGACAGTAATTGCACATGAATATGTGTCACGACAGCACATAGATTGCACATGAATTTCACATGAATTCCAACAGCAATTGCACATATGACAGAATTGCACATCAGTATTAGGTTAGGTCAGTATTGCGACGGGATAACGTGACGATCTCCGGGTAAGACGACTGTTCTCCGCAGTTTCATGAGTTCCTCCTTTGTGGAAACGCGGTACGGCGCCGGCCGGGGGGCGGGGCCGGAGCCGGGGGGCGGGGCCGGAGCCGGGGGACTCTGAGCCAAAACACATCGCAACGACACGACGAAAACACTCAATCCAGCCGAATAAAGTCAAAACAAGTTAACTTAAAGCGATTCCAGTGCGTGTCCCGATCGTTCGTGAAGTTCCTCTTTCATATAAACGTGTATATAAACGTGTACCGACGACACGCCGTACTTTAGCGCGGCCGGAGGGCGCGGGGGGGCTCACTCGGAGCTAGCTCACGTCACAACAACACAACGAACGCAACGAAAAACGCTCAAATCCAGCCAAAAAAAGTCAAAAACAGTTGAATTAAAAAACTATTCCAGCGCGTGTCCCTATCGTACAGTAAAGTATGAGCCAATCCATGTGAATAAGTGAATAAAAGTGTAGCTTCTATTTTCACAGCGTCGATAAAAAACACAAACAAAACTATCGCAATTGCTCACAATCTTGGACCGTTCTTTCTTTTCTGGTGAAAGAGAAACTCACTTTGCTTCGAGAATCTTATGGTCCACTTCGTCCAGCGACGAACTGTGGGCCACGTGAAGAGTTCCAAACACTGAACCCCTTTTCTTTTTTATTTTCTCTGCCTGAAATCAGAATAAAATAGATTATACATAATACAACAACAACAACAGCAACAACAACAACAACCATAGTTTCATTTGTAGCACCTTTTAAAAGTCTGAAAAATGCATGATATTGAGACAGACTTGAGTGAGCGATATGACATTACGCAACACAATTTTCATTTGATTTGAATCACAACTCTGTATTTCTTTATATCAGGGTTGAAACTAACAATTATTTTAATAGTTGACAAGTCAGGGATTATCTATACTGTACACTGAGTTTAAAAATACATTATCAACCAAATAAAGGTGGAAATATGCTGACTGAAGGCTTCTACACAAATATTTTTAATGAATATAGTGTATTATTGCTGCAACTCAGAAAGTTGTCTTCTTTTTTTTTACATTCTGATAAAATAACACCACTGTCTTTCATATAAAAAAAGGTATTTTTGTGTTTTAGCTTCTGTACAGTTCAGACAAATATCATGATTATCAAAAGTCTACAAGTATTTTTTATTGTCGACTAGTCACTATGAGACAATTGTCTGTTACAAACCTACTTTACATCGTCTTTTAAAGGTAACCAAAGCTATTATCTGTTCCTAAGACTTCACGCTCAATATTTGACTATATTTACCGGCATTATATATTAAACGTGAGCATATTGAATGGGCAGTACCTCATCTTTGGCCACACAGAGCTGGAACTCGGCGCTCTGCTTCTTGATGTTGTAATACTGCACCTCCACCTCGTGCGTGAGCTGCAGCCACTTCTGCAGCGCCTCCGGGACCGAGCGCTCCGACTGCATCTCCTTCTCGGCGCGCTTCAGAGCCTTGCGCACCTTCACAGGACCAACACCACACGTTAGACTCTAGCGTGGGGCAGACGGTCAAGCCATGCACCGGGGACGGGCCAGGGACACACACAGACTTGGTTTTAAAAGGAATGATCAGCTCAAGAGTCACATGCAAGTCGTCCCATGCAAGAGCGGACACAACGCCATACGTGTTCTTATTTGACATCAGAATAAGAACACTTTAACTATGTAAAAAACAGTCAAACGTATTCACATGTGCTCATTTATATAGTAGTCAAATAGTAATATTTCAGAAAATAAATTGCAAACTGTATCATTCAAAAGTGAGAAGCATATTTCAACATGCGATGAGATTTGCAACATGAGATTTGACTAGCAAACAGTTAATAATAATGTGTTAATAAGCACTAGTTATTTGTTAGACAATTACTAGCATGTTTAGATGGCTTATGTGTGTTAATAAACCATGTACACAATGTCAAATTTCACTAAAACATAGTGAAAGTGCATTATGTAGGATTATGGCATTTCTAACCCTACAGTTGTTGAGCACGAGTAAATCCTGAGGTAACATGTGGATTTGAATAAGTAGCGGGTAATACTGGCAAAAATGAATATATCAATATACTTTTCATCTTGATAATGATAGTCAGAGGATATTAGCTCAGACATGTCTTTAAACGTCTTAGCTGAGCTTTAATGATCAGACAAAAGTGAAATGTCTGTCAAATGAATCACAAAAGGAAAAAATATACCCTTATTTTAAAGTTTATTACATTTTTTGTTTTCATTTAAAATTTTGTGGTAGCATTTTTCACTATGAACGGTACACTCAATATTCAAACTTTAAATCTCTTCAAAAGAACATTCACAATATTATTCAAATTGTTATATATTGCCCAGTTGCACAGTAAAATGTACAGAATAGCATGCATTAGCATCAGCCATTTCCTGTCCAGAGTAAAGCGACCCTTCAAAGTGGATTATTGGAGTGGACAGTGGATTAAGTTTGAGTACTAATAAGCTGCATCTTAAACTATTTTACAAAAACTCAAGTGATATATGCCAGTAAATGCCTTACAAGTGCTGATAAACCAATAACTTGAGCTTATTACTGCATTATAAATAGTCATTTAGTTTACCTAAATGTTTTCTTTGCCATTAGCCTTCAAAATCCCCCTAAACATAATGTTTCCAAAAGGCTAGAAAGAGATGTATCATGTTTCAAACCATTAAAGTCAGTGACACGATAGTGCGGTCTCACCTGAACGAGCTCCTCCTCTGCGTACTTGAGTCGGCTGAGCTCGCACTCGGCGCCCTCCCTCAGCTCCCTCAGTCTGTACGCCTCTTTCTTCGCTCCTGTGATCTCGTCCCTCATCTTCTGCTCCAGGTTCTGCTTCTCCACAGCCACGGTGCGGTTCTCCTCCTGGGCCTTCTCCAGCCTGCACCACCACCGACCAAGAATTCATCGATTAATATCACGGCAAAACCAGAACTCGTTAATACCTCCTGCAATAACAAATCCGTGTCTACACTGTCCCTTCATTGCGGTCAGAAGGGTAAATATGACTAGCGTGTGCCCGTACCGACTCTGCAGGTCCAGGAGGCTCTGCTCGGCGTGTTGCAGGCTGTCCAGGTCCTTCATCATCTGAGAAATGTGTACTTTACTGGACTTGTTCTGCACGTAGGCGAACCAGCAGCCGCCCACGCCGATCACTATGGAGAACATCAGGACAAAGTCTTTCATCCAGTTGTGCTGCGCACCTACGAGGAGGACGCAGAAAAAGCCACGTGAATGATGAAACCGATGGATGAACTGTGGTAGAAGTTGCGGGGAGTACTTACGCTGAGGAGGACCGAAAAGCACAGCATCCAGCGCTTTTAAAACTAACTTTTGTTTATGCCGCTGGTCTAATATCTTCAGCTGCATCGATAAAAAGGACGGTTCATTTGCTGCTAATCTAAAATAATGAGGAAACACATTAAGGATAGAATTAGCATCAGTGCGCATGAAACCAACAAAAAAAAGGTATGTGCGTTTTAATTGGAAAACAACATCTTGTTTTCACTGCCACTGGTTTGTTGATATTTCAGACAAACATTAAAGATATAACCAAGGAATGTTCCACAGTATAGCATTAAATGTGTACATCTCCATGAAGACAAGTACGTGACACCAAGTTTTACGGTATTTAATCAATAAAACCACGTGTAATTGAATAAATACAGGACATATATGTTTAGCGTCATATTGTGGAAAATTCCAGTTGAAGCAATAACATCTCCATGGAGACAAGCAGGTGGCAAACCCAATAGTGCACCTTTAACTCATGAACTAATGACTAGTATGTAATGTATGTTGCAGTGTACACATACATAATACATCACATGTGCTCCTGGTGACAATTACAGCCGTTTCAATATTTCTTCCATATAAAATCTAATTCTCAACCGTCAAGGTCAGGTCGCTCCATGTGTTACAGGCATCGTCCAGTAGTGGGCAGCATTGTACAAAGTAATACAGCACATATGAGAGAGGATGCTGAGGAGCACAAACCGAGGTAAGGTGTTCCCAGTCATTCTGAAGTCCCTGAAGTTCTTCTCGTACTGAGGCAGCTCCACACACTCCTTCAGCCACTGCACCGTGTCCTGGTTCGTCCAGTTATGCACTAAAACGACAACGATCAGCATCACACCGGCAGAAAAGAAGTGATACAGCAAAACGAACTGTGTCATCATCATTTCTTACAAAACGTTAACCAACTGCTAGTAGCTGTTCATTTTCGATATTGGAAGACTCAACTAAACACCTTCGTTTACAACACAATAAAATGTAAAATGTATTTGTTTTGAAGGATTTTTTAATGACGGCCTCAGAAGTGAATGAAATATCCATGAGGTCTTATTATAGATAGAACCTATTCACTTCATATGTGAAATGCATGTGATTTTTTCCAACATTTTATTTTAGAACTCATTATCATGCACCTGAGTGGGCTTAAAAGGGGCACCATGAGCTGAAGTTTAAAAATCATATATTGCAAGTCTTTATTTTATTGTATATATGTTTATTCATTTCAATCCCTAATAATTATAAGTCCAATATTTCCCCAAAAAGGTTCAGCCCAGCTTGGTAAAACGTAGTGGCGTGAGCTTTTGTCTTTCAAAATGCAAGATAACACTTATGCCAGGTGCACTTTTCTACATTTATTTCTAGAGAACCACAAAGTATATATGAACCATGAAGAAAACAATTAATGGAGTAAGACACAACCCAAAAAGATGCTGCATATGTGGGCGTTTACAGCCAATCCTTGAAACATAATCCACTTCTTTCATCATCTTTAAACCCTGTTCATTTAAGACATGGCCACACCTGTGTCATGTGACCATGTTTTATTACACAACGCTGGCTAATGTCTCAACACGAATAATAATGCCTGTAATAACAAATGCCCTGGTTGTGTTTAAGGAGTGATTACCTTCAGAGGCCTTCCAGGCTCTCCACAGCTCCTCCACTGTGATGTGCTGGTCCTCCCGGTGCAGGACGCTGTGCTTGTTGGTTTGCTGTTGCTTCATGTCTTCTATAATGAACTAGAAAAGATAAAACATAAATAGGCGTTTCAGGCGTGACAAAATGTGAAAACAATAAGATGTTCAGTAACTAACTAATGCATAATATAAAGATTCATGTTAATTTATTGGCTCGTTGGTTTAGGTATAAAAAAGCATCTGATGGTGCTTTCTCAACTGGTTCATGTGTATTCAGCTTCATGTGTGTGTGTGTGTGTGTGTGTGTGTGTGTGTGGTCAGGCAGTTGGGGAGGTAGGCATCTTTTTTACTTAACAAATAAAGTTTATTTGATTGATTGATTGATTGATTGAAATGGTCAAGACCGTAAAGAGTGAAATGAGGGTGAAGAGGACTACAACTTTGCACATTTTAAAGGGGACGTATCATGATGTTGTGTTTTGATTGATTCATGCAAGTTTAAGTAAGAGAGATATGTATAGATATATGTGTAGATATGTTATGTCATGTATAACCTTCCAGTTATTGCAATATTTATCTTAACATGGATGGAGCATTAGCAGAAACTTTAACAAACAACAATCCAACAATTTATCGTGCAGCCCTTGTTTCAGGATTAGCATTTTCATTTCAATCCAAACTTGTGAAAGCTGAAAGAACTGGCTTAAGAACTGGCTTGAGTTGAACTGCCTGAGAGGACATACACACTCTTCTTTTCTTCCTTTTAGGGACTTTTTGAAAAGAGGAACAGAGCGATCATCATGGTGGGGGCACTTCCACCTGTGAGTGAGTGTGTGAGTGAGTGTGTGAGTGAGTGTGTGGACTTTCACTTTCCGGATGCCCCCCTCCCGGAGCTTGAAGCCAGAGAAATCCCCTCCAATAGAACACCACAACCACATCAGTGAGAGAGAGAAAGAGCAGATCAATGGCTGACCACCAAGTGCTTTCAGTGAGGCCTGGGCATAAACTATGGGCCTGTCCAAATTTACACCCAACGGCCATTCCCACCAAACCGGGTCATTCTGCCATAGCAATTGGCAGAATACACAGGCTGGTTTCTTTGTCGGAGTTGGTTGTAACAAAACGCTATGAATCTATTTAAATGTATTATTTACCGTTGAAGCGTGATAAAAAAGATGGTAAAACATAGGGCACCTTCCTCCCAGAGCAACAATTAAAGACCATTTCTTTGTTAAAATGTGTTGAATTGGGGGTGGGCAATTTTTATTTTTTTATACATTTTTGACTGGTTACAAAAACTAATTTGAAAATTAGGTAATTAAACATTTCTCTCATCCTGGTCCATATAGATACATATTCTTACTACTAAATATTCAGAATTTAAGTATTTTTTGACTTATCTATACATTTATTTTGATTTGATTTTCCAATAAAGTTAAATATTAAGACAACAACCAAAATAGTCTTTTCAGTGATTTTCCTTTAATACGGTATAATAAACAAAATTAGTATATTCCTTGTCTTTATAAACTGTCTAATAAAGACATGAAAAAAAATGGCATTGCTTGAAGAAGAAGAAATACAGCAACAAAATAAGAAAATATGTATATACTGTATTTTCCAGACTATAAGTCGCACCAGCCAAAAAATACATAATTGAGAAGAAAAAAAACATAAGTTGAAAATAACAAATAATATCACATACAAGTCGCTCTGGTGTATAAGTATAAGTCGCACCCCAGCCAAACCAAAGAGGTGCGACTTATAGTCCAGAAAATACAGTATATGCTTACCACGAGTGAGGAGTGAATTAATAATAGACTGTTACGTGCTTTAGGGGTCTTGGAAATCATTATGACTGTAAGTAATGATAAGCGGCTGACTTGATAACGCAGGAGTGGACTGATAAACAAGGAAACAGTGAAATGATTCTACTTTGGGTGAGCTCACTGCGCACACGGCATATGATAGCATTGTTTTCCTGGTCAAACAATAGTCGCATTGATAAAGAGAGCAGAAAGTATCGCTCTAACTGACACTTTTTTGCAGTTGAGACAATAGGTGCTGCAAAATATAAGTGGAGCGATACAGTGTTCAATGCAAAGAGCGCATTCTAACGGCACTTTAGTTTTGACATGGAGCATAGAACGAGAGGCAAGAGCTGAAATTATTTTATCTGTCACAGAAAAAAAATCCCACAGTGATCAAGATGGTGTTTGAAAAAGTCCTTGGAGAAATCACTTCAAGCTCATATAATAACAGATAGCATCACAGTCACTGCCAATGTCAGGATGATTCAAGAGTGAGAAGTTATAAGCTCAGTTCTTTTTTTAATCCAAGATCTCACTAGGGCTGTGTTCAAAATATCGATACGGCAAAACATGTAATACTTTACTAGAATGTGTTCCTTATATTTCTATTTGGATCAGTTGGTTGGATGTATGAAGTTATTAGAGCAAAACGGATTTATAAATAAGTGCTTTGTGAATAAACATGAAATTTCATACATTTTCTTATTCAGAGTAAAAACATTACCCATTTGGAACATTTTTAAGACCCTTTTTTAAAAAATGTTTCGGGATACGTATTGTACTGAGGGAATTGTATCGGAATATACAAGTATCGGGATACGTATCGTATCGTGAGGGCCTTTGCAATACCCAGCCCTAGATCTCATTATGATGGAGAAATAAGGTGGACAACTACACATAGTTTTTTTTTAAATCAGAATAAAGGCAATGTGTATAAAATATGCAAGTAAGTCCAGTGGATAGTAGGCAGTAGAGTGACAATGAGTGGTAGAATTATGGGCCGCCCAACTCATATGTTTCTTTGCGTTTTGTGGCCTCATTTTGGTCCATGAAGCTTTTGTTGTGCTCAAACAAACTTCATATGGCAAAATGTAAACTGTAAGTAGTTTCTCCATTGTTGCTCCAACTGTGCAGAGCTTAGCCAGTCGCTTTGCTAAACAGCAGTTGGAGATTTAGGACACTTCAACAACAACAATTCATTTCCTCAACAAACAAACAAACAAACTCGGAAACATCTTTTTAAAGAGAGAACAATTGTGTGAGTGAAATCACTGCAGGGTTCCTGTTGTTTATCTAGGGTTTCCTCTTTTAGATGTCAGATTCAAACTAAATATTAAACATACTTTTATATTATCAGACTGTAGCAGCGTTCTCACATTTTAATTGTGTTTTGAGTTCCTACAGAAGAAAATTGCTGACACTCATTTTGACTTATATTTTTACCACTCACTGTTAAAAGCCCTAATGTTGTGATGTCACCTGCATAAACTCTATAAAGTCATATTTCAGCATGATTGTGAGTAATTAGCACAGTCTTTTCAAATGTATGTTTTACTACACTAATGGAGCTGGTGTTAATTCAGCCTTGAATGTCTGCAGCCATCATCCTCCTCTTCAGCTCACCTGCTCCTAAGCCTGTCTCAGCGTGACTCCGCCCTGCTCCGCACCTCTCCTCATCCCTTATTCAGACAGCATGTTCCCTCATGCCTCGCCCCACAGTGGTGGCACCTCCTCTCCATCTCCCCCATCATCTCAGCTCCATAGTCTTCAAATACATATTTTCTAATGCCCTTTGTTTTGTGCTGTCTGAGTCTCTGCAGGATGAAATGCATGTTGGCATTTCTGTTGGATATATTTTGATTAGTGTTATTGGAAGACTCCACAAAATATTGAAATATATTTTCATCAGACACCCTTATTTGGCAGTCATAATTCTACCAACAAAACGTTATGTGGGTAAGAGTCATCAAGGGAAAATAGGAGTCTTGAAAGTCATCTAAGCTTGTACAGGACCCCCTCCGATGCCTCAAATCAAATTATGGTGAATTATGAAAATACAAGGATCTCATTGGGTCAAAAGATGTGTTGGTTTTACATGGGATCACCAAATAGAACCACTGTGTAAACCTACATAAACTGCATGCAGACGCTAAATACTGCTATTTAGGAATGGGACAAGATCTCGTGCCACAAACTCTTGCGAGATAAAATGACCAAAAGATTGTGCACACATAAAGAAAATTAATATCATGAGAATTTTTGCCCCATGTAAATTTGCCTTGGACAAAAAAATGTTATACACCTCTGGAGAAGCTTCAACTAGTTCCAAAAAGCAGTGCAATAATGACAACAACAATGTTAGAATACACAATTGTGGCCCTTTGATCATTAATATAAGAATAAAACATCCCGTCCTGTTC
Source organism: Eucyclogobius newberryi (assembly GCF_026437365.1). NCBI lineage: Eukaryota > Metazoa > Chordata > Actinopteri > Gobiiformes > Gobiidae > Eucyclogobius > Eucyclogobius newberryi. The sequence continues at coordinate 12,736,788 of NW_027315857.1, read as the reverse complement.
TTGTGGACCCAATCTCGTGCTGCATCTAGTGGAAACGGTGCCTTCCCATCCTTACTTCTTTTCTATACAAACCTCGTAGAACACTTACTCAGCACGTAATTAGTCTTGGTATGTCACACATTTGTTTTCCAGACCATATAGTCCATTTGAAGGTCTAGTGAATCCAGACAAACACTGCTAATCGCTGTAACACAGAGGCTCGGCTGACACAAAGCTCATGCTAATGAGGACGGTAGCTGATGTAAAGCCAAGAGCCCAGTGTCTGCAGTGCTGAGTCACTGGAGGGACCACAGCGAGCGCTCAACTATTCCAAGTCCTGTCAGGAGAAAAGAGCTTCAAGGACATTCACAGTCAACAGTGAAGGAATGTATTTTTCTGTTTTATTTTTATTTGAGTTCTAGCTTTTCGTATTAGAGGCAATGGTGGCCCCCAAATAGTCTCAAAACCAGCTTGTTGGTATTGGCATACTAAATACTTTCTCCCACTTTTATTATGAGCATTATATTGTTGAAAAAAACAGCTTGACTAGCTGTAATTTAATGTAATTTATTTTGTTATTTAAAATGTATTTATACAGGGAAAACTTTAAAATTATATTTTTATCTGATGTTTTAAATCAGATAAACTAATAAATCAAACCAGAGCATTGGCACTGTAGTCCTTAACCATTGCTTTAAAATCATTAAAAGGCATAAAATAATTACATTTAAATAGTCTCTGTTTTGTTCCACTGACAGGGAGCAAAGTTGCTGGAGGCAATTGTAAAATAAAAATGTTGGTGAATACTTGATCTGAAGTTCAGCAATGTTAAATTGTTAAATAATTAGGCAAAATGCCAACAAGAGCCTCATAAAACAAAAGGCTGTTCTCTTCTGGCATCCAACGATTGCCATCCTAATCTAGAGTATACTTCACTGTAGTGGGTTCTGTATCCTTCTCCTGTAATTAATCCTTAATTAAGAGGAATACACTTTTTATTCCCAAAGAAGAATGATAATCTGTCTTTAAGTTTATTTGTCAGCCCTTGTACGTGTTTGTTGAAAGAGAGTTTATGGAGTGATGGCTGCTTAGCTTGTCGGGCTGCAGTGGGAGCAGAACATATAATGAGCTTGGACACTTATTTAAGAAACTGAAGAAGAACAAAGCCACCAAGAACCCGGCTAGCCATGCTACACCTAAACTAGCTAGCCACGCCGCAGCTCCAGAGGAGACCAGGGGCCAGATAGACCCAGTGATTATGGTGGCTTTGCGGGAAATAACTGATAAGATTAAGGCAGTAGATGGCGGAGATGCGTGATTTGAAATACAAAACTGGGGAGCTGGACAGATGAGCCACAGCAGCCGAAAATAAAATATTTTATTTGAAAGACACGCGGCAAAGTGGCAGATTTTATGAACCAGATACATATCCTGACTGACAAACTGGATGACCTGGAGAATTGTAATCACAAAGTAACCTGCAAATTGTCGGCCTTCCAGAGGACACTGAAGGGAAAAAGGTGTTCAAGTTTATGGAGATTTGGATATCTGAATATTTAAATTGGCCAGGCAGATTTGTACTGGTCACAGGAACTATTAATGGAAGTGGAACTTCTCTAAATGTATATGCTCCCCCAGGAAGCAACCTCACTTTCTATACTGAAGTTAAAGATCTGACAAACCACTCTGAGGGAACCCTTGTCCTTGTGGTGACAGAAGCTTGCATGTCTCAAACTCACAAAGTACTAGTAAATCCCTCGTTTTAACTCAAGTGACACCCAAATTTCTTGTTTTGTAATAACATTTTATGTAACATTTCTATGAGCTGGCTCACCATTGTTCAACAGTGGTACCAAAAGCTGGTTGAAAAAAATCCTACTAAGATTGTGACAAAAATCCACTTGAATATTTTGAATCACTTGCAGCAGAAGGGGCTACTCTGTGTGGCCAATCGAGTTTATATTAATTATAAATACGGAACAATTCTGATTGAAAGCCATCAGCAGATACAACTTGAGCTCCAGACGATCCAAAGAATGCAATGATCTATACTGTAGAATCAAAGGCCAAAACAGCAGCAAATTCTTCATGATAAATGAATGAGATGCACCAAGATCACTTTAGCTACAACTCTGTGTTTAACGTCATTGTGGCAACAAATTGAGAATATATCTTTTGATAAACTACACTTTATCTTCCAACTGTTGTTTTTACACACTCAATCTTTATTTGATACACAAGCCACAGCAACTGACATCTCTAAAAACAGTTATGTGTAATCACTAAAACATGAAAAATGTATGTACCCAGCAGTGGCAAATATAATTGGACACAAACATCAGGACAACATGATGCTTGGTCACACTCTGACAGCAGTCAACAAAGAGCCACTTGTTCACTTGTGATATGAGATAGAGCATTATTTCCCATGATCCTCTGCTCTTGTGTACAACGTGTGTATTCAGGCCTGGCATTTACAGCATCTGTTCGTCTGTCCACAGTTTCTACTCAGTCCCAGACCTATTACACGCATTTAATCATTTTTAGGAGCAACTACAGCGTCACGTGATCTGATTAGGAATCTGATTTATCAAGGGGTGAAGAGTTTAGAAGTGGTATTGCAAACATATTTTTAAATACTTTAATAATGTCGTAATGAAGTTGAAAACCCCAGATATCAGTCAAGCTCAGCGGTGTCCAAACGTTTTTCACCGAGGGCCACATTTTGAAACTTATATGGAGCAGAGGGCCACAAACAACCCGACAATGTTGAATTTGAAAGTGAATACTTAAAGATTTTGCATTTGGCATTGTTCGATGAGCATCCACACCTTTAATAATACTCGGGACATTAATAATAGGTTGTTATCACATAAAAATGTTTGAATTCTTCCAATTTTACAGTAAAAGTACTACTTTTTGTTGTTTGTACCAACTTAGCAGGAAGCCAGAGGGCCAACAAAAATTGGTCTGCGGGCCGCATTTGGGCCGTAGTTTGGACATGCCTGGTCAAGATGTTCCTTGTCACACAACGCGACATCTTTAACTTGAATTCCTTTGCCACGGTAGCTTACTAACTATTGGGTCAGCAGATGTATTAGTTCAACTTTATGTGACATTTGATGAACTGACACCTCCATGATGCTCCTTTAAGAACTTTCCCAGACCCCCAGACAGACCGTTTAGGATGATTTTCGTTCTATAGAGACAATGTGCCTGCTCGAGTTCCCCGGCAGCGGTGGACTCACACAGATGTGCCGCTCACATGCATGGCCCTCCGAATTCAAACACAGAATTTAACTACAGTCCCGCTTCAGACATGGAGCTGCCGCTGGCCTGTCAAAACCGTGCAACCTGATCTAACGCCTTCTTGGCAACGGACGGCATGGGAAAGGACATGCACCTACCGTCCCCTGCGACCGGGATCTGCAAAAGAGGCACACGCACGTCACTCAAAACTCCCCGGTGATGAACAGGCTCGCCCACCAACCTCAAGATTACAGCTGGAATGGATTGACCCCCACCTAATAAAATTCTTCCACGGTAGTCAAATTACAGGAGCTGAAGGGTGGATTGTAAAAAAGTGATCGTTTTGAAGACTGCGAAGCTAAAAATACTCATGCCTGCATTTCCCAAGAGGCCAAGTTTATTCTCAGGGAAACTCATCTCACTTGAGAAGTACTAAAGGCCTTTTGCAGTTTATCAACACAATCATGACTTGATGTGACATATCAGAGAGCCACAGAACTCAAACTGGTGCCACTGCTCCCTTATTTGAGTGGCAACAAGAGTGTAATGTGTTGTGTGCTCTGACGCACGCACCAATACTAATCACCCAAAGGTAAACAAGGGATGTTAATAATTCATGTATGGCACATCAATGCAGCTAGTTGTTAAGATTAAACTGTGTGGGAAGGACGAGAGTACTGACAAGATAGCTCTTGTTGTCTGGGTTTTATCCTCTTCTATAAACTTCTTTATGCTTATCAATTGGTAGTGTAATTAACTGTGAAGCGAGAGTAATTCTTTCATTCGTGTTTCATAATAAAGGTTTGAATTTAAAAAAAAAACTGATGTCAAAAAAATGTCAAATACTTTAGAAAAGACAAATAAAAAACATTGTTCTCGTATCATTAAAATTGGGGCCCACAATCTAACCGCCGCACATCCTTTTCTTGGAGTGAATGCGTGACATGGTCCACAACATTGCGGAGCGGCAGACCTTGTGTCATCTTTTATCAACCACCAAACAATTTCTGCAATGCTTGTAATGACAAACAAGACGGCTATAACATGACTCACCCTAAAACTGAACCTTAAGCCACTAGCGATTCATGTTCCGGTTCAGGATTACCTCGTACAATTAAGTGTCACATACTTCGCATAGTTCTATGAAACACCTTGCGAATCATGACACTTTACGTGGATTTTGAGAATGGTTTTGCTTGGGGGAGCAGTCGGTAACATGTTAGATAAGAGCAGCGTCGTGTTGCAGATATTGACCAGATGCAGGCTACGGGACACGACCCCCGGCGCCTTTTATTGCTGTGGCACTTCTTTCAAGTTGGTGCCAGGAAACGCCACTGTAGCTACAGTGAATCCCTGATTATAAGACCCCCAGTATTTTGCACCTACCAGTTCTATCTAGCTCCTTGAAAATCGCAATCCGCCTTTACATAGAAAATATATACTTTAATCGAGTTATTATACCGATGGGAAACACCACTTAATCTGAGAGTATCCAAAGAGTGTAAATCACATACACCCTTTTGATACAGAGCGCTCAAAATTCTTAGTTAATGGCATTGCATTTATTTAGTGCTTTTCTATCTTCACGGAACCAGGTTGAGTGTCTTACCCAAGGATACAATGACAGTATTCACCCGAGAGAGCTGGAATTGATCGCTATGCGCTACTAAAATATTATAAAAGTATTCGCAACCAGTTTAGACATTTAAGTTAGAAAAAAAGACACCAATCTCATTATTTAAACAGGTCATATGCATATTAAAAACAAGCCTCTTACATAAACCTAGCTAACTGACTGAAAGTTGGAATACCCATCATGAATCTCATTTAAAGCGGAACGGAAATATGAGTGGCAGCCAAAAACAACTCCCTGCCCGAGATACTAGAGTGGCTGGCCTTTTAAAGTCACCAGTCTACAGTATGGAGGACACGCAACAGCCCACCCAGGACCCTCGTCGCATGGGCTCAGAGCCAGATCTCCGGGGCTTTAAACTGGCCTCGTAAGCAAACGGCGTCCGGATCTTGATTGAGGCGCCACAGCGGGGTCACACGGTATACTCATTTCTCACACCAGCACTTCTCAGCCAGTTAAAAATGACCCCGGGCAACATAGCGTGGTCTCTTCTGTGGGGACAGGGAAGATTGTGGAGACAAGCACGGGGCACAGCGGGACAGGTCCATCTCACATGACAAACTGTTTGTCCCTCGAGAAAATGTACTTCTACCTCATTTTTTACTTAATAATGTCAAAAGTTTTACCTATTTGTAACTATTATGTTTTTTTAGGACGGAAGCCTTGTTGTCCTTGATCGTTTTCTCCATTTTGTAGCTACCATTAGGTCACTATGTTAATTAAACATATTTTCCTTTACATTGTATTGTATTTGACGTATATGGCGTGTTAGGGATTTAGGTTAAAGACATATTTCAGCAAACGTCTTACCTCTACGCTCTCGTTGACTTCTATACCCCCATCATTGTCGTCGTCTAGCTGTTTGTGGATGTGGCGGAGGGCCTCCAGACTGAAGCGGTCCGCCTCACCCATGCATGGTGGCATCACGATAAGGCAGGGATCTGTGAAGAAAAGGACATAATACTCAGATTATGGTGTGTCACAACAACCGGTATTTTTAAATTGTTCCAAAAACTATCCAAATAAGCCCCATTTCCCCCCGACTTCAGCCTGTTGAAGCTTGAGAAGTCACAGTGTCTTTTAGTGGCCTTTGTCGGACACCAAGCAGTATTGTGGGAAGCTTAGTTCTTCTTCTCTCGCCTCTTTTCATTCTCAGAGGCCCGTTCAAGTTCATGCTCTCTAACACGAGCTTCTACAACCTGAGCAGACAGCAGGTTCTTTTAGAGGCCTGCACATGTGCTCCGAGGACAACAGCCTCAACCCCATGGATCTGTGCTCAAACCACGCTGAATAAACCTGTGGGAATCTTGGATGTTTGAGGGGTTTGCCCTAACTGAGCATGTGCAGAGGAGAAGCGAAGCAACAGCGGTGCCAAGTTTCAACAAACTGACTTAAAAACTAGCATTTCAATTAGAGACAAGTGTTTGCAGTACATCCAGAACGCTGCTGCTCTGGTCCTGACTAGAACCAGGAAGTACCATCACATTAGTCCTGGTCTCTGCACTGGCTCCTGTGGCTCAGAGAATAGACTTTAAAGCAGAGAACTTCAGGGACCGGCCTCCTACTGGTGCCAGAGTCAGGACTAAACATGGACCGGCCTCCTGCTGGTGCCCAGAGTCAGGACTAAACATGGATCGGCCTCCTGCTGGTGCCCAGAGTCAGGACTAAACATGGACCGGCCTCCTGCTGGTGCCCAGAGTCAGGACTAAACATGGATCGGCCTCCTGCTGGTGCCCAGAGTCAGGACTAAACATGGACCGGCCTCCTGCTGGTGCCAGAGTCAGGACTAAACACGGACCGGCCTCCTGCTGGTGCCAGAGTCAGGACTAAACATGGACCGGCCTCCTGCTGGTGCCAGAGTCAGGACTAAACATAGACCGGCCTCCTGCTGGTGCCAGAGTCAGGACTAAACATAGACCGGCCTCCTGCTGGTGCCAGAGTCAGGACTAAACATGGACCGGCCTCCTGCTGGTGCCCAGAGTCAGGACTAAACATGGACCGGCCTCCTGCTGGTGCCAGAGTCAGGACTAAACATGGACCGGCCTCCTGCTGGTGCCAGAGTCAGGACTAAACATGGGTAATCCACGTCCTGTGCATTTGACTGAAAGGCTTTTCTTTGCACTCTTCTCCTTATGTCTTAAACCGTTTTGTGATTTCTGTCTGTGTGATTTTAATGCATTTTCCTATTGTGTGAAGCATTTTGAATTGCCTTGTGTACGAATTGTGCTCTACAAATAAACTTGCGTTGCCTTGTAGCTAAGGCTCAGTTCACGTTTATAATGATCAGAAATACATCCAGCCATTGAAACAGGAAAGGTGCTTTAGCTCAGTGGGAAAAGCGATCGTCCTTCATGTGGGAAACTGGGGTTTGATACCGACTTTTGCATGTAAGGTTTTTGTGTTTTGTTTCACTTTTGCGTACAAATGTTATCCCCATATATTGATGAAGTCTGCTTGTCCCATTCAGAAAATTCACCACACACTACTGACACACTATATTTACATTTAGGGATTCTCTGGACCCCGAAGCCTCACAAGACAAATACCTGAGGAGCTAAATTCAAATGTGTACAGTTTAGACAAACATTAGAAGGAAGTAATTAGAATTACTTTGCACAAATTAGAATATGTTTGCACATTTTACGGAAGCCTTTAAGGGACAAACCACACCCTCCCTTTGGTTATCCTTAGCACTATTCAAATTCAGGTCAGGAGAGCACAGAAACACAAGCTAAATTGCTGGGCAAGTTGCGTGCTCTTGTCAGTCGCAGAGCGTTTGGGCAGCGCTCTTCCTCGCACTAGCTTTTACTCGTGCTCCTTTGGGGAAAACAGTCCATTATTACAGGTCTCTGAGGCCGTTTGAGCTGGCCAAGCGCCAGTGTGTCACAGAAGAGCCACATACACAGCTGTGTAAAGTTGATCAAAACACTGGAAAGATTTGTAACTGTAGGTCACACTGAAGTCAAAATAGTACCATATTTTAATTCTCAACATTCATTTGCACTTTTATTAAATCTAATTTGGTTATTCTCGTTACGCAAAATGGCAACCAATCACCATCAGGCAACCAACAATCTCAGCTAGCTTGAGAATAATATAGCAGTGCGTATCATTGTAGATAACAGCAGTATCTGGTTGTGTCAGTCCAAGCAATCTGTGCTGAATGAAGACACAAAGAGTACATCAGCGTGTCCGCCGTGAGGCCAGCGTCCTGCCACGGTCCTGCTTTGTGTCGCACGAGGCAACAGCTTGTTCTGACATACAATAAGAAATCCTAGCAGCTTTCATTGACAATTTAATTAGTCAAATTGAAATCTCGCACAACCTACTGGCAGACTAAGGCTCAGTTTGTACTAAAGAGGTTATAGATAGTGGTAAAAGACAAATCTGATTAAAGAATATATCAGAATGTCACTGTTGATATTGAGATTGGATTATCAATAAAGACATTGCAGAGACTTTGACAAAATACTAAATGGCAAATCCCATCATCAATAAAAACAAATTCCTCTTGCATCGTGGTTCACATCCGTGTTCACCGCATGAGAACACGTTACACAACGCATTTGCTTAGCCTGCTGGCGTTTACATAGACCGGGGTTTGCATAGGGAGATCTATTTGACTGTTGACTCATTTAAAAATGGCTCAAAGTTTCGACTGTCCTTGTGTTTGAATGCCATGTTGATGAAGGCTCCGTTTTAACTTTACAAACATGCTTTTTTTACTTCGGCGCCGGTGGCCTCATTCTGTTATATCTTTGTTCTCAATTTCATTTCAACATCATCTGAGATCAAACATTGTCATGCAGCCATTGTAAAATTAACTAATGTGACAGCGTGAGCGTTCCCATTCGAGACATGTTTTAAGCATGTTTCAGATGAGTTCTGTGACAGGAAGTGACCTGCACTGACCCCGGCGTGTACCAGGGGGAGTCGCTGAGATTTGAAACAGCAGTGTGACAAAATTGGAAAGCACAAAGTTATTTTTAACTCATCGGGACGCGCAGTTGTCAGGATGTAAAGGCTTAACAATGGCAGAGGTCCCCCTTGTTCACACACACACGCACACACACACGCACACACAGATGTTCAAAACACACACGCAGCATGCAAATACACGCAAGGAAGTCATTTTACAATAACACGATATGAAAGGCTGTCACCGTGTCTGGCAGGTAGCTTTCAAAAGATTCCTTTACTTTAAAGTGAATAGTTAAAACGGTAAATACTGCGTGTCTCAGTGCGTACTCAGTACGGGCAGTATTGTTAAAGCTGTTTAGGAGAAAACAGGAGCAGCAATGTGCCCTCTGTGGTGTTAACGGTGATCCAGACCTTTGGGACAAGAGGCCATTAGCAGACAGTTACCGCCCATACACGTATTATCGAGGGAGACGCACAGGAATCCCGTATTGCCAAATGCAGGTGTGTCCGGCGCGGGTTAATCCATAGATGATCCGCCGACAAGTGCAACTCGTGTGTGATTGTCAACATGTGTGTCTCCTGCAGTGGTTGTGTCACTCGTGCGGCGTTAGGGCTGGAGGATACTGCAATACAAATGGAATCGAGATCGCATTCCTGTGTCAAATTCTCCTTTTCGCTGTTTAATGCAGCTGTCTGCTCTTTTTCCTCATCCACTCCTTCTGTCGTTGAGTGACTCTGAGTGAGTGACAGCATAACAATGAAGTGTGACCTTTCAGAAGAAGCAGAAGACTTTATTTACTGTTGAAAAGCAATGGAAAAAAACATGTGCATGAATCGTGGCGAAATCAAAATTGTGATCTGGCTCCAAGGAAATCATGATGTTTTTTCTATACTGAAAGAAATAAGCACACTAGGAAAAGAAAGAGGTTTTGAAATCTGTATTTAGTATTGATTGATTACCTTAAAAATTAAATAAAATAGCATTTGACATTTTTGTGTCGTACCAACTAACGTATTAATCAGAAAAGCACATCACAAATAAGGGCGGGCGATACTGACAAATTATTCATCTCAATATATTTTGGAGACTTCCTATTACAAAAAAAATACAAAAAAGCAGAAATATCACCATACATCCTTATTTGGAATTCAGGTTGTAGATTTTAATTCTAAAAAAGCTTAAAAATTTACCGTATACTGAGAGAAACATGACTCGTCAAAGCTTCCTTTTGTACTGTGGCGCTGTTGTAAAATGATAACGGTAATAGATTATCTTTTATAAAAGCACATTAATTTGAACAGATGTTATGACACAAAAGTCAAAAATGTTTACTTCAGCCATGCCAAACCAAAACTTTAAATCATGCAAAGTCAAAAGGCGATGTGGTTCACTGCAAATATTTGAAATGATTCTTGAGGTACCTCTCCAAATTGTACACATTCCACAGCCTAAGTGTGACCTAAACAGCACGAGACTAACTTTTGTTTTTCAGAAATACAGGGAATATTTAAATTAACATAATCACAGCCATAAAAACTTTAGTTCATCATTTGGATCAGGTTGCATGGGTCGATGTATGTTTTTTTCCCATTGTATCTGATGAGTTGTGCTCCCACTCTGCACATCATACAAGGGCTCTTAAGCTTAAGGAGGACGTTCTGAAGAGACACACTAAAATAGAAATGCATCACAAGTGAAGGCAGCACGTGCAAAAACAAGGTGAAGGCGTCTGGTCATGTGGAATTTATCTGGCTATTTCAAAAGATCCAAGAAGTTTCAATCCAATAGAATCAGAAGCCAAATAGCAGTGATTTTGCTAGTTTGACTTCTTTCACTTTAGATGCTTACTCCTTTAATCAGTCAAGTGAACAGATCTTTTGACTCTGCTTTATTAAAATAATCTACAAACGAGAATGATGACTGAACTTCTGGTTTTGATCCATTTGCGCAAAAAAAGACGTAAAATATCTTTGTGTGTTTAAGCAGATATAATTGTTGCTCCCTTTGCATAGTTTAGTCTGGTCCAAATGCAGCAATTTTCTGAAATCAAACACTGTTGGGTGGTAAAAGGTCCTTTATGAACCAACCTGCAGTGTCAGTATCAAAGTAAATAAAGTGTATCATTTCAGCTCATGAATGACTTATAAACATCAGCGTCTGTAAATGCCACAGACTTTGCCAACATCAGGGCCGACAGAGGAACAGTTACTGTCAAGAGTAAAGATACAGAAAGCCGTGAGCAAACACACGTCCATATTTGAAAGTTCCTGATGCCCTGTGAAACAAAGGTCATCGAAGGCTTTGAGGTTTGGTAATAAATCTAAGCCGCACAAGCAGGATAAAAAAATGAGTAAAGAGCTTGTGAGTTCAAGCGATTGTGCCGACATACAAAGCAAGTTGTTTAAACATCGTCATACAGTCATTGATGAATTAATAGCCAAATCAGTGAGGCATTTATGCTCAAAGTAAGGACCTGGCCAGGGACACAAAGTGTTGCACTTTAGGATACAGCACAGAGACTAGCAGTAAAAGGAAAAAGCAAAAAGCTTTCTAACAAGGACGGTAATTACATGTTTTTTCTACTGTATTTTTCATTTTATGTTTTATTATTGCTCTGGTAATCCAGCCATTGCTAATATGGTTCTTTGAGTAATTCACAGTGTATTGTAATGTACAAGTGATTAACAAGGATTTAAAGAAAACATGGAATGTTGTTTAACCGGCAAAGGCTCACAGTTGTGAAAAGCCGTCCCAGACTCCATAAGCCGAAAAAGATGAATCACTGCAGGAAAAGATTTTTAATTAACTCAATAGTGTTATCTGAATCCAACATTTAGTTATGGATTAAACCACATGCAAAGTTCCAAATGTCACACACAAAGACGTTTAAATACCAAGAAGATAAAGCCTTTTATCTCCTTTTGTTTGGTTCAGCGTTGAAAAGAGCTCACATTCTGACCTACAGATACTTCCACAGTTACAAGAGCACCCCTCCTCCTTAATGGGCAAATATAATCCTCTGCTTAGGCCACAAATCCAGAAAAGAGCAGACAAGTAGAGCAAAACGTGTAGAGGCCCACCAAGTCAGAAAGACTTCCAGAAAAGGAGACACTTTTTATGCCCGAGCTTCATTGGAATGTCTCGATAACAGTCCAAACACGAGATACGTGATGGATGTGTCTGGAAGTGGACAAAAATAGGTAGAACCTTTGATGTTTAACTATATGGAGAATGGCGCGATATCACATGCTGGGAGAGTTGTACAATCAGATTTACTATGTCAAGATAAACCGCTTAGACATATATATATGATGGCTGGATCCTGCATCATCAAAAGGGACAAAACAGCACAGGCCAAGATATTTCCACTTACAATTGAAGTGGTACTTTGGCAACATGGCATGGAAGTCTATTTGAATGTATAGATTCTTCAAACAGCTACTGCAAACTGGAGCAGACTGATACAAACATGGGATCCACTTTGCACTAATGGTCAGTCGCTCTGACGCAGCCACAACAGGCTCATGCAGATCATTCAAGGTCCAGAACTCAGATAATCAGACCAAACTCTGGCCGATATGGCTGATATTCCACCTGGGCATGTTATACATTGTTTTAAAGCTTAGACTCTCTAGAATACAACCATTTATCCAATTTACTGACAGATTAATGTCCCAATACTTAGCACAGCTCCATTTGTCTTGTGCAGTAGTTTGTGTGAGACGCCGTGGTGCAGCTGAAGCAGCTTCAGACGCTCCGGTCCGTGAGCTCTCTGACCATTCACGGCTCGGACTGAGGCAGCGCTGGATTTAAAGACTCTGAACTCAGCTACAAAGTCAAGAATAAAAATAAACTTCAGCACAAACACCACCATTGACAACATAAGACTTATTTTTGCTCAAAGTGTCAGTGTGGAGAGAAGATTCTGGTCAGGATGAAGGACTGTAGAGCTGTTAGCTCAGACAGTTATATCCACCCGGTCAGGACACTGGGAACAGGGTGCATGTGGTACTTTAGGTTGAGTTAATGAAGCTCAGGCATCAGCAAAGGTACAACAGGTGGTTGAGTGTATGTTTGGACATTAAAGAAAGAAAAGAATAATATTATATATTATATATAATATTGTATGTGTATGTATGTATATACTATATACTATATATATACATATTTACAAGAGGTATAATAATCATAAAGTGCACAACACATCCTCAGAAATACAGTTACATTAGCATGTAACCTAACAACAAACATTTTACAAATAAGAACCTGAACAACACAACTGTACATTAACTGAACAGCGGCAAAGGACTTCTACATTGTCAATACCTTTCTGAGGAACATGAACTTTCTGTCAACAACGTACATCTCGATCTGCCGATAGATTGAGCCTCGTGTTGAACTAATCCACACTGTTCTGAAGGGTGAGTTTACTACACAGCACCACTACTGGACACATTATACTATCAACTGTCTTTCCAACAATGATATTCACTGGGGACAATCTTGTCTGTGAAGAGTTGTGATCTGAGATGGCCTGTCTGAGTGTTGTAAATGTGTCCGTATCCATGCCTCGTTTCTTTTGTTCACTTTAGTTACCACAACATTGTAAACATTGCCTCTGTCCTCCCATTGGCTACTGTAAAGTGAGTACGGCTGCATCCGTGTTTACAAGACTCACATTGACCTGTAAATGTGCCGTGAAAAGAGGAGCAGGCTCGTAACTTTAATAGTTCAAGTCCAACAAAAAGAACGTTGCGCAAACAAACTTTCAGCATTTAAAATTCACTGTTAAGAGGCAGAATAACAGTAAATGTCACATTAACAAAATAATTTAAAATGAATTGAGCGTTTTGTAATCAACTGCCTATAAACTATGATTTTACGTTACCAAATATATCGGCAGTTATATTGACACCTCCAACTTCCTCATATATCCGCCCTGTATCGCATGCTTAACCCCAGACAAATGGTACACTGCAGGTTACTCGGGAATAGTTTGACTTTGGAAGTGGATAAATGTAATGCCGTTGAACATTTCCATCACTCGCTGACACACTTTGTAAATGAGACGGGATTACACGTTGAATTTCCTGCCAACTTCCAGTGTGTCTTCCACCTTCCTGCTCGACAGGATGCTTTTGTTTTTACAAATATAACTCGTGGTAGCGAAGAATAACACTCAGACCGTAGTGAGTAACTTAAGATGTGTGGTTCCTGTACAACACTAAACGTTTGCATAAATCTAAATGTCTAAATGTCTAAAGTAAAGCGATATTGAAACAAATGAGACAGGACTAGGCTTTTGGAAGTTCGCAGCATGAGCAAAAACCCTGATGATCTTACAATGCTAGACAAATATTTCAAGCTCCAAAATGGCCACAGCTCGGGTTTCTTCTGAGAACTTTTGAACGTCCGTCAAGAGAAGAATCGAGGAGGAAGACATTTGCAGTCGACGAGAATGCATTTTTACACATTTATCGTCAACATACGCTTTGCTTAATTGCTGCTTTGAAATTAATTTGTTACGGTCCTGTCAGAATAAAATTGTCAGCGGCGACAGAGTTAAGAGGAGACGACATACCAAAGAAATCCAAGCCGCTCTTTGCCTCTGCGGCCCGGGCCAAACCATCACGTGAACTCAGGGGGAAAGTCCCTGAAATCAATTCAACGGACTCCAGCCAACAGCATTTGTTTGCTTGTGTTTGAGGAAACGTTGCTGTAGGTATGATATTTTAATTATTAGGGATTCACAGTGGAGGGTGTTCAGTGCTGCCTGGAAGCAAGTCCGGGTCATTTGTTTGGTGGTTGAGTCAGATGTCAATATTGTAAACATGGATAACTAAACATGGACAAATATGTGTTTAATGAGGCAGAGATCATTGTAGAACTATCAACTTAAAGTGCGTGAGTTTTGTTTTCTATCTCGCTCCCAACTTGCATCACAAAAGGGCCGAGCACGTTTTGCACCGTTTATAAAAAATAACCTCACTCAAACACTGGCCGCAGTTTAAAAATAATGGAAGCACTAATTGTCACTTTAGCTTCCTTTGATCGCACCTCACACACCAAGTGAAATGCACGAGTCGAGCAGGTTTGAGGCCCCTAAAGTCTGGGCGAGCGCGGGTCATTTCGGGGGAAATGAGATGCAAAGCAACAACCGCAGCTAATTAAACATTTGATTTCGACGCCTGTGAAGGGCACGGCATTGGCTCTTCCTGTGTTGAGGTGACAAGTGTTATCACAGCGTTGTCCTCTTCTCATAAAAGCTCAAGGTCACGACCCCTGGCTAGATATTATTGTGGACATTTGACCAGCCCAAAGTTGCTATGTACAACATGTGTAATTATTTGCTAATTGATACTAAAGAGACTGTTCACAAGACTAAAAAGAACTCACACACACACCTCGCACCAGCTCAGATATTCATCTCAGATTGACCTCTCCTCATCTGCTCTAACTTAACATCATATGGTCACTCCTGAAGAGGACCTTACATGTTCAGCTTTTATGTTCTGAGCACATGGATAAGTTGCTTAAATACAGTATATTGACCAGCAAACGGCCTGTAGTGGACCTACCACATGCCACAGTGTCATGAGGAGCCAGTCAGGCCACACACTGCTGCAGAGCTCAGGGATCAACACCTTTAAACGCCCGGATACAGCGGGCAGAACAACAATAGGCTCAGTCTGAGTGGGGGTGCAGTACCCACAGTACTCACAGTACTCAAAGTACTCACAGTACTCACAGTACTCACAGCAGGAAGACACCAGAGTGACCTACATCAGGCTCAAAGCCTTTGTGCATGGCTGAACCAGCCTGGTGCCACTGCCTCTCGTGATCAGAGAATGATCTGGGCCTCACCTATCAGCCACATGTGCCACGAGCGACAGAATGACACAAAGAGACCGAAACATGTCCGATGAAAATAGTTTTTTACCTCCCGTTTTTACCTCAGAGCTTATATTTTCAGATATTTGTATAATTTCTCACTTGGCACACTCCACAATACTGACATTTCTTAAAAAGCTATAGAGAAGCTTGAAAAGCCATGTTCTTCAAGGATCTACAACCAATGAACCCGTATACCATAAACTTGTGTATTCACTTGGGTAGATTTAGCTTCTGGCACTATGAGACACACACATGCAAACTGAATCAGAATAAAGGCTCTGCTGGGTAAAGTTTTAAGTTAAAGTGACACTGAAGCCAGTAGACGTGACATAAGCACAAATTACTGACGTCTAATACATTTTGCACTGCAGTATAATTTAGCCTTTAGTTACGACTTACGGTTTCTTGTACTAGTTTTTTCCCCCAGTATTGATGCTTTTTTTTTTTTTTCCTCCATCAGATTTGTGCAGTGCCCTCTTCAGTGTTCAAATAAAGCTTCATATATTTTCATTAGTCTCGTGCTTTCTTCTTAACATAAGTGTAAGGTTCCTGGATGCTTTTACTGGAGCTATTTGAAGCAAGATATATATATAATATTACTCAGAGACAGTCAAAGACACATTAGAAACTGCAGTTCAAGCAAGATTACAGTCTTCATTTATTTCGTTTTTAATCATAGTCAGATTCATTTTCTTACCACTCGCGGGTGACTGTAACACGGGGGGGGGGACATACAGACTCCACCCACTCTCGCCTCAGTTATAATAACCAATAGTCAGTAATACATGTCCAAAACAAATGCCTTTGGTTCAGCATGGTCATTGAGACTTGCATGGCTTGTTAAACTAGCCTTAATCCAATCTGTGCTTTGTGCCCTGGCTGTGACAACGGGCACAGTGGAGTTAACCATTACATAAAACCTTATTATCTCCCCAGAGAGAGCAGCCAAGTGTGGGGCGGCCCGGTGTCTCACAGTATTAATGAGAAACACTGTAACCTCCAGTCGCTGTGAGGTCATCCGCAGTTATGGCCGCATGGAAAACTAGCAGATTTATAAATACATTAGCGGTCTGTTGTGCTTGGGGTCTGCCGATATTGTAGGGATCACAACACGAAAGCTCTGATGGAGATCGCAGCAGCTGACCACTCTAGGCGTCGACGTGGCCAGAGGACAGACTGAGGTGTTGTTCATACGTGTTAATCTGGGGAATGACAATCCTCGTTGCATCCGCTTAGGGTTTGGGTCATTTTCAAGGCAGCGGTCAAACGGAGAGACATATTTTGTGCACCTGGACATTACTATATAACATTATAATAGTTCTTACATTGTTGTACTAACCTTTAATACAAAAACATTAGATTACCGGTAAATCGATGTCTTAACATGTCGAGGAAAGGTGAAGAATTGGAAGTTTAAGTTTTGTTTTATCCAGGTTTTTCCACATTTGGCCAAGGCTAAATTTGCTGCACCACTGAGAATTCTCACCATGGATAGTTCCTCTATCAGGTTTCTGTCATTCTGAAGCAGAGGCCATAGATTCTCAGCTCCCTTTGGGACAGAATGGACAAACTATTGTGTTGATGTATTGTCAATTGAGAGGTTGTGGTGGCTGCCAGTCTATAATGACGACTATAAGCACATATTAGGCTCATGTGCATTAGCATTGATTATTCTATTGTCCATTCAACCAACAAATCTTAAATGCTAGTTTATGAAGTCAATGTACCAGGTCTTGCCAGCTGGACAATACTTTCGTTATAGAGGATATTATTACTGTGACGATGCTTTTAGTTGGGGTCAATTTTTATTGGGCTTTCAAAGCATTTCCCAGAACTGCTTATTCTACAAAAGAATGTCTTTTTGTGCGGTCTTCTGTTCTGTTATTATTAGCAATGTCAAAACCACTAAAAAAGGTACAACAGCAGAAGGGAAATGCTAAACAAGCTAAATACACAAAACAATATGTCAGATCACATCTACAATACGATATGCTCCTCCAAAATGTGCAGCAAATGATTAAATAGAGCTTCTAGATTGACATGAAAGTCAAATATTTGTTTCAAACTAATATTAAGAGCAAGTCTCCTCAATATACAATTATTCACACTAAAGAGTTCAAATGCAGTATATAATGTTTCTGGAAGGAGCGTTGTTAAACTCAAAGATGTTCCAGAATGTTCCACAGTATAGAATTAAGAGAGCGAGGGCACCCAAACACTGATCTGACCTCTAACTTGACCTGGTGGCATTACCTGTTGTCTTCATGGAGATAGATACGTTTAAAGCCATTCTGTGGAACATTCCAGGTAAAGAAATAACAGCGTTTGATCCTAAAAGACAGAGGGTCCTCCAGGTTGAGCCAAGTGCAGCCCCTGTGCCACTCATGTGATGGCCCTGAACTATATGGGTATTATTTTAAATTATACTATTGTTTCAAATGTTAAATGTTTTGGATTTCTACTCACTGGACAATACTGTGTGCTTCTACTGAAAGTGTTTTTCAGACTTCCTATATCTGTTCTTCTGTATCTACCTCTGTATCTACCTGCGTTTCACCAATGAAATTTCCCCATGTGGGACAATAAAGGAATATCTTATCTTATCTTCTTGAGACTGTTAATATGAACTGAAAGGATATACACACATATTAAACCTTTTTCCAGTTATTTAGTATTAAGCTATAACATATAGATAAAATATTGATCTAAAATAAGCACTTCCACTCACTTCAAACCGGAGACATTTTTCAACACAACTTTCCCTACGCTTATGATTTTTGGGAATAATCACAAGTGCAGTGCAGTGGGCGAAATCTAGACTTTTCTGAACACTCAAGGCTCGAAGGCAAGAAAATGCTACTCAAACATGCATGAATCAATCAAAAAACAACCGAGTAAACTGAAGATGAGGAACATTGGGTTAGGGTTCGATGTTTGGGTTATAACATGTTTCAATTTAAATAATATTTCCTCTCATTTATTAATACAATAAAACAAGCAAAAACAGTTGTAAGGAGTCTGAAAAAGAACACCTCCCACCTCCTTCCACAACATGAAAACGTGTTTTATGTTTGTTTTTTGTCGTTTTATGTTTGAAAAATAAATAATAAAAAAATGAAAAAGTGTTTTGAACCTGTGCACTCTTTGAGGGCAGAACGAGGGTTAAATAAATACAGTATCTCCCACTGAAAATGCACTGAGGCCAAAGTATAGAACGGCACCTGCCTTTAGCGTGTTTGTAAAGGAAGAGTCTTTAGAATGAGGACAGTCTGGTTACACATACATGTTACATACATGTTACATACATGTTTACTTCAATGGCTTTCCAAAGGGAATGTTAGAATGACTCACCAAACATCACAAACTATGAAATGTAAAAGGAAATGTGAAATCAACAGCACTGCTTTGTGTAGTTTACTGATGTAGCGCCGACATGATCATAAATGCTAACTGTCTACCAGGCTATAGTAGACATTAATGCACCAAAAATATAGCTTTTGAAACTAAAATATTTGTATTTCATCAAGTACCACAAATCCAAAATATATGTGAACTTAAGAAAATGGAGCTAGAAGTTACTGTTACATATTGCAAACCTTTATATCAATACCAGTGTATAACAATTCTAAACACGTCACTCTGGAGGGTCTATAGTTGATACTTCTCATTTCAAACATAATCATATTAAAGTGTTATAGCAGTATATTGACCAACAACACTTTAGTCTTTGCATGGCATTTTAAGCTATCTTTACTGCGCAAACACTCACTTCAGGCACAGTCTAAGGAAGAGGCAGCTGACCTTTTCCATGGACTCGACAGGGAAATGTGTAGGTTGTTGTGAGTGTTGTGCACCACACATGTTAATATTGAAAGGTTTTGTGTTCATATCAATCAATATTTACTCTCTTGTTCTTTTATTTTCTGTTGCTTCTTGACTTTTGACCCTCACAATCATAAATGCTTAATAACAATGTCGGATGTTGCTTCAAGACCATGGCAGATGCACACCTAATATACCAATACTTGTTTCAGATACACAATATTTGCCTTTGACTTGTATTTGAGGAAATAAATACTGGTGGTGACAGGTGACGCTGCCAATAATAAGTGGCAAATAATGATAAATATGTCAGGACGTGCGATGGGGAAGGCGGAATGTGATTTAAGTTTTTCACTCCAGGACTTGGTTGTGTTTGTGTGGGCGATCTCATGACAAAGCCCAAAAGGTGGAGCTGAAAACAGTGAATGATGCCAGTGAAGTCACCTGTAGATGTAGGCCTACTAATGTTTCCCTGGTGGGGCCGATGTGGCACCTGTTGGGGCCAACATTCAGTTTAACAGCATCGATAAAGGCAGCTCTGGTGGACTAAAGTCGATCAATAGTGAGAGCTGGATGCAGATGGAACCCTGCTGTCAGTCATCATGAGGCCTCACCAGTGGAGGGCCAAGGGGAGTCCCATGTGTCCTTGACTTTGAGTCAATGCATGTAAAAAAAAGACATTCCTACGCAGTTGGATAACACCCAAATAGATTCAAATTTGTTATAAAACAGGACGAACATCATTTGTTTAGCAACCGTCAAAGCTTCCATGGCGACAGCGCGTAAAAGCATTCTTTAGTCACGCATTTCTCTGCCATGTAGAGGGACTGTGAGGACAACAGCCCGCAACACCTGCCATCACGCTGCACCGGGCAATCCGCGGCTTTCCCCGAGAAACCACAGGGGGGAGACCGGGGAGAGACGGGGGGAGACCGGGGAGAGACACGGGGAGAGACACGGGGGGCTAAACGCTGTACATGCGTAAACACAGTGCGTGGGAGAGCCTCGGATGGGGCTTACCTGTGACTGCCACATGCGCAGCTTCAGACGTGTGGCTGGGCAGATCATTCGCGTAAGTGCCCTCCGAGCCCAGTACCGCATAGATGACGAGTCCACGTAGCAGTATGTTCACCACCGCGTGGATGTAACTCATGATGGAAAAGAAAACAACAAATCTACACAAATCCAATCCGCGGAGGTGGAAAGACACGGGCAGTATTATTGGGCCGGTCTTCTCCACGAATCCAAATGTCTTGTTGGCTGAAGATGTTTGGTAAATAACGAGCGAACAAATAGCGCTGCAACTTAGAAAACGCAGTTGCAATGAAATAGTTAGAAATTAATCGTGGCACTGAACCGCACAGGAGCGTGAAAAATCCATACGAAATAATAGTTCATCGTGGGTCATTGGCAAGACAAACTAGTTTGAAAGAAGACTCCGGGGATAAAAAAGCTAACAGCCCCTGACCGCGTAGCTGTCTGTTTGCACGGGACGCCTGGTTATGACGAGCAGTCCCCCCATAGCGCTCATCCACACTGTTACAAACAAGAACATCATCCCTCAAATGTGGAGGGGAAACCGCGCGACGTGTGCCGAATGCAAACGGCGATCGCGGCGCCGTGTGGAGGAATTCCCCGTCCCCCAAAAAAACAAAGCGCGAATACACGGGCACCAACAGAATAATCCCCCCCCCGATGCGCTTCAAATCTGGCCAAGTGCGGCGTTTAATCCGTCCGTGGCGCCGACCGTCTGGGGACCGTCCCTGCACTTCCACGTACAGCACACAAACACGCGCCACAGCCTCAGCATAGTGAAGAAGAGAGTCCTCGGTCCGCCTCCTCCTCTTCACATGATAGTAACAGATCCAGAGGGGGAAAAGGCGTCTTCCACAGCGCTCCTAATCCTGCCGCGACCTACATGAGTCAGGCGGACCCGTCGGCGCACTTTCTAAATGAAGTTTGGAGCGAGGGGCCGCGCGGGGTGACACAGGATCCTCATGTCGTATCAGCTGCTCTCGCCCCGGCGGATGGCGGAGGCTGGTGTGGAGAAGGCGAGCGAGCTACAACCGGGGGCGGAAGTCACTGCGCCGGCACCGGGAGTGGTGGTGGTGGTGGTGGGGGACCGCCGAGGCACCGCGCTGCTCGGTCACCGACTTTCCCCCAGCGGGGTTTGAGGTGTCATGGTTTTAGTGGCGACTCGTGGACTCGCACACGCGGTTATTGCTCTCCTCCTGGCGTGTTCAGGGCGTCGGGAGCAGGGACGCCGCGGGCCGGACGCGCCGCGACAAGCGCATCGGAGCAGTTATAACTATGTATTTATTTTCATGAAAACGAGGATATACTCATATTCATTGTTGTCTGCTTCCGCACAGCGGGTCTGGGGTACGTCCAAGTTTTGTCCCTAAACCGGCCGCTCTGATTGGTTCGCTTGTCCCAACATGGCACCGTGTGATTGGTGGATTGACACATCGCTCACGTTTGGGTTTAAAAAGCCGAACCCGCGAGTTATGACAGCTCTTCATGCGCCACAGCAGCTGTGTACATCACATCTGACACTTCATGCACCACATCTGACACTTCATGCACCACAACAGCTGTGTACATCACATCTGACACTTCATGCACCACATCTGACACTTCATGCACCACAACAGCTGTGTACATCACATCTGACACTTCATGCACCACATCTGACACTTCATGCACCACAACAGCTGTGTACATCACATCTGACACTTCATGCACCACATCTGACACTTCATGCACCACAACAGCTGTGTACATCACATCTGACACTTCATGCACCACAACAGCTGTGTACATCACATCTGACACTTCATGCACCACAACAGCTGTGTACATCACATCTGACACTTCATGCATCACATCTGACACTTCATGCATCACATCTGACACTTCATGCACTACAGCAGCTGTGTACATCACATCTGACACTTCATGCATCACATCTGACACTTCATGCACTACAGCAGCTCTATACATCACATCTGACACTTCATGCACTACAGCAGCTGTGTACATCACATCTGACACTTCATGCATCACATCTGACACTTCATGCATCACATCTGACACTTCATGCACTACAGCAGCTGTGTACATCACATCTGACACTTCATGCATCACATCTGACACTTCATGCACCACAGCAGCTGTGTACATCACATCTGACACTTCATGCATCACATCTGACACTTCATGCACCACAGCAGCTGTGTACATCACATCTGACACTTCATGCATCACATCTGACACTTCATGCATCACATCTGACACTTCATGCACTACAGCAGCTCTATACATCACATCTGACACTTCATGCACTACAGCAGCTCTATACATCACATCTGACACTTCATGCACTACAGCAGCTCTATACATCACATCTGACACTTCATGCACTACAGCAGCTCTATACATCACATCTGACACTTCATGCATCACATCTGACACTTCATGCACTACAGCAGCTGTGTACATCACATCTGACACTTCATGCACTACAGCAGCTGTATACATCACATCTGACACTTCATGCACTACAGCAGCTCTATACATCACATCTGACACTTCATGCACTACAGCAGCTGTGTACATCACATTTGACACTTCATGCACTACAGCAGCTGTGTACATCACATCTGACACTTCATGCACTACAGCAGCTGTGTACATCACATCTGACACTTCATGCATCACATCTGACACTTCATGCACTACAGCAGCTGTGTACATCACATCTGACACTTCATGCATCACATCTGACACTTCATGCACTACAGCAGCTCTATACATCACATCTGACACTTCATGCACTACAGCAGCTGTGTACATCACATCTGACACTTCATACACTACAGCAGCTGTATACATCACATCTGACACTTCATGCACTACAGCAGCTGTATACATCACATCTGACACTTCATACACTACAGCAGCTCTATACATCACATCTGACACTTCATGCACTACAGCAGCTGTATACATCACATCTGACACTTCATGCACTACAGCAGCTGTATACATCACATCTGACACTTCATGCACTACAGCAGCTGTATACATCACATCTGACACTTCATGCACTACAGCAGCTCTATACATCACATCTGACACTTCATGCACTACAGCAGCTCTATACATCACATCTGACACTTCATGCACTACAGCAGCTCTATACATCACATCTGACACTTCATGCACTACAGCAGCTGTGTACATCACATCTGACACTTCATGCACTACAGCAGCTCTATACATCACATCTGACACTTCATGCACTACAGCAGCTCTATACATCACATCTGACACTTCATGCACTACAGCAGCTGTATACATCACATCTGACACTTCATGCACTACAGCAGCTGTGTACATCACATCTGACACTTCATGCATCACATCTGACACTTCATGCACTACAGCAGCTGTGTACATCACATCTGACACTTCATGCATCACATCTGACACTTCATGCACTACAGCAGCTGTGTACGTCACATCTGACACTTCATGCACTACAGCAGCTGTATACATCACATCTGACACTTCATGCACTACAGCAGCTGTATACATCACATCTGACACTTCATGCACTACAGCAGCTCTATACATCACATCTGACACTTCATGCACTACAGCAGCTCTATACATCACATCTGACACTTCATGCATCACATCTGACACTTCATGCACTACAGCAGCTGTGTACATCACATCTGACACTTCATGCACTACAGCAGCTGTATACATCACATCTGACACTTCATGCACTACAGCAGCTGTGTACATCACATCTGACACTTCATGCACTACAGCAGCTTTATACATGCATCATATAGAGCAGGGGTGGGCTACGTGTGTGGCCCGCGGGCCACATCCGGCCCGCTGGGCCTTTCAATCCGGCCCGCAAAGCTTGTCCAAGTAAAAAAAAATATATATATATATATATATATATATATATATATATATATATATATATATATTATTATTATTATTATTATTTTTTTATATTTATATATAATTTATTTATTTTTTCCTTTTTTTCCCTCAGGCATCCGTCTGCATTTGTATCCTTAATAAATATGACGTGAAATCAATTAAATAATAGATTCAATAGCCTACATTTGACAGAAAAGTGATATTTTATTTGATATTTAATTTTTGGGATTTTTCTTTTTTCACACCAATGATCGCGGGCCGGCCCTCCAATACTTGCCTGGGTTCGAATATGGCCCTTGGAGGAAAATAATTGCCCACCCCTGATATAGAGGCTTAAGGATAAGCATGTCAAACTATTGACATGTTAAGATTTACTCATTACTCACAAAACATGAGTCAAATAAAAAAGGATTCTTCTTTTGTGAGGAAAGAGGAATTATAAGGAAAGCATTTATGAAATATAGAAACATCACTTTATGTTCCTTTTGTATGGAAAGAGATTCATGATTTATGACAACACTAAATTTAATAGTGTTTTAAGGCTCTTTGGATGACGCCAACACTATACAAATACTGTTACGCTTTTGTTCCTGTAAAATACAGCTAACTTCATGTTCAGTGGAAATTTCCTTCTACGTTTTAACTCTTAAATTTAAATAAAACAACAGTAACTGGAACTAAGCTGCTCATTTCCATTGGCCATACCTTAGGCGTTCTGTTTTCAGGCTGTTAGATTTGACGCAAAATGCCCCATTACCTGAACAAATAATGTTGAAATAAGGTAATAAGTTACACTGCACTAATATACTGTATTTTTTGTAGTTAGTTACTTTTACTACAGTGTCATTATTTATTATAATAGTATAATGACTAATGAGTTTCAATTTAAACTTTGTTAAAGTTTGTCCTTTATTGTATGGGAGGTAAATAACATACAACCGACTGACCATCTCCTCATGTCGTGAGTCATTAGTGATCGAGACAACTTTGATGCAAATGTATTTTGTCTCGTTGGTATAAAATTCATAGATTATATCTAATCTATTACTTTACATTAAACTTCAAGTGAAATTCATGAGATTAAAATAGTTGTAGTAACGGCAATGGAAGTGATTATTGAAGACATAAGTTTGTAGTACAGTGGACGTATAGTTGTTTATTTTGTTTTATTTGCAGGCTTTGCACTCTATAGATGCATCTAATTTCTTTTTTTTAATTGACCCCTGTAATTACCCCAATGGCAACTCAAGCTCTCAGATCCCACTGTAAGCTGCAGCCTTAGTTCAATTAACAGGGCTAGAGGTAGCATGGGCCAAATTGCAGCTTAAATAAAGCAGTCTATTAGTGATGCCTGGCCTCATGCCAAGGCACTGTCCTGCAATGTCGCTCACCATCCACCAGGGGCGTTGCTGTGTGGACACATTGGCCTACAGGCTGAAGCTGTAACTGTAGGACTTGATCTCCAGAAGCCAGTGGAGGTGAGGCTGATAAAAAAGTCAGCCATGGGAGTGCTGCTAAACAGGTGGCACCAGCAGCAGTCACCATGGAAGAAGGAGAGGAGCAGCAGAATTCGATATGTGCCCAGAGAGAGGGCAGTAGAGAGGGCAGAACGGAAACAGCAGATGTCAGGTGCAGGAGGAAGGCCATAAGAGCAAAGGAGAAGCATGTCTCAGAGTGTAGATGTCTGTCACTTACCCAAACTGCTGTCCCTACAAACGCCTGCGGAGGTTAGCATCCAGCAAGCAGCACGCCTTGTCAAAATATTTACCCAGTCAGAATCCAGCAAGTGACGCAGAAGAAAGCAGGTCTAACAAGAAGTCAACGTACAATCCCAATTTCACAATGGAAATGTTTTATTTAATTGTTTGGCAGAGCAGTTAATTGGATTGAAGAAGAATTATATTGGCATTGACTGGTTATGTAAACAACAGATTCAGGAAATGGTTCTTACTTTATATACCTAAATAAATACATTTTCAAATAATACATTGTTGGTTTTACATTTTTTTACATTCTCAAACTCATGTAAACAGGCATATATGGCCATGTGACCAAAATACTCAGGGGAAACATTACTAATTACTTCATAATGATTTAGGCTGGAGTATGCAGATAATTTGACCAATCAGCTGTCTTAAAAAGTAATATAAATGAATATTACATTAGTACCATCAGTTACTTGCTAATGGAAGGTTTTGTTATAATATAATAACGGTGTACTACATTGTCATTACACGCATCTCATCTAATCTAAACATAATCTCCAGATAAATGGTGTCATGAATCCATATTAGAATGACCTTCTGAAATGTGCCACTCCCACTTGTTTATATATATATATCTGCAGTACATTTTGATAGAACCTTATCATGCATGGAAGCTTATAACTTGAAGCGCACAAGCATCATCTCTTACAAAGCAGGGGATACATTTGGACCAATGCTCGGCGTTAATTCAACACAACTGTTGTTCTCTAACGTGCTGCTGTTACAATTACAGCTCCAAGCAACGTGCTAATGAGCCTCTCAGCCGACGCGAGCCCCGCTGTGCCTATCGCCTTTCCTGCACTGTATATGGCTGGTAGCGGCTATGCTTACAGGCTGTATAATATCTAATGACACGAGACTGGCTGTTCTATATTTATGGAGCGCATCAAATGGGATGCAGATTTTCTCCCAAGACATGTTGATGTGCGTGAACTCTGCACAAGTCTTTATCATTCGTTTGTTATGGACAGATAGGAGGTATACAAGTGCTTTAAAGGTGTGGCAGTTGGCATTTTGAAGTGTTCCTTCTTCCGTCCAGGTGGTATGCAGAGTACGTACCACAACATAAACCGTGGTCCTTAGATTGCAGTGGCAAATAGAAAGATCTGGATGAGTGGCATGACCTTCAGCGTCGAAAGATCAGCGAGGACGGCCTGCAAAATGTAAGAAAGCCACATCGTAGAAATGACTTTTGGGATCAGTTTTCCCCATCCGACCTGACCAAAGCATTCTTAATGTTACCCCCAAAAGAGAAAGGGCATCTTGCTTTAGCACACCGTTTTGAAATAAAAAGAGAAGATGAATACACTTGCATCATTTGTGCAAGCTTATTTTCACATAGTTAAACAAGTATATCATTTTAGCTCTTGTGATTAGAATAGGAGCTCTAAATTTGTAATTGTCCAGATGAGCTGAGGTTAAGACTCAAAGTTTACCATAGTTTTTCATCTTTGATAAACTATTGAATGACAAATTTACAACACACTGGGACAGATGAGACCAATACATGCTGTACTTTGAGGGAGATATGTCTGACGGACATTTTATTTATAGTCTAGTAAACCTTTATAGAGGTTTCATTATCAGACTAATGTGAAATGTCTGTAAAGTGCAGCCACCAGAGAAATATATACCGGTACATACAGATATACACATATATTTATACATATATACACACACACACATATATATACAGATTTTTAATAAATATAATATAGGTTTACGTAGTGATATGTCGACACTCTTGAGATGGATGTTTACAGACATTTCCCATTTGTCTGATAATTAAACCTGAGAACACAGCTCTGGATCTACGTTTATGCTGATGGTGAGGCATTTTTAAAATGGTATACAGTTGCATTTAGATGTCTAATGATGATGTCTAATCTAAAGGGTAGGTAGATTATTGAAATATTGAGATTATTGTGGTATATATACATGTTATTTTGTTGTGATATATATGTTGTTTTGTAATACTGGCTATATTGTTTACAATGATTTTAAAAAGCTGCAAAAAGAGCTGTTGCAAAAAAATGGGGGGCAAATGGAAAAATATAACAAGGGAAAGGTTATAATAAAGTGATACTACTTTGTTGGCAATTTTAGAATAATTTCACTTAATAATCAATAATCGAATACAGACATGATTTAGCACATTTCTGTTGGATGGGCATAAAATCATCTGGATATAGCCATACGGATAAATAAAAAAAATTATACATACATTTTTGTTCATGTGATGGTATTTAAAAAAAGACTAGACTATAAATAACGAAGGTAACAACAAAAGGTTTACAATCAACGCTCGAGACGCGCCACTCCCCCGCCGACCCCCTGCGCCGCTCTTGAGGGCGTAGGGGGTACACCTAATTTAGAGCTGCTATCATGTTAAAGAGGAGAGGTACTATTTCAACACTGGACATGTGCTTCTATATATAAAACCAAGGAGCGCCATGTTATGATATCTCCTCTTGGGTTTGGGGCAGGTGGTGCATGAGCAAGCAAATAGAGCGGGCGTGCATCTTCAAAGCCCCCTGTCGCCCCAATGCGTCATATTGTAGTTGAACCCTCGGCCCTCGCTCCCCATACACCTGATCACATTTAGAACCGGGCAAGGGGCTCTGTGTAGCAAGTCATCATATAGTTTACACTTGGGTTCAGTCGGATGATATGCGACACTTTGGTATGCGAGCAGGGTATAAAGTTCAGGTATGCACAAGTCATAAATTAGGCGTTACTGTAATGAGTGGCAGAAGTCACTATTTGTTTTTGGGGGAAGTTTTAAAACAAAATGTAAGATGACGCAAAAGATTATGTGCAAAGATCTTGAGGTGTACGATAATGATTGAGAGGGTGGCGAGCCTTGGCGCGCACTGGAGGTGAATAGTTGGGGTTTCTGAGATGTCTCGTCGGCCATTTTTTCATTTTTGACATGTGCAGGCAGAGGACGGCGTTACTGGACCTGGCTGATCATCAGGAGCTATTTCTGTCCTGAGATTATGTGAGGGACAGTTTCAGGCACACAAGTAAAATGTGAGATACCTCGGCCGATGCCAGCGACGTCACTTCCATCAAGTTCTCGGCTCGGAAGGCGAAGACGGCAGCTGCTAATACTGCGGCGAAGGGGGCATGAGATACAAATAGGTTGTGTTCAATATAAAAGATGGAGAAGTCCTTAACGGTCAGGTGCTTACCGGCGACTATTTCCAGGGAATCGTATCCCAGGATGCGGTCCCACAGGAGCAGGAGCTGGTCAGTGGAGAGGTATCCGGAAAAGGCACGCACCATCCACTTGAAGGCTATGCGTAACCTGGGCCAAAAACAACACGGAATGACTTTTAAAGGAGAAGCATGGCAACTCAAAGAGGCAAACACAGATTTGTATTATTATTATTTCAGTTTACAAATAACCAGTATTCATTGAATTAATATTACATTTCAAAACAAGTTTAGATTCAGATTTTTAAAGAGGAAAATATTATTTGTACTGATTGTTTTCTGGACAGTGTGCTTTTGTCATTTTACCACTAGATGGCAGTAACACATAAATGGTAAGTTGCCGTTTTGAATGGATAAAAATGAAAATGCTCTTGCCTGTCCTGTATATGAAAAGAAAAACGTAATGCAAATGTAAGTTTAAATTGAATTTAACTCACGGCTGCGCCTCGATCTGTCGAAGATGGTAAAAGAGTTGAGGCAGGTGGGTCTGGAGCAGCCTCTCAAACTGCAGGCACAATGACACTATACCCTACACAGGAAGTCATCTTTATGAGGTAAACGATAAAGCATGGACATAATCATACTTGAGTATTACTGGTGTCACCCTTCATCCCACAAGTTGTTATTTTAAATAGGAGTAACTTAATATCTTAACTGGACAAAGAAAGAAAGGTTTTTCTCGCCCTCAGAGGATCTTACCGAAGGTGAAGAGGAAATGGAGTGTAGTCTGAAGAAGTAGCGGATGTACATCTCTCTGAACACACTGTAGAGTTTGGATGGCTCGTTGTACAAGTAACACAAAGGAGCAACTGTGAAGCAAAGAAAAGGGAAAAAACTAAAGGCCGTTGCTAAAAGCAAAAATCATCTAGTGAGACAAGTAGAGTGTATTAACATAATAAGCTCTATTTACAGAATATAAAGGTGAAATTGACCCATATTAAGGTAAACTGTGGCACTAAAAGGCTTGTGCTTTTTATGCTTTGGATATTGACCTAATCCCTGTAGGCTACTTCTTTTGCCCTGATAATTGCTCTGCGTTTCCCTGAAGTAATATCATATACGTAAACACTTTCATGTTGAAGAAATCCCTTGAATTTATCTATATAGATATAACATCGTACCATGGTATTTTTGGTCACTTATAATACCGTCTCATAATGCCAGGTCAGTAAATGAACATTTATTAAGCTTAGTGGATTCTAAACCCAATTTGCTTGCACGCCGAATAACACATTTTACCTGTGAACGAGATTCACAATTCAAATTGGAGTCTGGAGGACATGTTTCTAGTTTGTTTACACAGCACATTAGAAAACTTTGTGCCCGGGAGAAAAGATTATAATCACACTGTAATCATGTAAGAGCGGCCCAAATGAGCACCAACATCTTCATAGTACCTTAATAACTAGAATCAAATTGAATAAAACAGACCTACCATACATCGAGAAGCCGTGGAAAGGGATCACACCTGCACAAATGAGACTCGATTATAAAGGCAATTTAACTGAATGAACCGTGATTGAAGCGGCCGACGACTTTATGTTAATGTGGATTTGAAGATGGACTGGCTCACCGTTGGGAGGGTACACCACGGCGCACTCTTCCACTCCCGTTTTCCCTGCAACATGGACACAAACCTAATAGAACGTAGCTGTCTGTTCGGTCTTTTTTCAAATGAAACCACCACTTGTTCATGCGTGGGATGCAAGGTCAGTGGAGTGGACTGGCACTTGGAGCAGCCAAAAGGCTTCAAAGACACATGAGCCTTACCTTCGATGTAGGATTTGGGCGGAGTGGCGCTATTATACTTGAAGTGTTCCAAGACGGCGGTGTCGCGAGAAAAACACAGCAAAACCTGGCATGCAATCAGAAATATATTAACTTTTTTTTGATTAAAGACGAAAGAATGACAGACAGATTAAGTTCCATGAATACATAAAAACCAGGGCGGAGAAGTCGTGGACACCATGTATATCAGCATGTATATCAGCATGTATATCAGCATGTATATCAGCATGTATATCAGCATGTATATCACCGTGTATATCACCGTGTATATGAAGCTTTCTAAAGTATCTCAAATGCTCCCTCTTCTCCCGCGCAAGATAGCTATTCGAGTGGTAGCCATTTTCCATTACAGGGCCATTTCTGTCCTTTTTGAGAAGGGAGTTCATTTCCACAAGACACTTCTGGCAAATTATATGGGGGGAAATCATCTGCCGAGACCCAAAAGAGACTGGTACAGGATCGTTGATGGGAGCGTGATTCTTTGTCTGGGAAAGGGCAAATTTAGGGCTGGAGTTGACTGAAGAAACTCTTGGTCGATCAAAGACGTGGCCTTTTCGACTAAAAAGCTGGTCAGAACTATTCAGCTTCTCCACGTCTCTGACCCGAACTGCACAAGAGAGTTTATGCTAAAACAACTCTTCATACAAAACAGTGTATTTGTATGTTAGATATGATATATAATGGTGGCGTGATGTGGCATTTATAGGTCATTTTAGATTTTATTGGTCAATCACTGCTCGTCTTGATTGCCCTGACCACATGGCACTGCTATGTAAGTTAGATTAAACTCAAGATTCATTCCAAAATCTTCACTTAACTTGCTCCATATCTATTTTCTTTTAACTGTGGTCCCATATAAATCCTTTGAATCTAATAATAATCATTTTGGTCAACTAAAACACCATCAACTGATCAATCAACTCAATTACTAAAGAATTACAGCCCTAATCAAAATTAATGTTAAAATTGGTATTGATCTAAAAAGTACTCTAAGCATCCACCTTTGTGCAGTTCCTCAGGAATTGTTTTCTAGTTTATATTCTACATGTTTAAAGGGGAGAGATTATGTCAAATGGACTATTCACTTTGTGTTATAAATGTGTTTCCTCATCATTAGTTTTTTGATTAATATCTGCATGTTTGAGTAATCCTGTATTATCCTGTATTCAAGGTTTGAGTGCTCAAAAAAGTCTGTTTACACCCACCCCCCATCTACACCCACTGTTCTGTACTTGTGATTATTTAAAGAAACTCCAGGTCAAACAAGTACGTTTTTAAACTGTTACGAAGCAATTTTTCAACAATAAAAAACAAATAAATGAATATATTCTGCTTGCTACAGTGAAAGGCAGGACCTCTTGTATAAATGTTATACATAAAAATAATATACAGTGTTTAAGCCAGCAGACCTACACCAAGGCATTAAACTGGTGTTTAAAAGTTTAGAACAAATGTAATGGTTAAAGTCTATACATATTTTCTAGTTTGATGGTAATAGAAGGTGGTTTAAATGTAACGGGAGGTGGATGCTATAATTTTCTGCTTTCTTGACTGTAATTTTGAAAGATTCTAAACTCCATAGTTCTAACCTTTCTTTGTTAAAAGATTACACCATTTCCGTTTTTTCTCTCACTGACATCCAACTCCGAGACATCATTTAACAAACCCCACTCTTTGTCCTTCCCTTACAGTTCTTCTATTCACGTGGTGGGATTCTCTTTCGGTCTGTAAAGAGGACGCATTGTTTACCTCCACCTTTAAGTAACTACACTAAGTTGTAGAGGAAAGGGAATGATTACTACGCTTCAGATTAGACACAATAGCCACACCATTACAGTATTACCCGTATACTCAAGCATACTTAACACATGGGAAACCTGCCTACTAACCAAGTAGAAAGTAATCAGTGCGCCATATCTACTAACATTGCCCATACTCCATCAGGGACTAGATGCTTTCACTGCTTGGTAGATTTGTCATCCATAAATATTGACACAGATAGCAGTGTTCCTGTTCTTCAATGCCATATTAAGCTCTGACATTTTCACAGCTGCTAAATAAACCGGATTACCTTGTGTCTATAGACCTATCTGCCATTAGCCGCGCAAGGAAAAAGGACTAATACAACATAGTTCGATGCGATGTTCCCTTGCGAGATACGGACAAGTTTAATCACAAAGACGGCTTTCAGTACATTTAGTGAGAATATTTTAATCTAATTCTGCGTTCAAGGTGTCCTCAGACGTCGGGTTTCAAACCTCGGAGTGAAATTTCTTTTTTTGCAAAACAATATTTATAAGTGCAGAGGCTGAACCGCTGAGCAGGAGCAGGTACACACACAGCGGGTGGACAGTTAATGATGGGAAAATAACACTATCAATATTTTAGTAGCTGGATATTAAACTATATCCAAAAGCAGGGTCATGTTGGATTTTCTTACTCTAAAATGTTAACCAAAATTGAAGAAAGCAGCAGTTTTTTTCCAAGACAGGGCCACAGTAAAAAGCTAATACAAACACTAAGAATCGAGTCGTTTTGCTGACAATTACGACACGGAGACGAACGCGGCCGGCCCGTGTACCTGATAGAGGAAGTCTTCAAAGACAAAGTAGTAGTCGTCGTTGCTGGCTGTGAGTTTGACGTCCTGTGAGACGAGCAGAGGACGTGTTATCTCGGCAGCAGAGTGATGAACTTCCTGCGCCGCACTGTCAGCTCTTACCTTGTAGATGAGGTTGTCCACCAACAGGTCGTGGTGGATGACTCCGGCCTTCAGCTGCTCGTAGTACATCACGTCCTGAAACGCAAGTGGACAATTCGTGTAAAATATACTTTCAAAATCTTAAAACCTCATGCTTGTTAAAACGGAACACAAACGGCAGAAGCGGTGGGCAATATATTGAATTTAGATAATATTGTGAATGTAGTTTTGAAGACATGCAACATTTAAATATAGAACACATCGTTTATAGTAAAAAAGCTGATATAAACTTTCAAATAAGGTAAAAATATAAAGGTAAGCACATGATTCAACACGTAACCCACTGTTGTGAATTGAATAAGTTAGTTAGTGCTTTATTGAGTAGAGTTTTTCATATTTCACCAACAAACCAAACTATTTAGCATTAGTACAATTACAGATGAACATCGTCCCAAATCCTATTAGAAGAGCAGTGAAAATGGCGCTCTTGACAGTAATGACAGCAGAACTAAACCAGCGCTAACAGATGGACGCCGCGTTTCCGACAGCATGGCTTAACTCCGAGTGTCTCCGGCGGTGTCAGACAGGTGGTTACAGATGAGCGGGCTGAGCGGGCTGAGCGGGAGGATGGAGCGGTGAAAGTGTCCTGTTAGACATGTGAGCCGCCGCCTGGAAGTGATCAGCCCTGCACAAACTCACACGGCTCTCCTGACAGACGAGTCGAGAGCCATTTGTATGTCAAACTGGAGCTGATTTAAGTTGTGCTTCACAATGGGCTGGTTTAAAACAGATTCCAGCATTTTATTTTCGTGCTGTCTTATTACTGGATGTGCAATGAGCTGCTGTTCAGTTTGTACCATCGTCTTGCAGAGTTATGGGAGATGCAGCAATTATCATGAAGGATTTTTACACCTTTGCGTTTGCACGGTGGCAAAGGCGGTTAGCGCTCTTGCCTCCCAAGAAGGAGATCATGGGTTCAATTCCCGGACCAGACCAACATCACATAATCTCTCTGGGTGGAGTCTGCATGTTCTCCCCGTGTTACCGTGGGTTCTCTCCGGATTCTCCGGCTCCTCCCACCGTCCAAACACATGTATGTGTTAGGTAAAATTGGTGACTCTAAATTGGCCCTAGTGAATGAATGTGAGAGTGAACTGTCTGTTATGTCTCTGTGTTGGCCCTGCGACAAGTTGGCCACTGTCCAGGGTGTACCCCGCCTAAGGCCCCGAAGTCACTGGGATAGGCTCCAGTCACCCGCGACCCCAAAAAGGGACCAAGCGGTAGAAAATGGATGGATGGATGGATGGATTTTTACGCCTTTCCAGACTTTCAGACTAACTGGTAAAACTACTTGTTGACCTGACCTTCCTCGTCAGCACCTGTCGCACAGTCTGGTGTGCAGAGTCTGTGCAGAAACTAGAGCCAGGCTCCAGTCGTATATTGTGAATGTTGTTTTGAAGATATGCAAAATATAAAAACACCTAAATGAGCCGATAAAAATGTAATAAGTTTAATAATGAAACCTCAACTAGTATATTAAAATAAAGACATTTTCTGTTGGACTAATACAATATTGTTCGATCATTATCATTGGAATACAGAACATATTGAGTCAAAAGCCTGTATTTCAGGGCTTACTCCGACTATTATTATGAAACTGAACAGAAAAAAGCTAAAAAAACATCTCTTTTATGTAACGGCACCACTCGGGAGCAAGGTAAAAAAAAACTCCACCCATGACTGTCAGAAGTGACAAGTGACAAATGACAAAAAAGAAGCCCAAAGTCGCTATAAAGGCACCTCCGGCTATTACAGGCACCAGGATTTCAATTGTACTTTACACAGGCGTTCTCTGCCACACCAGCACCACCAGCAGCACCAGCAGCAGCACCAACAAAAGCACCAGCAGCAGTACCAACAAAAGCACCAGCAGCAGCACCAACAAAAGCACCAGCAGCAGCACCAACAAAAGCACCAGCAGCAGTACCAACAAAAGCACCAGCAGCAGCACCAACAAAAGCACCAGCAGCAGCACCAGCAGAAGCAGAAGCAGAAGCACCAGCACCAGCAGCAGGGGACAGTGCGGTTTGATTGCACTAAAACACTAGCATTTGATTATGTTAGCGTTAGCATTTGTCCAATAGGAACAGGCTACAGGAGCAGAGATGAACACCTTCAGGAGAATCACACCGAGCCCTTATGTCGTGTGAATAAATGACATATGTAAAACAGGCTCTAGTGTGGAAACACTTGAGGAAATATATTAATTTCCCAAGACAGAACAAAAACATTTATATCTTTATACCTTAAAAAGCTGCTATAGGTTTGTTTACAATGTCAACAAACAATAAATGAGCCAATTATTACTCAGGGTTACATCTAGTGCCAGATACAGACCAGGATGAAATCACACTTTTCATTTAGAAAGTTTGATTTCATAAAGACTGTAAATATAGTTTCTATTAATACTTGTGACACTATCATATTAAATCGTGACATCATTATTCAGAGTAAACATCCATTCACGCTTGTACAGATTCTGAAGCTTGAAACAGCCTAAAGCAGCTTGACATTTCTCTTTAAAGATAAACTATGTCCTGTTTTAGTTGCTCTTTAAGATACCAGCAAAAATATATACCGGTACACAATTTATGTCAAAAGGCTGCCCTCACTTTGGGAATCACAGCAGCTGTACGTCCGACAGGTCTCTGACAAATGATAAGTGACAGGCGGGCTCGGGGGGGAGAAGTGAGTGTGTGTGTGTGTGTGTGTGTGGGGGGGGGGCTGTACCTGTGGCTGGTTGGTGGAGTTGAGCACGAGCGCCCACAGATCTGCTCGGAGCCCGGTGGGACAGCCCTGCCTGCTGTACTGCTGCGCTGCTGCACTGTCCTGCTCCTCCAGCACTGCACGCACAAGACATGTGAGCGGACAAGCACTTATACATTATTTATTCACTCAGTCGATGCGTGGCGTTGAGAGCTCAGGTACGTCTCTGCTGAGCTACAGGAGCCCATAGAGTGTGCAAAAGGCTATTTATGGAATTCAAAAGCAAAATGTAGTAAACACGTACGTAATCTATTATTTTTATGGCACTCTGCGATGGTTAAAGTGCATACGACACATTTCGCTGCCCATTTTTCTCCAATCTGGATGATATTTATAATCATACTTCCTGGTTGGACATGGGCAGCAGATGTGAAAAATAACTGATAACATCTTTATTCAGTCAAATCATTGTTTAAAACTGTCGGAAAATAGTGTCAGTTGCGTGTTAATTCTCTTCATTTTTGAGGGCCTGTCGCTTATCGTTTCAGAGCTCTACTTCCTGTCCATCTCAACAGCTATTTTTAAATTTTTCTTCACAAACTGCCACTGGACTGATTTGTAAAATATGATAAATATTGACCAAACTAAGTAATGATTAGACATGAGAACCTGTCATTGTCTCTGGTCTGATCTCTTTTACTCCTCAGAAAACAAGACTATCCCCGTTACATCAGCGGATTGTACACATTAAACCGACTCGACACACATTGCTTTGTTATGCTTTTACTTGTAATAACACAATCCTAAAAAAATATTATTACATAACTTTCTGAAAGTAACACTTGGAAAATACTGGGAGGTTAACAATTCTATTCTGCCCTAAATCACAAATGTAAAAACATGCTGTCATTGATCTCAGATGCTGGGCACTTGTAACATAAACCCACATTCCTTGTAAATGTCCTATTTGGGAGTGCCGAGCCTTTGGCCTGGAACTGCAGGAGGCTCAGTTTAGTTTTGACCAATAATAAGCCCAATGTTTACTCCAGTGTAATAGCGCAGCGCTGAGTCAAAGAGCCGTCTAATCATTTAATCAAGAACATTTCATACAGCTTCATTATTATTATATTTCCACAAATTATTTTTCTTCAAAGACCGACGGGGGATAAATTTAGCATTCTGACAGCAATCTTCAGAAAGCAGAAATAGACATAAGAATGGTATAAATATCGACAAGAAAATATGATGTTTGTCAAAATCCCAATGTCGCTCGTCTAAAAGCTCGTTGGCAAGTGCTCAATATTCTTAGTAATAATGTCTTACTTTGTGGTAGTTTATTTCCCCAATGGTAAATACATTATGATGAAAGGTTCTTAAAGCTGTACTATGTAACCTTTCTAATTTTTCCTGTCTCCATGGAGATGTAAGAATATTTTCAAGGTATTGGCGAGCAGAAGTAACACTGTACTGTGGAAGTAGCGCTGTACTGTGGAAGTGACGACTGTGGAAGTGACGCGGTAATGTGGAAGTGACGCTGTACTGTGGAATGACACTGTACTGTGGAAGTGAAGCTGTACTGTGGAATGACACTGTACTGTGGAAGTGAAGCTGTACTGTGGAATGACACTGTACTGTGGAAGTGAAGCTGTACTGTGGAATGACGCTGTACTGTGGAAGTGAAGCTGTACTGTGGAATGACACTGTACTGTGGAAGTGAAGCTGTACTGTGGAATGACACTGTACTGTGGAAGTGACGCTGCACTGTGGAAGTGACGCTGTACTGTGGAATGACACTGTACTGTGGAAGTGACGCTGCACTGTGGAAGTGACGCTGTACTGTGGAATGACACTGTACTGTGGAAGTGACGCTGCACTGTGGAAGTGACGCTGTACTGTGGAATGACACTGTACTGTGGAAGTGACGCTGCACTGTGGAAGTGACGCTGTACTGTGGAATGACACTGTACTGTGGAAGTGACGCTGTAGCTGTACTGTGGAAGTGACGCTGCACTGTGGAAGTGACGCTGTACTGTGGAATGACACTGTACTGTGGAAGTGACGCTGTACTGTGGAATGACACTGTACTGTGGAAGTGACGCTGCACTGTGGAAGTGACGCTGCACTGTGGAAGTGACGCTGTACTGTGGAAGTGACGCTGCACTGTGGAAGTGACGCTGCACTGTGGAAGTGACGCTGTACTGCGGAATGACACTGTACTGTGGAAGTGACGCTGTAGCTGTACTGTGGAAGTGACGCTGCACTGTGGAAGTGACGCTGTACTGTGGAATGACACTGTACTGTGGAATGACACTGTACTGTGGAAGTGACGCTGCACTGTGGAAGTGACGCTGTACTGTGGAATGACACTGTACTGTGGAAATGGCGCTGTAGCTGTACTGTGGAAGTGACGCTGCACTGTGGAAGTGACGCTGTACTGTGGAATGACACTGTACTGTGGAAGTGACGCTGCACTGTGGAAGTGACACTGTAGCTGCACTGTGGAAGTGGCGCTGTACTGTGGAAGTGACGCTGTACTGTGGAATGACACTGTACTGTGGAAGTGACGCTGCACTGTGGAAGTGACGCTGTACTGTGGAATGACACTGTACTGTGGAAGTGACGCTGCACTGTGGAAGTGACGCTGTACTGTGGAAGTGACGCTGCACTGTGGAAGTGACGCTGTACTGTGGAATGACACTGTACTGTGGAAGTGATGCTGTAGCTGTACTGTGGAAGTGACGCTGCACTGTGGAAGTGACGCTGTACTGTGGAATGACACTGTACTGTGGAAGTGACGCTGTACTGTGGAATGACACTGTACTGTGGAAGTGACGCTGCACTGTGGAAGTGACGCTGCACTGTGGAAGTGACGCTGTACTGTGGAAGTGACGCTGCACTGTGGAAGTGACGCTGTACTGTGGAATGACACTGTACTGTGGAAGTGACGCTGTAGCTGTACTGTGGAAGTGACGCTGCACTGTGGAAGTGACGCTGTACTGTGGAATGACACTGTACTGTGGAATGACACTGTACTGTGGAAGTGACGCTGCACTGTGGAAGTGACACTGTAGCTGTACTGTGGAAGTAGCGCTGTACTGTGTAAGTGACGCTGTACTGTGGAATGACACTGTACTGTGGAAGTGACGCTGCACTGTGGAAGTGACGCTGTACTGTGGAATGACACTGTACTGTGGAAGTGACGCTGCACTGTGGAAGTGAAGCTGTACTGTGGAATGACACTGTACTGTGGAAGTGACGCTGCACTGTGGAAGTGACGCTGTACTGTGGAATGACACTGTACTGTGGAAGTGACGCTGCACAATGACGCTGTACTGTGGAAGTGACGCTGTAGCTGTACTGTGGAAGTGACGCTGCACTGTGGAAGTGACGCTGTAGCCGTACTGTGGAAGTGACGCTGCACTGTGGAAGTGACGCTGTAGCTGTACTGTGGAAGTGACGCTGTAGCTGTACTGTGGAAGTGACGCTGCACTGTGGAAGTGACGCTGCACTGTGGAAGTGACGCTGTACTGTGGAAGTGACGCTGCACTGTGGAAGTGACGCTGCACTGTGGAAGTGACGCTGTACTGTGGAAGTGACGCTGTACTGTGGAAGTGACGCTGCACTGTGGAAGCGACGCTGCACTGTGGAAGCGACGCTGCACTGTGGAAGCGACGCTGCACTGTGGAAGCGACGCTGTACTGTGGAAGTGACGCTGTACTGTGGAAGCGACGCTGTACAGTGGAAGCGACGCTGTACTGTAGAAGCGATGCTGTACAGTGGAAGTGACGCTGTACTGTAGAAGCGACGCTGTACAGTGGAAGTGACGCTGTACTGTGGACGTGGCGCTGTACTGTGGAAGTGACGCTGTACTGTGGAAGTGACGCTGTACAGTGGAAGCGACGCTGTACTGTAGAAGCGACGCTGTACAGTGGAAGCGACGCTGTACAGTGGAAGTGACGCTGTACTGTGGACGTGACGCTGTACTGTGGAAGTGACGCTGTACTGACACTGTACTGTGGAAGTGACGCTGTACTGTGGAAGTAACACTGTACTGTGGAAGCAACACTGTACTGTGGAAGTGACGCTGTACTGTGAAAGTGACACTGTACTGTGGAAGTGACGCTGTACTGTGGAAGTGACGCTGTACAGTGGAAGCGACGCTGTACTGTAGAAGCGACGCTGTACAGTAGAAGCGACGCTGTACAGTGGAAGTGACGCTGTACTGTGGACGTGACGCTGTACTGTGGACGTGACGCTGTACTGTGGAAGTGACGCTGTACTGACGCTGTACTGTGGAAGTGACGCTGTACTGTGGAAGTAACACTGTACTGTGGAAGTGACGCTGTACTGTGGAAGTGACGCTGTACTGTGGAAGTAACACTGTACTGTGGAAGTGACGCTGTACTGTGGAAGTGACGCTGTACTGTGGAAGTAACGCTGTACTGTGGAAGTGACGCTGTACTGTGGAAGTGACGCTGTACTGTGGAAGTGACGCTGTACTGTGGAAGTGACACTGTACTGTGGAACATCTCCATGGAGACAAGCAGGTGGCGCTCCCCACACCAGAAAGGTTACACCGTGCACCTTTTACTGTAGCAAAGTTACTGTTATCTTACCTTTCTTCCCGATTTGAACATATTCGTTCTCAAACAGATCTTCATAGCAACCAAAGAGAAACAAACAAAATAATCTGGTTATGTTTTTTTAAACGAAGGCAATCGCTAGGAGTTAAAAAAAGAAAAGGATAAGATACTATTTAAAGAGGCAACAATAATAATACTATCGATTTCCAAACAGAGATAGAGTTTGAGGAAAGCCAGAGCGACGCGAGGCACAGGAGCGGGAAACAGCAGATATGTGTACAATTAACACAGACAGATTTATGACGCCAATAATAAGACCTTTAAAGGCCTTAAAGGGTCCGCTTGAAATAACCCCGTCTAAAAATATAATTACGCTGCATCAAACAAAACAAACACTTGATACCAGGGTGAACGTGTCCGTGATCGTCAATCCCCAGCTGCCCCGTGTTCAGGCTCAGCTCTGAAAAGGCCCGTCTCTGGAATTGAGGGGGAAAAATTTAAACAAAGAGAAGGTTAAAATTCCCAAACGCTCACGCAGGCAAAAAGCGCTCCTACCAGCTTTGGGATGTCCCGGACGTTGAGGGGAATTTGGATCAAACCCCAGTGGCTCTGAACGTTCACCTCCTCGTTGTTGTCGTGGTTGGGATTTCTCAAGCCGACTACAACCTGATACGCAAAATGTTGTGTTTTATAGCAAAATATGAACATAAATCACTGACATGAGAGAGACAAAAAAAAAAAATTCAACTGTGTGTGCTGTCAGTTTGTTGTATTTTGGGCATTGGATTGGTTGTGTGGACAATACAAACACTAAAAAGCTAACGAAAATACTTTATATAACAAACGTTGTAGCAAAAGTATCTAAAAAGAACAATAATTTAATTACAATACACTTTATTTGTACATATTCTCTGTCTTGAAGCCTGTAATCACCACATTTCAACCTATATTTGCATTTAAAAAGTCAGAATTAATCATTTCGCTCAAAAAC
Source organism: Eucyclogobius newberryi (assembly GCF_026437365.1). NCBI lineage: Eukaryota > Metazoa > Chordata > Actinopteri > Gobiiformes > Gobiidae > Eucyclogobius > Eucyclogobius newberryi. The sequence goes on along the minus strand of NW_027315857.1, from coordinate 12,694,513 downwards.
ACCATCCTGTCTGGCACGCGCACACGCTACACATTCTTGCTCGTCTTTTGGCACACTCCTAAGCGTTACATAAATAAATGGTAACAAAGCGGAGCATGGGACACACCTGTATAAACCAAAGTGTGGCAGTTTGTACAAAGTGTCGAAATCGGAACCGATTTCTAAAGATAATCGACAATGGGATAGTTACCTCCAGGAAGTCTTTGGGGGCATAGACCGGCCTGAAGCGACTCAAATCTGCAGCGATACATCACAAGTATTAGTTTACAGAAATACCTCCAACTCCAGGACAGATGGGACGGCTCTTATATCGAGACTATACAAATGCGTTGAGGCATGCGGGACGCTTTATCATATGTGTACTAAGAACAAAGCGGTGTGTTGTGGTCAAAAGGGCGGCGGAGCGGGGCTTTGTGCACCTTCGGCTGCCTCTAAGTGGGACTTCCAGAGAGTAAATCCACGTGTCAGCCGTGTATGTGTGGTCAGGATCAGGTTCGGGGCGGAAGGAAGGGTGCTGCTCGCTCCAAGACGTCTGGACAGGCTCGAGATTGAAAAAGTCGGTGTTTACAGTGGCCAGACGGCGCAGAGCACACACTGTTATTGCCGAGAGTGATAGTGGTGTTTGAATGGGAGGGTTACCATGCTTTTTGTGCTGCATTTACACAGCGTTTACTCACCAAAGATTAAGATGTATATTTTGTTCTTCCTCAATAAAATATCTTGTGCAACAGGTGCTTGTAAAGTGAAATGCACTGGCCGCTTAAAAGGATTTGGAGTTATTCAGTACTATGTAGTTCAGTACATGGGGCTAATAGAATGTTTTGGTTTATTACGCAAAATGTAGTTTATAATTTAAAGGGCGTTTGTGTCTGATTCCATGGACAGAAACAGTTTGTAGCAGGTTTGTTTGCCATGGCAACCCTTAAAGGCTAGACAGAGTTGCAACATTCCTTTCAGCAGACAATATTACATACAAACTCGTTCATATAGCTTCATATATTACCTGCCCATTCATACCGACGATTATATACTGACGTGGGACAGACGGGATTGACATTTTAAACATTTACTACAACAAACCAATACAAAAGAAATGTATCACATGTACCACATCTTTTTAAGGCATACAAAAAATAAAGAAAATGTCTCTCTATTGCAGGGGTGCCCAATACCATCATCTATCTATTCTATCATTTAGTGTAGTTGTGGTCAGTATATTTTATTTTCATATACTCAGCTGTATTAAATGGTCTAGTTAAATAGCAGATTTTCTCTCTCTGCACATTTGTATATGATAAACAATATTATAATGAAAGCCTACATTGTGTTTCTATAGCCTAATTATGGTCAAACAAAAATGAAAAACCTGTTTAATACTGAAAATAAAAATTATACTAAATTATACAATAATTTGGATCTATAGGTAGATCTTCGGGCTTTGTTGAATATAAAAGTAGCCTGTGAGCCGAAAATGTGTGGGCACCCCTGTTCTATTGTATAAAACCTTGACTTTAAAAAAGAAGCTAAATCAAGTATATTCCTTATTATCAGTCTAATTTACAATGCTTATATTGTGACCAAATTCAAGGGATTCCTGTATGTTTGAGTAATCACGTGTGCTCAGATAATGTCTGTTTTCACATACCCCCCATCTCCACCCACTTCTCTGTCCTAGGGGTCATACATATACCATTATAAAAAGTCACATTTTAAAACATAGTAACATGTAAATAAAATGGTGAAATGTCACTATTAAAACGATAATGGCCAAGAAATGACAAATATAAATCTAAAATAATGAACTACATAGTACTTTATAGTATTAACCCTGCAGGGGAAATGACTCTACGTTAGACCAGAGCATCTGCATCTGACTAATGTACAAAAGTCAACAACAATCTTTCAAAGCTCCAGACCTGGTTCGTCTGTGCCCATCTCGTTCCATTTGTTGGTCAGTTCCTTCTGCTCCACTGCCGGCCTCTGTGTGGGTGGGAAAACAGAGAATTCAACAGACTATCTGCAGTCAAAACAAATCAAAAGTAGAATCCAAAAGACAAAATGTCCTATGAGACAAATTAATAAACACTCTCATAACTTACAAGTGCAGACATTGGAACACATTTCAGTACCGTTTAAAGAGCATATATAACATAGCTAACTAAATATAGTGAACAAGATTATATGTAGGATTATGTTGCCCTTTTTCTCCTCAGTTTATAATTATGATTTCACCAATTGTTTGTGTGCAGCAGATGTGACAAAGAGGGAATTCTACAACTGTTACCAAGCAACAATTCTGTAAACAAAAGCCAAAATCCATATAGATTACACATTAGTTTTGATTAAACAAACAATAACAACTGAGAACACCTTGAAAAATGTGTCCGTTTTGTGTAAATTGTCCCAGAATATTCGATGGAATGTCACTCATTCATGACATAGACATTCTGTATTCTGTAACTTATTTTTCAAATTGTCTTCACAAACTGCCACTTGACAGATGTAAAACTATGATAAACATTCATACAAAGCATATCAGTGGACAAAATGAACCGTGATATATGACTGGAACCTTCTAAAGTAAAGTTAAAGAGCGTTACCATTCGAGCCAGTGGTACTCCCAGCTCAGTGCTCATGCTGTTGAGGCTTTTGAGGACACGTTTCTCCCAGCTGGCCTGTGGGGGACACACCATGCACACACTACAGTTACACACTGCAGGGAGGAAGGGCCCCGTATGATTCAAAACACTTATTTTATTTATTTAGTTTTTTCCAAGAGTTTATTGGACATGTCAACAATCCAAAACATTTCAGTCCGAAGGCATATTGTCCAGAATTCAGCAATCAAATCCATTTACAAACGTTCCTGTCAGAGTCCAGGTCTTTAGGACGTGAGGGAACCATCAGGACAGTCTCTTCCTTTTACGCTCTGTTTTGTTCATTTGATTTCACCTTTGTTCTTTATCCTTTAGGTGTTCAATAAAGTTGCTCCATTTAGTTTTTTAATCTTCAGTTCTTTTGGAAGCATGATTTTGTATGAAGTTTCTCATAAAGATAAGATAACTGAACTTTCCTTAAACATTGTAAAAGCCCTGAGATGCCTTCTTTTTAGGGCCAACCTTAACAAAGACACTATTCCAGGATTCCAGAGCATTCCATTTCACATTCCACCTCGTTTTACCCTTCCACCATGGCTCTACCACATAGCAGAGCTAACTTTAGCCATCTTGGCAGAGTAAAAAAAAACTGTGTTGTGATGTTTAGTTATGTCTATGACCGAAAGACATTTATTCTAAACAGATTCATGTTTTTATGTTTTTTAATTTGTTGTTTGACGGATTTTCTTGGCATCTTTTAAGAGGGGAGGACGGATTTTTTTTTTTTTTAAGTTACATTTTCACATTATCAAATCACATCTTTCTCTACCATCCAGAAATCGGAGGAGAATTTAAAAATACAATTTTATTTTGAATACATTTCTTGGATTCTTAGAATATAGGCCCTACTACCACCTCTCTACATAAGATAAGATAAGATAAGATAATCCTTTATTGTCCACACATTATCTACATAATTATAGTTATCAATGCAAGACATTGAAAATAACCCTTATTATACTGAGCGGTACAAAAGCATTCAAAAAAGATGGCTTCAGCAAAATGTCAATGATGTAAGATAATAGATGCACCACTGGTGTGCATCCTGTTCACAATGTTTTTGATTAAATGTTGGCCAACTGCACAATAAACCCTAAGCCTGGTGAATGAATGAACTTCACCTTTAATGTGGAGTACTATGATGGCCTGTTTAACACCCTTACATCCATTGTAATCTGTTTTTAAAGTAAACATTCCTTCCATAGGTTTCAGAGATGGACCGCTGCCATTGGTGATCAGACAGAAAGTAGTCCCAGACTGACAGCTTCTCAGAAAATGAATCATCCCGTGACCAAACAAGTCGGTTTGATAAACTTTATTGAGTCTTGACAGGAACACAAAGTGTGCAATGAATGAAAATGTCTTATTGAGCAGCTTAAATTTGGCCACAGTCATTTGATCCAACGGCGTAGTAATTTTTCCCACACTCGAGTCGTGGACACGCAGCTCAGATCAACTCATCAGGACAAGTAGCGTCCTTACAACGCGATCCGATGAGAACGTGACTCCAGACGAGCTGGAAATGTACACATGAGGAGGACTTATGCTATTTAAATGGCAACGACAAAATGATTCTGATATAATCGGTCAAGACGTGTATTCTTCATTTCCTCGTTCGAACACAAGTTCAATGAATGGGAGCCCGAGCCAAAGCCACGCCCACCTCACATCCTTCATGTTAATCTACCGGTCGATCTCATGGATTTATGGTCGATCTAGGAAGCCGTGAGGCGAGAGTTTTAAAGCTCTCCGACGTTCGGACGAAAGTTATATAACTCGGTCGGAGTTGCTGGTGCAGAATACATTTTTATTTTTATAGAGGTTTTTGCAACAAAAAAACTGCGAAAATAGAAAAAAATAATAATAAATTTAGGATCTCCGTTTTTGACGTCAGCGGGCTCGAGAAACAACTTGTTAAAAAACTCTCGCCTAAAGAACTTTGAATTGCATTTTGTGTTAATTGTGCTCGACAAATAAATTGATGCATATTTGAGTAAGCTTTATTTTTCAGCATTAAAGATGTCCGTTTTCCCGGCCCCCAGAGCAACTTTGTTTTCAGATTTGATTTAATTTTTTCTGTTATTCATACTCTGTGCCAAGAAGAGGTTTTATGATTCAGACAGTGCAGTAATTGCATCAAAATCACACAAAAACCTATGCAGTCTGTAAATATACTCCATTAGGATGTCCTCAAGCGGAGTCATTAAAGCTTTATCTGAGTTAAATGTATTTGCAAAACAAACAACTACCCATTCATTGAAGTATAATAGCTAGATTAAACGATTAGCAGAAATAACAATTCCTTGGAGCCTGACGTAGATGTATGTAGGAGACACAAGAATAATATGTCCTCTTCAAACTGATTTGTTTGCTTTCCAGTTCAGATATTCTTCCCAATAAAAACATCCAATCCAATTATATGCAAGCTGTTCTATTTAACTCCAATGATAATAGGACAAAACTTCAGCCACAAAACAACAATAACCGCTAGTCTTCCATGCAGCTGTTCACAAGTGGCACTAATCCCACCATTTCCACTACTCTACTTTGAAATTCTATTATCTGAAGTTCTAAATCCAAAACAACATATTCCGGGCCTCCAGAGTCCTATGTAGATGGCTGTGACTAAATGTGCTGTTTGTAGTTGGGTGACAGAGGCCGAGTGAGGAAGGTGGTGATGAAGGAGCCGTGATGAGGATGTGAGTGGACAGACTGACCTGGGCCTTGCGCATATAGGCCAGTGGCTCTTTGAGGTGCTCCGGGGGAGCCGCGGGGTGACAGGGGGGCTGCTGCCTGCAGTAAGCACAAACAAAACATGGCCCAGCAGAGCGACGCGTCAATCAAGATCAAGCAGGAGAATGGATTTACACAAAATATTGAGGCAATTGTAAGTTTTGACTCTATATATATTTACCATGTTGTGTCATTTCAAAGCATGTGAAATCGAAACCAAATAAAGGATAAAAAATATTTGGAAAAGAGTCCCAAACTTCCAGATGTCACCTTTATCCCCCTCGTCTTCTTCCCCTTAAGCATATTGAATGACTCAAGGGCCTGGTTTCTTAAACAACATTCTGTGTAAAGTAAACAAGTGTAAGAGCACATAGAGCTGACTAATAGCAAAAAGAGAGATGCATTAGTCAGTTAGCGTCATGCTTTAAAAGCAATGCATTAAGAGGTAAGCTCAGGAGACCAGGTAAGACGTGCTGCTTTTTACTTCACTGTGGAAGAACAATGGGCTTAAACAAATGAAAAGCTTCTTAGAACCATTCACACATAAGCAGGGATTCTCTGAACACATGAAATGAGATTTCCCACCAAGTAAAATAATGTTACTTTTAAGATGCAAAAAGCTCAAGTTAATGTTTACATAGAAGTATTATGTTTTTTAGATGTACACTGAGCTCTCCCGTAGTTTCAGGGATTCCTGCTGGACAAAACATGTCCATTTGCCCAAGGCTTTTTTATTTTTTATAGTAACAGAATCGTATGACAATATAATTAACAAGTAATTAATGAGAACATGTACATGAAGCATTGGCTTATGTTTGTGCCATCTACGACCAAGTCAATCAACACCACTGGCATTTCAAACACGTTAGCCGTGCAAGCTCTTTATCCATCAGCACATTGTGGGCCTTGTTAGATTTACTACACACTTCATTGTGAGAGTTGTTCTGCTTGTTATGGTGAAGTCTTTACCTCTCTTAGTTTCGTCTTTCATAAGCCGTGAAGGGACAGAAAGAGTCTAACAATAAGCCACATAATGCCAGCATGTGTGTGTTAAATGCCTGAGTTAGATTTATTGCATATAGATGGAATGTAAAGGAACCTTTTAACCAGTTAAACTAGTCTGACGAGGACGATAAGATAAAAACTAATTTGCCAGAGAGCACTTCATTGTTAACACAGTTGAGACACATTGAAACATGTGAAGAACTTTCTCACCATTAAAGTGTCTCTCTAGTTTTGTTAAAGCAAGAATTTCCCATTGTGTGAATATCAAATGATTCACATATTGTACAATAAAGACCATTTGGAACAACTAACAATATGAAAGTTTTTTTTTTCTTTTTTTTTTCTTTTTCTCTCTAATTCCTTGAATAGGGATCTTCGTTTAGCGAGACTTACCAACAGCAACTTTAAAAGAAAATTATGTCTTCTGTTAAAATGTTAGTCACACGTATTTGAGTCAATAACTAAATTAAGTATTACAAAAAACATATATTTTGTAGTGCATGAAGTGTTGGGTGTGTCTTACACGTGCAGCTCCCTGTACACTACATTCTGAAGCCTTCTCTCCCAGCCTGTAAGGGTGAACAAGAAAGATGGTTAACGAGAATCATCTTAATTTACGTGAACACAATCTCACATTGCAACATTCTACAATTCCTATAGTTCAACATCGACAGGTCAGAATTTGATTGTAGAGCGACGAAACTAATTTCCACAAGACAAGTTTGGGTTCACAAGACGAGATTTTGACATAATTACAAAGAAATAAGCGATAAGCGATAAGCGAAATTTCAGTGTTACAACGTAGTAGATACAGGGGGAAAAGACAGATTATAGGAAGTTTCAAAAAAACACTCTTAATAGAAGAACTCTTATAAACCAAACAAAAAACTCTTTAAACAAAACTCCTTTCATATCTTAAAAGGGAATGGAGGAAAAAAAATAATAAAAAAAATAAAAAGATAAAGATAAAATAATAATAAAATAAAGTAAATAATAATAAAGTAAAGTAAAAATAGCTAGCATAAGACTAAATAATACTAATACTAATGGTAAGTAAACGCTCTTATTTACATCAGTTATATGCACCTGAATATGGCCTTAATTGCTTATGAGTATGACAGTAATTGCACATGAATATGACATTAATTGCGTGTGAGTATGACAGTAATTGCACATGAATATGACATTAATTGCGTGTGAGTATGACAGTAATTGCACATGAATATGACATTAATTGCGTGTGAGTATGACAGTAATTGCACATGAATATGACATTAATTGCGTGTGAGTATGACAGTAATTGCACATGAATATGACATTAATTGCGTGTGAGTATGACAGTAATTGCACATGAATATGACATTAATTGCGTGTGAGTATGACAGTAATTGCACATGAATATGACATTAATTGCGTGTGAGTATGACAGTAATTGCACATGAATATGACGGTATTGCACATGATTAAATCAGTCAAGTATTGCATTTGAAAATAAACTTTATGAATTGTGCGATCAGTGGACAATTTTGGTCTCACAAGTTTGGTTTGTCTTTGGAGTTTTTAAATCACTGATGTGAGTATTTTTTAATATTTTGACTCATAAACTTTCATTTGTCTAAATCTCACTGCTGCAGGTTTGATTCTCACCTGACGTTTTGAGGAAATTGCGCACATCTTCCTTAAGGGACCCCAGTTTAATCTCGGGTTGATGTAAACATTCCTGCACGTAAAGAAAGAAAAACAAGTTAAAACAATGAGTTAGATTTAACAGTTGTCAGGAGAAACATGCAGAATGGAATGACACGTGCAGCAGCCCTTTTGATTGACAGGCACCTGCGCCGCTCCGCATCTTAGCTTTAGCCACATGCTAACGCTCCTTACTTTGGCTTGTCGCTCTATTTGCGAGTGTAAATGACTTCCTTTCAGGCGTTGCACGATTTGAGCAATTGTCAGCGATAACTCGGTGTCTTCGTTCATTATTGGCGGTGATGGAGCAGCTTTATTTTAGTTTTAGAGGGCGTGTAAATGATGGTGCAGCATCCAGAGCAGCAGCAGCAAAAGCCCACTGCACACATTACCTAGCAACGGTACGGAAGAAACAACATCAAACATTGGTTCCTTTGGCAAGTTGGTTCCGGTCTCTTTTATGCATGGCCATGGATCTTATTTGCAGTAAATGAGAACTAGTCACGTTTGTTACTTAAAAACTACTTAAAAGTACAGATACTTTTGCAAATATTTACTCGAGTAAAACTTAAAATGCTTCTTAAGTAAAATGTTTTGAAGCACCTGTTTAAAAATGAATGAGAATAACATTTTCTAGATAATTTTGTGAGCGTATGTTGTTGTAGGGCTTGAACTCAAACCTTTTAGACAGAATGTTATTATGAATGTGAAAAATAACCCCTCAAACCAAATGAAAAGTACATTCTACTTTGCAGTCCAGTTAAAAATGTGTGGAGTAGAATATACATGCTTTCTCAAGTGAAGTGAAGTAAAAGTATCCACAGTAAAAAAAAACTACCTAAGTAAAGTGCATATTATAGCTAACAGTGATGCTTAAGTACTATACTTTACTTTAGTACCTCATTGCTTTCAACTTCGTTACATTTTTCTATTTTCCAAATCATGTCGTATAGACCTTTTACAAGGCCATGTCATCAGAATGTTCAAATTTGCAGAATGAAGCTGCCTGGAGGCAAAATGAAGACGACCATAACATTTTCAAAGGTTAACTGACATCTGATCTAATGAGGAACTAATTATTTTAAGTCTTTATGACAACAAATAAGCAGCAATTTCCAGTGTGTTTACTTTTCTATTAAGAAGATACAAAAAGTAACTTATGGATAATTATGAACTATATGTATGCCACAAAAACTATTGTGGATCAACATTTCTGTAAATATTTGTCAAATTGGCTAAAACCAAAATATCAATGCCATGCCTTAATCAAAAATTATTATTGTTATTATTTTTCTTTTTAGGTGACTTTATGATTTATGACTCATACATCATAGACTGAATATAGACCGAGTATTTCATGTGTGCATATTTGGGAAGGTAAGTCTGTGAAGGCTTAATTCCATCACAGACTTGGAAATAGTTTCATAACCTCCAGTATTGTACTGTTTATTATGGTAGGCTATAGTTTATTTATTGATGGAAATAAACCAATCTCCCATGCCGACATAAACAACAGCTTTCACTAGTAACTATACTTCGAGCTATAAGATCTGGAGTTGGTTATGAGTGACCAGGGAGTCACAGGATCCTTTCACGTGAATGATGATAAAAGGAGAGGGTTCTATTCCAGCATCTCTGCCACCAAATCAAATGGCATTGTTTAAATAGCAGGGCTTTTGATTTGGGGAAATAATGGACTATTATTTTAAAAAAAGGCGTGATCTTAGTTCTCGTGGCTGAAGTCAAACAGCCACATCTCGTGTGTGTGATGAGCTTTAGTACATAGACAGGCAGATGCTGACTAGTGCTGCGCCTGAAGGCGGGCTGCGCGCACAACCACACGCGCCTGTCAGACACTACACCAGAGCCACGAGGAGCGCACCAGGAGCGCACCAGGAGCGCACCAGGAGCGCATCAGGAGCGCACCAGGAGCGCACGCAACACACTGCGATATCCACCAAAGTTCCTTTTCGAAAAAATCACTTTGTGTTGATTTTCTTGGTAGCATGTGACGGATTCTTTTTTACTCATCTTACCTGCTTTTGCATGTTGCTGCAAGAAGAGGACGCGAAATGGAGACAATTACAATCCAAGACATGCTCGTCAATTCTACTGATCTGAATACGATTTTGTGTAATTTGGGAATAAAGAATATTTCAGATTGTGAGAGTCAGGAAGACCCTCCACCCGAACCTCAAGGTAAAGTAGTTTTGTTTCGTTAATGCAGGAGCAGATCTGCTGAGGCCTTTATTCACCCTCGTAATTCCGAGATTCATTCAGTTGAGGCTAATTTGATCCAAAGAGATTTGTGCTTTGGGCATGTCTGCGCCAGCGCGCATTACGCACAGACTGCTGTGTGAGCTGTGTCTGTGGCACTCATGTCTCCTCAGTGATACAACACGCTGTTACACAACTTAGAACAGGAGCAACGTCAAGGCCGTTTGAGTGGCACAGAAACACGTAAACTATTTTCATCGTGCTGTTTTATAGTGAAGGATAAACGTGTATAGCCTATAGGATGACACATGTTTACTTCAGCATTATAACGTCTGCAAGGAGACAAATGCAAGTGTGGCATAGGCTATTTGCACAATGTCAGAAAGATTAATTAATCTATTATTCTGTGGGTTTTTTCTCTCTTTTTTTTTTTTTTTTAGCTCTATTGTTCACATTTTAAAGTGCAATATTCTCCTGACATTAAATGTTGGCCCCAGTATATTTAATTCCTTAAACCAGTGAAGAAAGGTTTTCATAAACTGTAAATCTGAAACATTTATGATTAAACCATTTAAGTGATTTATGAGCTTATTAGTTGACTTACAATAACAGAACGTGTCTGAACATAAGTGACACTGACTCCACTATTAAAGTGTGGTTGACAGCAGAGCATATGGCATGGCATGTAAATGTATGTGTAATAAGCTCATCACCAGTCTCCTTGTGTCCGTCTGTCCGTCTGTGAGAGTCGGATCTCTCCTTCACTGGAACTCCTCCAGGTTTCTACGCTTTTTTCCCAAAGAGGTTTTTTTTGTAGTTTTTCCAGGCCGAGAAGGAGAGTCTAAGGACAGAGGACCCTGGGACATCGTCCCTCGCCACCACAGACATTGTCTGACTTCATCGCCACCACAGACATTGTTGATTCATTTCTCCCTGTGGCCCTCAGAGGCAACTGTTGTTGTGATTTTGGGCCTTACAAAAATAAATTGATTTGATTTGATTTGATCAGACCCGACAGGAGGTATACCATATACTGATCTATCATGAGAGATAAAAGAGCATTCAGTGGGAACAGGTGAACATGATGTGGCAGATAAAAAGCAGATAACTTAAAGGCAAAGGTTATTCAAACAACAATGTGTTATTGTTGTGATGCTCTGTATTTCTTCCTGTGGATTGAGCAATTATTCATCTAGTCCAAGCAAGACAAAATTAAGGGATTTGTGTTGCATTTTTTGGCTCGTTCTATATTGATGCACTGTGTTACTTTTCTATTGGAGAGTTTGACACCTTTATCTTCACTGAGTACTTTAGTTTTAGTTACATTAGTATATTCAGTGATTCTTCCAGAAACATTAACACTTGACCAACAGAAAGACCAAAAAAGTGTGGTCTTAACAACCATTCATCACTCGTACTAACGCAAAGTACAACGTAGCCACAACTAAAACTGCTGAGAGATATTCATTGGTTTAAGCTTTCCCATTCAAAAGAAATACATTTTTGTTTGAAATTGTCACCAAAAATATGTTGAAACGTTTGAAATGACGAAATGTTTATGTTGTCCATGACTCAACTTTAGTCAATCTTGGGAAGTAACTTAAAAATACACATTCAGAACACTTATTTTTAACTGCAGATACTCTTCCACGTGATGGTTTTCAGAACACACATACTTTAGTAAAAACAAAGCAACACATTGTGGTATTTGCTTATGAAAACAGGCTTCAAACTGAACAGAAAATACTGCTGTTGTGCAATATACATAAAGCCATTAACGCGTTGCCTCTCACTCCGTCAGACATCAACCAGAGCGTGCGGATCGCCCTCTACAGCCTGATCTTCCTCCTGAGCGTGGTGGGCAACAGCATGATCATCGCCGTTTTGGTGAGGAACAGGCGCATGAGGACCGTCACCAACCTGTTCCTGCTGTCGCTGGCTGTGAGCGACCTGATGGTGTCCCTGGTGTGCATCCCCTTCACCCTCATCCCCAACCTCATGAGGGACTTCATCTTCGGCACCGGCATCTGCAAACTCGTCATGTACTTCATGGGTCAGTACTTCTCTTCTCATGTGGTGGAAAGTAACAAAGTGCGAGGGAAAGTACAGTGCTTCTAAAGTCTATTTTTGAATCGGATACTTTCTACTTTTACTTCAACTAACACAAATATATGAATAAAAATGACTAGGACAATAAAGTGATCGATTTTGTTGCTTCTGTTGATGGAAAATCAGCACTGTTCTTTAACAGGATCACTACATTTGAATTATAAAAAGTGTGTGAAGTTGATTAAGTTAGTATTTTTCCGCTGCTGTATCTGTACTTTTACTTAAGAAAGTAAGTACAATTGATTACTTCATCCACCTGTTTATGTTCCATCATAGGTTTATTGTTTCTTTTAATTGCGTCTTTTTACGTTTCATTATATGAGCTCTATTCTATTTGACTCTCTGCTGCAGTTACCTTGAGGCAAAACTGTAAAAAAAAATTGTGCTGAACAGAATGTTATTTTACGACCAAAACTAACCAAGCAGGAAGTAAAAGAATGCAAAAATAGAGAGAACACTTTCTCATCAAAATTTGCTTCCTCATAATAAACACATTGATTGAGATTGACTGGATTAAAACCCAGTCACACAGTTGAATTCGTATGATAAATCTGCCCAATAAATCACCATATGCCAATTAACACTGGCATCAGATTAGCACAAAAGGCCCGGATTTTCTACTATTAGCAATGGATAAATATGTTGTTCTTGTTGTTGTTGTTTTTAGGATTTAGAGTTAACTTCCTGTGATTCACAAGTGTTGTTTCGTCATTAGAAAAGTTGCATTTGACTCTCATTCACACTTTCCCACTGACATATCTGCACCTTTAGACATAACACTTCCGAGAGCTTCCACAAGGTCTAAGTTTTATTTAGACAACAAGCTTTTGCATGTATCTTATCTGTCAGAGAGTTCGGAGAAGGATAGCGGGCTTTGTATAACCTCTGACTACAGTCCAGAGAGCAGTGGAACAGCTCGGCTCCAAAGTCTCGGGTGGAAAACATTTGAGGAGCATCCGAAACACTTTGGTAGCAGTGCCAGTCGCCCATCGGAACAGATGTAATCGCCCGTAAGTGTTGGACCTCAGGAGCCAGTACGCACCAGTCAGATTTAATGTTTAAACCCATCTTTAAACTGCCTAAACTGTCACATCCAGCACTCTATTTCCTTTCATCAATGTCGTATCCATGTGGAGTTTGTCGATTAATGAACCAGATATAGCCCGTATAGCTGAAAACTGAGTGAAACTGCACTTTATTTGCATTCTTCTTTTTGGCCTTCAGATAGATAAGGTTTAAAACGCCCGGAAGTACCTCTATTTTCCTTTTCAAAAGCTTTATGGTATGAAAAATATGTCTAATATTATTTTGTACGACTCTCTTGACAGATTAGAGAGTTAAATTGGGGAAATTGGTTTCCGTTGGAGTTCTTTTCATCAGCACTTAACAGAGTATTCAAGGCGGAGGGTCAGCGTAATCATATAAGGGTCGATCCGATGGTTTCCTCGAATCTTTTGGCAATTTCTGGACCGCTTCGTCTCAACTCAAATAGATGAGACTATTACTGCATTTATTGGACCAATAATTCGTTTCTACTCTCTGTTTGAGGCCAGGTAATTGGAGTCATCACGGGCCATGCCGTTCAAAGCACTCATTTCCGTTTCATCCTTTCCTGTTCAGCGAAATGTCAGCTTGGTCTAATAGATTTGACCTAAAGGAAATCGTCCAGAACAAGAGCGCTAACGTGGACAATGTTGACTTAATGATTTGTTGCAGTCGCTCGGTAGTGGACTTACCTGCGATCGCCATCCCGACGCTCGCAGCAGCAGGTCACGCTGACAAATTGTTTGAGGGAATATTGTAAGTAAGCTAGAGTGGAAGCTAATTTAAATGACTTGCAGTGAGTGTGAGAGTGGCACAGCACGCGGTCATTTAAATGGTAAATTAAGGAGCGCAAATCATAAATTAAAGCTTCAGGAAGATTAGCACTGCACTTTTTCAATGTATGACAGGAATAACAATGACAGTCTAAAGTTTGTGTCTGGCAGTGCGTAAATAAATCATTGTCACCGTGTCTCCTTAATTCTAAAACTTATAATTGTCACAATAAAGCCTCAAATGATTTATCAGCTGATGCAGCGGTGCAGAGACTGAGAAGTTACTGGGTGAACTGAAAGTAAAGCGGCTCCAAACTTTTCAAACCATGAGCACCTGAGGGAATATTTGGCTTTGCGAGTCTCAACAGATCTAAAAGAAAATTAAGACAAGATATTAAAGGGCTGTAATAAGATGAAAAACTGGTCTAAATGGGACTAAACCCAAATTTAAGTAGCTTTTAGAAACAGGGAACGTTATGGGCTTTTCAAATAGGCCAAATGTATTATGTTATTGGATGTTATTCTTGGACATTATTATTGGACATGATTGGACATTATTATTGGACATTATTGGACATTATTATTGTACGTTATTGGACATTATTATTGGACATTATTGGACACTATTGGACATTATTCTTGGACATTATTGGACATTATAATTGGACATTATTGGACACTATTGGACATTATTATTGGACACTATTGGACGTTATTACTGGACATTATTGGACCATATTCTTTGACATTATTGACATTATTATTAGGCCCGAGCGCCACAAGCTGGCGAGAGGCCTATTAATCTCGTAAGGCCGTGCGAAGCACGGCTGCGAAAGTGCGCACGTAGTGCGCACGAAATCGAGCGCGAAGCGCTCGCCCACTTCCAAACACTCACTAACGCACTCCTTCACTCACGCAAGCCCCGTGCATACTAATTAGTAGTAGGAAAATGGAACATTACCGTTGCAAAAGTTCGCACTAAACGAGCACTTTACATTGGGATATATATATATATATATATATATAAAGCACTCATTTGCGCTAAGTAGCTCACGAATACGTTCCCCATCTCTTGCATGTTCCGTGCATATAAGCATGTAATGCAAAAATGTAACATTATTACTGTATAGAGGGCCAAAAACACAAAGTGGGCGGAGCCCACTCAAAATTAACGAAAGTACCCGTCAGTGACCAGGGACCCACACCATGAGGTAGGAAAGCGCGAGCGCTTTCAGAAAATGTATAGTTTATGATATTTGAAAAATGGGAAACATTGTTTTCGCGTCGGAATATTATTCTTTCTTCTTTCTTCTTTCTTTCTTCTCGGGACCAACCCCCCTATTTTTCACCCAGTGAACATTGACGAAGTCACAAAAATGTGCACACCTCTAAAAATCGTGCCTCTCTACATTCTGGCTATTTCCCTTTTCTAAAATAACAAAAATTGGCGCGTCAGCGCCCCCAAATGTACCAAAAATGCATTGAGATAGGAAATGCCCCAAAAAAATCTGATCGTAGAATCATGAAATTTGGCGCAGAGGTAGATGGTGACAAGAGAAGTAAAAAATATTATTACGGCAACGCCGTCCACCCAACCAAATGTCGGCCATATTGGTTCAAAAATGGCTAAGCAGGACTCGGGAGTTTTTCCAAACGTCATACTTTTACGAACTCCTCCCAGGGCGTTGGCTCTAAAAAGCTGAAATTTGGTGAAAATGGTACTGAGGAGTGGGACATCAAAAGTTATTCAAATTACATTGATACCTCTCACGGTCTCGGTGCGGCGAAGCCGCAAACTGTAGCAAGAATTTCAGAAATCTCCCAAATTTAACATTCCTGCCGTTTGCGCAGATAAAGTCCGAATTGCGTCAAATTAGAATCAGTTGTTAAACTCTTTGCCCTAAACCTACACAAAGTGAAATAAGTTAATTTGGCGCCACAGCGCCCCCTACAGATTTTATATGGAGGTTAAATGTTTAGTTTTGCGAAATTATCTGAAATTTGACACAAAACTCAATTTTAGCATCCCCATCAAAAAAGTCAATGAGACCCATGTCATAATTGTTATGGCTTTGCTGTAGCGATGACCAAAACCTCCCATGTTATTCCAATGGGGAAATCGCCAGAACATGTTTACACTTTACCGACTTTCACCAACTCCTCTTCAGGGCGTCAGCCCTATCAACGTGAAATTTGGTGAGACTCATCTTCAGGACCATCAAAAGTTATCCACATTTTAATTTCAAAGAGTCACGGTGTCTGTGCGGCACCCTAACCCTAACCCGCACATTTTGCCAAGAATTCAAAATAAAATTGCTTTTTGATGGTAAAACAAAGGGGAGAAGATGTGACAGCGTCACAGATTCAGCAGTAGGCGTAATAAAAGGACAATTGGGGCGCGTTAGCGCCCCCTCCTCTTGCGGCGTGGCGGCGGTGTGGCGAGGGCCGATCATTGCCGCTTGCGGCTATATTTGAACATTATTATTGGACATTATTGGACACTATTGGGCATTATTATTGGGCATTATTATTGGACATTATCAGACGTTATTTTTTGACATTCTTGGACATTATTATTGGACATTTTTGGACATTATTGGACATTATTCTTGGACATTCTTGGACATTATTATTGGAACATTATCGAACATTATTGGACGTTATTTTTTGACATTATTGGACATTATTACATGTTATTACGTTATCGGTTGCTACAAAACAAAACAAAACCATGTGTCTCTAAATTAAAGGTATTGGCCTACAAGAACTGCAAAGGGCCTAAGTACCACTGGAAGCAGTCCCACAGTTTGAGAAACACTGGTGAAGTGTGTAAATAACAGGACATTTTGTTTAGGAAGAATAATAAGTCAAGGCATTTTTTGTGGTGCTTTGCAGACAAAATAACAAAACGTTAATCATTTGGACAGTATTGTGGGGGTTACAAAGAATGAATATGGGGTCGTGAGATTATGTGGGAACGAAATTATAACATAAGTTTTGTTCTACTTTTTAATGAAACAAATGTACATAATTTAGCTGAAATTAAGTAAAAAACACACAACAATTTAGCATGATTTAAAATGTTTTGTGGTTTAAAAATGATTACAAGCATCAGTTTCATGTTGTAGTGGGGGTCCCGGGGCAGTGCAGGGTTATGTTGGGGGTCCTGGCCTAATAGATTTGGGGGCCCCTGACATAAAGCACCTCAGTGTTGGATGTGTCATGTGAGAGCTCCATGATGAGGAGGTTCTCAGGCTGACTTCGACACATAATGTGTAGAGTACAAACAGAGCCCGAGGTGCCGTTTGGTTCACATTTACTCGCTGCAGATGAAGACTCAGGGCCAGCACAATGTTTATTTACATCTAAAACTATTTCACAATATCTTGCAGTTTTTCTGTCGGCCACCAGGGTTATTCATGACACAAACAGAAGTTTAATAACCAAATTTCAGCCGTTGCTTATCATTTCCAACTAATCAGATTTGCAACTTGGAATATTACATATTCTTTTCCTTTATGGTGACAGTGATTAAGACTTATGACTTGCAGAGCTTCTGCTTTGGGACAGCGACTCATCTATGTTAATCAGATTAGTGCATTTTCTGCATTACATCACACTTTATAACTACTGAAAATGTGTTTGGAGCTATGCAAAACAATAACACAAATGGTGTTTCGTCCTAAATATTTCTTTTAAATCTAGTTACAAGTTCAATTTGTCTCTGCAGCTGGATGAGATAAGGGAATCGTCTTGGCGGTTATTGGCTCATTCATTTTGCGTGTTTACGTGGCGCTCCTCACGGGTGGAACTCTTTTATAATTGAAAAAACATTTACAGATGATGTTGTTGTTACAGTGCGCGGTGGAGGCAGATGAGTTTTAAGGTGCAGGGTTGTGTGCGCGCAGCATCAAGAGCATCAGAACAGCAGAGACGTGGTTCAAGGCCCAGGGCTGTGGGGCCAATAACACGGCGTTCAAATCCCATTCAGACGTGAACAATCGGCCCACGCTGCTGTTCAAGGCTTTACGTGTCACACACACGAGGACGAGGGTCAATAATGATGAATGCATGATGTTCAGAGGCTAATTCATGAATAAATATCACACGTAAAATGAAACTAAAACACAAACCTCATTTAATTTAGCCTATGTTTACGGTTCATTTCATATGGGACAGAAGTCATTAATAAACTTGTGTAGGTCCAGTATGTAAATGTGCAAGATTCAACCATGCAGACTGATTCTCTTCTGTTTCATACATTTAAATGAGATGTGTTTGTGCTTGTTTTGACAGCAAATCTATAATAACCTATATATAATGCACTAAAACGACATATTTACAAAACTAAAAGGAAATATTACAAAAAACATGTAATTTGATATGAATAAATCAAACAAACAAACAAACAAACAAACTAACTAACTAACTAACTAACTAACTAACACACAAACTGTATTCGTTTAATGCTTTCCAACACCATCAACTATGTGCTTTCCATGCAATAAAAAAGAAGACAAAAACAAGTAAAAGTTCTATACAAAGCAAACAAATATAAAAAAGCACAGTTGTATTGTTATGTAAGTTGTCAGCTTGATTTTGATCAGAGAGGAAATAATACAATAAAAAGAGTATGATTAAATTAGCCATTAAAGCACATTAAGATTTCACAAAACATTCTGTCCATTTCTTCTTCAGTTTGACTATTTTGGTGAGGTTTATAGTGTTACTTCCAGGTTGGACAACAGCTGTGGTCGAGGTAATTCCACAGCGGTTACGTGGCAACCATACTATACACAAGCCAAAATCCATAGAACTTGCACAATAGAGGTCAGAATGGAACATCCAAAAAATGTCAGTCTCCATGGAAATCCGCCATGTTTTTTACTGGTGTGCTAAACGTCCTTGAGACACACTGGCCAAAGCATCGTAAAAGGAGACAAAAAAGCTACTACTGGTAAATGACATGTATCACTCTATAGCAGGGGTGGGAAAACTACGGCCCGCGGTTCACATCTGGCCCGTTTGTCTTTATAATCCGGCCCACCATACATGCCAAGTAATATAGAAAAAATTATAATAATGTGTTTTTTTTTATTTTTTTGCCCTTAGACATCCATCTGCACTTGTATCCTTAATAAATATGGTGTGAAATGAATTAAATAATAGATTGAATAGCCTTTATTTGACAGAAAAGTTATATTTTATTTGATAATAAATAAAATAAATAAAAAAATTCACACCAACTATTGCGGGCCGGCCCTCCGCTACTTGCCTGAATTCGAACATGGCCCTCGGAGGAAAATAATTGCCCACCCCTGCTCTATAGAGTCAGAATACTTATGAATGAACAATGAGTTTAGTATTTAGCATCTTCAATTCTCCATTGGTTTAACATTACGCCAACTGAAAATTCTATTCCACTGATATGTGATGCCACAATCCATGATCTGACAAATAATAACACCTGATAACACCTTTAATTTGTTAAATGAATGGTTAAACTGTCCATAAATGTGTCTGTTGTGTGTAAATTATCTCTTCATTTTATCTATTACTGTTACTTATTGAACTCAGCTCTACAGTATTATCAGTAATTTGCTTTTATTATCATTTTTTGCTCTATTTTTTTCCACAAACTGCAACATGACCGCAGTTTGTGCGCTTTGCTATTCTTCATAATGCTGTTTAGTTCTGCACGTTAAGGCTAAACTTACATACATAAATCGTACACTTGTTCTTCCCTCTGCCTGCACTGGTAATAATATATTCCACCAGGTGCATCTAGGACAAAAGCCGCTACAAAAGCCCCTGACAGAGTTGCAAACGCACTCGTATCTCACCTCGTTTCACAGGCGTGTCCGTTAGCGTCTCCACGTTCAACCTGGTGGCCATTTCCCTGGAGCGCTACAGTGCCATTTGCAACCCTCTCACCTCGCGGAGCTGGCAGACCAAATCCCACGCCGCCAAGGTCATCACGGCGACCTGGGCCGCCTCGTTCGTGCTGATGCTGCCGTACCCCATCTCCAGCGCGCTCAAGCCCTTCACGCGCCTCAACAACAGCACGGGGCACATGTGTCGCCTGGTGTGGCCCAACGACATCATCCAGCAGTCGTGGTGAGCTTTGAATTGGGTTTTTGGGATGTAGCTCTGTAAAGTTTCATCAAATGTAGTCAACGGGATTAAGAGTGACTAAAAATCTTAGCTAGTTTACCGTATAACTTTGGTTTAAAGTTTATAATTTGACTTTGTGGTTGGACATGTAGCAACCAGACTGTAAATATTAGCCAAAGCTTGTCTAAATTACTCAATATTTATGATTAGACGAATAAAAATACATGACAACATCATTATTTTTGATAAATGAATCTTTAAACTGTCAGAATGCAAAAAGCATTCCTTGTGCATGAATTGTTCCTGTATGTTGTATGGATGGACCGTCGCTCATTGATGACATAGATAGAGGTATTCCCTTGTAGAACTCAGCGCTACTTCCTGTAACTTCAAACTGACATTTTTCAACTTTTCTTCGCAAGCTGTCACTTCGCTGATGTAAAATTATGATAAACATTTAATAAAAGTAGCGTCCCACCAAACAAAGACAAAAATAAACACTGTCATATTATGCACTTAAATGTAAGAACTGGTTAAACTCTATACAAGCTGTTCAGGTGCGTTGGGTTCTGTTGAGCAGTAAATGACCAGTCTTAGATCTGACCTGTTTCCAGTGCATGTTGGAGTCCTACAAGGCTGCCTCCTTTCCCCCGTCCTGTTCATTATTCTTAAATAGACAGATTTTCTAGCAGCTGTCTGGAGGCAAATGGAGTCAAATTGTGATCTTGTCTTGTTGGCTTCATCAGGACTTTCAGCGGTTAGAACAAGAATCGACTGTGAGTGTTCACTAATGTAGAACGCAAAGGCAAAAAGCAATAGTGCCTGTGTGAAAGGAGACATATTATGCAAAATCAACTTTAATGAGCTTTTAGTCTTGTTTCCTCATCATTAGTTGTATTTTTATTGATTCCCACTTTGAGTAATCCTGTAATTGTCCTGCAATTGTCTTGACAATCGAGTGCTCAGAAAATTTCAGTTTTCACTTACCCCCTATCCCCACCCACATTCCTGTGCTTAGCTGTAAGTGATACATTGATGATTAAAAATGTAAATAAAAATCTAGAGTCACATGGTCTGCAGTTTTGAACAGGAAGTCAATTGAACTCTTGCTATTATTTAGCCGTTTAAGATTAAAATTGTCATTTACAATGAACAAAATATAAAATAATGATCTATCAATTTCAATAATAAGTATCTGAAATAAGCATAATATAACATTTGAATTAATTTGAAGCCAAATCATCAACAGATTCATACATTTCTTGCATGGGATTGTGTCATGTCTGTCATGGAATTAGACATACACCGATGCTATTCCGTAACACATTGAGAACACAATTCAACCTAGAATATGAAACGACACAGAAACATCAGACATTTGTGTGGCATGCATGGGAGAAAACGCGGGGACTGTGTCAGCCAGGCCGTTGTAAGGAGCCTGGCTGACCCTCCTGCGTCTCACCCCCGCGTCTCACCCCGTTTTTTCCCATGCTGGTTGGTTTTATTAGATATTCTGGAATAGGCGGGTCACATTTCTCATTGGTCAGCCTCACATCAAGGCACTTGGTATTTTTCCGTAGAGATCAAGCCTTGGGTAAACATTACCCAGACTCCTCTGGGTTATCACCCCCCCTAGGGTAAACATCCTTTGGCCCATCTTTACGACCCCTTCACAAACAAATGCTGTCACACACCCGTTCTTCTCTTAGACTAATGATGCAGATAAAATATCACTATTATGCAGATAAAATACATCACTGGAAATATAATCATATATTCACATTTTATCACAATGTCTGACTGTGCTCGCCTGTAGGTATGTGTCCCTGCTGCTCCTCCTCTTCCTCATCCCGGGCATAGTGATGATGACTGCGTACGGCCTTATCTCCGCGGAGCTCTACAGGGGAATCAAGTTCGAGCTGTCGAGCCGGAAGGCGAGTCGGGGTATGAAAATGAAACACACTCAAAACAGCCACAGATCCCTAAGTGCATATCTGAGTGCCTGACCTACATATGTTTCCTATGGCAAAATGTATGATGCATCTAGTTAGAGAAACATACGGCCAGATGTTAATAGTGTCTCTACATCTCATCTGGAATGTATTCACATCACTTCACTTTTTACTCATCTTGTTATTTTAAAGCCTTCCAAAATAGATTAAATTCAGTATTTGACCAAAATTCAACAAAACCCCATAATGACAATGGGGTAGCATTATATTCTTTTTGAGCATAATGCTACAAGCTTGTTACAGCTATTTATGGGCAGTTTCTCCCATTCTTCTTTGCACACACCTTCCTACCCCAATAGTTTGGTTGGTGAGTGTCGGATCACAGCCCTTTTCAGTTCTCTCCAGAGCTCTGGGCCCCTCAAGGACATTCACAGAGTTGTCCTGTTGCCACTCCTTTGTTATTATGTGTGCTTAGGGTGGTTGTCTTGTTGGAAGATGAACCTTCTCCCCAGTCTGAGGTCCAGAGTCTCTGGATGTCTCTGAATTCATCTTTCTGTTGATCCTTGAACTGTCTTTCAGTTCCTGCCTCTTAAAAACCTCCCCACAGCATGATGCTGCCAAAAAGTGAAGCGTTGTAAATACATTCTTGATTTACTGTAAGCAATGAGACGACAACAAGCTTTTTTGAGTTAGATCAAGTTGAGACTAAGACCAGCGCCTGAAGATTGGTAAAAGATGCCTGAGGTAAATATCAGACATGAGTCACAGCTTCTTCTGTGTATAATCGCTAAGTGTCAGATGACATCACAAACATTTATGGGACGATAATACTTATATTATAGATATGGGCCGTTGAAATAAATATAGTTAAAAAACAGATATCTGTTTTAATACAGTGAATTATTGGGGCTGATAGTCACTGATAGAAATTATCATGTCATTAATGTGAATTTTCCTTTTGAAAATGTCATGGCAAAATACAATGTAATCAATAAGGAACTGGCTCCTCCCCCTCTTCTGAGAGTATGACATCATCACATTTAGAATCTGAACCCATCAATAGGTCTATTCATTAGGAAGGACCACCCTACAACAAAAGTATAGAATATTTGGTATTCATGTGTTAATTTCTAAGGTAACGGTCCTAATTTTTCCTCATTCTGAAATCCACAATAGATTAAGTCCAAACTATGGCCTGGGGTCTAAATGCGGCCCTCAGACCTAAATGGCCCATACTTTTTTTACTGCAAGTTTAAAATCCTCGGCCGATACATCCTCAATAAAGTACTTTTTGGCATGACACATGATATCTAAGTTTCAAATCAAATTCAGGCTTGATCTAAATTTGAATATGCGGCCTTTGATGAAAAACGTTTGGACACTTTTGAGTTTTTACTGAAGAAAGAGGCCAACAAATGGCATAATGACATAAACTGGTTAGCCTACCTGAGCTGCTCATACTCCTCACATCAAACTGACAGCTGCAGAACTGTGCGGCTCATTCCAAAAGCTCACGTTGTCGACTCATTATCTATTGACACGCACACACAGGAGCGACAGACACAGGAGAGCGTGAACCAAACCAAGACAAGCTCCTTTGTAAAACATCACACGTGAAAATGACAAAAGAATGACCGATATATCTCCCTCAGCCAGCTCCGGCAGCCTCAAACCAGGCGACAGCGACGGTTGCTACCTCCAACCGTCCAACAAAAAGAAGAGCTCCGGACCCTTCTCCGGCAACAAGACGGTGGTGGGCCGAGTGTGCAGCTCCAGCCCGACGGCCAACCTGATGGCCAAGAAACGCGTCATCCGCATGCTGCTGGTCATCGTCTTCCTGTTCTTCGTCTGCTGGACTCCCGTCTTCGTGGTCAACGCCTGGCAGGCCTTCGACCGGCGCTCGGCCCACCAGCTGACGGGGGCGCCCATCTCCTTCATCCACCTCCTGTCCTACACCTCGGCCTGCGTCAACCCCATCATCTACTGCTTTATGAACAAGAGGTTTCGCCAGGGCATGCTCTCCACGTTCAGCTGCTGCGCCAAGAAGCAAGGGGCCGGTTCTCTGGCCAGGGCCGGCGGGACGGGCAAAGTCGAGGGGACAAAAAGGGCGAGACCTGAAAAAAACGGTCACACGCCGCCAAGTGGGGCCAGCACGAAGTGTACATACACCGGGGTGCGAACGTCCACCTGGAATGAGATGACTTAAAGCATTGAATGACGTTTTAAGGAAGTGGGGATGGCATGTGTTAAGATTGTACGGGCCGTGTGAAGGATGGGCATCTCACCACAGGCTGTCCTCATCGGGGGGAAATGGACGTTTGTGTAAAAGTGTCGACAAAACGTGGTGTTGACTTAAAGGGATGACAAAAGCAGGGTGTTTTTCGTGTAAAGCAGCTGAACGGGAATGTTCTGTGGTTCGAAAAGTCAAAGTTTGACAGTGTCAGCGATTGCCAAACCAGTGAGACCAGTTTTTTGAGTGACTTGAGAAAAAAAACTATGAAGTCAAATTTGTATTTTGTTAAACATTTTATATTATTTATGTGATTTATTGTAGCTGGTCAGTGTATTTAGCACTTAGCACATAGCCTACCTTTCTCAATTCAGTCCCATTATTTGGTCCAGGGGATTTATACTTATACTGCCTTATCAGGATCAAATCAGAGACATTTCTACAATCCTAAAACATAAAAATAAATAGGGTTTTTGAGCACAACTGGTTAAATTAACTTACAACTTGTCCATTGGTTACAACACAAGTGTGTATGAGAAGAACTTGTGTCTTATAAATTATAAAAGGCCATTAACAGAAGGCATCCATGTGTATAAATACAAAATGTTTGTAAGACCATTACTAAGCTGATATTAAACTATTTTCAATAACACAGTGAGAAATGCTTATACAAAATAAAGAGTGCGTATTAATGCCTTATAAATAGTTCACCAAGGAACCATATTTTAAATCCTTACCCTGTTAAACAAATTGTTCTAAATGTATGTCTCATGAAACTCTATAAATCTTTAGCCCTATTTTGACCTAAACTTAATCCAAATGCACTTTATCTATACAGCACATTTATGAACAGAAGCAGTTTCCAAAGTACTGCATGGACCCAAAAACCCAACATTAAAAACAACAAACAGTATAATAAGTGCTCAATGTGATCTTACAAGATAAGATAAGATAAGATAAGATATTCCTTTATTGTCCCACATGGGGAAATTTCATTGGTGCAACGCAGGTAGATACAGAGGTAGATACAGAAGAACAGAGTTCTTCTGTATCTACAGGTTCCATCCAACACAATAAAACCAATCAAATCAAACCATAAAGTAAATAACACAAACAAATTGAAAAAAAAAGCATACATTTCTTCAAAAACGTCTCTCGATGATGATAATAACTGCACCGAGTTTGAACCTAAACCTGGTCGTTCGCTCTTGAGCATATGGAAAGACCCAATGTCAAACGTTCCGCAGCGGGTCTTAAGTCATGGCTCCCAAAGGCGCTTGCTCGCTCCCATTACTCAGTCGCTTGAAAACAGCCTCACTGAAGTGCATCTCGAGTTCAGCTGTCGCCCTTGACCTCATGTGTGTTTTGTCCCCTTTCTGTTATGAGAAACTGGAGCAGCCTTATCTTGTCGTGGGACTCTAAACACCTGTATACTCGGCTTCAAAGAGCAAATTCCCGGCATTAGCATCCGATATCCACCCGCTGGAGTCTAAAAAAAGCATAGCGTAAATGTAGCAACTGTGTGTTTTTTGTTGTTTTTAGGTGAAAGCTGTTGTTGTGTTGAATGGACTCTATACATTTTGTGCATGTGCCTATTGTAACATATTTAACCTGCAGCGGTATGTGATGAAAGCTCGATGACCGCAGACACTGAGCTCATGTCATTGCCTTGAATGTAAAAGAAGAGCAGCCCTTTTAATGCTTTTTGTATACATCTTAATGGATCTGTGTTGATAGTATAGCCTTAACAAGTGAATATAAGACATCTTTGGCTCTAGTGTGTGCCTATATATGTGAGCTTTTAGAGGGATAGTGCATTATGTTCGTGAAGTAGATGCAGTGGTGGATTCTGACTAGTACTCGGCTTTGTTACGTATGTTAAAGTACACGTACAGAGGCACAAATATAATGCAATACAAGTAAAAGTAAAATAAAGTCGACTTTAGGCCTAAATTGAGCTTCTTTATGCTTTTCAGAGCAGTTCAAAATGTAGTGGAGGAGAGAGAAGAGATATCTACGGAAGCACTTTTCAGGCAGAAAAAAAAGGAAGTGAGAATTTAAAAAAAAATCTTGGTTTGAGGAATATGAAGATTAAAAGTCAGAATTTTGAGTGTAATAGTCAGAATAATGTGTTTTAAATTCAGAATTCTATTGCATTCACAAAGAATCACATCCTTGAATGGGTTTTGAAGTGCATATGACTATGTTCTCATGGTTTTCTAAGTTTGACATGGTTTGGTGAGATAGAACATTTGATAAATATTTATCATAGTTTTATATCAGTCAAGTTGCAGATTGTGAAGACAATTTGAAACATTAAGAGTTCTCAAACAGAATCCCTCTGCCTATGTGATCAATGAGCCCCATTCCTTCAGAAATGTGTAGTGTAGTGACAGTGTACATTTAATAAAAAGGTGTTATCAGGTGTAATTTACATGGATTTTGTCCATTGTTTACAGTATCGTTGAACATCTGCAGCTCAAGGAAGTAGAATTATAAACGTATAAACTATAAACAATTGTCAAACTGGAGAAAAATAGGCTAAATCCATACAAAAATCTTAAATATAATCGTGTCGTAGTCAAAGACATAGTCAAACCTGTCATATGCACTTTAAGTGATGTACAGACATTTAAACAAAATGACATAGAAGTACAGTCATTTTCTCCTGCTGAGAAATACCATGATAAAGAGCGATTCAAAGTGAGCAGGTTCAAAAAAACATTAAGACTTTTCCCATGGCGTTTCTTCTAGAGTACAATGTAAAGATTCTACATAATGGAAGATGATCGAGACGGGTTTGAACTGGGTTGTAATCACCTCCAAGAATAGAGCTCGGGATGGAACATCAAAACAACTGGAACTTGTTCTTTTTTCAGCAGCAGCAGTGTAAAAAAACAGATGCATCAGTAAAAATAGCATTAAAAAATGAATATAAGAGCCGTGAAACAACTCTATAAACCGCTGTCGCTACACATACACATTCATCACACAATATGTTTAAGAACAGATCATTCGGTTTAAGTTAGAGCTTTGAACTGTGTTGTGGCAGAGTAGATAACACATATGCCAGAATCTTTGTACTTTGAGAGTTTGATTACGGCTCAGACAATTTGCTACATGTCCTTCCCGCTCTCATCCTCTAATAAAGCCTATAAAAAAAAAACACATTCTACTGACGCAATCCCGAGCTCTATTGTAATTATAAGACTTTTGTGGCATTTTATACAATTTACTGTCCCTTTAAAAACACTCAAATGAAGTTTACCTGGATGTATGTGCAAAACCGTTAAAAGTGTAAATATCAATTAAAAACAATACACCGTTAAAATTTTATATCACGTTTTTATTCTCATTTTTATGCCAATATTGCAAGTTTTTGGTTTTTTTTCTCTATTTTTTTTCTTCTTTTAATGACATACAGATTTTGAGCATGATCTGGAGCTGCAATATGTACAAAAAACAAACTAATGTTATATATAAAATTAAAAAAGAAAAAAAACACATCCCCTTTTGTTTTCTTTATTGCTAAAATGTTAACAAACGGCACAGGTTTCTACCATCAGCGACCCTTTTGAGTATATCTACCACAATGACACCTCTGCGCACCACTTTTACTAGATCAATACATTATTACAGTGAAGAGTGTAGGAAGTGAAGAGCCGGGACATGAGAACGAGAACGAGTCGAGGTGAAATCCAAGCTACGCCAGACGAGATCGGAAGTTTTAGGAAGTGGGTAAGCGAGAATATCCCAAATGTACACGTGAAAATACTGTTGAAAAGTCTGGGGGAAAACGTTAAAAATGGTAGCGTCTAGTGCAAACAGCCACGAAAAAGTCTTTAAGGAGAAGTAAGGCTGAGTGCGACAAAAGGGCTCCACACTCTTTAGTTTTTTTTAATAGTTTAAAGCTGCCACTCACTCGGCCCTGTTCGTTTAGCAGTGCATGAAAACTACATTATAAAAAGACATTTGGCATATTAGAGGATACATACATTGTTCAGAGCTCGTTTGAAAAATAAAAAAATAAAAACACAAATGAACAGCTGCTTTCAGAAGAAGAGAACATGATAAAACCGGACGTGTGGAGAGAGCGAGACAGAAGCGGTTTGTTTTGTGAAGGATTCGGCAAAAGGCGTGTAACATAATCGCCCCTTTTTTGTTTGTTTTCTATAGCAGAACTGCCTTTATTTCAAACTGTAAACCAGCTCGGATTGTCAGGGCGACGTCGCACTAGGACCGTCGCCGCCCCTCGGAGAGCCAATGTAACCGTGTGTCCGGGATAAGTGTGAAGGACGGACCCCAAAAAGGGCCGCTCCGCGTGTAAACGGGAGGGTCGGATTGGGTCTGAGAGAAACGAAAAAGACATTAGTTTGTTTTAAGTTTTTGGAGAGTAAAAAGTTTTTAAAGGGTCGGCCTCGTTGTAAAGGTCAACGTGAAGACTTTGTGTTTAAGGATGCTACACTCGCGCTGCAGCACCGACTGGAGTGGTCAACTAGATGACCTCACGCCAAACGAGGCGGCAAGGGCCATAATGCACTTCTTTGTGACATAAGACAAGAGGACAAGGGAGTACCAATAATTTAAAAATATACAATATAAAACATTAATGTTAATAATCAACTTGTGGGGCATAACTTAATCTGACTTTTTTTTTTTTTTTTTTTTTTAACAAGAAAATCCAGTTTGTTCTTTCTCTTATTTGTTTGACGGATTGAAACACTTCCTTTAACAAACATTCGAGTGACAGCAGCTCTTGTCCCATAGCGGCTGGACGCAGCACAGATGGACACAACACTGGACACATCGCCTCTGAACGTGTGTTTGCCTTGAGCAGACATTTGGGTTTTGGTGGAAGACATAAACCTCAAGTTTGTTTTTGGGCTTCACAATTTGAAATGGAGCGAGTCTGACTCATTTTTCCATTACAGCAACTATGCAAGACACACGCATACGCACACATACATATATATATATTTGATATTTATATTTGCTGGCTGGTGAACTAGTGCTCAGGCGGACAAACAATGAAAACACAAATGACCTGTACAGTATTGCTGTTGGAAATGCAATATTCAACAATACAGTTAGAAGGCCTTTTTACTCCAACAGGAGGCGCTGTGAGTGCAACTACGGAACAGTGACGTTACATGTACATATAGTGTAAGTTTGAGAGAAGAGAAAACCACAGGAGCTTTGTAAAGGCTAGAAGGCGGACAGAGCTTACAGCGCTCACACATACTGTACCAAAGTGAAGGTGCCGGGCACCACATGGTCATAAAAACAGGTTTGGACTTTAAACTGAAGAGAAGGCTGCTCGGCACAACAGCGCTGAGAAGAGGCCAGGCCACAGCGGGTCTGTGCTATGCACAGGTTCTTCCACGGTGAGTAAACAGCAGATAGAAGGTGACACATTTGGAAATTGAAGTTATCGGTAAGGCCACATCAAATTGAAAAGTGTCTGTTCATCACACCCCACTTTTTGGAGTAAGAGCGGCTGAAGTGGAGCACACGGGAAGACCTCTGCAGTCCTCCATCTTACTGATACGTGACAGTGACCAACAGAGCGACAGATACACGCCATTAGATATGTGATTGGGGCCACTGTGTACACAGTCAATATACAGTACTAAGGCTAGTTTGAGTCAATGACTACTTATTACATTAGTTTGAACATGTCTCGTAACCATGGAAGTCTTGGGTTCTGCTATGGCTCCTGTCAGATGGACAGCACTTCGAGACATAGCCACGTAAAAGTATTGCAGGCAAGGCAAAGGCATTGCTTAAAGCTTTTCTTTTAAAGACTTCATAAAAACCAATGATAAAAATAGGCCCTCTGAGGTTATTCCCCAATTATAAAACAAATAAAACAACCTTCGCTTATGTAAATACACAACCAAGACTTGAAATTTCCCAACAGAAGAAGAGTATCAAAACAAAAGTGAACTTCTGAAGACTGAAGAGCAGGCGTTTGGAAGTTCACGTAAAATACAGGCTGGGATTCTGGACCAGGGAACACAGGGCCCGAGCTCAGAGGAAGAGTAGAAACTATTTGGTAACAAAAGTGTACTATATGTTTAATACAAAAAAGGTATGGAGAAAAATGTACCTTTACTAAAGCTTATACAAGATCCTTGGTCCATAAAAACTATGCAATCGGCACGTCTGAGTGTCCCTCTGCATCTGACAACATCACATCCACCTGCTTGGGAAACCACAATGGGAACAGTAAAGAACAAGTGGTAGACAGGGCTAAAGCGGCATTCCCAACATGTCGGATCTTTTTGGCGGCAGATGTTCTCACAGCTGTAGAAAGGTGCTGGTGCTCTGAGCCCGCCCTCCCCCACAGGAAGTGGACGGGCAGGAGCGGGACTTCTTTCAGACCCCTCCCGCTCCTCTGCCCCGCCTTTTTTTCTTTGCATCCAAAAAATTCAGCACTTTAAGGGAGTCCGTTCGTCCTTTGCAGTCTGTGTGCGCCGAGTTGTGTGTTAGGAGACCACGGCCGCGGCGTTGGAGGACGTGGACGTGACCCCCGGGTTGGTGCCTGCGGGGCCGTACACGTTGGGAGGGTCCTGACTGCTGTTGTTCAGGATGCTGGAGTTCCCCGTGCGCAGGATGGCCCCCGCGGCGCTGCAGTGCGGCCGGGGCCCGGGCTCCGGGGTGTAGGTGAAGGTGAGCGTGGTGGAGTAGATGATGCCGTCGTTCCGCACCAGGGTGACGGGCACCTGCACGGGCTGCCTCACCCAGCGCCAGCCCTCACGGAACGCAGAGATGTCGGGCACCACGCACAGCATGCTCTCCGCACACCTGCAGGGGGAGCACACGCACACGTCTGAAAGGTGCTCGACCTGATCTTTACTGCCGACCACTCCAAATGATTCACCGCAATGAGTTTTTAAGCACTTTTCACGACTTTCAAGAGCTGCTTTGGCAATATATCTGATACTGATTTGACTTTAGTACATGGAAACAGTCCCTCAAAGTCTGACTCTGGGGCTCTTTATCACAGGCGTGGTCCATTGCTGGGATGAAGCTTGTAAAATATCCTCTAAACACAGACATGGGAGGTCAGGAGACTCACCTGTACATGGTCTCCGCCTCCACGTCTCCAAACCAGACCCGCAGCTGTGGGGTGAAGTTCTGCCCCGTCAGCTCCAGCATGGCGACGTCCCCACCACCATTTAGCTGAAAACAACAGGGCTTCGGTCAGAGCTCTGATTGGTCTTTTGTCATATTAATATTACGATGCAGACGTAGCTCTATGGCGTACCTGTAAGCTCTCCACCACAGGCACAGGGGTGACCGGAGAGTGGACGGGGCCCATTCCCTCATAGAAAGTGTATTCAGCTTTGTCTGTGCTGATGATTGTCCAGGAGGCGCCGTCGTTGATCATCTCCTTGTTTGGTTCCTTTGGGCATGGCGTGGCCTGAAGGAAAGGAAACAACACAGTTAAGCGTGAAACGGCAGAAGAAGAGTCAGGCGGTTGTACTTTGAGCGGAGACACAGACTTGAAACTGGATGATCCTTTCTTGGGAAAGGCACAGGTACATGCGCTCAGTGTCCTTCAGGTAGAAGGCACACTTGTGGAGCTGGGACACTGGGTCGTCGGCGTCCAGCAGCGCAGTCTGCTTGTCCACTTTACGGATGATCTGAGAAGGAAGTAACGTGGAGTAAGGCTAAAGCTTTAACCGCTCGATCTGAACTATTTTATTGAGTTTTATAATGCTACTTTAATACTCTAAACTGTATAATCTCCACCAAGGACCAATAACCTTAATACTGTAAATAGTTCTTACCAGCCTGGGCAGGGCCATGCCGGTGACGGAGCACACGAGCTTGACCGTCTGACCGTAGTGGATGTAACCGTCTCTCACAGTGAACTCTTCTCCCTCAGACTCCTCGTCGTCCACTGCGACAAAGACACAACGATGGCCGCTTTAGTGCCATCTCTGACCCCATGAGAGCATTTACCCACTTTAACGCTTCATTAAATAACCCATAAGCACGTTATCTGAACCATACAGACTCAGAGGAAAATACTTTAATAACAAATTCACAGGCTTTATTAAATCAAAAATGTCAAGAAGCTTCGGTCACCATGTTTCAACCTTTATTTGGTTGATAGTATTTTAAAAGTGTCAATATACAATAGAAAAATAATTAAACGAGAAAAATCTTTGCTTGTTGACAACTAAAACAAATTAAATTATTTCTCATCATTATCTCAAATTTCCTCTTCAAGTCCTTGAGCTTGGTTGTTTGATAAAAAGGACAAATCAAAGTAAAACAAGAATTGTGATAAAATGTGAATATATGATTATATTTCTGTGATGTATTTTATCTGCATAATAGTGATATATTATCTGCATCATTAGTCTGAGAGAAAAACGGGTGTGTGACAGCATTTGTTTGTGAAGGTGTCGTAAAGAATGTTGCCCCAGGAGGGGGTGTGACAGTCCAGAGGAGTTTGGGTAATGTTTACCCAAGGCTTGATCTCTAGGAAAAATACCAGCTGAAAAACAAGTGCCTTGATGTGAACCTGACCAATGAGAAATGTGACCCGCCTATTCCAGAATATCTAATAAAACCAACCAGCATGAGAAAAAACGGGGTGAGACGCAGGAGGGTCACCAGGCTGCTTACAACGTACTGGCTGACGCAGCCCAGCGTTTTCTCCCAAGCTTGCCATACAAATGTCTGATATTTCTGTGTCGTTTCATATTCTGAGTTGAATTGTGTTCTCAATGTGTTACGGAATAGCATCGGTGTATGTCTCATTCCATAACAAGAATTGAGGACTTTGTAGTAGTTGTAGTAGTAGTAGTAGTAGTAGTAGTAGTAGTCATAGCAGTAGCAGGTGAAGGTGTAGTAGTTGTAGTTGTAGTAGAAGAAGTAGTAGTAAGAGTATTAGTAGTAGTAAGAGTGGTAGTAATAGTAGTAGTGGTCAGGACAGTTTGTTGCTCATCTAACCATATCAAACCTCAGTAGTACAGATCAGGAATAGCACTTTACTTTTGAGGTACTTGCAGACTTACATAGGTGGATGTAGAAGGCGCCCCACTGCTGCGAGCTGGCGTGGAAGTTCCCCCCTTCCACGTGCAGATAACGGGTGCTGACCGTCTGGGAGCGCAGCCGGTTGAACAGGGCCACTTTAGTCCCTGATGCGATGCACACTGTCAACAGAACAAACACGGAGACACTTATGTAACGTACAAAGTCAAACCCCAGGGTCAAACCTGGGAAAAGGACAAGGCAGAGCAGCCATGAAGAAGGCTGAGAGCGCCACAGGGGAACTGGGGCCTGCAGTGCCCTCTGGTGGACACAAGAGGATGTACACTGTCAAGAATGGTGTGTCATTGTGCTTATCATATCGACGCGGGGTCAGTTCTGTGCTTTGTATGGGCGTTCATTCCACAACAATAACCTTTTCATATGTCATTTAAATAAGTCAGTCAAATTTTGTATTACTAGTTGATTTAGAAGACGTCTGTACAATGCAACCCTGGGACTAGCTGACGAGCACAAGAGGATTTACTTCAGGATTACTAAAATATCCATCCATCTAGTATGTATTATCTATCCAGCTATCTATACATCTAGCATTCTATCGAGAAGATCCACAAATCTGATTTCATGTTTATAGCACTTTTCCAGCACAGCAAACGATGTCGTTCTCAGTCTAGACCAAGTTTTCTTTCTTTGTTTTTTTTTAAGATTTTGTTGCCCGTAGGCTTTATTAGACAGGAGAGAAGACCACTCGATCACTGGGCAGCACCTAGATTAGGTTTCCATATACATTTTATTAAATTACACAACATTTCTGCTATTTATTTTGGCTGCCCCTGCTCAAGATGTGCAAGTGTTTTTAATGTGACTGTATTTAAGTTCAATACTGTATCCTCGTGACCATTTTATCAGATACATGGTTAAATTAAAATAAACGAGCATTACTGTGTAAACCAACTTACAGTCAGCATTCTTGAGGGACTGCTTCTTTTTGGAGGGCTTGGAGATGACTTTGATCCTCTTGCTGAGGAAGACGCCGATGTCTGCGCTGTTGCCGTAGAACATTTTCACAGACAACATGAAGTGCTTTCTCTTGTCAGAGTCGGATATGTACAAGGTTTTGGCTGTGCAGTAGTTCTGTGAAATACACAATCGACAAAGTCAAACCTAAAAAAAACATGACATTACACTCGAATTTAAAGGAGTAAAAAAGTATGTTTTCGGAGAACTACCTTTCCCTCTAAGTTGAGCTGCTGCATCTCCTGGTCGCTGTTGCCGATGCCGATGAAGGCACAGGGTTGGGACTCTTGTTCAGAGCAGCCGTCCCGCTCCATCTGCTCCTTCTTTTTCTTCCAGCCGCTGCCCATCAGGTACACACAGGGAGGGGGGCAGAAGAACCTGCACCAGGGGCAGAGCTCAGCTTTAGTGTCAGTGGAACAAGAGGAGGAGAAACATGCTTCATCTTCATCCGTGACATCGTGCTGCATGTGACATCTCACACCAGAAGAGGGCAGACTTGTACCAGGACAGAAGATATCTCAACCACATATACTGAGGCTGATATGGCTTCATCCTAAGGTCAACATTTCATCATTTTCTTAAGGATTTACTGTTCTTATATCAGGCATGCTAACGGTCTACTATATTCTTTCTTTTGGGGGAGAAAGTATACAAATGCATTCATCAATGAAGTGATGCTCTTGTGTGAGTGGAACTAGAATGAGGCTTTTTTTTTCACAAAAAATAATTTGCAGCTCACTTCTGTGCCGTTTATTACAAGATGCAGACAAGACATCAGAGGCGCCAGACAGCATGTGTGTGTGAGTGTGTTTGTGTGTGTGCATGTTTTTTGTAAAAAAAGGACGTAATTAAGACAAATCCCTTTGCGGCGTGCATAGCTGCCTAGTTAGTTGTGGTATTGGGTAGAAAGTGTTTTAGTCTTGCTGATAAAAAAAAGACTTGTTTTTTTCCTGAAGTGGCAAGGACAGCTCGCCCACTCAGCGTATAGTAGTGGTTAAAATAGTTGTACCAGTGGTTCCAAGCGACACTTTGCGGTGGAAGTGTAAGAGTGGGTGGTGGCAGTTAGAGGAAGTAAATTATCAAAATAATGATCATATTGTGAATGTTGTTTAGCAAAATTTGAATATCGAGTAGATCACTTTTGTTTTAAAAAATAAAAAGCCTTCCGTTTCTGAATAAAGGGTATCAAAAGTGATATTTCTGCCCTTTTGTGGGTCGTTTCATATTTCTGATACTAATAAACTTGTTTTAGCACATGGTTTGAACATCAGGAGAGAAATATAACATCTTATTTACATTTACCGGTGAAAGAAAAGATGTTCCTGAAAACACTACTATTAATACATTAAGATGTGTTAAGACATTAACTGTAATCTTAACACGTTAGGTGGAATTTAATGCAATATTAGTACTGTAGTGCTGTAAAAATATAACATCACTACGACAAATACAAGAAGCAAACATTTTTTAAAGCATTATGAATGTAATCATTTTGCGTGGAATTTAATGCCGTTAAGGCCATACATGATCAACTTTTGCATCAAATTCAACACTTTTTTAATGCTTTTAAGCCCGCACGGCTACTACTAATAGAAGTAGTAGTTGCATTTGTTTACCTAGACAGAGTGCCATGGAGTAGGACCGCTTTTACGTTTAAGAAGTAAGATTCTGTGTGCATATGAATAGAAGTAAAAACTAAACTACAGATACAAGATAGATTTATTGAGCAGCCCTAACATAAAGAGCAATACATCATAATAGCAGTGAGGTGAAGGCTGTAGGAGTAGAAGTGTGTCAGTCTAGTGTCCTCCTCTAACTCTGCCGTGAACATATTGTATACGTGTACAACAAAAGCTGGACAAACCTGTAGAAGCAGACACATGCTGCACTGTTTGTAGTAGAACTCAACTGTGTCACTGTGACTAAACACACGAGGAATTCCCCTTTCCCCTCCCTGCCTCTGTCCCGGTGAGCTACGACTCTCTGTGGTGTCTCCAAACTCATCATCGTTTCAGCCTGAGATGGGCCTGATGAGAGTGCAGGCAGCGCTGTTCTACACGGCCAAGAAAACAGACTCGGGAGAGAGGAAGATGATGGAGGAGGAGGAGGAGTGGTAAAAAGGTGTCCGGAGCAAAGGGGAGTGAAGAGGGAATAGGCAGAGGAAGATGTACTTCCCTTTCTGCTTATGTGAACTAGACTTGGGACGGTATTAACATTTTGCATCACAATTATCACGGGCAAAATATTGAGATTAATATCAGGATAATTCACCACAGAGAGAGCTTCTGCAATATTAAAAGATATATTTCCATCCAGTGTTGCATTATTTTTCTCCAGTTGATCTTGTGTTGATGATGTGAGAGTGACCACTGCACAAAGCCTTCTCCAGCTCACTCTCACTGGGGTTCAGATCTGCAGTACATTAGCTTCTGCTTCTCCTCAGATGTTTTCTCTGCTTGAGGCCAATGATTTGACCCTTCTCAAACACACCGACATCTTTCCCATGACCACGGGATTCGTCTTTCCACGTGGTCGTTTCAGAAATGCATCAGTTGGGTTTAAATATTGTGTTGCAGGTCAAAAATCATAACCCATGCAGCAGGTATCCAGTGGTAGGCTTTTTTTTGGACAGGCAGTGGTATAATTGCAATTCTCTCGATTAAACAAAATGCGATGCCATCTAAGCCAATATTGACCAACTTTCATCAATATGTTTAACTGGCAATAGTGAAAAA
Organism: Eucyclogobius newberryi; assembly: GCF_026437365.1. NCBI lineage: Eukaryota > Metazoa > Chordata > Actinopteri > Gobiiformes > Gobiidae > Eucyclogobius > Eucyclogobius newberryi. Next base: position 12,657,232 of record NW_027315857.1, on the reverse strand, counting down.
TTGGGTGATATTTGGCACAGATTACGGTCAAAATTGAAATAGAAGTGCAATTAGGCAAACATTGGTTCAGAAGACTACACTACGACTGACGTTTATAGTATTATTATTACATAGTATTATTAGATTAAACCTGGGTAACACAAATCGAACCCGTCACAATTACTCGCTGCTCTAAACATTTCTGACTGAACATTATATTGAACAGAGAGTTACTGATGCTAAAGGTGATGCCCTACAATGTAAGGTTGAAGTCAAGACGTTTTTGTCACTTGTGCCAACTGTTACAAGTGTTTTCCTGTAAGCATCTACACCTCTAACCACGCTCAGCTCTATCTGTAAGAATCCTCGCTCTACCGTGGAGTTCGTGACCTTCCTTTGCGAGGTGGATGGGGATTACAGTCCAGGGCCAACTTCTCCATATCTCACTCGAAAGCAGCTGTGTCTTTGCCTTTCACTCACCTTTTTTCATTGCCGTAGGATTTCTGTGCAACTTTCGCATGCAGGATCATGACAGTTTGGTCGCCTCGCTCCTTTAGGTAATTCCGCATTGCTTCTCTGTAAATAAAATGCAAAAAAAAAGAGGGGTCGTTAGCTCATTTTTGTGATCAGTAGGCACGTGGTGCAATTAGGAAAAAGGTGATGATTGAGCACAGGACGACTCAAAGCAAACACAAGAACACATAGCAGATGGATCGTACACTTGCATTGACCTCTGGAAGGCTTGTGTAAGCTACTAGCCAAAAAAGCCACATCTCGGCGGACCGGCCTGAACCATAAATGACCGGCTCAGGGGGACAGCGAGGTGCAAAGGGGAAGCGACGTGAGGGAGCGCAGAGGGAAAGGGGAGGGAGGGAGGAAGGAAAGGAAAACAGCAGAAAAAAGAAAAAAAAAAAGTTCTCCACTGGGGTCAGAATGTTACAAAATCTGAACTAGAATTAACTACGAATAACACTCCTCCTTATTCGTCCAAAATGTAAAGAATTATGGGTACAAGTTAAATGTTGATTGACCGTTGATTTTATATTTACATTAACAAAAAAGAAATACAAAAAATTGTATCTTATCTACAGGCTATAACTCTGACACGTTAAAAAGGTGAATGATGTTTGCTTTAGAAGTAAATAAAATATAGTACATTCTTCTTGGTCCAATATGGATTTCCTCAGCTTTCCTTTTGACGGATACCAATATTTAGATTTTAAAATCCTTAGCAAGGCTCACAAGTATATGTCAAGTTGAAGTTAAGATCACAAATAAACTTTCCCATTGGTAAAAATAATATTAGAATGTATTTATATTGCATTTAAAATCATTTGTGGAATGATTGTGTGGACATACCTTTATCATTTTTACCTAATTGCCCTTCTATTTCAATTTCTTTCTCATTCAATCAAATTAAATCTGATTAATTGTGGACAATCTGGGAACGATAAATGGGCACAAACATACTAGGGCAGCTGCAAAAAATATACAGTAGGTGCTAAATATCTGCCTTTTTTTAAATAATGGACTATACTGATATTTGTAATAATCAGTGTATATTGGCCAAACCCAATACCGGTACAGATATGATACTGGAACAGATATAATACTGGTACAGATCTAAAAACCTACAGTCTACACTGGCTTGTCAATTCTTGTCTGGACAATATTCCCTCATTTACCACAGAACTTAATTTAGCTGTGGCGCTCCCGTCGGCATCTCCAAACTAAAAATGTGCTGAACAACACAGACGTCTGCCACAAATTCCACCCAATCTGATCTTTCCCTTTAAATATTCACCACAGCAGTTTGACAAAAAAAAGAAAAAAGCTGCCAAGTCAGAGCTCAAACTCCAAAGCCTAATTAAGATGCCGCAAAGGCATTATCAAACGGAGCTGAAGCACATATGTCCATGACACCTGACATGCGAGCTGTGTACAGGGCGTCCCACTCACCACGCACCCCCCCTCCGCACGCTCATTCTGGACAGAGCCTTTGTTATGAAAAGTGTGGGGCCTCTGTCGTGCATGTCTGTGTTAGGGGGGGTGCAGGCGGGGGTCGGAAAGAGTATGATTTCATAACCGACTGGCTCAGGTTTCTCACTTTAGACGGGAATGACACGGAAAGTTTAGAACTTTCATCCACACATCACCAGCAAAAAAAAAAAGCCAGAAAGAATGCGCAATTTTTGAATTCCAAACATTTGAGGCCATTATAAAGTAACATGATAGCATCGATTCACCACATGGAGAAAATCACTTTGTTACCCCAAGCCAAGCCTGAAAAAAGGTGCACACAATTGCACTAGTTAAAAGGAAATATGAGACACATTAAGTAAAGCACACTTGATGCTTGGCCGCTTCCTCCAGGGCTCAAGTGAAACAAGAACTTAGTGTAAAAAAATAACAGGGGGACTATTACTTATCCCTGGGGAACTCCACAGACAAGATGAAGAGAGGAATGCACACTTTATCCACATAGTTGAGTAAATAGACTATCCAGCTACACAATTACAATATCACAACATCAGAATATCTTCACAAAAAAACGAACATATTATTTCCCTCTGTAGGCCAACTAGGCGCAGTTTGAAAAAGTAACATTGAGATGGGAAGTTCAATTTGAATTCAATTTACATGATTTTATAATTTAATCTCAGTTTTGGAATGTTTGAATGGATTTTAAAAAGTGATTTACTAAAGGCAATGTAGGTCAAAGAGCTGTGAAAGGTCACTGTGTAAGGAGGACATTTTCACTTGGAAAACTTGGGAGCTTCGGGAGTGCAAAAAAGGGGGAACTGACGGCCCCTCCAGGCCAGACCGGGTGAAAAGCGCATACCTCCCGATAACAAGTATTATTTGAGATGTCCTTTTAACCTGACTCTTTGCTTGCGACAATAAATTAACGCAAAAAAAATTCTTGACCCAAAATTCAGAATTGGTCCGTCAATACAACACAAAATAAGGCCCCAAGCACACCAAGATGCCATTTTTTTGTGAAACCTAATGTTTACAACCAATACCCTATATATGTCAAGCTGAATTTCTTCTCAAACATCAATATTCAAAACATCCCAAACATGAAAAAGAAACAATGGATCTATAAAAATTAGACATGCAACAGTGCCATATTGTTGAGGCAAAGTGTTATCTGCCAGATAAATTAAAAGGCAGGGGAAATACACTGGGAATCCCCCCCTGAGCAACAACACAAGATAGGGCTGTAACAACGGATGGACGCCACCAGTTGGCAAATGTCAAGTGTGAAGATAAATTAATGTAGTAAAAACAAGCAAAGTTATACAATTGTAATAAAATACAAACAGTTCTTTATGAAGAAAGAGAAAGTCTAATGCCTGGAGAACAGTCCTCACTTGTGTCAAGCGCATGACTCGCATCAAAGCCACAGAAGCATTAAATGCAGCATTAACAGCTGTGTAATAGAGCAGCATGAAAGGCAGGAGACTGCAGATATATACGCAAATACATGTGGAGTAAAGTCAAAGTAGTGGAATCTACAAATAGAATTTGACCTATGTCCTATCTCTAAATGAGGAACTAATCCATTTAAATACTGCATAGTTGGCATATTAGTTATGAGTCATAAACAAAAGGGAAACACTGGTCGCCTTCACTACACATGAGGTTACATGACACAAGAAGCGAGAAAGCACAGCGTGTCTCCTAGCCAACACAAATTGTGATTTCCTGTATGGTCATAATTATGTTTAAGAAAGTATTTGTCCCTCTGAGAACCAGATCTTAACCCGGCTCATGCCAGATTATAATGTGGATCTTTCTGAATTGAGTTCTACACATTGATCCATCTCGACAGGTTCTCGCCCAAAGCAGTCAGGAGAGGGCGGAACGTCCTGACGATTTTAAGATAAGATAAGATAAGATAAGATAATCCTTTATTGTCCCACATGGGGAAATTCCATTGATGCAACGCAGGTAGATACAGAGATAGACACAGAAGAAAAGAACAAATAACTCATAGGAAGCCTGAAAAACACTCCCAGTAGAAGATCTCCTATAAAAATCTTAGGATGTCTGAATTTAATCTGAATGGTCGAAAAGCATCACAACAAGAGGAAGCCGAGAAATCAGACTGATGTTAAATCCAGTCAAAGAAAAGGGCAGACTTCTTCCCCATCCTCAAATGCACACAAAAAACCAAATAGTCTGGAAATCTGCTAAAACAGGTCAAAGTATGTCAGCATGGCCGTGCTTGTTCGTGGTTCATTCTTTTGACTTTTAACCAAACTACAATCCTGCGCTGTGATTGGTCAGGCCCACCAGGGCCTATTCTAGGGCCCGTTCCTGAACCGGTCCTTTTCCCGTGTCCTATGCACTACTAAAACAGGACTGATCAAATACAAGGGAGAAACTAGGTCTAAAATAAAACTACCAAATTGCTACACTAATTCAAAACAAGGACAAACCCAGAGGAGGACAAACATGTGGATTAAATTTACTTTATTTTGAGCAAATATTTGCATAGTTATAGCAAACATAGTTTGAAAACCACTATACAAAATCATATAGTACACACCAAGATAAATGATTCCAACCAGCATAATGGTTAAAAGTTAGTCAAAGTACCACAAGAAAGGGTTCTGAAGTCCAAATTTGCATTAGCAGAAAAGTAAAGTAATGCGAGCTGGGTGTATTAGAAGTGTGGATGAGCAGACACTTCACTCTCATGTGTGTGAGAATGTGCTGCAGCATCTGTCCAGTACATCTGCCACTGGTCTACAGCAGAGCACGCTGACACAAGAGACCTATGAACACAGTGCGGGACTGCACAGAGCCATGGAAATGAGGAGCCGTCTGGTAGAAAGAACATGAAGAGTCGAGTTTTGTTGAATCAAGGAATCATTTATACACCATCACATTGAATCATCACCTGAAGCATAAGAACTCTTCCACCTATCGCAGGTTTGAAGTGTGACAAGGAACACTCACTGTGAAGGCAAATTACCACATAAACTCAATTTATTGAACTGAAGAATGTGGAAATACATTTATCACAAAGTCACTTCCAAACAAAATAACTTACACCGCAATAGTTGTAATATTCTGAAGTAAGTTTCAGCAACTTGTCAGATAATAACCTCATAACCAACACCAAAGACATCCCGGGTTGTGATGCCACTACACTTTGCGTTTAAGGTTCTTTTTTCATTTTTTTTTTTTATTAGGACAATGTACATTTCCATTAAGCATAAAAGCAGAGATGCTTGTATCAGACTCATTTGCATCTGAAGTCCTTGGGGAGAGGGGTCATAGTGTACAATATATACAGTGGAGATAATACATTCAACTTAATCCAGTGTTAGCTAGAAATAAATAAGGTCAGCGGCTAAATCTCATGCGTCTGAGCAGAGTCTGGGTTTTTAGTAGATCAACCGGATTTTTTATTTTTGAATCAGGTCTTCCTTAACTTATAGTTTTCAGAATATGACAGATTTTAGGATCAGAAAGTTCACACTTTTATAAAATACTGCTGATGTGAGAAGCTTTCCACACTGGGCCAGTGCATCTGAGAGTGAGCCCAAAGCCAGAAAGCATCTAGTACTCATGTGCACAGAATGTTTAAGTGCTGCACTCCCTGGATCCTAGTGTGTGAGCTAGTGCGCGCTAGAGTGTGAGCTAGTGTGTACTTGAGTGTGAGCTAGTGTGTACAAGAGTGTGAGCTAGTGTGTACTAGAGTGTGAGCTAGTGTGTACTAGAGTGTGAGCTAGTGTGTACTAGAGTGCGAGCTAGTGTGTACTAGAGTGTGAGCTAGTGTGTACTAGAGTGCGAGCTAGTGTGTACTAGAGTGTGAGCTAGTGTGTACAAGACTGTGAGCTAGTGTGTACTAGAGAGTGAGCTAGTGTGTACTAGAGTGTGAGCTAGTGTGTGCTAGAGTGTGAGCTAGTGCGCGCTAGTGTGTACTAGAGTGTGAGCTAGTGTGTACTAGAGTGTGAGCTAGTGTGTACAAGACTGTGAGCTAGTGTGTACTAGAGTGTGAGCTAGTGCGCGCTAGTGTGCGCTAGTGTGTACTAGAGTGTGAGCTAGTGTGTACTAGAGTGTGAGCAAGTGTGTACAAGACTGAGCTAGTGTACACTAGAGTGTGAGCTAGTGCGCACTAGTGTGTACTAGAGTGTGAGCTAGTGTGTACTAGAGTGTGAGCTAGTGTGTACTAGAGTGTGAGCTAGTGCGCGCTAGTGTGTACTAGAGTGTGAGCTAGTGTGTGCTAGTGTGTGAGCTAGTGTGTACTAGAGTGTGAGCTAGTGTGTACTAGAGCGTGAGCTAGTGTGTACTAGAGCGTGAGCTAGTGTGTACTAGAGCGTGAGCTAGTGTGTACTAGAGCGTGAGCTAGTGTGTACAAGTGTGTGAGCTGGTGTGTGCTAGTGTGTACTAGAGTTTGAGCTAGTGCGCGCTAGTGTGTACTAGAGTGTGAGCTAGTGCGCGCTAGTGTGTACTAGAGTGTGTGCTCGTGTGTGCTCGTTTACGCTAGTGTACGCTAGAGAGCGCTCGTGTGTGCTAGTGTGTGTGCTCGTGTGTGCTCGTGTGTACTAGTGTGTACATCTTTCACTGGTTGTGTGTCTCTGCATTGTATTTCCAGTCGAGTAACCTTCCTGACAGGGCGGCCCTGCAGGACCCCGTGCTTTAGCTGCCCTAAAAAGCCCCAGAAGGACTGCCTGCGCTGCTGCCGGACAGAAAATGGTGGAAGATGTTGAATGAGTAAAGACGAGGGAGTGCAAGTGAACAAGCAGGCTCAAGAGAGGACAAAGAAGAGTAACATGATGCACTGAGGAGATCTGTTGTGTGCCTTTTAGCTACAGTGTTGGTTGACTGTCATATTTCTGGCCAACGAGCCCGTCGGACTGGCAGGACATGAATGAAGCAGCGACACATCAAAAGAAGCTTGGGGCCCCTCCATCCAAATCTGGACAATATGCAGCCATTCATTTCCCCCCCCCCCGAGAGAGCCACGTGTGAAAAAGGCTAGCCGCTTCCCAGAAACAATGACAAACACCAACAAGCAAACAAGTACGTGCAGAGGATTCCAGAAGCAAAGCCGCAGCACCATCCATCAACATTCAGCTTTCATCCAGCTCTGCAGCCACTGACTGGGAACACCACAAGAGAAGTGTGCCTAATCAAAAACGTGCACAAGGCAGAGCGTTGACACGACCCAACAAGGACACAAGGCTTTGGGATTAGCACAACTGTGTGTAAAAGTAGTTTCATAATACCAATTATTTTAAGTAAGCACAAGCGATAGAGTAATGAGGAATCATATTCAACTTTTTGTTTATCATATTGAGTCAATGTACTAAATTGTAGTAGTATTACAACATTTCGTCTATATTTCTGAATAAAATTATACAAATACCCACAATAAACTATATTTTATTGAAATAGTTTGCGCATCTAATTCTTAATTATACAGAATAAGGCGGCAGCGGTTAATTAACAAATTGTGACAAGTCGACTGTAAAAAAAAAAAAAAAAAAAAAAAATTGTACTTTGATAACTGTAATACCTGCCTACTACAGAGACTCTAAAATACATATGAAATACAAAAATACCTTTATTTTAAAATGACGCTCGAAAAAGAATTTACAGATTTTTACTAATACACATACATTGTAAATATTAACTAGTTGCCTTCAGTTGCCATTCAACCTTTATTTGGTTAAAAATGTATTTAAAATTGTATTTAAAATGTGAACAATTGAAATCGATTAATCAAAATGCTTACTAGCCGATACCTAAAATAATTGACAGTTACAGTCCTAATGCTAAATATTATAGATTGATTTTCATGCTTGAATTGTAGATGCATACGGCATACAAACACAAACATTTCTTGTAAAAATAATCTTGCCATGACGCTTCACAAAACCTTGTCAAAAAACATATCTAGGCCAGCGGTTTGGAGGAGGTCTTCTTTCGGAACCCATTTTTACACTGTGACCCAATTTCAATATTCTCATTTTTAAATTTATTTTGACATTGTGAAAACAGGAAAGCCAATGTCACTTTTACCACTCCCAAAATAAAAATGTGCATCAGTTGGGTAAGTGTGCTCTGTGTGCAGACTCACCTTGTTAGGCGCTGTGGCTGAGGGCGCTCCCCGAACTTCCTGCAAAGACACACAGCGACAACAACAACGTGAGTGGGCTGCTTATCGACCACAAACACAAGTGTACACTGGAACTCAGACACTGCCTTTGTCTTCCATGCCACCCGCTCACTTCAGCAGCCAGCTTTCTTTAGGTAACACTAGCGCACACCTGCTGAATCGCCCTTAGAAACTCCCATTTGACTTCTATTCCCTTTGACGAGATGAGCGAGCTAATAGAAAACAATAGGCCACGGTTGATTTACAGCGCGTAAATGGAGCAATTGTCAACACCCATCCATCTTTGTTATCTAGGATTTTACAACCTGCTGTTTTAAAAGGTCAGCTCAGCTCAACATGTGGTTAGGATCCAGGCCCTACAGTCGACTGAGGCTCTGTAACTTTTAAGTAGCGCGCTCATAAAATATGGAACAGATAGAGTAAGTGTTCTGGCTTCGAGGGGCAATCTGAATTGTAAAAATGGGACAGTTTGACTTGATAATTTGCCGTTGCTGCTGCCAGTTCCACGGTGCATAATGCTGTAGCTCGGGGGTAGAAATGACTGGAGTAAGTTGAATAGAGCTTTCGCATTTTAGCACAGAACTGTAATGAAGAAAGAGCGCTCACAGAAAGAGACAGGACGACTGCGAAGTGTGAGTTTAGGCATGGATGTGCAACAGAGCCGTCAACAGTAGGACATATTAAAGGGCCCGAGAGTTACGTTTTATTTCATTGTATGTTTGAGTAATCTACATGTTGGCACAGTCTCCATTTCACGAGCTCAAAATGCTTCCTCGATTCCTTTTAGAGTATTTTAAACCACAAAAACATGTGGATAATTTGCATAAATACTGAAGCATACACACAAGCACTATTCTTTAGATGCCACTAACACACATATGACACTCCAATAGGGTTGAAAATGTGAATTATCGATATATGTTCAACAATAAAATAAGAATTTGTTTAATTATTCCACATTGTAATTTTAAAGCATACTAAACGCCTTTCATTGGTACTATCCTAAATTAGAGATTATTTTGCCCAAAAGTATCTTCTTCCCAATATCTTTTGTACTTAAAAGTTATAATAGCTCAAAATGCGGTGTCAAGACTGTTCTAGAGCTTGAATATACTGCCGCACTCTCACACGTCTGCAGAGGAAACCCACACTATACAAAAACAAAACATGCAAACTTGTGACACATCAATGACCAATGAATGTACTTTTTTTTGGTTGGTAATTTCTGCTTTTTCTTCTTCACTGATGCGTTAGAGCTCATAACTTCTGCTGAGTGCAGTCATAATTCCCATGGTCATATCCTCAGAAGACAAATTGACACAGACGTTACAGTTGTTCAAAGTTAATGAGATGGACTTTCATAACTTGCGTGGAACTTCCATTTATCTTTAACAGAACACCAATTTGAGTTTTTGTTCTATTCGCTGTGACCCAGACAAGGACAAAACAGGAAGATGTGTCATTAATGCAGGATGTGTCTGTTTTGTTGACTGAGCGCCAGTGACTGATGTAATAGCTGTGAGACGCTCTTTGACCTTTTCTTTTTTTTTTACCCAGAAAGGACAAAGTTAATGTGAGCATGAGGCGTGAAGCCACAGCACACTGACCACTCCAAGAAATGTACACTGACAAGTCAATTCCATTTAGGATATTTCTAGTCTGTCATCCTTTTTCCCCAATAATACACACAAACTTTTCAAGATTAAAAGCAGATTAAGCTACGTTTGAGTTAACATAATGAGTAGGGATGCAACAATGACCGAAATATGATATCATTCTTTGGAATATGACAGTAATCATTTGCACAAATGCTAGAATTTCTATAATTCACAATGCGGCAATAACTATTGTACCGTGAAATGACTTGTGATAATATCGTACGGTGCCATTTGCATATCATTACATCTCTAATAAGTAGAAGTACAAAAACAAACAAAGAAATCAAAGACGTCTGCCAAGGCATTAGACCCCCTCTTACTCAAATCATTATAATAATTAGATATCGACCAATATCTTGTTTAGAATTCAGAGAAATCCGGGGCATTATTTTGGGGGGAAATTAATATATGGTCAATTTACCCAAGTTATATAACCAAAGTTACTTTGTTTCATAATACTGAAACAAAGTATTAACATTTTGTGCAGTGCCCTATTCACACCAACGTGTTCAAATAAAGCTGTATGTGTATTTTTGTGCAACTGTTTAGTACCAACAAAATATGGGCCTGTGCAGAAGATTCAAGGTCAATAGATGATACTGAATGCCAAAAAATCCAAATATCAGCCAGACAAATCAATCGACCTATCTCTAGTTAAAATGCCACGGTATGGTTTTTACGACAACGCTGGAAAAGAGTCTGAAGAATTCAACACAATTTAAGTTGCAGATCAATTACATCAACGCTTTTTGCCTGGGCTTTCTTTAGCGTTGCAAACTCTTTAGTCATGTTCCTTCCTAACGACAGCAGTGATGGACAGACTTTCCCCGTGTGGAGGAAGTGGAAGCTGCGCCTGCTGCTGATAAGTGTGTCGGAACATCTTACACGCCATCAATAAACACACAGATAGCATGTCACGCCGTCGATTAAGGAGTTAGCGCCGTGGACGTGCTGCAAAATGGTAGGGAGAGGCGTGGAAACAATAAAAGGCATGAAATAGCTGGGAAGACGCCGAGGGCAAGCGAAAGTGAGAGAAAGTGGATGCATGATCGGTGCAAGAGGCAGAAAGAGCTGGTGGAGGTGGAATAATTATGAAGCAGGGCAATCGATAAGGTTCCCACAGTGAAACAGCGATGCCTGGGATAGCTAATGGATTCCAGACGGCTCTCTTCTCCCCCCGCTTGCTCCTTCTGTTAAACCTTAGCCCCCTCCGACGCTAACGGGCCGCGCGGGAGGAAGGATACTGCGGGAAGCCGGAATTTAGAAGCGAGGAAGAAAGATGGAGAAGCGCGGTGGTGCAATGAGGATGGACCGTGCGAAGGGGCTTGATGCAATTACCCAGTTTGAATTGTTTGTAGAAAATTGTTTTTGAATGTTATGGAACAAAAGGGTTATTGTTGTTGTTTTTGGATTCTGGTATGCAAGGGTTTAAATGAATATCCATAAAGATATTCAGATGATATGAGTTATTAGTTATGAGATATTAGTCCTGGTTTTGTCGCTGGTTTAGTTCCGTTTTAGTCAATTCAACAGTGTGTTCAAACTAGTTCAAAATAGTGATATATCGCGACAGACGTCTTGGTAACACGTGCATCGATACAGAGATGTGTCGTGATACTTTCTAACAACATAAATTCATGATAAATGGCCGAGTTAAGCAATTATTAAACTGTGACTGCTGCACTAAGGCTGATTCTGCTCAGTTGAAAGGGTCTATTGGTCATAGTACGATTGTATTCTGATATTTAACACATGGAATTCCAATGCATTTTGTTCAGGTACATAATCAAAACATAATTTTAGAAAACTTTTAACACCGGTTTTAAAGGATGTCCATGAATCAGGAAAGATAGAGCATCAGGGTACATTTTGTATTGTGAAAATGTATAAATGATGAAATGGAGGACAAACTAAGGATTAACTATCAAGTTCAAATGTGTCTTTAAAAGTATTAGTTGAGGTTTAAACGTCCAACAAACATGAATGGACAGTAAAATTACCCAATAAAGTGAAGAAATATCACAATATTCTCCTTTGAACGATTATAATAATAAAAAAATAGCTTTTTTACTATAAACAATATATGCACAATATTCACATTCACTAGCTTAACATTGACAATATTAAAAATGATTTAAAATATTGCCCACTTCTATGTCTGTGTGATGGAAATGCAGTGCCGTATCATATCCCTCGCCATATCGACTGACAACTCAAAAATGCAATCTTTTTGAGTTAGCCAAGTAAAAAAACAGCGACCGTTAAAAAAAAAGTAATCGCTATGAATGTGTCCATATACAAAAATGACCCTCTTCAAAAAATAAATGTTACTAATTCAGGATTAAAAGCCCTGAACATCGTGCCACAAATACAGCTGCAATAACTAATTAACTGAAAATAATCAGTCAATATTTTTGATCACCTCAAAAACGCACACCAACAGAATAAACAACTTCCGATTTAATTATGAATTTATAAATACTCCATCTAGAAGCCTGCAGTCACCATATTTGGTTAATAATGCATTCAAAAAGTCTCCATGTACAATAGAAATAATCATTTTAGTAATCCAACAAATCAAAATAATAGTCGACTACTAAAATAAGCATTAGTTACAGTCCTACACAAATGCTTAACAACACAACGTGAACTTCATCCCCGTTTATGTTGCATTGCTCACTTCTAAAATCAGTAGACCGCAATTTCAGGTTTTCAGAAGTGGTGTTAGTGGAGGTCACAAGTGCGCGAGCGTTCTGTGAAAAACCACCGTAATCTTCACCTCTGAGAAAAGACGCAGCTTCACAACTTCGACAAACAAACACCAACAAGACGACCAAGGAAAACCACAGCGGTGCGTCGATGCGTGCGGCGGGACACTGCTGCATCTGCTTCTTCTGAGGCCGCTTCTTGAGTCGCACCCCTGTCGGCTTTCTGAATGAGCGTGCAACCCAATACTTTTAAACTCCATGGGGCTGTCAGTCACTGCAGGTCGGGGTCAACTGAGGGGAAAAAGGAAGCTCCAAGTAAAATGGATTTTTTTTTCTTTTCGTTTTCCGCCACAACAACTCTCTCTTCCCCGACTCCTTCCTCTGACCATTTCCTGTTTACTATGGACGTAACAAGAGGAATTAAATGAGAAAGTTAACACTATTAGGTCAGTCTATTGAGTCATTTGTCACAGTTTAAAGGAGACTTATTATGTTTTTTTCCAGGTACTTTGTATTGAGCTATAACACCTATGTACACAATGATTATTTTGCTCGTTGTAAACCTAAAAATTGATCTAAAGCGGTTTAGCAATCAAAACAGATCCATTGACTTCCTGTTCAAAGCAGCAGAACTTCCACTGTCACAAGCAGTTGACTTTCATGTACGTGTTTTTGTGTTTGAAAAGTGCCTATGTGACGTTTTAGAACCTTATATGTATCACTCAGGAGTTATAACTTTTCAGATAATCGCAAATATGAACAGGGATGGGCGGAGATAGGGGGTAGGTGAAAACAGGAATTTTCTGAGCTTAGTTGTAAGAGAGTACAGGATTACTCAAACGTGCATGAATCAACCAAAATACAACCTTGAGGAAACGAATGATGAGGAAATACTGACGCAACATGGCTAAAAGTTCACTAAAGTTGATTTTGATATTTGGAGGGTCGCTTCTGTCGTGTTGTTGTGCCATTGGGCAAGACATTTCACACGTGTCGTTCACAGTATGAGGCTCGTAACAGAGTGGAATTCCTCACAAAAGACATTACTGGTATTATTGTATCAAAGTATGGCATAAGAAAAAAATACTTTGCTAATATTCTAATATATAGCAATGTTACTACTAGTCAGTAAGGTATCAAAAAACAAACCTTGCATTAGGGGGGCGATAGACAAAAATTAAAACCTCTTTTTTTTCGCATTCTGTCTATAACAGAAATATTACTTTATACCCTTGTTTGGAAGACTAAAAGTGTCTGTTCATTTTATTAAACTCTTTTTTTAGGTAATTTGAACTTGTTCCATTTCTAATCTACTATTTTACACATGTCTGGAAAAAAACATTGCGATATTATCCATTTTGCAATACATCTCCCACCTCTACCTTCCATATATTGGGGCCTTGTCTATTTGCTTTCTCAGAAGCTCTGAACCTTTCCATTTCATTTCAAGCCCCCGGGCACCTTTTTTTTGTCAAAAGCCTGACTGGTTTATGAGTGACAGAAGGAAGCTCCAAATATAACCGCGGCAAGTGTGAGCTTACGTTTGTGACAAGATTCTGAAAAGTGGAGGAATTCGGCTCGTGCCATGTCGACAGTAAGTATGACAGGAACTATTGTTGGTGCGGTGAGGTTTGTACCTTTTTGCAAAATGACAGCATCATTGCACATTATTTATACTTTTACTTTTTCCCATATCTAAACGAGAAAGCACTTCAATTTGAAACTGATTGAGTGCCATCATTCCACCAAAAGTTATTGTTACTTGGAAGTATAATATTCAACCCAATTAACCCAATGCTAACACAGACCATTAGTAACTCCAGAGAACAATAAATATTGAGTTACCAAACAAGCATGAAGTCATATTTTGTAAGCCTCAACAAGTCAACAACACCTCTAACGACATGCAGATACAACTTTTTGACAGGGTGAAACGCCACGCCCAGCTTCCCCTCAGGCCCGTAAAGAAACTCACACATGCAACCACAAGCTCTGCAGTCAGAAGAGCATCTCGAGAGACTAAATCTGCTTGTCAAATCATGAAATCTGAGGGGAATTCTCTTTTCGTTTTACATGGGGAAACTTGACATCTTCTACACTTATGTTTCTGAATGACATTTAAACTTTTTTTTTTAATGTTGCTCTACTTTAAGTGCAGTTTTGTCTCCAATTCTTACCCCTCTGAAAAGTAACTATTGAATAAAAGGCTGTATTTCTTAATGAGCATGACAGGAAGTATTCAGTCCTACACAAACGTACAGTTTTTTTTCATCAGTTTAGAATAGACAGACACATAGATGAAGATGTGTTACCATCATATATTTTTGGGTAGTGAAATAAAATATCCATGCAAAAGGGTAGCCTGAACTAATTTGATACTTTAAACAGACACCCATGTGCAATATGATATCAAATTGGTCTAAAATAGGAATAAACCAAGTCTAAAATTGGACTACACTGCTACAGAAGTTGCTACACAAGAAAACGTGGATAAACTTGGCTCTAAATGAAGTTAAATTAAATGGATTCTGTGTACAACTAGAACCAGCTCCCGTGCCACAGTTTGAGAACCATCGTCCTGTGGCGTATGAGACAGTGGTGACAGGGCGAGATGGCAGGATCTATGAATAGAGCGTGGACCACACACCCGCACACCTCCCACTGCTGCCATGTTAGCGCACGGCGATGGGGGGCTGATTGAGAGTGTGAACCCGCACTGCCGACGAGAACCCGAGAATCTGACAGCTGTGACTGACAGTCCAAACCGCACATGGGGGGGAAACGAGGCAGCCACGCCCCAAATACACACGCCAACATGTCTATGGCACCTCTGACACAAACGTCTGACACAAATGTCAGCAAAGTAACTCTCGTGCTCCGAAAGGTGTCTGATAACTCGCAATACCAAAGTTTACTGTGCGTTCTTGAATTCACAAATCCACTAAAACTAAAAAAAGAAAGTACATGGAAAGTGATTTTGGGGGGGTCCAAGCCCCTCATGTCAAGTTGAAGAGTGTGCACAATGTTTCCGAGATCTTAACCAAGAAATAAATCCATCTCTCTATACAACCAGACCTAAGAGGACATGAGCATTTCTGTACCCACAGCAAACATAAGTATTTGTGTGTTGTAGACAATAAACATGCGGATGCAGAATTAAATTTAGTGCATCAATGTGCTGCTGCTGATAAGTACAACAAAAATAATAACTGGACAGCCGCTGAAATAAATGGACATGAATGAGCTCTTTCTCCAATTGCTTTATGAATCCTCATCAATAAACACCTACAGCCAGAGAAGGAAGCGCAAATCTGCAGAGGCGGATCAGTCACACGCCCTGTCTGTGAACATACCAACAGCTCTCACACCCTTACCTGACCCAGCCATTTTTTTTTTGGGCAACCAGCAGCCGTCCAATCAGAGCGCTCATTTGGCTTTCAACCTGGGGGAACACCAACCGCAACAACCACAGCAACCACCGCACCAAACTCTTTACTGGAACAGGGAGACATCCCACAGGGCTTTGTAATTATGTGCAAGGCAAGCCTTTTATTAATTCCCTTAAGCGGAACTTCTTTTTTTTTCCTCCCTTTTTTTTTTTTTAAGGCAAGCAGATTATTGCAGTCATGTTTTATTATATCTACATGACTGAAAAATAAACGTCCATAAGCTGTTTTTTTTCCTGGTCAAAGAAACCCCCAGGAGGCCAAAACACAACACGCACAGATGCCAGACCCCATTCATTCATATGCTCAAGGTCAAGGGTTAGGCTTTGACCTCTGAGGTCAACTGACGAGCAGGGGGAGCAGGGAGTCACATGAGTGGAACAGATGAGATTTTACCAATTTAAACTGAATGATTTGTGATAGCGTTATGCCTATTGACTGTTGACATCAATTACGCAAATGACTAAAATGCTCAGCTGATCAAGACAGTCGCAAGAAGCTTTAAAAGCTTCAAAAGCTTGTACTGTCAAATTGCATTGGAAAAGACCAGGGCTGCAGTCGACTTAAGATATTCTTGGTCAACTAAACACATTGATTGATCAACTTAAAAGGGGGCGCGAAACTGGCAATCATGCAAAAAACAACAAAATATGAATAGAAAGGATCTTTATACGTAAAAAGGCAGATTAAATTGTCCAGTCACTCCTTAAAATGTGGTCCATTAAGACCATTTACTGACTAAAAGGACAGCTAGAAAAGACTCTGTTCTGTCACCATTTACTTATTTGCATGGCTGTCCAAAGCCCACCAACTTCATATATGACAGGTTTTTGCGATGTTCTAATTTTGACATTATTTATTTATACCTGTTGTACGTATAAATGATAGTTTCACACCAATCGAGTAGGTATTTTGTAACCAGTAAAAAAAATTTTTTTGAAAAAAGTGACATCACACTAGGGATACTCATTCCAGTCTAAGTTTATGCATAATTTAGACAACTTTTTTGACCTTCTAAACCATAATTCAACAAAATAAGATACGCTCATGTATTCCAAGTCAAAAATAATTGTACCATTAGATGAGTTTTTGCTCAGTGTTTGCTAGGTAATTTCCTAGTGTGACGTCATCAATTACAAACAAGACATTAAATTATAAACGTAAAAAAAAGTTTTTCAGAATATATTTATCTTAAAAACATTTTACTTAATCATCACAGCACTGAGACTGCTCTTGTCAAGGTGACAAATGACATCCGCCTGAACACTGACACGGGCAAAGCCTCAGTCTTAATTCTGTTAGATCTGAGTGCTGCTTTTGACACTGTCGATCATGGGATCCTCTTACAGAGACTAGAGGACTGGGTGGGCATCACTGGCACTGCCCTAAACTGGTTAAGGTCCTATCTGGAAGACAGGAAGTACGATAAGATATTCCTTTATTGTCCCACATGGGGAAATTTCATTGGTGGACTTTGTTGAAATTGGTAGCTGTGTCTCAGACCACATGACCCTGACCTGTGGAGTGCCCCAAGGGTCAGTCCTGGGTCCCCTTCTGCTCAACCTCTACATGCTGCCGTTAGGTCAGTTGATACGCAGTGAAAATGTGTCCTATCACAATTATGCAGACAACACTCAGATCTATGTTTCACTGTCGGCAAGTGAATATGGACCAGTAGATTCACTCTGTCACTGCATCCAACAGATCAGTTTGTGGATGCAAAACAACTTTCTCCAGCTGAACTCAGACAAGACTGAAATAATCGTTTTTGGCCACAGAAACAAAGAGAAAGTGTTAGCGGTCACCTCCAGAGTCTCGCTCTAAAACCTACAAACCAAATTAGAAATCTGGGGGTAATAATGGACTCAGACTTGAACTTTAATAGCCACGTCAAATCAATAACATCAGCAGCTTTTTACCATCTAAAAACATTGCCAAAATCAAAAATATAGTGTCAAAACCAGATTTAGAGAGACTTATCCATGCGTTTGTCTCCAGTCGATTAGACAACTGTAACGGCCTGCTCACTGGCCTCTCCAAACGAGCTGTAAAACAGCTGCAGTACATCCAGAACGCTGCTGCTCGGGTCCTGACTAGAACCAGGAAGTATGATCACATTAGTCCTGTTCTCAGGTCTCTGCACTGGCTCCCTGTGGCTCAGAGAATAGACTTTAAAGCAGCTCTGCTTGTGTACAAGTCTCTCCATGGCCTAGCACCAAAGTACATCTTGGATATGTTAGTGCCATATGAACCATCTCGGACTCTGAGGACCTCAGGGACCGGCCTCCTGCTGGTGCCAGAGTCAGGACAAAACATGGGGAATCTGCGTTTCAGTTTTATGCAGCTAAAATCTGGAACAGTCTTCCTGAAGATGTGAGACAGGCTTCTACTCTGACAATGTTCAAATCTAAGCTAAAAACAGTTTTGTTTAGCTGCGCATATGACTGAAACATTTTTTTCTTTGCACTCTTCTCTTTTGTTTGTGATTTTATAAGTTTAGACAATCAGTTGGATTGATAATTTTTAATTTAGTTAATTTTATTGTATTTCTGTTTCTGTAATTTCTTTGTGATTTGAATGCATTTTTCCTGCTGTGTGAAGCACTTTGAATTGCCTTGTGTATGAAATGTGCTCTACAAATAAACTTGCCTTGCCTTGCCTTAATTGAGTCGCCCAACCTGACAGAGCCACTTGGACATGAGGCTAATGCTAACTGTAAACGTAGCAATGGAACTTGAACCTATAGTTGAAGTACAGTAGTATTTGGTGTACATGTCTTCTTAGTTACCCAGACTTTACAGCGATTTGACTGACGGCACATAGACACACAGCCCCAAGACAGCGCACAGCTCACAAACGGCAGAGTGAAGGATTAGGCCTATAAAAAGGTGTCTGGTTTCCTCGCCTGAGGGCGGATGGCTGATATCACAGCTCATAGAGTGGCTGTACACCTCATTATCAACACTGGTGCTCCCTGGTGCTTCCACTGGCCCAGCATCGCCCAGGGCCACTCTTGTAACATCAAACACAAAACCTAAGCTAAATATAGCCAATTTGTTTTGAAAATGCTTGTTCCAGGGGACAAATTGTCCAATATATTATATATATATATATATGTTGGAAGAATGTGCCAGTTAATTGCAGATCAGACACTTGAATGCAGAATAAAGCAGTAAAAAAGCTTGAAGTAATAGGCTCTTCACCAAGGCATTGATTTATAAAGTTTCAAAGTACTTGACGTCTTGATAATGTTTTTTATTTGAAAGCACTCACTCTATTGAAACTTCATATTTTAGCTTTGCAGTGGTCTCACAGTTTTTCCCCTGAATAATTCAACATGTATAATTTTCATTGGCCTGCTCCAGAGCTCCTAAATTTACCTACCAAAAGATACTCTAGCCTGTATACAACACCAGACAGAGGAAAAAGGGTGGAAATAAAAAGTCTCACCAGGCAACGTGTTTTGAAGGGACACGATTCTCAAAAGTGTGCCCACTAGCAGCATTTGCACTGGCAGCCTGTTGAAAAAAAAAATACCTGCATACTGATGTCACAAGCACAACGCCAAAGGGTTTGCTGGCACTGGGACACGCTCACTTCCTCGGAGCGCTGTGTAATTCTGTGTGTGGGTTCCATTACACACACATCTTTCAAGTACATATTTAATCATTGAGAGAGAAACTGCAGGTACATACGGCAGCCA
Source organism: Eucyclogobius newberryi (assembly GCF_026437365.1). NCBI lineage: Eukaryota > Metazoa > Chordata > Actinopteri > Gobiiformes > Gobiidae > Eucyclogobius > Eucyclogobius newberryi. The sequence goes on along the minus strand of NW_027315857.1, from coordinate 12,637,595 downwards.
AGTTTAAGCACTAAAGCCTGTATCCTAACTCAACCTCGAGGAAGCATAGAAGAAAGGGAGAATCCTTGACAACATGTACAACAATAGAAAGTAATGGCAAATGGTTCTCTCAGAGTCTGGCTTTCTGGTGTAGCCTGACAATTATAGTAAACTGTTGCAGGGGACAAACAAATTGATGTCTGAAAAGCTGCTGTACAACACTGTTCAAGCGGCCGTGATCTTTTGGGAATGACTGTGATAGTAACTTTTGTTTTTGACTCCGACGTGACATTGGTGTGTTTTTGTCGCATTTCTTTTGATTCACCTACAGATTTACGGGGCTCTTCATCTCCTCTTGGCTTGAAACCAAACCGTGTCCCCCCCAGGTCCCATTAAATCACAGCAATCCGAGACAAAGTGATGTAATTCAGCGCAACCGCCAGAGGTCAAAAGGGAGAAGCAACAGAGAAATTGTGATAAAATGCGACTTTTGAGGGGGGGGAAAGAGAAGTAAAAGAATTGTTGTCTTTTAGTTCAGGGGTAAATGCTTTATCTGATGTAATAAATCACAAAACGCTAATCAAATGTTCTCTGGCAATTTGAGTCGCCGGTTATTCAATTTTTTTTTTAATTTAAATGTAAAGTTGCAGTACACACGTGTCCAGTAAATGTTGCGGAGCGTCTCACTGTTGCGGTGCACAGAATACAATAGAATAAACAATACCTCCAGTACTGTTCATTAAGACAACTTATAGATGTGATTTTTGGGGGCATTGCAGTAACATTTTTAGTAAGGAACCTCTTTTACTGGCAGTTTCCTGACTTCTGATTGCATGTTAGCTGCATGCTGCCCGCTGAAAGCCAATCACTGCACAGACAGAACCAGAGAACAGAGAACCAGTTTGTAACTATTTCTTCCACTGTTTTTACAACATGGACTTGATGGGCATGTAGCCGTGAAGAAACCAGTTTGGTATTGTTGCCATGCCATGAATGCATGAATGAAATGTACTGTTTTGGTCATATACTGTACATTCCAGTCACTCATGAGTATCTCAAAAATACCAATGGGAAAGATCACAGTAAAGCAGCATCTGAACCATGAGCAGAAACGGTTTGAAAAGACTCGAACAAGTTGGCTGTCTGTTGATGAGCTGTCCAACCCTGGAGGCTGACTGACTACAGATGGCAGAGGTCTGGTATCTGCCCCTTTATGTCCCGCTGGGGGCAGAATCAAGGGCAGGGTGGGTGTGTGTGCGCTCGGCTGGGTGGATCACATCAGTGTGTAAAGTGGCTACCCGACACACACACACACACACACACACACACACACATGCACACACGCAGACATACACACTCTGAGAGCACCCGTTCCATCTGTCTTTGACATGGGAGAGCTTAATGACAGAGGCAGAAAAGCCAAAGAAAAGGCGTCCATGTTGGGTCTCCCTCCCTTCCCTTCTTCACCGCACAAACATCAATGCTCCATATGGACGAACTACATAAAAACTACTTTTCGGTCTGGCACACAATCAATACAGACATCTAGACTCTGGCACCAAGCAAGCTCAGTCTATCCTCCATTGCACTACTGTATAATATACGTCTCAAATGTAGTGAATAATGAAATTTCCAGCGCGCAGTTTGGAGCCGACCCGGGCGCACAGACACGCTCCCTTGATGCTTGTTCTATCTTTAATGAAGTCTCCTTTGTGAATCCTGTTTTCTCCACACTGCCTGCCACCTGGCTCCATTCAAGCCTCAGATAACAGGGGTCCTACAGGGAGAGGCAGCGCGCACAACACTTTGAACATGCATTACAGAGCCTACGCCGCAGAGGAGGAATCAATTTAGGTGTATATTTGAATTAACTGACATTTCAGAGTTCTAATTGCACACCAAAGTATCGGGAAGTGTTCATGTACACTTAGTGCCCAAGGGCTGGGTGATATGGGTATAAAAAATGAATAGTGGTCTGATCCATGAGACAATCTGCTGATAGTCATATTGTGATTCAGTACTTTTCTGTGTATGCAGCCCAGCGCTTTGAGTATCAGCTCAATTGAACCAATCAGACTGTAGTCTTTAGTCTCAGGAGCTCTAGATGGCTTTAGTTAAATCTTTTTGATATATTTTAAGATTACTAACAACTTTTTTACCTAGTGTATTGCCCACCCATACCTTGCCTAGTTGCTTTGAAAAAAAGACAAAAAAGTCAAGGTCACCTAAACTCGGGAAAGCTAAAGCTAGACTTGGTAGCTCAACGGACAAAAAACACAATCACAGTATGTTCACAATATTTATCTCACTGGGAAATATTTCAATTTGCTATAATCAAGCAGCACACTCAACCCAAAGATAAACAAAATATACGAACTACTCTGCATTTTACAGAATTCAGAAGCCTCAGAGGGTCAAACCACTTTTTGAGACATTTAGAAATCAAAATCTCAGACACGTTTATTTAATTTGCATTTATTTTTTTCCAAATTCTCCATTTACTGGGAGAACTACCAACTGAAAATTTCAATGGCGCACTGTTTTACAAATGAGACTCATTTCAAAATGAATACATGGCTTCCGACACCTCAGGAAAGTGTTAGCAATTTGCAAAGACAGTCACTCACCAAACGTTGCCAAAACAAGCCGCTGGTTGATATGTGGGCGCAATTTCTGCTTTTCATTTGTTCCCTTTCTAAATTAGACAAACGCCACTGCAGGTATCTTCCAGAAATAATTTGAATATAGGGAAGTGCATTTAATTGGGTCAACCATTCGCTACAACTGTACTTTGAATGAGAGCAAAGGGTTGAAAAAAAAATTACCTGGCAGCGAAGCTCTTGAATCCTGAACAGCTCACACTGATTGCAAATCTCACATTAGCAATGCAGAGAGATGAAAGTGAGCGACGGGAGAAGACACGGGGTGGCTCTTTTAAATAAATACAGCCACGGGAGACACGAGATACGCTGAGACCGGAGTGACCCCACAGAATTCGACGTTGGCGATCAAACGGGAAACATTCTGGTGAGGTGACAAGTTGACTGGAGAGTGGCTTGGGTTTGAGGGTAAAGATGTCATGCGCTGGGGGAGACTGTCAGAAGGGAGAGTGTGCCGTGAACCCTGAATGAACCTCGCTTTTTTTGAGCCCCCGGCCTGCCTTTACACTGTCGGGCTGATGAGTCACTGCTGGAACCAGAGTAGGGACCCAAAAGGGGGAAACATTGTGACGATAGACATTCGACGGTGGATAGGTTTAGTGCGAAAATTGCCCCGAGGTTAAAAAAAAAAGGTAGTATTTGGGGGCAGCGAGACAGCAGTGACACCCAATGTAAAGCTTGGGGGTAAAACGTCTCATTTAAGCGACACGGACTTATTTATGGCAAAGTTCACAACAAGATAAATTACCATGCCAGTAAGTTAGGGATGCAAAAGACAGATATTCTGGATTCTGGCATGATGAGCCTAGCAAGTCAAATCAGAAACATTGCTATTGTTGTTAACAAACCACAGCAACCACAAACTCTGAACTTCACCAACTCGTTCTAGTCGTCGCGTTAGATTAGCATGCCTTCGTCAAAAAACATGTGAACGCAAGGGAAAATATTAGTCATAATTCTTAGCAGGCTGTGGTTTATGATTCCAAAATACACAACTCTAACAACATTGTGGTAACTCGAACAAAAGCGATGTATTTTTGTAAATGGCGTAACATCCTATTTTCACCGCAGTACATTTGAATGTCTGTACTGAGCAGATGCTTGCCATTTCCTTAGAAAAGGTGGTCTCGCTCTCAACTATCCTACCTTGTTGCGGCCTTCTTCCTAAATTTCCCTCCCATTCATCTTCAGCGGACATTTATCCCCCTGAATACAGCGGTGCCACCGTATTTTTACCCTGATTACCAAAATGAACCCACAACTGTCAGCACCCTCCGTGCAGCCTTTGACAACTTCAATACACCAGGTGATTTATTACAAAGCCTTGCATAAGCCTTATATAACTACGATAGGGCTTGTGGTTAGCTGTCTATTCATATTTATACATTGATGCGTGTCAAGTTGTGTGCCAGGTAAACCAGTGTGTGTTAGGGAAATAAAAGTGTGTATCCAGAGACAACAAAAGCTTGATAGAGGAGTCCCATGTTAACCCTTTCCTGGTGCCAAATGAGGGAGCCTTTTCTGTTTGGTGAGTCAATATTGAAAGTCTATACTATACACATAGTTCAAGGTCTGAGCTGCACTTACAACTTCTGCTCAAGCATCCTCCAAGCTACTGCTGATGGACAAGCAAATCACTGTTCTCTGCAAGCCTAAAGGTGAGATCAAATTACTGTTGGCAACATCTTTTATAATATTATCATTAAGTAATCAGTAATCAAGTTTCACGATATGTCTTTTATTCAAACAAAGGAAACTGTTGGATGCTTAGTGAATCTTGAATGTTAATTTCAATACCATTTATTAAGTTCAGCCATGGAACCGAACTTCAACCTGCAGTATGGAAAATGACTGGCCAGACCACATGTCCAGGCTCAAACTATTTTAATAGATGAATGGGTAATTCATTCACGTTGTATATCAAGTGTAACCCATTAAAATTATTTGCACAGAAGCTAGGTCCCCTCTCAAAACCCACTGTATGGCATTTGATCATTAATATTTTATGGCCCATATTCAGAGAGAGCGCCAAAACAGTCAAAATTGTGTTTTAAAAGTGGTAATTTTACTTTACAGTGCAAGACCAACAAAACTGAAAAGGTGTTCGACTATTGCAGTGTACTGCTGAAGACAAAATCCCATAAATCCAACTGATGAATTATTTCTATGTAAGTTTCTTGTAAAAATCCTTGGGCATGTGTCAGCTCCAGACTAACTTCACTTTCAGTCAGCCCTCAAAGCCACCAAAAGGCCTTGGTGAGCTGCAAGCAAAGAGAAAATAGAATTCCAGGCAGAAAGAGAAAGAGAGAACCATGACCTTTAGCCCACATGCTGCGAGACGATCATCTACACACCCTAACGAAATGGGGACTGCCACCGTCGCAAAGACTGTGTCAGCACTAAGCTTGTCTGGTTTCACTGTTTTTGATCTGATGAGGAAGGCGCCCGAAGTTCTTGACATTTGTTCCTTTTCAGAAATGATGCAACTTCGATAACAGACAAAATGACGTTGCTCGAATCTAGGATGCGATTTGACATTGTTGTCTGAATAATGAACGGCTAGACTATTGGTCACTTTTGCAAAGAAAACAAATGGGTTTCCTCTGTGAGCTCATGTCAAACCTCACGTACATTCTTCAACCGCGCTTCCAAAACAATGGCACTAGCAGGGACTGTGAAACTGTAGCTACAGGGGCGAAACGATCAACCACAACAAGTAAAAAGCTTCTCTTAAGAGTGCAAAAGAGAGCGAGCACATTGTTTCCATAACCACGATCAATTCAACTGTTCCATAAAATGACACACATGCCGATTACTTCATTGTGATTCCAAGTGAAGGCTAGAGTTGCCTGACGTCATGAGCCACAAGAATGCCACCAGGCGGATTCTTTGACGGAGCTCAGAGCAGCCCTAGTCAAACAAGCAGACAATGCGAAGGAGCTTGCAGATAAAGAGTGGGCCTTTCCTGGTTTTCCCGACCTTGTCTGAGTGTCCGCCTGTGTAGTCCCTGCGTGCTCGTTTTCCTGGCAGTCCCATTGCTCGTCTTGCTGCCCTTTCCCCCTCATCACACATTACCTCCACGGACATCAGTCGTCCTGCCCGTGCAAACACCCCCAGCGGTCCCCCGTCCCCCCCTGATGATTTACTTGTGATAAGTGAAATGGACAAATAGAAGCCGCGGTTTGTGCACAGAGAAAGCACTGTGGTCTTGTTTTTACCCGAATAGATGAGTTTACAATATAATGTACTGGGGGGAAAATGGGGTACAGACCCTTTAAGAACATAAAGTGAACATAAGAACATAAACTGCTGTTGAGAAACTGTTGAGATATTCAGAAGATCATATTCCGGGGGGGAAAGACATGCCCTGGAGTTTAGGCCAAACACATACTGGGCCTCGCTTTGTAGTGGAGTCATTATTGGTAAAGTAAACAGAAATTAGATAGGTACAGTAGATGCAAAAAACGAAGTACAACGCAGCCAGCTTCAGTTTAACCTGCATGCATGGGTACACAAAAACATTCCGAGCTACGTTTTAGTGTCGAGAGTGTGTATTCTGTTTTATGGCAGTGCTTAAAATCCTAAGGCCAGTGTGAGGGCTCTTCCAGGAAGCTTTACTACTTATTGCCTGCCACTCCCTGCTTATCTATTACAGCAATAGCGGTGGCTGCTTACAGTGGTGGGAGGCTGCTACGGTGGTGGTGTCGTTAGGGGCTTTCCCAACAGGGGCAATCCTGTGTACATTTGTCAGCTTCCTATACTGGACGTGTCGTCCGGGTGCTGCGGTCGTAGAGCAGATGAGTGTTCTGACAGCGGCTAGGGGCTTCAACAATAGATCTGGGCTTGCACAAGCACTGCTGAGAATAATAAGGCAATTATGTGGGCCAGCAGAATAGGAAAACAACACTTTCCTCTCTCTAAGCCAGCCTCTCTGGTGGATTCTCCTCCAAGCTTAGGCAGCACATTCTGCTCTTGTATCACTGAGATTATTAACCACAATACCGCTGAGAGTGTACAACAGCAAAAGATAGATTTATAATAGTCATCTCGAATTAAAAGGCTAGAAGGCAACACTAGCGATGTCCCAGTTCAGTTTGTATGGCTCCTGATGCGATGGAAACCCTTTTATGTTTACAATATTCTAAATTAAGACCAGTAAGATTTTGATTTTAAATGTCATAAACATAACGTATCTGTCCTCATTTGAACCTGCTCCACTGCTGAATCGTGCAAAGTTTTGATTCCACTCAAAAAAGAAAAAAACAGGATCAGATCTTGTGTATATTACTTTGGCAATGGTTTTTCATTCTGGTTCAGAAAGTTGTTATGGACTCTCCAAAAATACAAATGACTAAGGGAAATGCATCTTTCTCCAAGACACACCTGGCAATACCTCAAGCCACTCTGATCTTCCCCAGCACATTGTTTTTTAAAACAAGGATGAAACGGATCCACATAGCAGCTTAATATTTCGATCAACATATACTTTTTGGTTCAGCTATGGGTAATTGCTCCCTCCATTGGCAAAGAAAGTACAATGATTTACGAGTCTATTGGCAAAATACTTTTAAAAAGTAAATTTGCTGACAGACTAACAAACCATTAACACAAGTTAAAACACGGGTTGAATTTCATGTCTTGCATAAGTATATGTGGTGATGAAAAATGTTAATTTATGGTTCTATTGCACTTTTCATGAGTAAGGATGCAGCAAGGCTCAGTGAAGTTGAATAAAAGTGAACAAGATGGAAAAAAGCTTTTCTGAATGAAACATTCTAAATGCAGACAGACAGTGGGGGTAAAAACTGCTGACATACAAGCCACAACTCCTTAGGATATTGTTCCAAACAGCAATACGCTTCCAAAATAAGTAAGTGAAAAGGTAACTTCCTTCCAGCACTTGTCATGTAGAGCTTGTGTTAACGCTTTGTCCATCGCGTATCTAAGGTTGTGCCAACACCACCACGATGAAGCCTTGGATTTCTATCAAACTTGACGCAGGCTTGTTTTCAAAACCACACCGAGTTTAAATTTACATGAAAATGCTCTGTGCTGTGAACTACGCAGCGGAACAGTAGTGTCTATAGGGCATTAAACTAACTACGAGCTCAGCCTAGTGCGCTCCAAGTAAATAATAGGTAACATAACAGCAGAATCAGAAATCCATTACAGACAGGAAAAAGTGAAACAATTCTCTTTGCTCTGACTGGTTCAAGTACATTTCTACATTTTAGGATCAGATTTTGTCAATATTTTCATTCCTAATTACCAGTAAAAATGGAGTGCGTGTGGGTGCACTTTTTGTCCTGAATGGCACTTAAATAACATGTCTGTCGGACTAATTTCTTGAAATTAGAAAATTAGAATTGTTGTAGAGTTATTATTACGGTGGTTTGTCAAAGTTCATAAAGCAGATCTCAACTACTTGGCTCGACGAACTCCAAAAAGTGAGTCATGTACATTGAAATTGCTTTTACAGTTCAGACAGTGTTTAAACTGTTTTAAACATTTTTATACATGGGTGGAAAAAATGATGGTTGAATTTTGGCTCCAAACGGAGACTGTATAATTTGTGTGAAATATTTGTTTCGAAAATATAAACATGTGAGAAATGTAAAAGCAAAAGTATATCCTGTGATGGTATATCTGGTTTGCACCATGAGAAAAAGGACACTGGACTTAAACCAATGAAAAATGCTGTTACTTTGCCCAGAGGAGTCTCGTGTGGTCTTTCCCTTGAGACGGACAGACACAAGCAGGCAACTCGTCACTACAGTAAGTTGAATATGAAACTATAGGCTTCAGGGGATAGTTCAATCATGTGGAGTAATGGATATATGTGCAGCCTTCCAACAATGGGCTACTGTACACAGGAGATTCAGACCCCTTCAAGATGTCTGGCACGGGCACATTTGAGTTGGTGCTATACTTTCCCTCTGGCGTGATGCCGGCACACTTTGAACGCTTTCACGGCTCTGGAGGTGAGCTTGGATCTTCTCTTTTGTAAGTTTATCCAATATAACAATTTCAATCCGTTCTATGACACACTAAACATTCCAAAATAGGAGACGAGGTCAACAGAAAAACAGATTACAACAATGCCAAACGTCTGTGGCAATAGATTACTGTCGTCTGTTGAAAAGGTAGTAGATAATCAGCTGATTTGTTCATTTATCTTAAACATTTTAGTATTTTGACTGAACATTATTACAATTAGGGGTTTACAATTGGGGGTACTTACAAGCAACATATTTTTGCCAAAAGATGCGACATTACTGTTTAATTACCAAACTAGCCTGGTAGACAATTAGCTTTGGAAAAAGCCAACTACAACAACAACACTTACTGATTAGGTCTATTAAACACTGTTGAAGAGCAGACTTTCCGAGATAAAAAGCACACAAATGCAAACAATTCGCAATCTCGACTACTCATTTCAGAATCCGGAGGAGCACCTGAAAGCAGCATAGGTCCGGAAAATAGTTGCAGGCTGAAACATCTGCCCTTCTTCATACGGGTGATGAAGAATGCAATTATAAATGTATAAGTCTGCTAAAAAACGCTTTTATCTTTTCATATCGGCTAGTTTTGGGCAAGCCGTGAGCATGCGTGTACGGACAGGGCGCCTCTGAGGGATTCCTTTTAACTCTAGCCCACCATAAAGGTCAGTGCGTCGACATCTGCTGCTCCCTCTGAACCTGTCTTTTCATAAAGGTGACTCGGTGAAGAGGAGAGGACCCCGGGGAGGAACATGCATGCGCGCGCACACTTATCCACCTTCCACCCTCCGTACACCATTCATCTCTGTATCAGTGGCGGCTCAAACCACGCGTGCAATCACTTCAAAGGATACGACGGGCATTTGTGGCACAGAGAAAGGCTCTGCGATATCATTACACGAGGGTGAAGATGTCCGTGTTCCGGCTCAAAGACCACATCGACGTGTTTAAATGTGCAGGTAACGCGGAGTACGCTGCTGCTGTTTGTCTCACTTCTCCAGAGAACCAGTCAGACCACTCTTGTCCCAGGTGCGAACAAGGGGCTAAGAGACATCCTGGGACTTCTAATAATGTAGCATCAACAATAAAACGTTGACGCTATAATTGCTAATAAAAATGACAAGATAGTAATTTGTTCTCTGCAACGCAAATAAAACACATTAAACAGATTTTTGTACTTTAACGCAGAGGACCAAAACAATAAAAGAACAAACTAGTCTGCAGTGAAGGGACCATAGTTTGTCATCATTGTTGATCGAAAATGAGTGAGTACATCCAAACATGTGTCTGTTTTTCCTAGTTGATACACCGTGTCTGAAGAAGCTTGTAGCCCAAAGCATCGCATGTGGTGTGAATCAAAAAATTGGGAGCTCCAACTGCTGTGTGGATTCTTATTTTTGTGTTTTAACTTTGATTCTTGCGCCGAGCAGTTGTATGCCTCGCCTAGTCTGCTCCGAGCGCTGTTGCATGCAGCGAGGATGCGGATACATACGGAGATCTCCAGATGTGTTGTTGGGATCTGGCAGAATGGAATCAAACCACTACAAATTGTAGTTATGAAACTTGAAAATCCGTGTTAAGGATTTGTGGCAGTGGGAGGGCCAGGCTGGAGCTGAACGGAATCCCGCCCCTCGAGGGAACATTGCAGGCAGAGTGGTGTGGAAATAAGTGATTCATGCTTTTATCATCCCAGGTGAACAGAGGTGCTCTTTCAGCTATTGCGCTGTAAGTTTCAGGCGACGGCAGGCAGAGAGTATGAAAGCAGCACTGTCTTTACCCCAAGCATTTTGTTTTATGTTGCTTTGAACACAGTAAAAGAAAGAGGAAGTGAAATTATAATGTAGCATTGGGACGGCTGTGATTTGTGGGAGTCAGCTGTGCACATGTTGGAATAAGCCATGCTTTGATTCCTATAAAGTACATTATACATCATATTTTATCACTCAAAACAAACTGTAAATATGCTTCAATTGAAAATAGCAGATAAATACATGCATTATAAAGCATAGGAGCGGTTTCAAATGACCCGCCTTTTACCATTACACACTCACTAACTAGGAGTAAACCATTTGTTTATCGAATTGCATCAAATAAACTAGTGTTTCAGGTGAGTCAACAACACAAAAAGGATCTTTCATAATTGGCTGACTAAAATTAGAGGCGGGCAACATATCAAAATTTAGAAGATATGCAAAACTTGAATGTCAATAATGGTTTAAAAAGATACAAAAAAAAGGATAGCATTTTTTTAAAGGTTTTCTTTGTCTGATAATTAAACCTCAACTAATAAATCTAAAACATTTCTGTTAGACAGACATAATATCATCTTAATGTAATTATTGGGACACTCCAAAAAATGCTATTCATTTGTGTTATTGCCTACCCATGATGACACAAATCAATTAATTATATGAATTAAATATAACCTGTCTAAAACAGACCATCACTGCTACTTTTTATGATGAAATTACAATAATGTATCTTCGGGCACTTTTTGTTTTTTTATCTGGAAAGATATGACCCACAAATATGCTCAAAAGAGTTGACCCTTTTTTCTGTTCCAGGCTTTGATTCATGCACAAAGTGGTCTTATCAAAGGCACTCTGTATGACCATTTATCCTGTCATAATCCCATTAGCAGTAGTGTTTGCAGCCCCTCCCTGTGCAAAGCCAACATGCAGTGGTCAGCCTGCGATGCCTTCGGCCGTTACAGTGAGTGACCTACCTTCAGCTAATAAAGACCTCCTTATGGCACTTTAATTTTCTGTTAAACCTCAAGCCCAAGCCAACACACATGCACCGACCCCACATCAAAACAGCCAAACACACATGAATCTGCAGATATCATCTGGACAGGTGGCCAGCCACCCAGACCTGACCCGCCTGCCCTCTGCCTCCCCCCTGCTCCCCCTCAACTGAAATCAGCTCAAGGCTGGAAAGCCCCAAACGAACATGCAAACATCCCCTCCCCAAACAACACAAGCCTCCTGCAAATGTCTGTTACCCAGAGCTGTCTGCCAGGATTATAGCACAGCAAATATCTCTCCATGTCAAATGATGAGCCTATCCAAGGAAAATAGCCAGGAGAAATGTGATAAATCAGAATCATCACCAAAACAAACGTGTAACGTGATATCAGAGAGTGCAGCAGACACGAGTGACTGAGCGACAGAACATGCATTTGGACATTTCCAGTGTGTAGCCTCCAGGTTCCGTTTAGTAGAACAAATACAGTCGGACAGTTCATAGCTGGGTCATGATGACTGGAAGCTTTTTGATAAACGTGCAAAGCTGTTACAGACGCAACGCAAAGAGGCTGCTCCCCTTTATCTCCACTCTGTCCTTAGACGCACTCTACATCTTTAGACATTATGGATATTATCGTTAGGCATGTATAGTTCTTTACAGCACTATTTAAGAGCGCCTTTGAGCCCGCACAGCCCCGGGTTACGGGGCTCGAGTGAACACTTGGATCATTAACGTGCAGCGGGTCCGTACTACGCTCCAGGAATCTCGGCAGAGCACGTTGTGTGCATAGGGAAGTGCTTCGCGGTGTCACTATTTCATTACACAGCGGTAAAAAAGAACACCGTGCTCACAAAAAGCCGCGGCGTGTTCCAGCCCCCGTCCCGCGTCCGCTAGCAGCTCCCGCATTACGTGCTCGGGCCACAGCGGTGAACGTAAACCGCGCTGTCCGGGGACTATGCAGCACCGAAAACAAATGCACGACTCCGCACAAAAGGGGCGCTGCTCGTGCAAGAGTGGAGGAAAAATGTCCAGACAGAGCAACACAAAAAAAAAAGCCTCCGGGGAACATGCTTCAGGTGTCGGGGACTGTGTAGCACAACGATATCGCGCTCGCTGCTAGCTACAGCTCGCCGTGGTCGCGGGGGAAAAGAGACCACCACCGCGGCTTGAAGTACCGCTTTGGCCGGGGCTAGCTTCGCGCAGCACCGCCGCAGCGAGTCAAGACATTGGGCAAAGGAAAACACTCACACGCGATCACGCCGGAACAAAGAACCCACTTATCGCTGCTTGAAGTGCGGGGTGTGCACGTGGGGGGGAAACGCAGAACCCCGCGCGACAACTAAGTCACGCACACAAAGCCCGTTTTTTGATCGTAACAAGTTGTGCAATTTGTTGAACTCGGCTTCCCCCCCCCGCCGCCAGCGCCGACCCCGAATCTCAGACTCACCCTGTCACAACAGGCGCCATCTTCCACAAACTCTCACCAAAACTCCAGTACTCGCGATATCCTTTTCTCCTTCCCCGCAAGTCCAACAATCCGCCGAGACAAACACGCGCAGACTGAGGTGCGGGGACGAGGAGACGAGGAGAGAAAGGGGGTGGGTGAGGAAGATGAGGAAAGGAGGAGGAGGCGGCCGGGGAGAGAGAGTGAGCGAAAAGGGCAGACGCCACAACAACAGGCGTGGGAAACTTCCGAGATCCCGCGAGACTTGGAAAACTCTCATAATAGGCGAGCACTGGGGGGAGCGTCCGGTATCGCGAGAGTATGTTATAGTGGCGTGGTTGTTTATCTTGCGGCGCTGGAATACTATTCCCACGTGTTTACCGGGAAATAAATTACTCCACCAATCCGTTTAGGAAAAGAAAAAAACAAGCACAGGCGCAGTAGCGTTTTCCCAGGGTTGTCGTCAGAGTTGGTGGAGTAGAAACAGTTTGTACTTAAGTAAAAAAGTTGTGGTCCCAAAAAACATAAAAGTACTTAAAGAAACTACTGCTCAAGTAAGAGGGATTGAATGAGTTACTGCCTGGGAATAACATCTGGTTTAGGCTATTGAAGTTGATTTAATTTTAAGGACAAAACTGTAAATAATGCATCGAATTTGGTATTTTCAAAGGATAGACACAAAAATGAAAAAAAAAAAATGTCTAGAGCGAGTGGTAATAACAGGAAATACAAATGTTTAAACAATTTAATATAAATCAACATAAAGCTTTTGTCACTTGTAGACTTTTACACAGGTATACGCTGCCAAATATTATGTATAAACAGGTTCCAGATGATTAACTTTGAAACCTTTCTACCATGGACCACTCAAATGAGAATACATCGACTGTCAAATATAAAGTACTCAAGTGAGAGTAAAAGTATGCAGTCTGGAAAAGTACAATTTACTTATGTAACTGAATAGTTGTGGATGCAGTTGTGTAGGTCAGAACATGTGTAACAGTGTAATACCAGCTGCACTCTCAAAATATTGTATTTTCCACACTCCTTGCAAGTATGTAAACAATAATCAGAAGAGGTGATGGGACTTCAAGGTCACACAGCATAAGCACTAGAATGAGTGGAGGATTTCTGCAGCCTATGTACACCAAATTGACATTTCCCATGGGTAACATTGGAGTTCCTGTTTAGAAAGTGGAAACAATGGTGTGAACACATGTGAATGGGCCATACAGGGTAGATTAGTGCATCACACTGAGGAGTCCCATGACTTACCCAAACTTTAGCCCAAGCACAAGGAAGGCTATTATTTGAAAACCTTTAGACTTTATCTTTAGTCGAGTGCATTTCCAAAAGTTTATCTGTTCCATTCTCACAGCAAACTTGCAGGGTGACTTTATTGGGCGGGGCGGGAAAGCCGTAAACGTTCATGTAACTCCTCCTGGCTCGCTTACCTTAATTTGAATATATTTAGGTTTCTTTGTTCACTTTACGACTCACTTTGAGCTTCCCAAGTGTCAAAAGTTTTCTTTTAGTTTTTTTTTTTTTATCTCTGGTGCAAAAGACTGGAAGAAAAAGCCAAGATGAGTGAAGTGAAAGCATATGTGCATTTTTTATTATACAGTAGACATATAAATCTATGCAATAAACAAAAATCTATTGTGTAAATCATCTTTTCCAAGTTAAAAAAAGAACAATCAAGTTTGGAACCGCAGCCAACCCTCACACATTTTTCCTTGCTTCTGCTTTTTTGAGAGTCAATTGGCCACCTCAGTGACTCTCACCACAAGATTAAAATTGTCTGCATAAAAGACAAAACTTTAATCTCACGGACAGACTTACAGTAGATATTAAATGAAAAGAACTCAAGTTAGCAGTGACATTGATGGGTTTGACAGCTCTCGCTCCGACATAAGTTAGTTGCATTCAAATTTAGCTTAGCATGCGTTCTCATTTTCACAAAAAAACGCATTAAAATAGGGACTAAACTGGCACTAAACCTGTAACTAAACCTGGACTAGATCAAAACTAAACAAGGACAAGTATTAGAACTGAACTGGGCTCAAACCAGGTGCATATGACATTTTCACATTTTTCAAATTATTACTTTTTTGGTGTGTAGTATTATATTTGGAAAAGTCTTCTGTCTGTTGGTGGGATAGTCCTTGTTCAAATCCATCATTAGTCTTCACCATTTAGGAGGTACTTTGTGAAAAAAAAAGCTGAAAATAAAAGTTGAAAAATGACAGGAAGTAGTAGAGTTGAGTTCTAAAAAGGAAACACTATTCATGCAGGGACAATTTACACGCGCACAAAATAGGGACAACTCAGCAAGATTTTTAATAAACTTTTAAATGTAGCTTAATAATGTTAATATATACGTTCAAATAAGAATGTTTGAAGGATATGCACATTGTAAAGATGTTAATATCTGTTTTATCTGGCATTATCTTTTCAGAAGTCCAAACAGTGCATTTTCCACCATCTTCTCCATGACTCAGGAATCAGAGATACATCAATAACTCTTGCTATTAATCCACGTGATTTAAACATTTAAGAATAGTAAACATTTCCCACACAATATAAGTTTTATTGCTTTTTCCATACTTCTTTGTTCCACTTTTAGGTTGCTAAGCCAAAAGTAGCCCCCTGCCTGTGCTCC
The DNA here is from genome assembly GCF_026437365.1 of Eucyclogobius newberryi. Taxonomy (NCBI): domain Eukaryota; kingdom Metazoa; phylum Chordata; class Actinopteri; order Gobiiformes; family Gobiidae; genus Eucyclogobius; species Eucyclogobius newberryi. The sequence continues at coordinate 12,622,103 of NW_027315857.1, read as the reverse complement.
TCTAACGCCTGCCGTCTCATTAAGGCCAAAAAATATTTCTTTTATTAGACTCCAGTCAATTCAAGTAATCACGACTAAGCCATAAGCCCTAGGTTTATAAATCCATTCACTCGACTGCTTAAGCTCGCTGCTCACAAAGAAAGCGACAGATTGCCAAAAAGAAAGCTCGTCCCAAGTGCCAAAAATATACTGCAATTTTGGTTATCTTTAGATGTGACCTACATGTGACAAGCGTGCACCAAATTTCCCTGCACAAAGGTAAGATAAAACTCATTATAAGATACTCCAAATTATTGTTATCTTCATATTTGAAAATGAGAACAAAGAGGAAAGCTGGCCAATCAAAGAAGTGCAGTTTCCTGATTAGCAGTGCTTAACTTGAAGTCGCTTGATACACGAGGGGGGACGGGGGGGAGTGGGCTTCCTGAAAATGAGCAAGAAGAAGTGACACACAATGATGGCAAGTCGAGAGACTCTGGGTAAAAAGCCAGACAGACACAAGACACGAATGATCGGAAATTAGAATGTGGATTGCTAAACTCAGGCGCTTCATGACATCAGATATGACCTTTGTTCACACAATAGTTTAACATGTGATGATTTGCTTGTATTCATTGGTTTCAGTTCCTTTTGTATGTAACATTTTGAAGACTTTTTTTCCATTCAAAAGATATATTATTTTGTTTCACATTGTCAATCGCTGAGGCAACTTTCCCATTTTCTCATAATTCTGAAATCCATGGATAATAGTTTAATTTCTACATCTGTATTTGCCGTGTATTTACTGGTGTTATTCTTTACATGTTTGTGAAGGTCTAGACACAGTTAGTAGGTTTGACACCATTTGGGTAATATTTTCTGTTTTTAAGATTTGCAGCCTTTGCATTTTGCTTTTTGTGTCTATTCAAACAGCAGTTTGGTTTCGGCCTTATTTGTTATTCATCCCACACTTGCAATGTCACCACCAGCCGCCACTGAATAGAATTGTCTAAAATCAGTCAAAGCCAAGGAAAGAGGGCGTCCTGGAGCATCCTGGTCTCATGTCCAGCTGTCCGAGCCGCCAGGGAAGTCCCGAGGGGCGTCAGAGGTCAGACGGTCTGATGAATGGGGGCTTAAAGTCCACCATCAAAAGACCTTCTCCTCCCTCTGCTGCTTCCCGTTTTTGTATCACAAGATCATCACAGACAGTCAGAGCGACAGGGTGATAAGTTTGTAGACTGTCAAGGGAAACCGTTTTGCAAAGCTTTTGAAAGAATCAGAAGCATGAGGGAAGAGACGCTTCCCCTCTTTCCTGTGGCTGTGCGGTTCACGGAGAGTTCAAGCTGTCAAGAATATGTGCATATGTGTGTGTGTCGAAGAGAAAACAAGCACGCTATCTGCAGCTCTGAGTCAGCCTGCGCTTGACATCGGAAAATAAGCAACAAGATATGACTTAGAGAGAGGTGTAGAGAATAGTCTGTACTGTAAAATAATGGGTGTAGGTGCGGAAGATTCTTATCCTGAATAAGTATATTTGTATTTTCTGCAACCTGTTTGACAAGTATTACTCAACATGAGTCGTGTAATCCCTCATTCATCCAGGATTGGTCCAGGATAGGCAAACTGCACCTCGATGACTATCCTTCAAGCATTTTCAACAGAAGAACATACATTTATAAAGGCCTTAAATCTAGTATCTTTGTTACCCCTAGCACAAGAGGTAAATAGTCCTGACCAAGCCAAAACCTAGAGCACTAGTGACGTGGCACCAGGGGGGCCTGGGAGGGCACCAGGGGGGCCTGGGGTGGCAGGCCCATAGCCCCCTTTTGATAGAACATCCAATCTCAACAAAAAAATTTCAAATGGCAATAAAACGTTGTCTTTGTTGAGACAAACATGGAAAGGGGTAGGAAGAGTACCTCCACTCTAAAAGCCCCTTAGCCTGACAAGATGCTCCATCAGCATTGAAGGATAGGTCAAATGCAGTGGACAATTTTTCCTGTGGAACAACAAAGTGTATCAACCTTGTATTCATATTTTAGTGTAAAGGGGCAACAGCTCCTCGAGTGGCTCCTTGTGACAGTCAAATCAGAAACTCCCTTTTTACTAATTAATGAAATTTAGTCAAAAGTTAAATCTATACTTATAATGTGTGAAGAGGAGTATCTATCACATAAGTGTTCAGATTATGATATGATATTTTATTTGTAGCAGATAAGTTCATTATACAGTCACTGTATTTTATCCATAATGGGTTTAGATATGAGCCTTTGAGCAAAACACAATAACCCATCAATCCAATAATGAGATGGTTATCATCAGAAACAACAGGATACGCTCACAAAGGTCATAAAGCAGCATGTCTCCACCAGTAACAACCCAGTAACCATGCACTTTCCAAAAGGAGAGGGTGGAACAGCAGTCATTCTCATAAGTGCCAAAGCATTGCAACGTGCCGGCCCAGGCTGATTTGACTTTGTTTCCTGTCACTATATTTCAAACAAATGTTGAGAGTTTGAGAGACGGGTCGGCACAATAAGCCTTGGCTTCCGACCGCACCTGGTCAAATAACATAAATGTATCTCTAATTTTGTTTTGTGGTTGAATGTTGAGCGCCTTTTGTTTTTGACCAAACCACAATAAATAAATAAAAAAATGAACGTTGCCTTGGGATATTGTGATTTAAAAAGCAAGTTGGATCATGAATACAAATATGAACACAGCTTGATGTCTTCTTTTTTGGAAACAAAAATGTGCTGGGAAAAACCTGAAGACGGACCTGAAGGAATTGGATGAATTTGAGGATGTCTGAGGTGATTTTGTATACAAGCACTCAACATGAACTTGTATATATAACACTGCCGGGGTGAAAGCTAGACTTGCTACAAAGCAACTGATATGAAGAATTGTGATAAAATGTGAATATATGATTATATTTCTGTGATGTATTTTATCTGCATAATAGTGATATTGTATCTGCATCATTAGTCTAAGAGAAGAACGGGTGTGTGACAAACTGCATTTGTGAAGGGGTCGTAAAGATGGGCCAAAGGATGTTTGCCCCAGGGGGGGTGACAGCCCAGAGGAGTTTGGGTAATGTTTACCCAAGGCTTGATCTCTACAGAAAAATACCAATGTGAGGCTGACCAATGAGAAATGTGACCAGCCTATTCCAGAATATTTAATAAAACCAACCAGCATGGGAAATGGGAAGTGATAGTATGGGTAAATGGGTGACTACTGATGTTTTTGGACATAGGAGTAGAACGGGCAGAAAGTAAAGTGATAGTAAAAGTTATATCAGTAACTTATTTATTTTTATTATCATGAGGAAACCTCGTATTGCATGTAGACGTAAGTGAGGAAATAAGTTAAAAAGTGACGTCCAATGCCCTCCCAGGAAAGACATGAATGGGTCATTAACTAGGGCAATTGACGCAGAAGTGGGGAAACATGGGACATACATTGTGTTTATTAACTAACAGGGTGACAACAGGGACACCAAGTCATAAAAGATAGTCAGAGATAAGGGGCTATTGACTGGGAAATAATCTGGAGAGGACTCAGGATGGAGCAGATGTTGTTATCTTTGAGTATCAACGGCAACACCTCAGGGGGGGTTGACTGATGAGTAATAGGAAAAGTTAACATTAACAGGGAAAGAATTTGACATTCTAAAGTAAATGCCTGAAGGATTGTGGAGATTCAATCAAGAACTGAATAGATTTAAATTAGACAATATCATCTAAATTTAGACGCTATAGAAGTTATGAAAACCAGTGATAACAGGAACTAAACATTATAGGACTCAGGACGGAGGCAAGAGCTGGTTAGACTACAAGAAAGAGAGAAAGTAAAAGCAGGTTACAAGTGAGGGTAAGAGTAAGTGAAAAGAGAGAAAGAAAAAGAAGGTTTAGAAATTTGGAAATGGGTGTTTCCTCCGTTACGAGAGGAAGACAGGGAGAGACAGGGAGGAAGACAGAGAGAGACAGAGAGGGGAAGACAGAAAGGAAGATGTGCGACGTGACAAAGGAAAGACAAAGAAAGTAGGCAACAAGGGGAAAAACAGGTTGATACAAGAGATGTGCCTTATGGACAAGGGGAAGGTTTAGAATCATTTTGATTTTTTATACACATATAGACTTGCTAGAACAAACTAATACACAATGTTGTAAAGCACCACATGAGCAGGTGTGAGAGATTGAGTTTGAAACTCACCTGAAGCACATATTACATTAGATGTGTGACTTTATTCAGGCCACGCCCACAGAGGAGATGTGAAATGATTAATTATGTGAAGGATTCAAAGTTGTGAACTGACCCTTAAGGCCAGCTCAACGGGGGAATTATTGAAATAATTATTATTGTTTGATGCATTTGTATTGCACACACGCACGCATGCACGCACGCACGCACACACACACACACACACACACGCGCGCGCGCACACGTGGAAACCAGACATTTAGAGTTTGAAACATTTACAGTTTGAAACATTTGGAGTTTGAAACAAATGGTGGTAAAACAGATTTACAAGTTACAGATCGCAGGGGCAGTGTCGGATTGACCCACACAGGGTGGGAGCCTAGCGCCGTGGAAGGGGGGGCTCAGCCAGGGATGTGACCACTGAACTGTGAAAGGTCAAGAGGTGACATTGCGGAGTGGAGTGACAGACGCAATTCCACCTCTTCCTTGATTACATCCTGGATTAGTGAACGTTGTAAACTATCTGGATTATTGAATTTTGTTTAAATGTAGAATTGTATAGAAGTTTGAGAAATGGGCAAGGCCATATCTCAAAAAGGAGGGATATGTACGTGTAAACAAATATTCCGAATCAATAATTACTAAAAAAAAAAAAATTTAAACAAGAAAACTGTTTGAAATACATTATACTGTCGAAAAGACTTTGCTTATCACCGCAGCAAAACGTGTTGGAGATGTGGTGTTTACAGAAACGAGCCTAGTGGACGGAGCCACACCGTGTCGTCCTCACACCGACCATTGGAGGGACGAGAACATGGGTGCTCTCATGGGAAAGTGAGAGAAATGTCTGGACAACACAGCACCAGATCCATAACATCGCAGACGCAGGACTTGGTTTGTATGAGTTTTGTCCAGAGTCTACGGTAGAGTACGATACTCTGCTACAATGGACGGGAGACAGATTCTACAGTACGCAAAGTACTATACTCTGCTACGATGAACGAGAGCCAGAGGCTACGGTGCGCAGAGTACCATACTCTGTGGAAAAGAATCAACAATTATCATCATCACAGCGATGACGGTAATATGGGTGCTGAACACCTGTATTATGCACCGGACAATCGGGACAATCGGGACAATCGGGACAATCGGGACAATCGATCAACATACACAGACATGGAATATAGAGGGAAGAAAATAAGTGATCAACATGAAAGGTTATGCATGATGTATCATGTGAAATGTATAATGTACAATGTATAATTGACATGACAGTAGCTGAAGAAACACAATGGCATTTTACACCACAGCCACTATTGTTTGCACTAACTAAGAGAGTTTTTTATCTGCTACAACATAACTACATGCAATGTTAATGAGATTATGAATTGAGATGGGAAATGTACCAGTTCATATGTGTCATAGGTGTGACCGAAGCGAGCAGCGGAAGAAGGTCTCTTAAGAAACCAAGCGAGGACGTATGGTGGTGTGGAGACACAGTGCTGAGAAGGCACTTGTGCCTATGAATCTCTTTTGTGACCAGCATCACCCAGAACCATACCGCAGGGTCAAGGTCGAGAGGTTGGTGGACAATCTGGTCCCAGTAGCACCTGATACAACGTATTTGATTCTATTGGGGTGTCCAGAGAGGTCTCTGACGAGTCAAACTGACTGACCAGAGAGCAGCGGGTTTAAGGGCTTTCCGCTTGTACTTCTATATTTCCCATCACACCGCACAAAAGTATGGACAGATAAATTGTCTGTTTGTCAAATTACAGAAATTGACCAATCTGACTCAAAATTTAGGACAGTAATATAGACATGTAGACATGTTGTGGGCCGAGAGAAAAGGAGTGTGATCAATGTTTGAGAACTGTGCATAACTTTTTGAGTGTAAAAGTGTCATTTTAACACCTATATGAAAGACATGTTGAAAACTGAAAAGAGTAATGTGTTTGGCACATGAGACAGTGACTAATGCTTTGATAAACAGGAGGGAAATGTGATAAAATGTGAATATATGATTATATTTCTGTGATGTATTTTATCTGCATAATAGTGATATTGTATCTGCATCATTAGTCTAAGAGAAGAACGGGTGTGTGACAAACTGCATTTGTGAAGGGGTCGTAAAGATGGGCCAAAGGATGTTTGCCCCAGGGGGGGTGACAGCCCAGAGGAGTTTGGGTAATGTTTACCCAAGGCTTGATCTCTACAGAAAAATACCAAGTGCCTTGATGTGAGGCTGACCAATGAGAAATGTGACCAGCCTATTCCAGAATATCTAATAAAACCAACCAGCATGGGAAAAAACGGGGTGAGACGCAGGAGGGTCAGCAGGCTCCTTACAACGGCTTGGCTGACACAGCCCGGCGTTTTCTCCCAAGCTTGCCATACAAATGTCTGATATTTCTGTGTCGTTTCATATTCTAAGTTGAATTGTGTTCCCAATGTGTTACGGAATAGCATCGGTGTATGTCTCCTCCCAAGGACATTTTCTGATTCCATGACAAGAATGGAATATGATATAAAGTGATTTAACTGATGAAATGTACGTACTAACACCCAAGGTGTCTGTTTATTTGAATGTCTCTTAAAAGAAAGCCCTTGGTGTGGACACATTTCTAATCCTCATCAATCCTTCACCACCTACAACTAAGCCCCTTAAGGAAGGGATTTGCAAATAAACTTTATTCTGCTCAAAGTTTCACTTTCCGTAAATAAAGCAGCATTGCTCAAGAGTCACATTTTCAAACGCATTTGTCAGCATCAGACATGACATGCAATCTGAATTGATTCTTTAGATGAAAAATAAGCATAGTATTACAAAACAAATGGCATTTCTGGAGCTTTTTCTTACAGGTTTTAAGAACAAACATCTTTGAATGTTATGTTATCAGGATGTGGTTAAACCTTTCGCCCTAAAATGGTCAGTTTGATCTGTAAACTTTGCATTTTCAGAAAAACAATTCTGTCCAAAAATGTAAATTATTTTGAGGCTAATCAGAAATGTTTAAGAATGTCATAACATTGAAGCTTCCAACAAAAGTAAAGTTATCCACTTTGCACAAACCCCATGGGATATTTACATCCAGCTAAATAACAGAGTTTGGCTTGGCTCACTGCCCCTGTCAGTTAAGCAGCTGATAAAGTCAACATAGAGAAGTCACTCAGAATGTGGCAACAAGTACAACTCACAGGCACATTTGGGTGTTTGGAACTTCTCCAACCATGACCTTTTCCCTCACCAGCTTGTGCATTTTACAAGTATATTTTCCACACATTTTTACTAAAGTTATCAGGCCTTTTGTGGATCTTTTTGCAAACGCTTAAAGATGAGTTGCTGTTTGTTTTTCTGCTTCAAGGATCAAAGAGGAGGTAAAAAAAAAGTATCTTCCCATAAACACCCATAGTCTACAGTCGGCCTTAAGGTGACGATTGTACGGATGCACGTGATTTGGGTTAAAGGACTGTGGGCCCCTTCTCTCAGTCTGGGGCCCTTCGGAGAGGAAGAGGAGGTGGGGACAGGAAGAGCTCTGGTGATAAGACCAGAGAGGTGACATACCCTTGACCTGCTGCATCATCCTGGTACTGGCAAAGCACCAAGGGAACAGCAGAGGAGAGAGTCCAGCTCTGCCTGGAAAATATTAGCTCACATAAGTGGTGTCTTACTAAACAGTAATGTTCCTTCATTTACTCGCTTATCTCCTTATATTCGGTGTTTCGCTGTTTTGGTTTCCAAGGACACAAGCATTTGGGGCAACCATGTCAAGTTACAAGTCAGATCTGTGGAGAGCGACCCTGCTGACCGTTAGAATGACTGGGATTTTTTAGTAATAATAACACCCGTAGTTAAATAAACGCTTTGAAGTTGAATTCCTACTGTTCATTTCTCCTTGCAGACAAGCAGTTAGCGGAAAAAGCACACAGCCCACCTTTAAATGACAGCTTGATTAATAGAATAAATAGAAATGTATCCGGGTGGGTTATGTGCTTTTCCTTTAAAGTGCACTTTATCAATGGTTCCCAAAGTGTAAGTGTAAGTACAACATTCAAATCCCGCCTAAAAACATACCTCTTCACCCAAGCCTACGACCTCCCCTACCCCTAGCCTCCTCTACCCCATTGCCTACTCTTCTACCCCCTGTTACATCCCCATCTTTTTCTCTCTACTTCTTCTGTCTTGTTCATTTTATCTGTATATTAATGTGTATTGTACGTGTTGTCCCCCCTGTCTGTAAATACCCCCCCTTTTTTATTATGTTCAGCGTCTTTGGGTCACTGAAAAGCGCTATATAAATAAAAGTTATTAGGCCCGAGCGCCACAAGCTGGCGAGAGGCCTATTAATCTCGTAAGGCCGTGCGAAGCACGGCTGCCAAAGTGCGCACGTAGTGCGCACGAAATCGAGCGCGAAGCGCTCGCCCACTTCCAAACACTCACTAACGCACTCCTTCACTCATGCACGCCCCGTGCATACTAATTAGTAGTAGGAAAATGGAACATTACCGTTGTAAACGGGCGAAGCCCGTGCAAAAGTGCGCACTAAACGAGCACTTTACATTGAGATGACGACCGCGAAGCGGTCGTCATCCCCATATAAAGCACTCATTTGCGCTAAGTAGCTCACGAATACGTTCCCCATCTCTTGCATGTTCCGTGCATATAAGCATGTAATGCAAATTTGAACATTATTACTGTATAGAGGGCCAAAAACACAAAGTGGGCGGAGCCCACTCAAAATTAACGAAAGTACCCGTCAGTGACCAGGGACCCACACCATGAGGTAGGAAAGCGCGAGCGCTTTCCGAAAATGTATAGTTTATGATATTTGAAAAATGGGAAACATTGTTTTCGCATCGGAATATTATTAGGCCCGAGCCCCAGCAGGGCGGAGGGCCTATTGCTCCCGCAACGCTGCCGAAGGCAGCGTTGCAACTGTCTGACCAAACATGCGGGCTGCGCCCGCATGTTTGGTGCCCCGTCGCCCCTGGCAAGTACAGTGAACTAGCCCATGCCGAAGGCATGGATCATGCATACTTACTCCTGCTATGACAGAAATAGTCAACAATTTGTGAATGGGCGTAGCCCATTCACAAATTGTTGACAACAGCAGCGCGAAGCGCTGCATTCCTCCAAAAACCCTCCTGGCATCGTCCTGTACGCGAGAATCCATGCCGCAGGCATGGGCCATGCTTGTATCTGCTCAAATCAATGGAAGTCTATGGGGAGTGGGCGGGGCATCCCGACGGAATGGGGAGTGACGAGCGCGTAAGCGCTCGTAATGATGATTCCACCCCATGGCGGCATGGGGAAGGCTTAGAGCTTTCAAACGATGTATAATTTGTTGTTATAGTGGAAACGGCTATATTGTTTTTGCTAAAAATATTATTATTTTTATTAGGCCCGAGCGCCACAAGCTGGCGAGAGGCCTATTAATCTCGTAAGGCCGTGCGAAGCACGGCTGCGAAAGTGCGCACGTAGTGCGCACGAAATCGAGCGCGAAGCGCTCGCCCACTTCCAAACACTCACTAACGCACTCCTTCACTCACGCACGCCCCGTGCATACTAATTAATAGTAGGAAAATGGAACATTACCGTTGTAAACGGGCGAAGCCCGTGCAAAAGTGCGCACTAAACGAGCACTTTACATTGGGATGACGACCGCGAAGCGGTCGTCATCCCCATATAAAGCACTCATTTGCCCTAAGTAGCTCACGAATACGTTCCCCATCTCTTGCATGTTCCGTGCATATAAGCATGTAATGCAAAAATTTAACATTATTACTGTATAGAGGGCCAAAAACACAAAGTGGGCGGAGCCCACTCAAAATTAACGAAAGTACCCGTCAGTGACCAGGGACCCACACCATGAGGTAGGAAAGCACGAGCGCTTTCCGAAAATGTATAGTTTATGATATTTGAAAAATGGGAAACATTGTTTTCGCATCGGAATATTCTTCTTCTTCTTCTAAAAATCGTGCCTCTCTACATTCTGGCTATTTCCCTTTTCTAAAATAAAAAAAATTGGCGCGTCAGCGCCCCCAAATGTACCAAAAATGCATTGAGAGATGGGAAATGACCCAAAAAAAATCTGATCGTAGAATCATGAAATTTGGCGCAGAGGTAGATGGTGACAAGAGAAGTAAAAAATATTATTACGGCAACGCCGTCCGCCCAACCAAATGTCGGCCATATTGCTTCAAAAATGGCTAAACATGATTTTGGAGTTTTTCCAAACGTCATACTTTTACGAACTCCTCCCAGGGCGTTGGCCCTAAAAAGCTGAAATTTGGTGAAAATGCTACTGAGGAGTGGGACATCAAAAGTTATCCAAATTACATTGATACCTCTCACGGTCTCTGTGCGGCGAAGCCGCAAACTGTAGCTAGAATTTCAGAAATCTCCCATATTTAAAATTTCTGCCGTTTGCGCAGATAAAGTCCGAATTGCGTCAAATTAGAATCAGTTGTTAAACTCTTTGCCCTAAACCCACTTGAAGTGAAATAAATTCATTTGGCGCCACAGCGCCCCCTACAGATTTTATATGGAGGTTAAATGTTTAGTTTTGCGAAATTATATGAAATTTGACACACAACTCAATTTTAGCATCCCCATCAAAAAAGTCAATGAGACCCATGTCATAATTGTTATGGCGTTGCCGTAACGATGACCGAAACCTTTCATGTTATTCCAATGGGGAAATCGCCAGAACATGTTTACACTTTAGACTTTCACAAACTCCTCCCAGGGCGTCAGCCCTATTAACCTGAAATTTGGTGAGACTCATCTTCAGGACCATCAAAAGTTATCCACATTTTCATTCAAAGAGTCACGGTGTCTGTGCGGCAAAGCTGCACATTTTGCCAAGAATTCAAAATAAAATAGCTTTTTGATGGTAAAACAAAGGGGAGAAGATGTGACAGCGTCACAGATTCAGCAGTAGGCGTAATAAAAGGACAATTGGGGCGCGTTAGCGCCCCCTCCTCTTGCGGCGTGGCGGCGGTGTGGCGGCGGCGTGGCGAGGGCCGATCATTGCCGCTTGCGGCTATATTTATTATTATTATTATTAAAGTGGGGGTCACGAGGCACTGATTATAGAATTGATGACACTGTATTTAATCTATTTTTTTCTTTACTGAAAAAGGATAGTTTAGTGAAATTTGGTTAAATAATACCGTCAATACACCTCAAATACATCTGCTTTTAAATATTTTGTAACTTAAAAAGATTTTGTCATTTTCTCTTGTATTTTGCAGTGTGGTCTCATCTGTAACTTTTCTTGTGGATCCACCACCTACTTTTGTTTTCCTTTGCTTTTCTACTTTGTGGCATCAAACTGATCTTTTCTCTTATTTTCTTTTTTTTAGTGATAAAAACATCTGTGACTGAATAGGTTTAATAATTGAGAACATTCCAATGAATACAATCTCCATATAATAGAGGCGAGCGAGGAACAGACCCTGCATTAGAAAAGTGTCTGTTTTGTCGTGTTATCTTGGGTTATCTTGGTGATTACATTACACAATATGTTTATAATGTCATTTAGAGTTAAACTGGTCTCCATCGTGACATTTATCTCTGTGACCTCCTTCACCTCCTCCAGACTCCCCATTGGCTCTCGCTCTTCAGCCACTCTCTTCACCCGTTCATTTGTTCAGCCTTCTCTTTAAAAGCACTCATTCACAGGTTAGCCCACTCGCAGGGGGCTTTATACCGGGACAATTAAGGCACCTGCGCCTCCAATGCCCCCTGCTGCATGGGCTGCCCCCGCTTCCTCCAACCCACCGCGCTGTTCACTGCTTCAAATGTGTAAATATTATTTACACATTTGAAGCAAAACCAAGCCCCAACTGTAATATTCATATTGTTTGTGATTGAAATTTTCAAAAGTATAGCCTGCTTTCAATTAATAAAAGAGACTATATGGTGTGTATTTTAAAGAATCCTGTTTTTTATTTTTTGTGCAGCAATTCAAAACATGTATTCATTGCTCGTTCACGGGATTGGGAAGGGACACAATTTTCATTTTCATTGTTTTGTTATTATACAGTGTTTAATGTGGGATTCATGTCAAAAATAATAGAATAGAAATGTATTCAGGTTGGTCTGGATCAACCAAATCGCTCATTTTGACCTAAAGCTGAGGACAGATTAGAAGACTGAAGACAACAGAGAACACAAGTTTGAAGGAAGTAAGTACCCTGTTTTTTTTTTCAATGTATAGAAGGCTTTTATTCAGTGCTGAACAACAGGTATAAAGCAGCCAGCCATTAGAAGGACCCCAAACTGTGCAAGCACGACTGGTCAAAGCTCTGGTTCAGGAGAACACACAAACATGATGAATAAAAATAGTCTACAATCCAACCAATCCAAAAGAAATAAACAGGCTATAGAAACAACTATTAAGGACATACTGCGCCCCGATCGCAGGCGGACACTGTTCTGCATGTAAAGGTAAGAACGAGGGTCAGGGCGAGTGTGTGGGCCGAGAAGACGGATGTGCGAGTGTATGAGATGCAAAGAAGAGGGAGAAATGAAAGATGGTTAGAGGCGAGAGAAGGACTGGTGTGTGTGTGTGTGTGTGTGTGTGCAGAATGGGGGGGGGGCACTTTTAGGCCGCCTCAGTCAGACAATGTGACACGGCACACGCTATTAATTCTGGCTCAGAAGAGAGAGGCTTGCCCGGCCATCTGCTCGGGGTCAGGGGCGTTCGCTCGGGTCAGCGTCACATCTACCCCCCCCTTCAAGATCCCCCTCAAGACCCCCCTCAAGACCCCCCTCATGACCCCCCCCCCTCCCTCTTTTCTCCAACCCAACGCCATCAGTGCTCTCCACCCCACCCTCGCCTGGCAGACACCCGGCCAGGCCCTGCGCGCATTTCCATAAAACAATTGGGAGTCCGACTTGGTTCCGTGTCGCGTGGGCGGGGCTTGACAATGGCCTGTCACATGAAAAGGGCCCCCACGGTGAACTGCGCATATACATTACAAAAGGGGCACACACCACACCAGGGCCGCGGGTGCACGGACCTCGGCGTCCCGCGGTTGGATTTGAGCTTGGCGTTGATTCGTTTTGTTTGCAGCGGCCACCCGGCAAGCCCCGCCCCCTCCTTCCTCTCCTTAACCCCACTCCAGAATGACACACGCGCCCGTGCACGTGGCGGGATGGGGTTATGGAGGGGCCCATGGTTTGGGATTTGTAGCTTAGAGGCAGTACAATGAAGTTGACAGCATATAACTTATGGTGTTGCAGTGGTTGGCCATTTTTCTAGCAAAAATACATAATAGATTTAGCGTATTCTCTTGCATCGACTCCTCCAAATGTTTTTTTTTCTCTTTATATATATATTTTTTTCCAAATTGAGTGAAAAAAGAAACTTCTGATGCTCAAATAAGTGTCACCGTAGCTGAAAACTGAGAATGAGAACATGAGAATGGGTTGTCAGCATTACCAGATAAAGAGCCAAAACTGTGTTAATGCCAAAACTTACATTTCCTGCTTAAACCACGCGATGTGACTGACATTACTTCCTCTTATAGTGGTGTTTCTGTTCCATGTAAAAACCATAGCGTGCTAAATCTGGTGAAGCCACAAGGTTTTGGGGCCAAGAGATTCTTAAAGAAGTTGGGGATTAAGACCAGTGTGTCAACATAAGATGTATTACGTCTTTACAGGAATGTTGTGTCATTGTTTTTGTCTAACCATGCCACCTCTAGTGAACATATAAGATATCTAGCTTTTTATGTGCCTTGATAGACCATGCATGTAGATGAGGGGAGGATTTCTCGGCCCTCCTATGCCACCCCCTACAGCTAAATCCCTTAATCTGCCCTGGGACATGTCTGGAGGGCAAAACAAACAAATAGGACCCTCCCACACTCAAAGCCCTACTTGTGCGTCGGTCAAATCCACACACACACTTGCACAGCTCCCTGAAAGGCCCCCCATCTGTGAACATGACATCACCGGGAGGATAGGCAGACGTGAACCCTCTCAAGGTTAATGAAGTGGGCTGGTGACCGTCGGGGGCTGGCGATTCAGACGATGACAGCGGCCATGTTGGGAAGGTGACTGGGGGGGTTACGGTGCAGGCAAACTCAAAATGTGGAATGCGGTTTGTCTGTTTTTTTCATCACACTAAGGCGGAAGATATATTAAAGAAAATTATATATCCAATCAACAAAACATGATCATTATGACTTGAAAACATGAAAAACAGAACTAGTCCATTTTTAACTTGTTGCAGCGCTTATGCATTCTGAACATCGTAATTATTCACCGCAATGAGTTAATAAGTGCTTTTCACAACTGTTAGAGACTGTCATGGTAAAGCTAACAAACTTAACAGCGCACTTCCTGTTTCTCAGAGAGTAAATGTTCTATAAAATTATAGGTTATGTAACATTTTGAATAGACTGTTGTTTCATTTTGCACTTAAAAAACATAGGAGACAAATGGAGTGGTATGAGAAGAATATCATTGTCAACGTCACTTCTGTAAACTGTAAACTTCAGTTGGGCCGAAGAGGTTATTGGCCATAAACTGAAAGTCTGTGTTTGTGGGTGGAGAGGTCAGAGGTCAGAGGTCAATGGCATTGTCTCAGATGTCAAAAGGTCAATGTGATGTGCTGTGTTTGGCTCCAGGTGCTATAACAGTTTATGGTGATGAGAGAGGGTTGTGTTTTAATAAGGGGAATGTTACGATTCAAATAAAAGGAATGTAATAAAAATGTTAATTAGCGTTATAAAAGCTATTACTGTTATTACCCCTGGATACAAAAAATGCTAAAACATGGTGGTGAAATTAACCGTTGTTTTTTAAAGCCCAAACGAGTAAGGTTTTAGCCAAGATGCTTTGTGATCATGTGTCATTACCCAATTTGGAACACCGGCCCAATTTGGTACATTCTTACTTAAGGATGCATATTAAACATGTTCAAGTCTTTAAAACACGTTTATTCTGTGGTCTCAAGAAGTGCTCAATATAGTTATATCAAAATTTGACTATTTCACAGAATATTTATGGACTCTGAGCACGATTTTTTTCAGGAAAACAGTTTCTATTCCAAAAGTAAATTTAATCAAACAAATCTCAAAAATAAGGTTTGTCACAAGTACTTTACTATAGAAACTTCAGCAGTACGGCAAAAGTATCTGGGCATGCACTGTTTGAAAAACAGTGCCAAATCAGGTACTGACGGTTAGCACGAGCACCACTGTGCACTTATTTATGTCCATGGTTTTAACTTTCTATTTTCATGGAATCCTGCAGCTGACGTCTTACTACCAGACATTTTCTTATGGGCCTAACATTTTCTTTAGGCTTTTTAACAGACGACAAAGTAAACATAAGTGAATAGATTAGATTTGAAAGGTTGTGTCAGGTTTCAGTGCTTGATTACATTATTAGCCAGAAATGTTCATTTGGAAACCCTTTACAAAACATAACAATGTGCATTGTTCTTTGTATATTTGGGTTTGGGTTAGCGTAGCCACTAAAGCCAATAAAAAAGCCAACTAATTAACTACTTAACCACGAACCCTTCTTTTATAATCCAGGAAGCTACAAAATGGCAAAGGTTTCACTCAAATATTCTCTTCTATATCTTCTTCCTCTACTTATTTTTATTGATGCACTTGTGTTTATAACCATCAGGCCTCTTTTAGCCATGTCCTACTATGAAACCCGTCTTACTACCTCAATATAAACGCCATCTTTTCCTGTCTTCGTCGTGGTTTACCTCTGCCTCATCCTGACTCACCGCACCAGCGATGAGCCAAACCCTGATGTCACCGCTCTTATTCCGACGCAGGGTGATCTCATGTACCGTAACCACAGAGTCCAAGCCGTCCAAGTGTCAGAGGCAGAATGGTCAAACCTGAAGGGCCACATCTGCAGAAAAGATCCAACGGGGAGTCGTGCTAACTCCTAATCCATCCTCTCTTCACTTTCAAATACGAGGAAGTTATTAAGAGGACATAAAGGAGGTGAGCAGAGAGCAGAACCACTAAAACATAAACAAGCACACTTTTCCCGTTTGGAAGTGTGGCCCGGAGGCTCGGAGCAGCACGTATGATAGAGTGGAAGCGAGTTGACCCTAAGTTACATGGAAAGTGTGACACGATTGTGCAAGATGTGCCAGAGGACTGATAAAAAACATGCCGTTCCTGTTGGACTTGCAGACTGAAAACGTCTTATGCTCGCGTGCTAAAATATAGGCTGAAGTGAATGTTTTGCCTGATGGAACAATGGTTTTCTACACGTCATGCAAACATCGTTATTTGGATTGCGCAGCGTTTATCTGTGAAATGGGAGTCAGAGGAAGGAAAGACCATGGTGGGCAACAGCTCACTTTTGTCTCGTTATTTCATATACTGTGTGTTTTCCCCCTCATCCTTGAAAGAAGTCAGAACTGTGAAAACCAGTGGCCTGCGGGTAGAATCCAGATGAACTTTTTTTGAGTTTTGGAGTAACGTCTGAGTTGACGAAAGCAAAACAATGCAAACTGAGCAACTTTCTGTTCCTGTGTTGCCTGAAGATGGATATAAACTTTTTTCAATTTTCGTCAACTATTCTTCCAACAGGACTGATGCATAAGGCTATACATTATATGAAACATATTCATATGTATGGAATGCATGTACAATCAAAACATTTGACTAAAAGCTTTTTTTTTAAATAAGTGAGATCCTGGTCCAAAGGTTTGAGTCAGAATGTGTCACATGTCCCTGTGCTCACAGCTGATTGGTCCATGTTAGTTTTTCTAACTCTAAATCAGATCAGCAGAAACTGGAGCCTGTTACTGTGGAGATTCACAACTAAACTAAACATCTTTCCCAGTAACAGACAAACTCTGAGTTGACTAAAACTAAGCTTAAACTTAGCTCAAACTCAATCAGCTTTTAACAGGCCTATGGTGTTAATCAATTATTTGTCATTATAATTAGTCATTTATTTTTACTCACAGTATCAATACATTTTTCTCCCAGCCCGACATACAGTACAGTTTTCAAGAACAGTAATTTACTTCTACACCATACTCAGGAATTATTGAATCACTATTCCTGATTAATTTATGTTCCGTTTGTGTTTGAAAGTTGTCCATTTGAAAATGTAAGTAAATACAAAATCCCAAACACGTCTGACTAGAAGCACATCACACATTGCAGCCCACAGAGAGTCGCCTTTACCACTAGAGAGAGAGATTCTGCGGTCTGCTTTGTGTTTCCTCAAGTCTTATCGGTTTGTTAGTGCAATACTAGCCAACATCTGTGTCTGTGTGTGCGTGTGTGTGTGTGTGTGCATGTGTGTGATTGTGTGTCTGTGTGTGTGTCTGTGTGTGTGTCTGTGTGAGAGAGAGAGAGAGAGAGAGAGACATAGAGAGTGCAGAGAGGGTCAGACTGGGCAATGATCCAAAAACCTCTTCAGAGCTGGAGTTTCACCACAGGAGTCTGCAGTGGGCACTCTGCCAATCACACTCCCGCTCTCACACACACACACACACACACACACACACACACACACACATACACATACAAACATAAAAAGGGATACTCTGAGCCCGAGGCTGAGGATCATTGCAGTAGTGGATGCCTAGAGACGGGTCTGACCACTCACTAACCCTCACCAACGCAGCATGGACCAGGCAGGACTGAGGAACGGAACTGTGGGGGACCTGGATGATAAGGCGGGATGGGGGAAAAACACTGATAGTGAATGAGGTGCCATGGAGAGTGAAAAATAGAGGAAAACAAATAAGAGCTAGCAGGAAACAGTGTAGTTCTAAGTAAGATTTGAAATATTTGAAACAATTGGAGGCAATTTGTATATGCCAGTTTGTTGTATTAGTATAGTGTTAGTGTCATCAGATGTTTAACCTTGAAAAAAGATGTTTGGATCATTTCTATTCAGAATTTCAACAGCTACATTTTTCTAGTTTAAAAAAAAAACTTTTTATTTATTCAGTGCATATATTTTCAATCATTCAAACACATTGATACTATTGTGTGTGACTGAGGAGGACAGAGGCTGTTTTCTTTTGGCTTTTCTCTTCTGTGGGCGGGTTTTGATGAGGGTGATTCTGACAAACTAGCTTAGGCACATTCAGGATAAGCAAGACCTGCTCAGATCCGCCAGCTCAACCAGCTGGAGCAGCCGCCGCAACCCCTGTGTGTCATTATGATTATAATTAAAAGTTTATTTATTGATTTACAGGCAATGGTTTGATCCTTTTTCACTTAAGCACTGAACAGTCTGAAACTACTATTGTTTTATTCAATTCCTCCTACTTTTTTACCTGACCTTCTATGCTCCTGATTATCTTCATTATTGCCAGTTGACTATTTTTTGACTATCTTCTTTACAGCAGACCTTTAGCTCCGCCTCTGTTGCAACCATCAACTCTTGTCCATTCCCCAGACGAGGCGCAGATAAACACTATTGGTTCCCTGCAACATTTCCTGGTTGTTACTAGGTTGGATTTACTCACTTTGATTGATCGCTAATGCCTTGGTATGCTAGAAATGTATGTGAATTTTAATTTAAACAGTTGAATTTGAGGATCTGAAAATATATGCATTGATATAATTAAAATATATTTTTTAGATTTTTTTCAAATATGTTTTAATCTGAAATAATAATAATAATAATGAACTTTGAAAATATATACTGCCAAATTCAGCAAAGAAAAAATTAAATTAAAAATATTCAAACATATTTAAGAAATTGGCCAGCATTAAAAACACAAAATCTGATTATTATTATTAACAAATTGTCTTCTATAAATGAGTGTAGCAAATGTACAATTTGTTACTTTTCTGCATTCATTCAATTCAGTTGTTTTTATTGCTCAAAAATATCTTAGAAAACATACATTGTCAAGGTCAGTTTAATGTTAAATGATCCAAGTAAAATAACAGATCCATTTAGACACGCAAGCGGCAGAGCCCAATAAAGCAATGTTAGTCCAGCTTTAATTAGACTAAATTAACTGGCTCATCAGGACAGGACAAATAAGTGCAAGTGGACCAACAATCATAAAGAAGTGAAAGTACAACAAACTGAACAAACTGTGTAATAATGTCTAAAGTAGCTCAGACAGTCTGAACGAGGCATTTCTCAAAACGAGTTATTTTACTGGAAGATGGAACTAAATTTAGCCAAGTTACAATCAATGCAACTGCAAAACTGCATATGAGCCATTATCCTTGTTTTGTATCTGTAGAAAGTGAGTTTTGTAATGAAATACTAAATCCATTCATTTCAGCAAGTGTATTTGATCAAGGACATGTAGCCAATTAACCGCCTGTATCTGCACTGTCTGCGATGTTTGTGGCAGGTGGGACAGGTCCAGCAGATGCACAGGGAGGGAAATGTGTTGGGGGGAGGAAAAGAGGCGTAAAGAGAGGAACTGAGTGTTTTTCATAAAGGAAAGAGCCTGACAGACAGAGACAAGAGGCTGTGTGGAAAAAGGATAAGAGGTGTTACAAAAGACATGGACACTGGGTACATTTGGACCGATTCAAAACAAGTGAGCGTTTCAAGACAAAAGCGGGAAGATGTGATTTCCAGGTGCTAATAGTGTGAGCGACTCATTATCGCCTACAGATTGCGGATGAATTTTAATTTCCTAGGTTCCTTGAGTCCTCAGCGTGACACATCAGATGAAACACTGAACATTCATTTGCACGTCCAGTTGCTGAACAAAGTTGCTATTTTAAAATGTATAAATGTATGTCTGTGGGGGAGGGGGGGTTTAATTCACTTGATTTACAGTGTATTCAAAGGAAAATGATAAATTAAAAGCTTGTGAAGAAACCTAATTTTATACAGTGTGCTTTTTATAATTCTAATGATGATTTATAAAAAGTGGTTAAATAAAACAAATAATTTAAAAATAATAAAATAAAAAATACACAGGATGCCAAAAGACTAACATGAAGCAAATACAGTCAATGCATCATTTTGAAAACCATCTTTTTGCAATACACAGGCGGTCAACTCGATGATATAAGAGGCTATATAAAGAGGAAAACAGCAGCACAAAATAGTTAAAAAGGCCCGACTCTCCAACAAGGTCACTCCAGTCTCCCTTAAGACCTCCTTTTGTTGGCCCGTTGTCCTGATTCCAGCGCAAAGGGGAGGACAGGCGTGCTTCGAGAGAGAGAAAGAGAGCGATGGAGAGAGGGAGGCTGAGTGAGCGGGTGCAGAAAGAAAGGCCTTGTGTGTGGTTGCCAAAGTGGTGTAGGGTTTCTATCAGCCTTGTTTTCCTGACTTAGCCATTCTGTAAGCCCTCTATCCACTTCCCCTGTTGCACACACACACACATGCAGACAACAGCACTGGCATCAAATCTCACTACATATCGCAGCAGATAGGAGTTCTTGGAAAAACTAGCCCTCGTCATCCCCTCTGGCTATTCCCAAAGAACTTCTCCGGTTGCACCACCACGTTCCTCAACATTGGCCCGGGTTTACTTGGGCTGACGTTCCTCTGGCCACTTAATCTGTGTTATTGGAACACTGCTCGTATCAGTCCCCTTCCATTTAAATATTATTGGAGGCAGCGATAATAAAGGGTGCAGTAAATATGTGGGATAATGTAGAGGATGCACAGCAGGACCACTTCCTAAATGGGATTTTTGGGGCAGATGTGTTACCATAATTGCTGTTTTCTTGCTTAAGTTGTTGAGAGGGGTCAAAATTAGGGATGGGTGATATATCAGTTACAATATCAGTATTGGCAGATGTAGAAAAATAACAGATATTTGGTGCTGATGTTTTTCTTGCTGTGTTTTTTAGGAGCAATTAGGCTAAAAATGGAGATATTCATATTTTTATATCCCCAATAAATACATTTCTGTCATTAATAGTTGTTTAGTAATAAGTGAAAAGTTAATGTTGGAACTTAACTTCAACTTAAAATAGATTTGAGAGCTCGTATCTGCAGCTCAGCAACAGCAGCAAGCCAAATATCGGATATTGGTATTGGCTCAAAAGATGCTTATCAGCTCAAAGAAAGTCTATATGTTCTTTAATTCAGATCTGCCAGATAATCACATACACCGACATCTTTTTCTTTTTTTCTTAGAAGATATTTTTATTTGTTAGACTGTTGATACACGGAAGATACACGGACCAACTCATAACACAAGGGGTAAATGAAGATACAAATAGTCCTTGCATACCTCTCGATGTGAGTTCAAGTTCACAAAAGTTAAGACCAGTCAGTGTCTTCTCCGCCACCTAAAGACACTGTGCAGGAGAACTGACCCCCTTCTTCACAGACATTTGTAACTCTTCCCTGGAGCCATGCCATGTGCCAGCCTGCTTCAAGTCGTCCATCATTGTCCCTGTCCCCAAGAATCACTGGACGACCTGTGGCATTGACGTCTGTAGTCATGAAGTCATTTGAGCGCCTGGTCTTATCTCACCTCAAGTCCCTCACCTCCCCCCTGCTGGACCCCCTGCAGTTCACCTACAGAGACAACAGGTCTGTGGACGACGCCATCAACCTGGCACTCCACTTCACCCTGCAGCATCTGGACTCCCTGGGAACCTACGCCATGATCCTGTTTGTGGACTTCAGCTCTGCATTCAACAGCAACCTCCTGCTCTGCTCCAGGACAAGCTCTCCTAGCTCAACGTGCCTGACTCCACCTGCAGGTGGAGCACTGACTTCCTGACAGATTGGAGGCAGTGCGTGCGTCATGAACACTTTTAAACGCCACTTTAACTACACTTTAATCACTCACTGCACTGTTCACAATCTGCACTACATCTGTAAATTTAACTGTACATTTTGTGCATATAGTAAGCCTATTTTTATTTACAGTACAGTTTACCTACAGTCAATTTAAATTATTTGTCTTTAATGCATGCCCTTTTTGATTTGATATATGTTGTTTTATTATTGCTCATTGTTGTATGTTGCACCGAATCACCAAAGCAAGTTCCTATGTTTGTGAATTTTGTTCATTGGCAATGGCAATAAATATTTTCTGAACTGTACAAAGTAATTCAAACTATAAACTTTAGGCAGAAAATGCAGTAACAAAATGTGGCAGTGTATAAAGTATTTGCAATAACGTATACGGTCGATTACAATGCGCCTTTTCAAATCAACAATTACAGCTGATATAACAATTCTATCCTATGAATCCTATGAATCTTTGCTTCAGTGGATAGAATTACACTGTTTTGGTATATCGGGTTATGCGTATAATAATGAATGCACATTACTATGATTACTGCTTTGACAGACATAATTAAAGCATTATTCACAACACAAAAAGATTGTCTGTCACAATCTGAAATGTGGTGCATTTAGAGCTGGCAGTAAAATGCTTATGTAAAAAGTCATGAACCGACTTCATAATGACTGATGTCAACACCTTCATACTGTCTCACTCGACTGGTTCAGCAGCTTTCTAGGTATTCAACATTGCATGATCTTTTCCTAAGGCTAATGGAACAATTACAGAACAATGAACATTATACAACAGTGTAGAACTTTTAGGTCTATTTGCACCTACCAATAAGTTATTAACTGTTATCCAAGGCCCAAAGTCACTGGGAAAGGCTCCAGTCACCCGCGATCCCTAATGGGAACAAGCAGTAGAAAATGAATGAATGAATAAACTACATATATCGGTTTTAAAAAAATTGTCATCTATTTAATGCATTATCAACCAAACAAAATAACATATCTAAGTTATTGCATATTGCATAAAACTAGACTTGTACCTTATTTTTACTGTCTTAAAAACATAAAAAAAATGTCTGAGCATCCTAATTATTCATTGCAGTGGGTATAAGCATTTTTCACACATTTCAGAGGCCAGTTTGCTTTGACAGTAACAACTCACTAACAACAACTCCCACGCTAACATGGTACTTCCTGGTTCGCGGAGGATGAAGTTTGATTTGATTACATGCAGACAGTCAGCGCACATGTCGATCTCGATGCATTCCGGTTGTCAGCTTGTACATTCACACTGAAACACTCTCACGTCTCGGAATTCCTTCTTGGAAACCCAGCCAACGTTTCAGAACCCTGAGTTTAACCAAGTTAGACAATCCAACCTGACTGCGCCCTGCGTTTGAATAAAGTTTAACATCCAACTGGTAAAATATTGATAGTTCTTCTGCTATTCTACCTTTAGTTCCTCCCTTCTGTCTCCCCTCTGTCTGTGAACTTGTTCCTGTGCTGCCATGAGCCTCTGCAGTTTTAAATGTTCTGTGGTGCTAATGTTGCAAACATTAACACAGAGCTAATATCAACAAAAGAAAAATTCACTCTCAGAAAATGCTTCATAAACTGTCCGGGTTAATAAAGCAACTTAATTGGAATTTTGGCTGATTTGAGCGATTGTCTGGTTTGTATTACTCGTTTTGAGTCATTATTGTACATAAACTGTAATCCACAGCTCATTGTTTTTCCAATTTAACAACTGGAACACAGAAACTCGTCTCTCTAAGGTCCGAGTTCCAACCTCTGAGGACTAATAGAATGCTTAGAGCTGCTACAACATATCTCTTCTGGGGCAAAACAAAAGTTACTTTATGACAAAAATCAGGGACAGCCCCTTTAATGAAATTAAAAGGTTAGTTATAGCATGTTAGGGGTTTACCAGGCGCTTTAAATAAGTTGGACTAGTCAGTGATTGGTATAATTACTTACCGTGGTAGCCTTAGTCTGTGGTGCGTTTTATATGTTAGCAGAGGTAGCATGACCTAGACTGGCTCCTCTGAGCACATTAGAACTCCAGAAGCCACAAGTACAAGTTGGTTTTCCGTCGCTCTTGTCTTGGGCCCGCTGACCGAGCCAAACCGCGCTCTCTGATACCTCAGTCTCTGTCCAAACGATTCATTCAGCCATCCTGCCACTAAAGAAACACGGCAACAAAGAGCCAACGCTACATTAAACTGCCATACTTTTCCAACCACATGCTTTAGCAGACAGACAAGCAAACCGCATGCACCGAGAGTTTTATGTTGAGTTTACATAAGATACCAGATGCTAGCATGTTTTGACCAGGTGCAATGGATCGTAGACTAATGTTAAAGATCTAAAGCTAGAAATTGTACAGTGAATAATCTATATTTAAACTATTGGGCTTTTATTTATCTTACTGCCAAGAATACCTTGAGTAACCTTGAGTATTCTTATTGTGAGTTGAGGTCACCTCTCCACAGATCTGATACAGTTTGGCTTTGTGTCATGGAATCAGACAAACACCGATGCTATTCCGTAACACATCGAGAACACAATTCAACCTAGAATATGAAACGACACAGAAACATCAGAC
Organism: Eucyclogobius newberryi; assembly: GCF_026437365.1. Classification (NCBI taxonomy): domain Eukaryota; kingdom Metazoa; phylum Chordata; class Actinopteri; order Gobiiformes; family Gobiidae; genus Eucyclogobius; species Eucyclogobius newberryi. The sequence goes on along the minus strand of NW_027315857.1, from coordinate 12,597,609 downwards.
ATTTGTGTGGCATGCATGGGAGAAAACGCGGGGACTGTGTCAGCCAGGCCGTTGTAAGGAGCCTGGCTGACCCTCCTGCGTCTCACCCCCGCGTCTCACCTCGTTTTTTCCCATGCTGGTTGGTTTTATTAGATATTCTGGAATAGGCGGGTCACATTTCTCATTGGTCAGCTTCACATCAAGGCACTTGGTATTTTTCCGTAGAGATCAAGCCTTGGGTAAACATTACCCAGACTCCTCTGGGTTATCACCCCCCCTAGGGTAAACATCCTTTGGCCCATCTTTACGACCCCTTCACAAACAAATGCTGTCACACACCCGTTCTTCTCTTAGACTAATGATGCAGATAAAATATCACTATTATGCAGATAAAATACATCACAGAAATATACTCATATATTCACATTTTATCACACTTTGTGGCGTGGAGCTGGAGTCCTTCAAACATGCAATCATTAAACTGCTTTTTGAAAAAGTCTAATCTGGATCTGACCTATTGACCTATTGGTAAATTACATTACATTACAAATCTTCCCTTTGTCGCTAAAAACCTTGAAAGAGTTGTAGTTAAACAGCCTTTCCACCATCAGGAAAATAATAAACTTATTTGAAGTTTTCCAGTCAGGGATCAGAGCCCACCACAGCACTGAAACTGCACTAGTTAACTGCACTAGTTAACTGCACTAGTTAACTGCACTGGTTAACTGCACTGAAACTGCACTAGTTAACTGCACTAGTTAACTGCACTAGTTAACTGCACTTAAACTGCACTAGTTAACTGCACTAGTTAACTGCACTAGTTAACTGCACTAGTAGGCTGCACCAGTTAACTGCACTAGTTAACTGCACTGAAACTGCACTAGTTAACTGCACTAGTAGGCTGCACTAGTTAACTGCACTAGTTAACTGCACTGAAACTGCACTAGTTAACTGCACTAGTAGGCTGCACTAGTTAACTGCACTAGTTAACTGCACTAGTTAACTGCACTAGTAGGCTGCACTAGTTAACTGCACTAGTTAACTGCACCAGTTAACTGCACTAGTTAACTGCACTGAAACTGCACTAGTTAACTGCACTAGTAGGCTGCACTAGTTAACTGCACTAGTTAACTGCACTGAAACTGCACTAGTAGGCTGCACTAGTTAACTGCACTAGTTAACTGCACTAGTTAACTGCACTGAAACTGCACTAGTTAACTGAACTAGTTAACTGCACTGAAACTGCACTAGTTAACTGCACTAGTTAACTGCACTAGTTAACTGCACTAGTTAACTGCACTGAAACTGCACTAGTTAACTGAACTAGTTAACTGCACTGAAACTGCACTAGTTAACTGCACTAGTAGGCTGCAGAATGGACCTCAGTGCAGCGTTTGACACCATCGACCGATGTAAACCAGAACTCCTCACCTTCTTCTAAAGTAACTTATGGCATGGCACAGGGTTCAGTACTCGGTCCAATTCTGTTTACTGTTTATATGCTGCTGTTAGGTAACATTATCAGAAAGCATGGCATTAACTTCCACTGCTATGCAGATGACACACAGCTGTATTTATCAATGAAACCTGATCAGAGCGATCAAGTATGACACTTAATTATCTGCTTCTTAACCCTTTATCTGAGCAGATAGTTACACTGGACAATGTTAGTGTAGCCTCCAGTTCTACTGTAAGAAACCTTGCATATAAATCAAGCCTGTAAAACAGCCTTTTTCCATCAGTGTAATACAGCTAAAATCAGAAAAATCTTGCCTAAAAGCGATGCTGACAACTTATCCGCGCATTTGTAATGTCTAGATTAGACATTACAACTGTACTGTAACTCCCTGCGCGCAGCGTGTCCAAAAAGCTCCATAAAAAACATTACTAACAGGAACTAAAAGAAGAGAGCACATTACGCCGATGCTGGAGTCTCTTCACTGGCTCCTGTCGAGTTTAGAATAAAATTTTAAATCTTCCTCCTGACCTACAAAGCCATAAATGACATGGCCCCATCGTACTTCAAAGATGCTATAGAACCATATTATCCAAACAGAGAACTTCACTCTCAAAATGCTGACCATCTGATGGTTCCAAGAGTCTCTAAAAGCACAGTAGGAGGTAGAGCATTTAACTACCAAGGTCCTGTGTTTTGGAATCAGCTCCTGCCCATATTAAAGAGGCCGACACAGTCTCTTCATTTAAGACCAGGCTTAAAACGTTCCTCTTTGAAATCGCTTATGGTCAGGCCAGTTAGGAACACAAATAAAAACCTACAGTTTCAGCTACGCTACACTAGGAGCAACTACGCAGGGAGAAGTATGGCAGCTTGAGCAATATCCTCTGTTTCTAACTTAATTATTCTATCAAACAATATTTGTTATCTAATTTCCCTTGCAATTACTTCATTGCTTTGCCTTGTTCTTCTCCCACTTCCGCACCGTGAGTAGAACAGGCACATCGATGACCTGTGGACCCAGATGCTCCTCAACTCCCTGCAGAAACTGTCTCTACTCCATTTGGATGGTTCTTCATCTGCCTCGAAGAACTGGAGTGTGTCCAACTCCACTGTCTATCTGCCTGTCCGTCTGAGGGAGTCAGATCTATCTTTCACTGTGGAACTCCCCCAGCTTTTGTAGTTTTTCCTGGCCAAGAAGGAGGGTCTAAGGACACGGGATGCTGGGACATTGCCAAGTCATTGCCAAGTTGAATTGAATGAAGTTAGTACCATGGAACAACTAGGCAAAGCAATAATCAAGCTAGTTACCTCCATCAGAAAAAGTATGCTCTTCCCCTTTAAATTCTACTAAAGTAATAACTCTAACTCTACCTATAGGTTTCCCCACCAAAGCCGTGATCCACCAGGACTCCATCGGCACGACACAGGTCCTGGCATTACCTCACCCTCACATCCTCTGTCTCTGCCTGCGAAACAAAGGGCATCCGTCCAACACAAACCATCCTGGCCCGTTTTTAATGACAGGGGTGAGCTAAGTAATGCAAGGGGCCTAGGACTAGAGCTGGAGCTGGCTTTCCGCATTCAGGATTCCACTCTGAAACATGTGGTTTGTCCTCTCTCCCAAAATGAGAGGATGGATGAAGAAGGCAGGGAACAAGAGACCACAAAATAAGCTACATGCCCAGGGGGAGAGATCTCTGCTAGCTCAGGTGGGATACTGTTCTTTTTTTCAAGTCAAGATGGCTTTGGCATTAAATAGCAGCAATATACCCTTTGGACCAAATATGAGAGTGAGGTTTGTGCTTGCAATTCAATCAGTTTTGTAAATTTCCTTCTGACATCAGTGCATATGGGTGCTATTTAATCCCTGCGGTTTTGGTTTTAGGGCTATACGCAAACGACATGACCAAGGTTTATTTTTGACCCTTCATTGCACGTATCACCGAAGCGGACACATGGACGGAATAATGAAGTTCTGGGGAAGTTGTGGAAAGAAAAATCCATTTTGCCCAAAGTGGAGTCAGAGTATGCAACTGTGCAAAGTAAAATTTATGACCTCGAGCTCAGCAGTTTTGATAGTGTTATAAATTAGGGTTTTAAAGGGCCAACATAAGGGCATTTTAAGTTTACATGAAAGTGCAAGTCAACAAATAGAGTTATCTCGTAACTTTACCAACACATCTGATTAATTTCATGTGGGAACAGGCCAAAAGTGAAATGTCCTACTTTCAAAAGGTTTTGGTTCAACTCAAAAGCAAATGCTATAAATTTCACAATCTTTAAAACACCCTCAGTGTCAGCATGGATACATCCAATTGTAATGCTTTAGTCCAAATGAAGTCAAGAATCAAGTCGTGCACTAACAAGTTTAAGATTTACAATTGTCTCAAGTACTTGGAAAGTGCTCCAAGACAAACCACGACTTATTGAAGACAAGTCCAAGTTTGTAAAGCTACATTTTCTTGGCTTGGTTATTTTAGTGGCTCTTCCTCTTGAAGAAAACCAGCTGCTTCACCAAACATTGTGTCCTGACTTGAAAGGTCTGAATTTCATTTGAACTAGACAAAAAAAAACTAGACTAGAACTGGTTTTGTTCTTGGAAGTTACATTTTTAGTCACACATGTTAGATGCATTGACATTAAATGACTAGACTTCCTAATTATCCGTCCACCGTGGTGCTTCAAATCTGGTCTTTGGCTCAGGGAGATGGCGGACTCTAAACCTGTCATTGTTCTGGGTCAGCTCCCCGAGGAAGTCCTTAAGGCCCACCACACGACGACAGGCACTTTGCATTAGGATCCCTCCCTCCGCCTCCTTCTTCTTCGTCTCTTCTCGGAATGGGCCAAGAGCGGACAGCCTGTGTTCCGTCAGGCCGTCCAAAATTCCATGACTTTCCCAGAATTCCCGCTGTGCGCCAAGTAATATATTGTGTTGTCATCCATCGAGACTAATGAAAACCCATGAGGAACACAGAGGAAGATCTGGTCTTTTACCTTAAAAAAGGCTAATATGCTAGAATGAGTCCTAACTCATCATTGAACATTGAATTTCTGATGGGTTAAGCATCTGTCACGTGAAAGGCTCATGGGACAAATACAGGAATTCTTCTTTGAGCTGGGCAAATGTTTGGCTACATAAGCTATACATCCACTTTTACTAAAAAAAGATCTTTGGAATTCCCGACCCGCAAACACAAAAAAAGGTTACTCACAAAATGATAAAATAGCCATATTTCTAATGTTTAATTTAATTTTTTAGACATACAAGCCTAGAAACAATAATTTGGTTTCCCAACAAATAATAATCTACATTTACCAGTGTATTTGAAGGGTGTCAAACCTTGTTTAAGACTATTACATACATTTTTAATTGACCCATATCTTCTGTGGACACTCTGAAATCAGGTCTCCCATGGGAAACAAAACATATCTCAGGTTCATAAACAGCTTTATATTGAATTGTCATATTACAAAGGTCCAATAACAGGAACCAAATCACATTTCCACTCTTGCTAGTGCTGTAAGGAATGTCACCTGTAGTAAGTGTGCACTTAGATTAGCATGTCACAATGAACAGTTTGAATTGAATGGCTGATTATTGTGACTCTATTCCCTGCGGCTGCATTTCAAAACATATACTAAACGGGGCAAGGGCCACAGACGAGATGACAATGAACTGAATCATTCAAGATGTTACATTTGTCATGATAAATGAGCCACAACACCTTTAGTAATGCTTAAAAAAAACATGTATCACATCAAAATACAGTATCTGTTATTTGGCAATTGCAATTTAAAAAAAAGGTACATTGTTGATTTGGGCCAATACCTGAGAGCCAACAATAAGTTTTAGTTTTAGTTTTTTTCATTTGACATTCGGCCATAGTTTGGATGAATCAGAGCTTCCTTTTTATCTGGTGTGTATTGGTTGATCTGCTTTTTGACTTCCTTTCAAATAAAATGTGTAGTGCCAGGACATTGGAACAAAAACCATACAAAGGACGCATTATATAAAAAGGCAATGGCTTTGATAAACTTCATTTCACCAATGGTTGTATCCTGTTTTGAAGTCCACCGTAAATCACTCTTCTTCACTTCCCACTGTTCACATTTTAAAGCCTTTGGCACATTTTGTTAGTAACGCTGCCTAAATCAACAGCCAGCCTGCTGTTTTAGTGCAAATTTGGAAGATTATGAAGCGGCTGTAAAAAGGAAAACCTGCCACAAAATATGACTGACAGCATTCCCTCTTGCTAACTCCGACCACATACGGTAATCGTGTGTGTTTAGGACAAGTGACAATAATATTTCAGTCCGTTTATGTATTCGTTCAATGTGTGGGTTTCACCGGCTCTTTTAATCAACCCGCTTCCATGTGATTGTGGCTTTAGTAACAGTTTGGTCGCACACAGAAAGCGGAACAGTGGATAAGGATGTCTGCCTCTGTCCAAATAACAAGCTTTTTCCAATAGAACACAATGGACCGAATCTTTCCACAATTGAACTTGAACTATACTTTTCCTATTAAGGATTCAAAGGTGGGTTAAGAGCCAGTGATGTCAATAATCACATTTAAGAATTTCCAAATCATTTTTTTGCATGCTCATTTTGGATAAATCAATACAATAAATGAATTACTGTATGAAAAATAGATTAAAAAACGATTATATTTTGGTGGTGGTTGATGCGTGGTAAATGTATTTGAGCTAAACATTAAAATTCCATATTGTTAAATTATTTATCATACCACAAGAGATCACACCACAAGAGGTCACTGTTTTTATTTTATATTTCATATTTATTTTATTTTTATTTTTATTTATTTTTTCCCCTCCATACCTTATTGGGAAATGAGAGGTTTTGTCTATAGGAGTTTTTGTTTATAAGAGTTTTTCTATTAAGAGTGTTTTTTAAACTTCCTATAAGTTATCTGTTATTTTCCTCTGTATCTACCTGCGTTGCAACAATGAAATTTCCCCATGTGTGGACAATAAAGGATTATCTTATCTTATCTTAAGCATAATTTATTACTTCAATTAAAAATGTGTCCAATTAATGAATTACATTTTTTCAACAAGGCAAATGAAACATGACATCATTGCATCATTAAAGGTCAAATGTGGCCAACAATCTCTTACAACCTTTCTTACTCTGAACATAATACAGAAAGGAACAATATTTGGACTTCCAGTAAGTTCCACAATCACGGTTTAGTCTTGGTTGGCTACTGTGTTTCTCCTTAAAGGACAAACATGTTGGTCCAGCTGAATGTCACTCACTTCACGTAACATTAGCTGTACCAGACCACACTGTCACTGCCTTCTGCACAGACCGACGGTGCCTTTTTTTCCTAGACGTTTCTTTAGACTCATACTATCTGTTTCCACAGCCGTGAGCCTGCTGACCCAAGAATGTGGCCAGCTCTCCAGCACATTGTTTAACAAGGCCCAGCGGTGGAGTGGAGAAGTCAAATGTTTGGTTTGCAGGGGGTTAGTTCAGTGTGTTTTGGAATGTGCTGTTGTATTGTGGCCATTTATTGATTTTCCAGAAAATCCAAAGCATCACAAAAATATGCTTTCAATAGATCTCAATGGGGGAAAGCGATATATGATAACAGATCCACAGGAATGGTAACAATGTTTGGTTTACCTTTCGGAAAACACGAGTTTGAAACTGAAGCAGAGCAGAACCAAAACCAACCGTAAAGAAACTGTCACAAGTTGCTAAGCAGGAATTAAAATCTTGTGTGATCAAACTTAGAAATATTATTGATCCTGTCAAAATGGCTATTAGCAGAAAGGATCTACGGTATGTTGTATATTTCAAAATGCCACAGGTACTTTTGTTTTGTTTTTCAAATATGGAGGAAAGGGTTGGTTACCGTGTGAACTACCCAAGTCGTCACCCGGCTGTGTCTGCAGGGAGACAAGAGTCAAGTGTCTTTTCTGAGCAATCCTGTGTCCAGACATGTCACCAAGTACCGGTACTGGACTGTGACATGTGTGAGAAGCTGTTGGAGAGGATAAAATGTAAAGAAAAATCCTTTAGACGTCCAGCAAAGTCAGATATATAACAAGCCTGTAACAAATAGTCGTTTTTTTCCTCTTGAAGACCATTGTGTATTCATGAGTAAACATTTAAGGAACAGAGGACAAGAAATTCTCCCTCACACTCCAAACACAAAGCCGCACTGTTCTGTCTTCAATTACTGATTGTCTGGTCAAGTAGCACTCATTCTCTCACTTCTTGTTTTGCCACACGATGTTGCTTCTTTTTATCAAATGGTACAAGTGAGGTGCCTGTCCCCCCACTCACTCACACATCCACCTCCCCGAGCACGTTCCATTTGCCCCACCCCTTGTTCTGCCAGTCAACCCTTATCACTATGGCAATTAGGGAGAAACCCTGAGCAATTATGTGCTTCTCTTGAACACACGCCGAACAAACGACTGAGTGACGACACAGCAGCCCTCTCCACTGCAGTTTCAATAGGCGAGGAAGATTTGTGTGATAGTTTAATGGGAGAGTAATAAAAGGGTAGCAATGCAGAGTTCATGTTGTTTGTAGTGCACTGAGACCCTATGGAACTTTTTATAGCAGAGGGTGTCTATCTGCATATTTGGCTCAACAAGACAGGGGTCGTTCAAAATGAACTATAGGCATCTGGGTGGTCAAAGAATGTTATAGACTCAAGCAGTATAGAGCAAGGGCTGATAAATGGAGCCTTTGTAAAATAAAATTTTAAAAAATGAAAGAAAGGAAAGAAATTCAATGGTCTTTTTCTATTTGCTTTTTGCATCTTGAGTTAATTACTTATTTATCAGACAAAAAATAAAATAAAAAAAAATGATATATATATATATATATATATATATTGTTGTTGTTGTTGTTGTTGCAGTTATTCATTATTTCATTATAATAACAGGAAAACATTGAGATTTTTAAAAAATTCTCATACATTGAAAAAGTATTGTGCCTAACATTGAGCCCTGTGGGACTCCAACACCATGTAAAATATATGGTAATACTGAGGCTTCTTTTTCTGTTTTGAAACTCCTTTTTTCCATCACACATGGCAGAAGACCATGCTGCACAACCTGTTCCAGGCAATGCAATTGAGTGTCTTACAGTCTTTACTCTGTGAGTGGGTGACGCGTCCCCTCAAGAATGCGTTTCTCTTCCTCTCTGCATACACTTCAACTTCCCCTCGGGTTGCTTACTTCACTCAAACGGCAGAGTAGCTGTCGCTGGAGGAATCTGGAAAACACCAGCAGGGAATGAGAGGAATTTCTGCTTCTTTTCCTAAATCGACCCCCTTTCTCTCTTTACTTTGGATGCTTCAGTGCAAGACGGGCTTTTGAGTTTTCTTTTGTTTCTGTATTGGACCCAACAATAACAAGCTCTCATAAACAATGGGGATTGTTGATCGGCGGAGTTGAGAGGGAGAGTGGACATCTCCGGCCCGTGTGGAGTCAGGTTTGGCAGGACGCCTTGTAAGTGGTCCTAAAAGTGCAAAAGTACAAGCTGCAATGAGGGCTGTAAGAGATTTAAGGGTAATGCTAAAATGCTCCTCTTCTGAAGTACCATAAACACATGCTTTACTTCTTTCTTAATCTATCCTTCATTCGACAGGACTTTGATGGAGCAGGCTTTAAGTGGGGATGATGGAGAATGTAAGGAAACCACAAAAGTACAGGGAAAAGAGTAGTTTTGGAATAGTCTGCGTTTATAGCACCCATAGGCCTGTTAAGGGAGCCTGGATCACAGATTCTGAAGACAGTCAGAGCAGAGCACTAAGAGCCCACTACAGTGGAATAATACTACAGTGACGGGCAAAAATGTGCTCAATAGTTAATCCCAATTATGCACTCTGTAAAAGTATCTTCAAGCTATGTTTTTATGATGATGATGATGATGATTATTAATAATTTCATATTTGTATGATCATTTTTGGCACCACTTTATAATAACTGCATTTTAATGTTCCTTAGCATTAACAAATACAAATTATAATGAACACATGTTTTATTCTGAATCATTCAGTCTTGGTAATGGCTTAATTAAAGGATTGGGGTTAGAAATTGTCATTGAAAATTAACTCTTTGTTCAGGCTTTTATTAAGGCTAATATAACTGTAATTATAATTTGAATGTGTTACCTCTTTTGTTTAATTAAATCAATTATTATTTTTAACGATTATATAGATTATAAAATTATTTAAAAAAAGGTTGGGTTGAAAAATGGTAATACAATGTGCAGCCACAAACTTTCCAACTCATTACAAAATTTGTACAACTTAGTACAAAAGGTTGAATATAAATTGCCTTTAGCAGATTCATATTTTAAAACCACATACACAATCTTGCAATTGGTGTTCATTATTTAATATCTGTTTTATGATTGTCTGCAGAGCGTCATCCCCGAAAATGGAAATATTGTACGTATTCAAACGTTTGTGTTTGAGAATAAATATTTACAAGTGTTGCTCCAAGTAGTACACAAAACCGCACTCATCACCGCCGCTGTTCAGTGCTGTGTGTCCAAATTAAAAAAAATATTTGTATTCATTAAAAAAGATGTGTCCTCACGTAACTCTGCCTTTACTGTTTCCATTTTGGAACCTTCTTCTCATCTTACTGGACATTGCCCCTGTTCTGCTGAAGCCATTTTACCACTCTCAAGTTTACCCAATCTAAATAAAACTTCAGAGGAGATTCTTGTCAATGGGGTGAATAAACATAACAGTGTTTTTACATAATTTCCAACAGACTGCATTCCAGGGCAGAACCTTTGGAAACGTAATTCCCTTTTTCCAAAATATCCAAGACAATGACTGAACACTGAGCTTGTTGAGTAGAAAGACTGTGAGTGCCATCTTGTGGTGATCTATGGTAACTGAGTATTTAACAAGAGGGAAAGGGGAATATTCATTATAAAAATCCTTTATTTGTATTTACACACAGCAGTCAAACACAAGGCATTTAAATATGATCAGTTCTTGAATCCAAGTTTAGCTTCTGGAACAGGGAGGAATTGGTAGTAGTCATTTTTCTGCAGGTTTGAACGGGTCACACCATACTTTCATCCCTAAAAAAAAGAGATGCAGTACTTTTAAAAATCTAGAAATACCTTACATAACTTAAAGTCGTAGTGAAGTGTGAAAATACAAATCATCATCATCAAATACAATCATACGTTGAAATAGAATTGGTCTAAAACACTCCAGTCAGTACCATTTAGCGCAGAGCAAAAGCTATTTGTAAATGTTGTGCAGTATGTGATTTGATTTCAATATTTTTCCAGTATGTATTTCTTTCTTTGTCCTTTGAAGCACATTTCTTCCCCTTGTTTCTGTATGCCAAACAAAACAATGGAACTATAATAAATGACATTCTTACCCACTGGCTGGACATCTGCCTGATTGATTCCCGCTCTATTCACTTTTTGCACTGCCCCTAGAAAAGAAAGAACAATGGCAAATAATATTCAACTGTGGTCAGAAACCGACTCTATAAACAAGATTTATGACACAAAGGCTTATTCCAAAGTTAAAGTCATTACTAACGGAAAAAACTAGCAATTAATTGGACACTATACAGCCACACAAGTTTAATTGCATTTTCCTGGCATGAGTTCATCATTGACCCAGTGACTCAAACTTTCTGTGGCTGGACAGCTGGTTTTATTCTAGCCATATTCGACTACTTATTTCAATGGATGCTTTGGATTTTATAATAACTCCCAAGATGCTTCAGAACAAACAGCAATCAGGAGTGTAAAATGCCTTGGTTGACCTTTATTGACCACTAATTCTGAACAAATATGCAAGTTGGTCTTTGGGATTGTTGCTGAAACGAAAAAGATGTAGGTGTAATCTTAAAGTGTCACATCTTGCACATAAACACCATCAATATTGGGAATAAGCAGGTCTGGGATTAACTGTAGGTCTCAATTCTCTTTCCTAAGTAATTCATTTTAGTCTGAGCAGCAGCTGAGGAAAAGCTGAATATATCAGGACATATTTTAAGGACAATGGTTGCACAATGACACTTGCATAAGTTTGTAGTTGAGCCAAGCACGGTTAAAAAATGTAGTTTCTTGATAATAAAACGGAACGTATGAGATATCTAGTCTAGTTTTTGGTAGTTTTAGTAAAGGATAATCATGCCATTGACCAGAAACACTTTCCACTACTTACTGTAATCATCTCTGTGCGTCAGCGGATGGACAAAGATGGGGTAAAGCGCAGCCGCCACTGCCGTCACAAAACCTCCAAATATGAGCGCTATTCGTGTATTTTTAGACATTTTACGGCCCGGGAGATGACAAACGCTCTTAATTGTATGTTGTTGCGTGCATAACACAGACTGTATCCGGTGTAGAGGTCACGAAAGCGCGCACATGACTTTGGTCAGTCAGGGCTTCCGTAGCACTTGCGTCAGCGTCACGTGTCAAAGCACAACAATAACAAGGAAGTGGATGGGTTCAGGTCATGGGTTTAGGTCAGGTGTTGTTCGTAAACGCTCTCAGAGAATGGTTAAAATGAGGTTTTTAGTCGTTTTGATGTGTTTTGTAAATAGCAGTTATGTTTACGGAACGACAGTGGATGATATGCCAATTCAGACATTTGTTATTCCTCACAGTCACATGGATGTTGGATGGGTTTACACTGTTCAAGTAAGAGTTTCTGGACCTATGCTTTGATTATATCTAATCTAAACATCTAATAAAAATGCCACGGTCAACGTAAATTTAAATCTTAGGCAAATCGAATATTCAGGCATGCTGTTGTGTCATTATAGGAGAGTATGCGTGCCTATGCTGCCAATGTGTACAGCAGTGTGACTGAGGAACTGTCCAAGGCCAAAGATCGCAGGTTTATTGCGGTGGAGCAGGAGTTTTTTCGACTTTGGTGGGACACTGTCGCCACGGACTCACAAAAGAAACAAGTATGATTGTTATAACTGCTTTAATAAAGGTGTTGCATGATACATTGCTGTGTTTCCCATTAACAGAAGAGACTATGATGACCAATGCCACCATTGTCTAATTGTCCCCCACAGTCTAAATATGATAATATGTAATTATATTCGCCACAAATTATATAGGATAAAATGATGTGTGCTTTTGGCTTACGGGAAATTTGCAGTTTTCTTTTGTTGTTTAATTTCCTTTGTCAGTTGTAGAAATATCTCAGGGCAAAGCTTTAAAAGTTTGTACTACAGTAAATATCTACAGCCAAAACATTTCTACTGCTGGGGGAGTTCTTATGTCTGTGTAGTTGAAGTATTTGGACGAATACAAATCTTAAGGATCCAAAAGGAAAAAAGGAAAAATCCTCAGAGAATCTATGACAAACACTGCATTGTATTCTGTTTCTGGATCGCTAACGATTCACTCACTCAAATGATGACATTTTCTATCCTTAGGTACGACAGCTTGTGAAAGAGGGACGACTCGAGTTTATTATTGGGGGCCAAGTAATGCACGATGAAGCTGTGACCGATTTGAATGATCAGATACTACAAATGACAGGTAAAAGGATCAGGTATGAAGTTGGGTTATGTTAATGCCTGGTTCTTCTCTTTGTGTTCCACAGAGGGACATGGGTTCCTGTACGAGACATTTGGTGTGCGTCCACAGTTTTCGTGGCATGTGGATCCTTTTGGAGCTTCAGCGACCACTCCTGTCCTGTTTGCTTTGACTGGTTTCAACGCTCACCTCATCTCCCGCATTGACTATGACCTCAAAGATGCTATGCAGGGGGACAAAGTAGGTATCGAGACATTGTTGTGTGGTAAGGCATTATTACTATGTGTTTACTGACACAATTTTCTTTGTTCAAACAGAAACTACAGTTTGTTTGGCGAGGTTCTCCTTCACTAAAAAAGCAGGAGATGTTCACTCACACTATGGACCAGTTTAGTTACTGCACTCCATCCTACCTCCCATTCTCCAATAGGTAGGGCATTTACGTCTTCATAACTGATCATAATTGTGTTGTTATTATGTGTGTGTATGGATAGTTTACCAATGAACCTGATTTTAAAGTGTTTAATATTTGATAGACATTTTGTATTTTAAGTACTGAAAATCAATACAAAATTAAGATTATTATTTATTCATATAGTTCATGAAAGACATGACATCAAATATACAGTTTTCCAAAATTAGCTAAATTTCTGTGTTTTAGTTCTGGATTTTATTGGAACGGTGTTGCATTATTTCCTGACCCTCCTAAAGATGGTGTCTACCCCAATATGAGTCTTCCTGTAACCAAGGAGACCATTCATGCCTATGCTCAGACCATGGTTGATAACATTAAACAGAGGGCAGCTTGGTTTAGGACCAACCATGTCCTGTGGCCTTGGGTAAGGGAAGAGATTCATTATGTGTATTGAAATAATTATATTTTAAATACTTTTAAATGTCGTTACTGTTTTGTGTTTAAAGGGCTGTGACAAACAGTTTTATAATTCATCTGTGCAATTCAAGAACATGGATCCTCTAATGAACTACATCAATCAGAACAGTAAAGACTTAGGAGTGACAGTCCAGTATGCAACACTTAGTGAATATTTTAAAACAATTCATAACTCTGATCTGGAGTGGGAGATCCGTGGTAGTGAAGACTTTTTGCCTTATTCTACAGGTAAGCAATTGAAATGAAATATCCTGAAACTAGATATATAGCTATATTGTCTTATTGATATAATGTATTGTTTTTTTAGAGTCACAGCAAGCCTGGACTGGATTTTATGCTTCTAGAAATGTTTTGAAAGGAGTGGCAAGACAGGCTAGTTCCAAGCTTCATGCAGCAGAGACTATTTTTACTCAATACAGAATAAGCTACCCGGATGGACCAGTAGCTAAAGACTGGGCATTAGACAAGCTCAAAGCACTGCGCTGGGCTGTGTCAGAGGTTAGTAAATGTCACCAAACACTTTTCAACGGAATACTTTAAAAATAAACAAAAATATATTAAATTTAAAATGTTCTGCAGGTCCAGCACCATGATGGCATCACTGGCACAGAATCACCCAAAGTGGCGGACATGTACATGCAACATTTAACCCAGGCCATGATGGGGGTTGATGAACTACTGGCTACGCTCTTCCTTCTCCCACACAAACTCAATTCACCCTCCCTTAGCGACTACCAGGGAAAAGGTACCTAAATGACCGCCTCATACGTTTATCGCTTTATGTGTCACAAATCTTCATCTATATTTTGACGAATTAAAATAATATTTAAATAGACCCTTTTTTTCTTTACCAAATATTCATTTTTCAAATATTACTAAACTAAAAAAAAAAAATCCTATTATATATTTCAATAGAAGGAGTTCATGAAGCACCAGAACAACATATCATTGTCTACAACCCATTAGCCTGGAACATCACTACCATCATCAATATCACTGTTAACTTTTCAATGGCTGCAGTCTTTGATGACAATGGGAAGCCAGTTCCTGCACAGGTAGTTATCCTGTACATGATGTTCTTTCACCAAGTAAATAACATGTTAAGAGGCCAGTATGAAAATAACAACTGCTCATGCTCTAATCTAGACCCAGACGACTGCTCAATCCAATGTCACCTATGACCTCTTCATCATGGTAGAGCTTGGTGGTCTTCAGCACCGGAAATATGTGATCAGGTTTTCAGAGAAGCGTTGCTCTGTAACGGGAGGTTGTGGCTGGACGTATAAGGCCAAGAGGGTTTTATTTGATAGAATAGGGATACAGGAGTGGACCAAAACTGGAAAAAGACTTTTGCCTGTTCTCAATGAGTGTTATAAGCTCATGTTTGACCAGGACACCAATCTACTGCACAGCATTACCTATCTGTAAGATGTTTAAATGTCTTATTACTATACTTAATCATTTGGATGCATTCAAGTCAGTTAAATATATTTAACAAAGCACATTTATTTTCTTGGGTTTTGTTATTTTCTAGTGAGGATAAACGGAGAGTTAAGATGAAGCAAGATTTCTGGGAGTACCATGCAAACGGAGACGTCAAATCTGGGCCCATCTCTGATAACTATATCTTCACCGCTAAGAATACAGCAACACGGGCTTATGATGCTGTGGGAATGGAGATTATACCTGGGAAGATTGTGACGGAAATTAGACAGTATTTCTACAAGTGAGTATTGTGCGTTATTAGTAGTCTTTGTTTGGTTTTCTGTGCTTTTAGACCTGAACCTAAGCTTCCTCTACTTTTGGCTCAGACAAGGTACATAGACAAACATACTATGTTTGGTTTACATGAAAACGCATGTGTTTACCTTTGCACATGAAACAAAACATTGTAATTATAAAGTTTAAATAGAGAAACGTGGCAGATGTGTGAACTCAATGACAAAAAGGTTCCATTTTTATTTATGTTTTCTGTCAGGAATAAAACTGATAAGGACTATGCCTTCTCCATCACCACGCGTGTCCCGGAATGCTACACGAGTCAAGTGCAGTGCCATCGACTGGAGCAAACTTACTTTGTGGGTCCACTGCAGATCAACACAGAGGTCGTTCTTAGGACCACCACCTCTCTTACAAACAACAAGACTTTGTACACAGATGACAATGGCTACCAGATGATGAAGAGGACACACAGGGAGTTTGCCAATAACACTTCAGCCAGGGTAAGTAAAAAGTCAAATGCCTGGTATTTATTGTTTTGCTATGAAGAAATAACTGGCACATTTAATACAACTGTAGAACTATTACCCAATGGTTCGAGCGGCATTCATTGAGGACGACCAAAGCAGACTAGTGCTCATCAGTGATAGAGCTCATGGTGTTTCTAGCCAAGGCAATGGACAAATAGAGGTATAGAGCTAAATGAAAAAATGTATCCACACATTATATAAAAAGGTTTACGAAATGTGTTTAATCATTTTCACAGGTGATGCTGCATCGTCGTCTGTGGAACAACTTACCCTGGAACCTGGGTTACAACCTGACCCTCAATGACAGCTCGGTGGTGCGCCCTACATTGTGGATGATAATGGGCTCTCTGAATGTCACCACAAAGGTTTACCACAAGGAAGCGATAGAGATGCAGCACAGGCCTGTGGTTATGGCTATAGACCATCCCAGTGAGTGAAGAAAGCATCTAATAATTCTCATGACAAACAAAATTCACATAACATTAAAACAAAAAGTGCTTTTTTTATTATTATAAAAAATAAAGAGAACAACCAAAAATATAGCCGCAAGCGGCAATGATCGGCCCTCGCCACGCCGCCGCCACACCGCTGCTGAATCTGAATCTTCTCCCCTTTGTTTTACCATCAAAAAGCTATTTTATTTTGAATTCTTGGCAGACACCGTGACTCTTTGAATGAAAATGTGGATAACTTTTGATGGTCCACACCTGAAGATGAGTCTCACCAAATTTCAGGTTAATAGGGCTGACGCCCTGGGAGGAGTTTGTGAAAGTCTAAAGTGTAAACATGTTCTGGCGATTTCCCCATTGGAATAACATGGAAGGTTTCGGTCATCGTTATGGCAACGTCATAACAATTATGACATGGGTCTCATTGACTTTTTTGATGGGGATGCTAAAATTGAGTTGTGAGTCAAATTTCATATAATTTCGCAAAACTAAACATTTAACCTCCATATAAAATCTGTAGGGGGCGCTGTGGCGCCAAATGAATTTATTTCACTTCAAGTAGGTTTAGGGCAAAGAGTTTAACAACTGATTCTAATTTGACGCAATTCGGACTTTATCCGCGCAAACGGCAGAAATTTTAAATATGGGAGATTTCTGAAATTCTAGCTACAGTTTGCGGCTTTGCCGCACAGAGACCGTGAGAGGTATCAATGTAATTTGGATAACTTTTGATGTCCCACTCCTCAGTAGCATTTTCACCAAATTTCAGCTTTTTAGGGCCAACGCCCTGGGAGGAGTTCGTAAAAGTACGACGTTTGGAAAAACTCCGAAGTCATGTTTAGCCATTTTTGAAGCAATATGGCCGACATTTGGTTGGGCGGACGGCGTTGCTGTAATAATATTTTTTACTTCTCTTGTCACCATCTACCTCTGCGCCAAATTTCATGATTCTACGATCAGATTTTTTTTGGGTCATTTCCCATCTCTCAATGCATTTTTGGTACATTTGGGGGCGCTGACGCGCCAATTTTTTTTATTTTAGAAAAGGGAAATAGCCAGAATATAGAGAGGCACGATTTTTAGAGGTGTGAACATTTTTGTGACTTTTCGTCAATGTTCACTGGGTGAAAAATAGGGGGGTTGGTCCCGAGAAGAAGAAGAAGAAGAAGAAGAAGAAGAAGAAGAAGAAGAAGAAGAAGAAGAAGAAGAAGAAGAAGAAGAAGAAGAAGAAGAAGAAGAAGAAGAAGAAGAAGAAGAAGAAGAAGAAGAAGAAGAAGAAGAAGAAGAAGAAGAAGAAGAAGAAGAGAAGAAGAAGAAGAAGAAGAAGAAGAAGAAGAAGAAGAAGAAGAAGAAGAAGAAGAAGAAGAAGAAGAAGAAGAAGAAGAAGAAGAAGAAGAAGAAGAAGAAGAAGAAGAAGAAGAAGAAGAAGAAGAAGAAGAAGAAGAAGAAGAAGAAGAAGAAGAAGAAGAAGAAGAAGAAGAAGAAGAAGAAGAAGAAGAAGAAGAAGAAGAAGAAGAAGAAGAAGAAGAAGAAGAAGAAGAAGAAGAAGAAGAAGAAGAAGAAGAAGAAGAAGAAGAAGAATATTCCGATGCGAAAACAATGTTTCCCATTTTTCAAATATCATAAACTATACATTTTCGGAAAGCGCGGGCGCTTTCCTACCTCATGGTGTGGGTCCCTGGTCACTGACGGGTACTTTCGTTAATTTTGAGTGGGCTCCGCCCACTTTGTGTTTTTGGCCCTCTATACAGTAATAATGTTCAATTTTTGCATTACATGCTTATATGCACGGAACATGCAAGAGATGGGGAACGTATTCGTGAGCTACTTAGCGCAAATGAGTGCTTTATATGGGGATGACGACCGCTTCGCGGTCGTCATCTCAATGTAAAGTGCTCGTTTAGTGCGCACTTTTGCACGGGCTTCGCCCGTTTACAACGGTAATGTTCCATTTTCCTACTACTAATTAGTATGCACGGGGCGTGCATGAGTGAAGGAGTGCGTTAGTGAGTGTTTGGAAGTGGGCGAGCGCTTCGCGCTCGATTTCGTGCGCACTACGTGCGCACTTTGGCAGCCGTGCTTCGCACGGCCTTACGAGATTAATAGGCCTCTCGCCAGCTTGTGGCGCTCGGGCCTAACAAGATCAGAGAGCGAAGAGACAAAATCAAAAGGAAACAGCGTAGCCCAGAATGTAAACCAGAAAATAAAAATATCAGTCAGGCCCC
Source organism: Eucyclogobius newberryi (assembly GCF_026437365.1). Taxonomy (NCBI): domain Eukaryota; kingdom Metazoa; phylum Chordata; class Actinopteri; order Gobiiformes; family Gobiidae; genus Eucyclogobius; species Eucyclogobius newberryi. The sequence goes on along the minus strand of NW_027315857.1, from coordinate 12,578,824 downwards.
TATATCGGTCCTATCTTACCCAGGGTCTGGTAAATTTGTCAATGTCCAGGTTTATTTCTTCCCAGTCCTTGATTTCCATTTCCTTGTAATTGCTTTATTGTTTTGCTGCCAAAAGTACATTCCACAGGTATCTATCAATCATTTCTATTGTTGGCATTTTATGTCCTAGAGATAGTTTCAAAATCAAAATAAATCTGGGTGTTGAAGTAACATTGTTGCAACTTGTTTTTTGTGTTTTGTGTTTTTTTTCCAGAGACATCAATAAAACTTCAGGCTGGACAAGGGTTTCTGGTTCCTCCAGTTGTCCTCCCTCCTAATCTCCACCTGCTCAGTTTCAGTGTCCCAGGCTGGAACTACAGCTCCAACCATGCAGCTCATATTAAACAATTAGAAAAAGGTTAGTTTGCTTCATATTTGTTCATTTGTGAGGCTGCACAATCATATATCAAGCTTGTTGTGTTCTTTTTTTATTCTCTCTTTCTTTTTTGTGTTCGGACCAAACCAAGGCAAGGCAAGGCAAGTTTATTTGTAGAGCACATTTCATACACAAGGCAATTCAAAGTGCTTCACACAGCAGGAAAAATGCATTCAAATCACAAAGAAATTACAGAAACAGAAATACAATAAAATTAACTAAATTAAAAATTATCAATCCAACTGATTGTCTAAACTTATAAAATCACAAACAAAAGAGAAGAGTGCAAAGAAAAAAATGTTTCAGTCATATGCGCAGCTAAACAAAACTGTTTTTAGCTTAGATTTGAACATTGTCAGAGTAGAAGCCTGTCTCACATCTTCAGGAAGACTGTTCCAGATTTTAGCTGCATAAAACTGAAACGCAGATTCCCCATGTTTTGTCCTGACTCTGGCACCAGCAGGAGGCCGGTCCCTGAGGTCCTCAGAGTCCGAGATGATTCATATGGCACTAACATGTCTGAGATGTACTTTGGTGCTAGGCCATGGAGAGACTTGTACACAAGCAGAGCTGCTTTAAAGTCTCTTCTCTGAGCCACAGGAGCCAGTGCAGAGACCTGAGAACAGGACTAATGTGATCATACTTCCTGGTTCTGGTCAGGACCCGAGCAGCAGCGTTCTGGATGTACTGCAGCTGTTTTACAGCTCGTTTGGAGAGGCCAGTGAGCAGGTCGTTACAGTTGTCTAATCGACTGGAGACAAACGCATGGATAAGTCTCTCTAAATCTGGTTTTGACACTATATTTTTGATTTTGGCAATGTTTTTTAGATGGTAAAAAGCTGCTGATGTTATTGATTTGACGTGGCTATTAAAGTTCAAGTCTGAGTCCATTATTACCCCCAGATTTCTAACTTGGTTTGTAGGTTTTAGAGCGAGACTCTGGAGGTGACCGCTAACACTTTCTCTTTGTTTCTGTGGCCAAAAACGATTATTTCAGTCTTGTCTGAGTTCAGCTGGAGAAAGTTGTTTTGCATCCACAAACTGATCTGTTGGATGCAGTGACAGAGTGAATCTACTGGTCCATATTCACCTGCCGATAGTGAAACATAGATCTGAGTGTTGTCTGCATAATTGTGATAGGACACATTTTCACTGCGTATCAACGCCAGTATGTTTTTATAGTAATGTACAGTCCTAGTAAATATTTATTATTAACAATTCATATTTTCATCACAGGTAAAAGACACTTCACAGCACCAGACTATGATCGCGTCCTAATTCGAGTAATGCATTTATTTGAGGAAGGAAAAGACCCTGAGCTTTCAAAGGCAGTTACCATAAACATTAAGGTAATAATCACAGGTCAAATAACATTGTGAAATATTGTACATACTTAATGATCACTCAAATGTGTGGTCATGTGACTCTGAACAGGAAGTGCTGCAGGGCTTAGGGAAAGTGAGAGCATTAGAGGAGCGGTCCCTCACTGGAACATGGGACATCAACACTCTACAGAGGTGGAAGTGGAAAACTGCAGACCCTTTACAAACCCGTGAGTGACATTTATTACAAATCAATTGTTAATTTTCTCTTCTTTAACCTGGATGTTCTCTTTTTTCAGAGAACAGAAGAAGCTACACAAATGAAACGTTCACTGTCACAGTCTCACCCAAAGAAATCCGCACCTTCTTTGTTTATTTCTAGTTTTTCAATTGTTTGTTTCTTCCATGAAGATGAAACAACAGCCTTAGAGACAAACTGCAGTGCACTTTATGATGATTAGGATTCCACAAAGGAACTTACTGAAATGCTCACTGACTTCTTGATGAATAAAGAGATTTTTGCATGATTTATTTAATGTTATTGTTATTATTATTATTATTATTTATTTATGTTTTTGTTATTGTTATTGTGTTGTATAGTTTGGTGTGTAGGCCTCTTTGATATAATCCTTTGAATTCCTGCAATGAAATGTGTTAAACGTTATGCGATTTTTTTTCTTTATTTTTTCTCTTCATTTATTGCTGCTTAGAAGACCCCTTATTAACATTGGTAAACTATAGGATTGTTTGGTCATTTTACATTAACACTGTCGTAAACTAGAACGAAAGCAGTTCTAATAAAAGCCTATATCCACTAGGGGCGCCATTTTCTCCTATACCAAATTATGCTGGACAACACCCGAAGAGACATAACAATGGTTTACTGTCCCGATGACCGCGACGCAAAACTCTCAGAGCTATTTTAATTTTCCAGTAACATTGGATACAGTCCATCACACATGAGTGTCGCAAACAGAGCCATGACGCGCACATAAAGAGCACAGCACAACAACGATCTCTGCACGATGAGCATCGCCAGTGTAAGTAATGATCTGTGTTACAATGCTCATTTATCCACCGGACATTTATCTACAGTTTGTTATGCACCACCACGCGTTTGAAGCTAGTTGTTGGATGTAGGTGTTTTACAGATGTGATTTAAAAAAATGCACGAGATTTATCCTTGCGGATGCTGAGGAGGCGTTGCACGCGTTGCTAGGATACAGGAGGATACTTGTAGCATCGCTGTTTGGGAGTGCTACAACAACAATAAAGGCTTTGTCTCCTTGTGTGTGTGTGTGTGTGTGTGTGTGTGTGTGTGTGTGTGTGTGTGTGTGTGTGTGTGATCGATCAGAAAAGAGAACTGGAGCAGAAAAGGAGACTACAGCACTTTCTGGCTGATTTGGCTCTTCTTGGATCATTACAGGTTTGACATTTTGTTAAAATGATAACAGCGTATAATCTTTGATAATAAATAAATAACGAGTTGATCAAATTAACTCTCAAACGTTTATATATATATATATATATATATATATATATATATATATATATATATATATATACTTATAATTATGATCTACCATAGGTAGATCATAATTTTATATTTTGTTCATTGTAAACTGCAATTGATCTAAAACAGCTCAGTAATAGAAACAGGCCCATTGACTGTTCAAAACTGCAGAACTAACACGCTCTGCCTGTTGATAGGGACATTTTATCATTATATTTTTGTGGGTATGCAACATTTAGATAAATGAACATCTCTCACTCGGATTTTTAATTCTTGAAATAATCACAACCATTTACAGGGAAGTGGGCGGGTATAAGGGGTGGGTGAGAACAGGAATGTTCTGAGCACTAAAGCCTCAGTTGTCGGACAATACAGGATTACTCAAGCATGTAGGAATTAAAATACAATTTTGAGTAAACTAATGATGAAGAAAAACTGTTTAAAAGATCATTAAAGTTTATTTTGCTTATTGTGTCAGCTTTAACCAGCTCTATAACAGGGCTATTTCAGGTGAATATTCAAGCTAAAGCTGGTCTAATATAGGATTCCACAGTACCAGCCACAGTACTTCTATAATAACATTCCCAAAGGAGGACAAAATGTGGATAAAACTGACTCAAATAGAACCATGCATACCAGCAGTGATACACAGTGCATTACAGTTTGAACACCACTGCAGTAAAAATATGTTTTGTGGAAACCATCAGTGATGAAATACTTTTCTCTTGTAGGGTTTTAAATACTTTCAACCATGGCTCAGAGGCAAAGAGGAACTACTATTAACAGTTGTCAATGAAGATTTGGTCAGTTCTTTTAAATGTTTCTCTGGTTTCTACTCTATTGCTTTTTTCTGTCTATTCACTTTGCTTCTATCACCGACTCTGACCTTTTGTGACGTGTGTCCAGGGTTGGCGCTCCCCTGCTTATGTGGTCTCCAGGGCCTCCTCGTCCAGCAGCAGTAGCAGTGACGCCTCCCCCAGCAGCAGCTCCCTCAGCCTGGCCAGCAGTGGGTGCAGCTCCCCCCTGCCTGGAGACCCACAGCAGCCCCGACACAACACCAGGGTGCACAAGAGCCGGGCCGCTCCAGTCAGGTGGGCAGTGACGTGGGCTAGCATAGTTTACATCAAACACAGTGGGAGCTGTGGCTTATTTTTAATTTTCCACCTCTGCAGTGTTAAGTGTAAACACGCCGGTGCAACGGAAATTGGTCGGACTCTGAGTTCATTCTAGTAGTGGAAATAATCCCCCGCTTGGTCTGTGTAGTAGTCGCAGAGCAGTCAAATATTTATATCATTAAAATCTTAAATTCTCAGACAATTTCATCCTTTTCTGCTTTTTTCATAAAACAAGTTGGGAATTAAACAAATCATCAGTTCTTTAAAAATAATGTGAAGTGTTCAAAAATATGGGGCCTATAGTGATCTTAATATTCTGTCAATTATTTTGAGAAAATCGCTTTAAAAGTTACAATTTTCCATATAAATCAATGGCTATCCATAAATTACATTGTATTTATACTGACTCTGTACAAGTTTAATTGGAGAAATTTTAGTGTAACACAAACGTTTACTTCGCCTTGAGCAATATTCATTCATGCAACAGTAATTTCACTTAGAACAGCTTTTGAGAAATTCTTCACCTCTGGGAAGGACACACCCATTTTGCAGAAGTTCTCACGGTTCTCAGTTTCTCATCTCAGTGTTGGCTAAATATAAGTTGCTCAACATCCCTGAAATATTGTAACCTTTTCTATTTTAGGGATTTTCACATTGAAGAACATCTTCTCCCTGCCTCGCCCAGTGAAAGAGAGATGGCAATACCAGTAAGTTCTCAAGCAATAAACACAGCAATAAAACAAATACCGTGAGACCTAAAGATGCATTGTGTAACTTTTCTGGTGCGGGGCCTGCCACCATGGATATGTTTTTCCTTCCTTATTGCTAAATATGACCTTGATAAACACAAATTCTTACTGTGACCAATTGTCTCCTTGGAGAAATAAAAGAAAAGTTGCATAGTGCACCTTTAAATATACAGTTATCCACGTTGCCCTGACATTAACAGAGCATTTTTCTTTAGGAAGTCAATTGCACTTTGTTTTTAGTCGCTGGTTATGTAAAATATGGCCGGCCCTATGCCTGGATTCGCTCCAACCATGAGCGCCTTGTCAACATCGGAGGCATAGATTCAATGGTCAAAGATACGCCCATGAAGCTCAAGTCCATTACTGACTGGCAAACGCAAGGTAAGGAAACAATGTCAGGAATGCAAACAGGAGAAAGCTTTCGTTTTATCCTGCACATTCAATAATTACCCCATTTTCCACAGCCCAAATCACATGCAGATGTTGTCGTTTTTGTCTGGGTGGGCTATGGAAAAAGATTTAACGTTGGGCTTGAAACCTACTCTCGCTCTCACTAGACATTACAGAATTATTATTATGAAAAACATTGTCATTTTGTGGCAGGAATCCGCGTGTGGGACGTTGTGAGCGAGCTGGTGTCTCTCTGCACCGCCCCGTCCCCTTCTAATCCTTTCGCCCTGGACTTGCGCTACATTAAAAGTCTTCCCCTGACCGACCGCTTTCTTGTGAGTGGAGCTCTACTCAACTTTCTGGAGACGTATATTGTCTGTGGGAATCGAGATGAGTTGCACTATGACAAAGGTAATGGGGCCATATACAGTAAAACAATGCAGATTATTACTTTTATTATTACAGAAACACGAGTAACCTCTACCTTCTGAGATATTTGCAAATGTATATTGTAAATGATATGTAGTTGAAAATATTAAGTAAAAATTAGATACTTTATACTCTACTTTATCCCTTTACAAAAGTGTGTCTGATTATGCACTCTACAACAGAACACAATGAAAATATACTGTGGGTAATACTCTTTCAATAAATTGTACTTCTACAAAGTTTTCCAACACCATCTTTTTCCTCTTGAGTTAAATATATATTTGACAGTGTAATTTGATTTAAAGTCTGTGTGAGACTTATATACCAACATTTTTTTTTTAACTCTTGGTACTTCATTGGACTATTACATGATACTTTCATTTTGACATAACGGTACTCTTAGAGCACATATTTTGGCTCTTCAGTTTCACATAGCGTTTGTTGTTTCTTAAGGAAACCAGCAGATGCCGCCATTTAGCTGTATAACAAACGCTGGATGTCTGTTCTCATCTACACTCATGTCATATTGTAGGAACTGCTTCTTTTTTTGTATTTAGTATGTATTATTTTGTCATCCTAGTGGTAGAGGAGGTGAAGCCTCTGCGGCGCGTCCATGTGCGATCTCTTCTGGAGGTGCAGCAGCAAAGAGAGGGCTCCAGGCTCACCACAAGTCCCACCACAGCAAACTCACCTGAAGACCAGCCCACACTGCTCAATCACAACCACAACTAAGCAAAATGTGAACAATATTACTTCCCCCCCCCTCTCTCATTTAACATGTGCTGTACGGTCTAAATAGTGTGCGGACACCTATCGGGCTAGCAGGTTATTCGTAGTACTGGTAGTTGTGGAGTACAATTATCCTGGAGGGTGATGAATGATGTAATCGAGAAAAACGTTTCAGTCACTAGAACAATGAAAAGCAACTAGCAGCAGGACGTCTCCATCAGCTACAAATGGGGAAGTGGCGGGCAGTGTCAAGTTCTGTGCTCTTACAGTTGACATTGTGGTCACATGTGTTTCAAAAGCACTGCTCACACGTCCTGGGAACACGAGTCATAAGACTGAAAACTCCATGGACCTGCTCAGAGTCATGCCCTGCCACCTCAAACCACCTCAAACCACCGCCGCTTTGCAGGGCCAAAGTCACCACAAATTATTACTAGAGTTAAAGTATGACTAGACAGCTGATGTTTGTTTTTAAAAAGCAACCACAAAACAAATGTTGTATAAAAAAGTTTTAATACTCGATAAAATTAATATTTAAATATGTACATAACATTAAAAACAGTACATTGATAAAATATCTTTGAGCAGGCACATAAACACTCTTCACAAAGGATGTGCCTTTTGTAATAGAAAAAAATATATATAAAAATCAACAGATCAAAACCTAGTGGCTTGAGAGAACCACAGGCACCTCGTCTAGCTTAGTTTTGGTCTGAAACACTGATGGCAGCTTCAGGGGCCCCACAGACCCTCATGTCTGTTAAACATTTGTAAACGCGACACTTAAATCACCTTCATGAGTGTTATGCATGCAATGGTTCACACGTCAGTGCCCATGAGTGTCATCTTAACTGGACTAGGGCACCTTTTAAGGCTTGCCAATATAACAAAAAGCACACTGTAGCCATCTGATATGCAAAGTCATGGTTGGATGACAGGAAAAAATTCTAGGCCTTCCTAAGTATTGGATCTCAAATTCCCCCAAGAGGAATGCAGGTGCATGGGTGCACATTCCTCACTGAAGCTCTACAGACCAAGGAACACAGCGTTCCCAGTGTTTGGGCACAAACAGGCCCTCTGCGTCATGGCCGGCTGCCCTGTCCACATAAATGCAAATTCAGCGCAATGGACGGTCAACAGTTCATGTCAAATGAGCGGTTTTCTCTATAATTGGCATTGATTCTGAAGCACTGTCACAAATAACTTTTCTAGTAAACTACAGAACTACACTTTTCAGCAAGAACCAATGTTTTGTCCTCAATTTATCTAACATTGTGCATCTTTTACTCTTAAGTTAATGACTAAGTGAGATTTTGTTTATTGGAAACCATGAGGCTTTCTAGTGCCTCAGGACTTGGACACAATGCTGTCAAAAATGTCAGTTAAATAAAGATAATCCTTCAAAAACAAAGTGACATCTTTGTGTCAACTTAAAGATGTTTGTGCTCCTGCATACTTCAAGTACTTCAAAAAGCAGCAGAGTAGTGACTCTAAAGTCTCCAGAAAACTGTTGTAGACTGGTGGTGTCATCTTGTGATGCAGCAGGCACCGCACGAGTCGACAGAAAACCTTAAAACCCGACTTCCACATTCAGGCCTTCCCTTGTCCTGTCTAGTCTGTCCCCTGTAGCGCAGTCATATTGAGGTTTAGTCTGATAGTCGCTTATTTGAAGGCAGGAGCTCAGTTCCAGCTGTCGGATGCAGAGCCTCTTCGGGTGATGGCTCGGAGAGGGCTACGGGACACAGAGCCCCTTTTCTTCCAGCGAACTGAAACAAATGGAGAAAGAAGTCAGTGATGCTAGCAGCTGCAAAGTTCACCGTTAAAATGTTAATGACCAGACTAGGAGTGAAAGCTGTGCGTCACAACGACTGACTGAGCCGGCCAAGAGCGCTTCTCATTTACCGTTACTTCCCTGTGTTCTAGATTTCAAAATTTACCTCAGGGTGCAAGGTCAGAAACCTCATCCTTTAGAGCAGGAGAAAGTGCTAAATATAGTGCTATAATCAGAGACGTACCTTTCCCGATACTGGCAGGGAGTGTGTAGCTCTTCGTGTTGGAGTTGGTGCTCTCCTCGATGCACTCGCCCTTGGTCTTTGATGCCAGTGTATTGGAGCCGTCCTGCGAGTCGCTGAGGGCCCTCTGGAAGGAGAGTGCCAGGCAGGCCGTCATGTCCTTGGCCCGTTCTGCCCGACTGCACCAGAAGACCCGGCACTGCAGCTGCTGCCCGTGGTGCTTGCAGATGTACAGGAATACGTTTGGCCTGGTGGCGTCGGCTGCACAGTAGGCAATGTCCTGGAGGTAAGTCTTTGTGAGCTGCCGGCCCGTGCTCAGCTCTTTGACCTCCACGTATCGGGGCCGCACCACCAGCGCGTGGTCTTTGCTGAGCTTCTTCCCGTTCGCGATGCCGTCCAGCAAGTGCTGAATGGCGTCCTGAGCCTGCTCCCTGTCCAGTGAGAAGATCTTCACGGTGCCTACGTAGTGCACCTTGAACAGCGGGTCGCCGTGAGAGAGGGTCTCCAGGCGGTCTCGCTTGAAGCGGCGGCGGAGCGCAGCCGGAGAGTTCTTCAGGGTCTGCATGAGCTGGAACGTGCCCAGAGACATGACCGTTTGGTTTGAAGGTGGAGAGAGGTCAGAGTGGTTTTGGTGCTGGTCCTTCTCCCCCTTTGCCACCGCAGTACAAAGAGCGGCGTTACATCCAATAATGTGATCTGCAATGAACCAAACACGGACAGGGAGATTAGCTCGGCACATCAATATCACATGCTGGCTTTCATCTCCCCCATATGTTATGCTTTTAATTGTCATCATGGAATTGAGGGTCAGTACATTTTTGTTGTTCCATATTCAGTTCACTTGTTGCACTTGTTCTGCCCTGAATGAACTCGAGCGAATTCCACCAACAAGATCAGTTACAAAAGTGACGCATTCACTGACCAATATTCATTTACTACGGACACTGGCTATTAAATATTCACAGCCAATCTGGACTTTTCCTGGCAGCCTTTTCCCAGAGCTGACCAGTCTGGGGCCAACATGACTGTCCCCTCACTCCTATGTGTCCAAGGCATTTTCTCACCTCACATCAATGGCATAATTTTAGAATTTAACTATTGAAGTCTGGCCGGTTTGTCTGACCCTCTAAACGTTTAATCTTATGCAACGAGTACATCTGGCCTCCCATTGCGCTTCATCCTCCAAATTCACAGAAACGCCTCTTCTCCATTGTGACTCCACTTTATTTTTTCCCCTTTCGCTTTTCTTGGCCATTCTTTCAACATCCTCCAGCCCTCTTCAGAAGCCAGTAGCAGAGAGAGCTCGGAGGAGATGGCCATTGTGAGCGCGCAGGAAACGGCTTTGCATTCCCACCAAAATGTTTTTTCTTCAAACAATGGCATGCTTTGGAGAGTGTGTCACATCATGTTTTAGTGGGAGGGGGCCCGCACTGTAAAGCCACTATATCCCCAGGCCCCTGAGATGGACACAGTACAGTGTGCCTTTTACAAACAAGCAGTCACTCAACTTTCACTCTGATTAGAAGCCTTTAGTTCAAACCAGTGGCACAGGGCAAGAGCACAGCCTTGGAAGTGTCATTGGAGAAATTACGCCAGTTCAATTTAACACTTACATTTACGTCCAATTAAATGTGATTCTTTCCCAAATAAAACTTTAGACACAAGGTTGAATTTACAAAGAAATACAAATTATTTAAAGTTCTTTGAAAATTTGTAGGGGGGAATTTGCAACATGGAAATAGATTTTATTTCACAAGAGTTTAAAATACTTCTAATAATTTGAAATGTATTAAAAGTCTAATAATTTGATCATAATTGTAACTTTATTTTCTTTTGTTGACCTTAAATTCAACAAAACATACATAAAACAAACTGACCTATGCAAAAAAAAGACAACAAAATAGATCAAATGATAATAACTTCAGTAACTTTCATAACTTGAATGGAGAAAGTAGATACATCAAAGACTAAACGTGTAACTCACCTGTTCAGAGTCGTGTCCTCGTGGGCTTCACGCAGCGTCAAGTGAGGTCTGCACGTTTGCGCCTGTTTTATCTCAGTAAATTCCAATTTCGCGTGTCTCATAGTCGTCTTTTCCTCCAGATATTCTACTTTGATCGTTCGCCAGTGACTTTTCTACCGCCTGAATCCTGCTCCTCTGCCTCGGGTTTTGCGTGTGTGAGCTGTGGCCCACGGAGCGGCGGAGAGACGCTTTAAAGAGCGTGGGTGCGCGCACGTCACACCCGTGGACGCGCGTCACTTGTGTTTGCGGGGCGAAGGAGCGCGCTGATTGGACAAGAGGAGGAAGGGGGGGGGGGGGGGGGGGGGCTGCAGGGGGAACAGCAACGATCCAGGAGTTACAACGTTACAAGAGAAAGTAACCGTTCACTAATAAAAGTGTTCAGACTAAAGACGCCTCATGCTTCCTCTGAAACGTCAGTCTTTTGATGACTGAGATGCCTCTTCTCTCTTTCTTGTGTTCAACTGTGCACCAGTGGGTGTTTCTCATTTTAAGAACCATTAGTCTATGTTCTCATGTTGTTATTATTATTCATGATTTCCCCCCAAGTAAGAAGTAACTGCATGTAAAAGTGTCCAGACAAACTGGACCCCAGCCATATCGCTGCTGCAGGTAAGAAATAACGGTCAATGTACTATTTTGTGCAATATTATTTCTGACAAGCTGCTGGTCTGACCAGACCGCCACCTTCAGCAGGTGGGGGATGTGAACATGTTTTACCTCATATCAAAGTTTGAGAGAACTAGAAAAACTGGGTAGCAAGTTATCAATGCTGAGCTTCTGCTTTTGTTTATTGAGCTAAAGACCTAGTCTTGTTCTGGTCAGTAGAGTCAAGTACAGAACATTAACAACAACAGGACTCAGAGTCTGCTTAAGAATATTCACTGTCAATAAACCATGTCCCATACTAATTTAGAGTTGGCACTTGACATCTGGAACTCAATTGTTACTGATAACTTGTTTTCTTTGGTAAAGTCATAATTCAGCGTGTGTACACTGTATGGCACACTCCATTAAACTGTCAAAGACACCCTGGGAGCCATCTCTGAACAAAACAAGGTCATAATAATGATGCTTCATAACATCCCGATAATGTGTCATGATGTGTCTTGTTTTGGTATGAAATAAAGAGGCAAATAGACTTCATATACGTGTCTGATGGGTGCACTTCTCTTGAGCCTCTGTACTTTGCCATAACTGTCTCCCAAGTGTGAAGGTAACTTCAGAAATGTACACAAACAGCTGAACTATTTTCAGTTTTGACATATAGGGGCTAAAGCAAACAGTGGTGTGTTTGAGGTACTGTGTGACTGCTCTGCAGTTTAAAATCATCTGAAAGCCACTACCTTCATTAACATCATATTGCGTCACTGGCCCTTGTTAATGGGACCACTGGCCTCACTGGTGCAGCTCTGCCCCTTATGTTTGTGCTGGAGGCACAGTGGCAGAGGAAAACCTTAACCACTACCATGTGTGCATACATCTGTGGCAGGCAAGGGGGAACAGAAGAGCCCCTGTTTCGCCTGGGACCGGCCCAACAACAGTTAAGTTGTGCACGTCACGCCCGCCCGGTGCACAGTGGAACTATTCTGGGGCACCAGTGACATAATGGACCATCTCAGACACTCCGCCCTCCTTACGCACCTCAACGTCTCTAGACCAGAGTTAGCATAAGTGTGGCAAAATACAGATGCCCCTGCAGTTTCTGTAAAAGAGATTTATGCGGCTGACGCATATACCTGTTTGCCTAAAACAAGCATAAAAACAGCATATCATCAGCATAATGTATCTGAACAGCCCGAGGAAGAATTACAATGACTTGGCTGAACTGCAGCATTTTGCAGGCTCATCTGCTCATGAAATCACTTTTTCACCATCGTTCCAACATTTATCCAGGTTTGGCACCAGCTAAAGGCAACATTGGCTTGTCAACATAACATAAAAAATAATGTATAGACCTTCCCCAAAGTGGAGTCCAGGGCTTTGGGAGGGCTTCAGAAGTTCTGCAGGGGGCTTCCCAAAGGTTGTCCTCCCCCACAATTCTCAAACTGGGGTCATGTGCTGGTGGTCTCCCCAAAATTTGTAAAACATGAACCATTAGGCTACTTAAATACTACCATTTCTTACAATATACATTCCTAATAATTTAAAGTTTTTGATTCTTTGATACTACTACACCAACATTAGAAATGTTTGGACCATAGAGGGTCTTTCTGGCCAATATGATGTCCGCCGCCTCAAAAAGTCCTATACAGTCTTATATCAACTCAATACCCAATACTTGAAATACCTTTAGTGTGAATCATGATTGGGGATCTTCGGATCGACACGTTTGGCCGCGTGCTGCAGACTGACTGGAAATGGCTGTCCTAACACTACATATTCACTAGCTCTAGCACATTGTTTACCATGTGCATATAAGCTAATGGCAGCTTCCCTAATGAACTGATTAGACTAAATAAGCTGCTGCCACTCGAGAGTGAAACCAGAAGGGTTTCAGTCCTCTTGGGAGGCTATTACTGCTCAATGCAACAGTAAAAAAGACTACTACAAATGTAAAGGAAAATGATGTGACTCTGGAAACAACACAGACACTTAAAGAAGGGAATGAGAGAATAATCATTTTATACAGACTCAATTTCACTCTATAAATAGAGCGACAACAAGCATGTGCTCCATTTTTCTCAGAAAGAATTCCCAGTTTAGTGGAGAAAAAAATGTCTTCTTGGAAATAAGTGTATGTTTACCACTCTGCTTTGGCTGTACTTTTGAGTTCACCTGAAAATGTGCAATTACAAGAAGAATACATCCTAAGAAGCAAAGAGCTATTCTTATTTTGTAATCTCATGCCCACTTCCCCCTTTTCTCCCCTCTATAAATCAGGACTAGCTGGTACCGCTGCTTGTCACTGATATAGTCCCAAACGTTTGCCATGTCATAAACCTTTCAAGTAGGAAACCATTGTTACAACTGGTTCCTTGTCCACATTCAAAACTATACTATTTGAGTGACACGTTGAACTTTTACCCACATGTGGGTCTTGCATAAAGGAGATGCCAGGCAATTGGATACCAGTGTGTCAATAAATTCAATTGAGTGTGTCTGAACAACGAGGAAGAGTCGACCCATCACAAGTGGAAAGTTATTTGATTATTGTGCAAGACATTTATTTAAACGGACCAAGCGCGTGACACCTTTAAGTACATTTTCCAATGCCAATGCGTTTTAGTTGCAGTGCTAGTTTCATTAAAATAACTAATAATATATATAAATACTAGGCCTGTCTCGACATATCGTTCAATGTGTGATAGAAAGAACACTATAAACTTTTCTTTGCACTTTGGGGAACTTTTTCTTGGAATAGAGCTGTAGAGAGTTAAATATGTAACTTTTTTGAATTATCATTGTCACCAATTAACTAAAAAAGTGGTTCATTGTGCTATTTATTTATGTTTTTAACAATATTTTACAGATTTCTGGGAGATTCTCATGCTGTCTGTGGCGTAAAGTAGTTTCAAATATATTATTGTTTATTGTTATATTTTCTGTATCACACTTAAAAATGTGTTATCAAGACTATAGGGTTGTCAAAAGTACCAGAAATCAGATACTAATGGTTAACTAGTATCGAAACTAAATACTCATTTGACAAAGTATCGATACAAATTTGACCTATTGAGGCCCCCTTTTTAAATGTATCTTTATCAGTATAAGACCACAGAAAGTATTATTTTGTTTTGAATTTGTCAGTTCATTATTGTTTAAAACACTGGCCCAAAAAGATGTTATATTGAAATTGGTATCAAGAATTAAGTATCATTATTAAATTTTCAATTTTAGAACTGTGACAACTCAAATCATGACAGGTCTACTAAAAAAAATAATACAAAAATGATAATTTTGTTTTTAATTTGATAAATATGTATATATTTACTTACAAAATCATAAAAACAATATTTACTGGAAAGTTTTTGCTGTATTTTCTTACTTTGGATGAAGAATTGTAGTTTATATATATATATATATATATTTATATATATTCATAGTTTAAAAAAAAAAAAAAAAAACATGACAAAACACATCACAGAGAGATAGCATAAAAAGATAAATAAAAAGTAAAAGATAGGATTTACATCCGCTATGATGCTGCTGTTGTTTCACTGTGTCACTTGGCCTCTTTAAATGTATTTAAATGTCAATAGCTGAAACCACGGACTGTTCTCAAACGTTTGACACACTTTGCCTATGATTGGGACTGGAACGGTAACGCTTGCGTCATCTAACCAGTCTAACCTTTCCAGTTTTTTTGTCTCCTTCCCGAATGCCACTCTCCAAAAATCTGGGTCTATCTTGAGGATTCTCCACGAAGCGATTATGTAATGATGAAATGATCTGCCCTGGAGTCACCTGGTACAAAGTTTCCATTGTGAGCATGAGTTGCAAACAGACAAACAAACAAAGGGCATCTCTGTACACTGATCTGATTGATAATGACTGTCAGATGAGTGACATAAAGACAGTTAAATAACAAATATTGCAAAACAGGAACTAATTTGAGTAGATAAACAGCAATTTACACACAAAGACAGCAAATAAGCTAAATATTTGCTTTTAAAAGGTCATAGGCAAGAACTTTGACTCACATTTACACTAAAAGGCATCACGTTTACGCTAAAAGGCATCAACCTACGCAAACTCTTTTCTTCCTGCGCTGCAGGCGAGACAGAGTCAAAAGTGCATAATACGATTGAATATGGGCAACATATTGACATTTAGATAATGTTGTAAGTATTGTTGTTAAGACATGCATAATTTGAATATTGAGTATATTGTTTATATAAAAAAATAAACTATATAATTCTACACTTGTGATTCATTTTACAAACATTTCACATTTGTCTGATAATTTAACCTAAACTCAAACATTTAAAGACAAGTTTTAACACATTTTCTGTTGGATTGACATTCAATATTGTCCACCTCAATTGTCTTAGCACATTATAAAAAGTAGGATATGGATTTGACACATTTAGTAGTAGTCAAGACTGCACTAACCAAGACCAAGACCAAGACCAAGACCAACCCGAGACCACAGGGTCCAGAGACCAAGACCCCTGAGTGTTGACACTGAGGGTCGACTTTTGAAGATCGAGACCGAGACAAGACCAATTTTAAAAACTCACAAAATTAAGACCCAGGACTAGACATTTTCCAAGAATAAACCTGGACTGGATAAAGCCCAACAAATATAAAAAGTAGTGTAAATAAATAGCAAGCACATAACATGCTATAGGATAATGACAACCTTAATAGTCTTACAGAACAATTATTAATCTTCATCATCATAAAATGGTAATTGCACAGGTCGTTCACACAGGCTGCCTGGTGCTGAAGGGGGTTCTATCCTCGGATCACAGAAGCGTTCTTTAAAATGCACATTAAAAACATATTTCCGAAATAATAATTATGGTATATTTATTATTCTTATGGAAAATGACCACATTACATGTTCTGAAGTCCGAGGAGTCATCATGATTATTATTAATAGATTTGGTTTCAATGAACATACAGTGTTTCAAAGTGTCTTGCCCAAGGACACAACAACACTATGCACTACACTGCCACTGCCGAATCAAACCCAGGACCCTCTTGTTGAAGGACATAATGCTACAATGACTTTAGGAGTTTAGAGTTTGTATTTCAAATGTTCTTCCTTTTTTGTTTAGGTCCTCTATTTCTTCTCAGCTAACGCAATAGTCATTTCCTCACAAGGGCGTGGATTACTTAATCTGGAGCTGTGCGCTGTGATTCCAGGACTTTCCCTATTCTTCAGTTACGCCGTCCCATAGAATCCAGCATCAGGCGTTGAATATCAGAACAGGAAATGGCTCACTTGAACCTAAGATGTTTCTTTTGTTCTGTCTGCTGGCCTTAAACTCCTTCTTGTATTATCAACTTCAGTTCAACAAAAGCAATGAATATGGCAACAAAAGAACTGTTCTATTGAAAGTCTTCCCATCTAAAGGCTCTTCTACTCTTATACATTTGACAGTTGGCGCTGATCCAGGCTTTGATGCTTCATTACAGAAAGCTTTAAGTGGGAGGTGATTTCCTCAGGATGTTGCTCCAGCAGCATATGTGGACACACTGTTTGGACTGGAGATACGCTACGTGCACATCACAACTGGCTTCAATATCAGACTCACAGCAGCAGTTATAGCTCTGATGTGCGGACGGTGGTTCTTTCACGTTGTCACATGTTTAAAACAATGACATATAGTCGCCCCAAACCAGGCAAATAAATAGGTTTTAATAGGGAATTGGTTAGTAATATGCTATTTTCTTGTTTTAATGATATAGAAACACCTCCAAAACATTCTTTTGATGATTTTACTACAAAGAACCTTTATGTAAATTCAAATAATATTCACGTGTACCTTCTTTTTTAAATCTGAATCCGTTCCAAACCCCTCTTGTAAGTGCACGTGTATGGAGAAACACTGATACAACAAACACACGTTAGTTTTATTGGGTTCAGTAGTCATTCGTGCACAGCAGACATTTTATAATACTTATTTATTTATTGAAAAGCTTGATGACTGATTGGTTTTGGTTGTGTCATGTGATGGTGAACCAAAGACAGATTTAAACTCCAGTGGAAGTCCGTGAAGTTGAGTTACGCTATGGTTTTACTTTAAAGACTTTACTTGACAGTATTTGCTCATGTCACTTATCAAAGTAATTTACAAAAAACATATTTCAATGTGTAAAAAATAAAGCTGTATTATAGTACAAACAAGTCACAATCATACTGTTCGTCATATAGAAGGAAATACAACATGCTCAATGTTTACACTTTACTTCATGTACAACCTTGAACACTTGAATTGTACTTCACTTCAGGTACTTCACTATAAAACGCGGCTGAAACATTGTCTAACTCTGCTCTGCACAGACATGTCACACAGTCTCATGATGCATTGTAAAAACACCCGAGAATAACACTAAGTCCTTCAAAAGTCATTGTGAATTTACAGTTGCAAATCTGAGTGTAAATTGGCTCGACTTTAACTTTGACCCAATTGATAAAAACAAGAATAAACACCGCTCTCCCATGAAATATGATGCTTGTAAATATGATGAGTGAGGGGAGTAATTTATGCAAGATTTATAACTTGATCTTTGCCAGTTTCCCGCCAGAGAACTTAATTTAGCTTTGATCAAAATAAACTGTCTTTCCTTACAGTAACCCAAGCGCATATCTATCTTTCCCGAAATTCTACCTGACTTGTTATTCATTTGCTTAGGATTCCTGTCCCAAGTAACACAAGCTCGGGAAGTTCACATAGCTGAGAGCCAAACACACAATGAACGCAGAACACTAGTATTTATTACTAAACTATACTACAAAATACAAGAGTAAAGGTATTGCACTTCAATCAAGTTTTTTGCTTAGTTACGGTGGATATTTTCAACTTAGCTATCTGTTCTTTCTACTCCATAACATTTTTTAATTGGACTTAAAGTACTTTCCTTTGAGCAGTTATTTTTAGCGCATGCATGGTCACATTCTGCATAAATGTCTTGAGTTCAAGTGCTGGCTTCGAGTAAACAGAAATATACACCAACACATTTACTAGAAAAATAGGGAAATTGGTACAAATTCTTACTGTGGACCAAAAATCTGCAAAATTAAGTATCAAAATTGCCACGTTTAACATTTAAGAGTTCTCAAAATATTACTTTTTCCACTTAAATTACATTTTTAACCAGGCACTTCAAAACCTTTACCATAGTAGATTTTTGCATGCTACTTTTGTGTGCTACTTTTACTTTTTTCTTTGCTGTATCAGTACTTTTATTTAAGACACATTACAGATTACTACTGGCTCTTCAATGTCTACTTTTGGAACAACTTCTCCTTCTGTAACTCTACTTTTATGAACATCTACCACTAAAAGACAAAAACACACTTTACTTAAACATGCATATTTATTGTCAATTATTACAAGTGCCTTTCAGTCTTCAAAATGATAAACAACAATGCAAAATCAGGAACGGGGAGAAAAAGCGGTCGGCCTTTGTTGAAATAGAACTATTATTATAGACCTTTCAATATCTAGTCACTTCCCTTTGCTCAGCGTGCCTCGGGGAATTTACAGGAGTGAAAAAAAAAAGCCAAACAAAACATCTGCTCTTCTCCATATAAGGATGTGGAGGGTGCCATGTGAGAATAAGGAATGACACACTGTCTGCTTTTGGGCCCTTAGTAATCTTTAAGTCAGGGGTCACGTCACACTGATGAGCTAATTTTTGTCTTGTACTTACGCATAAAGTTTGGTTTTAATACAAGTGTCCGAGGGGAACTCCTTTAAGCATATGTATTATTGTTAGTCTAATAGGGAGCATTTTATTCCAGCCAATGATATAACAGAGCTTTGGTGGGCAGTGTTTTCCCATGTGGCAGCAGTCTTGATAAGGAAAGTCGAAGGCGTCAAGTTGTTTGAATAGTCTTATCCCTAATCTTGGCTGCCCCAACTTTGTTTAGCTTCAAACTATCCGCAGCCATGTTAAGGCTAATTGTGGAGTTTGAGATTTTTGACTGATTTCCATACAAGGTGGGCTAAATAGTAGATAAATACGGTGTTGACGGCATTGTTATCCCAATTTTATCCAATTAATTTTATCCATTTATACCAAAACAGGACCAATCAAAACAGGAAGAGGGAAGACTTCCTGGTCAGACAAGCGTTAACACTCCAGTCCTTTAAAAACTGTTGACTCTTGATGACTGGCTGTTCACTAACCTTCAAAGGACGGAGTTACGCCCAAAGAGTTCGATTTGCCAAGGCAGGAAATGAAAATGAACTTTAACTCATAATTGACGCGCTCTTTCCAAGTGTGACCTTCAAAGTTGCTGTTCCCTTTCATGCACTTGGAGGTGTGAATAAAGTCAGGAGTTACGCAACAAATCCTTTTATTTGAGCTAAATAAAACATATAAACGGTGGCTTTATATGAAGATCAAGCGGAAGAAGCAAAATATGTTACGATGTTGTGTGACCGAGTTCAGCATAAAACATATTAAAATAGAACATAAGTAATTCATTTTTATGCTAAAGTAAGTTATGTTTAACCAATTATGTACCAATAGCGGGTTAAGCTATGAGCCCTGCACGTCAGCACCACAGTGACAGTTTGTAGCTTTTGTTCTTTGCAATGTGAAGAATTGGTAAAAAACAGAAATTAGATAGGTTAAATTTGTTAATTCCATATCACATATTTTGTATTGGCAGTGGTGTAAAGTAACAAAGCACAAAAGTAAAAATAAGGCAAGGAAAGGGTTTTATAATGAAGCATGTTATAGCCTATAGTCTACATTTTACATGGGGCTCGTTTCATAAGAACAAAACGCAGCCAATTTATTCATTATTTAACCCATTTAATTGGTCTGAATAAAATAATGTCTGCGGTAAGTTATTTGTTCTTAATTTCAGTAAGCGGATGTTTATTATTGATTGACTTTAAGAGTGGTAAATAAATCAAATCTGATTTACACTGGGAGCGTTTTATCAGAATTAAGACTGAGGCTCTACCCGATCAGGTGTGTGTCATTTGTCATCTTGAACAGCTTGATTGACTTGCCTTGCCTACAAAAGTAAAAGTACTGGGCTTAAGTAAAATCTTTAGCTATCTTAATGAATTTATACAGTGGATATGTTTTACTAAAAAGTACTTTTTACAGTTTGAAACTGCCTGGAATGGCTGGGGGCTTATTTCTAGCACAGTCATGGTTTGATTTAGCATCTCAACTTGAGCAAACCAAAATATAATTAAAGCCGCAAGCGGCATCCAACGGCCCTCGCGGGCCGCCGGCCTTCCGACTCTGCGCTTTCGACTTGATAAAGATGGCGCCCTTATTGTGTGTTGAATTAAAAAAGAACTTGACAGACGGGGACACATTGGACATGGCCAATCCAGTGTGCGCCGCCGCACAGAGACCTTAGCACTTGGAATAAAAATATGGATAACTTTTGATGCCGCGCTTGTGTAGATGATATTTCCCAAAGTAAAGCTTGATCGAGCTATTGCCCACGGAGGAGTTTGTTAAAGTGTGAAGCGTAAATGTGAACATTTCAAGGATTTGGCGTTTTTCCCATTTGTGACAGTATATTTGCAGCTCCACGGCACAGAGACCGTACCACTTAAAATCAAAATATGACTAACTTTTGATGCCCCGTTTGTGTAGATGATTTCCCCCAAATATGAGCTTGATCGGGCAATCGCCCTAGGAGGAGTTCGTTAAAGTGTGAAGCGTAAAAATGTGGTCATTTTAGAGATTTCGCTGTTTTCCCATTTCTGACATATATTTGCGGGTCCGCCACACAGAGACCGTAGCACTTAGAATCAAAATATGGATAAGTTTTGATGCCCCGCTTGTGTAGATGATATTCTCCAAATATGAACTTGATCGGACAATCGCCCTAGGAGGAGTTCATTAAAGTGTGAAGCGTAAAAATGTGGTGATTTGAGCGATTCTACGATTTTCCCATAAGGATAACATGGGATGTTTCTGTCAACGCTACGGTTACGCCGTACAAAATATGACTTTGGCTCTCATACTTTTATGATCAGGATGGCAAATTAGAATTTTGTTCAAAATATCATGTCATTTGGAAAAACTCTATTGTTTATAGACCACTCTGAAGGCCAAATAGTCAGAATTCTGGGAAACGTTTGCGGCTCCGTCGCACAGAGACCGTAAAAGTTATCCTTAAAATTTGGATAACTTTAGATGCCCCACTTGTCTAGAGGACGTACCCCGATTTTGAGGTTGGTGGGCAAAACGCACTAGGAGGACTTCGTTAAAGTGTAAAACATAAAAATGTGGTAATTTGAGAGATTTTGTGGTTTTCCCATAGGGATAACATGGGAGGTTTCTGTCATCGCTACGACTACGCCGTAAAAAATTAGGCATTTTTGTGATTGGCTTTTGTGATTGGGACGGCAAAGTAGAATTTTGAGTAAAGTTTAGACAATTTTGGTAAAACTAATTTTTGACCTTCAATGTTAATTTAAAGGTCACTCTGTAGGGGGCGCTATCGCGCCCATTTCAATTTTGTCAGCCTAAACTGGTCCAAACTAGAAAGTTTAACAACTGATTCAAATTTGGTCCTAATCGGACTGGTTTTGATCAAATGGGAACAATTTTTAGATCTGCAATATTCCAAAATAAGTTGTCCAACTTTGCGGCTGCGCCGCACACAGACCGTAAAAGGTATCTCAAAAAATTGGATAACTTTAGATGTCCCACTTGTCCAGAGGACGTCCGCCGATTTTGAAGTCGGTGGGCAAAACGCCCTAGGAGGAGTTCGTCAAAGTTTGACGTAAACAAAATGGCTAACTCAGCTTGTTTTCATTTTCAAAGGAAGATGGCGGCCATAGGGTAAGTCTGGGGGCGTGGCCACAGTAATATTTTTTTTTTGTCCTCACGAGAGGAATGCGTGTCCCGAATTTCGTAGCTTTACGACAAGGTTGACTTTTGTCGGTGGCGCTGTCGCGCCATTTTTTAACGAAAAAAAAAATGGCCCAGAAAAAATTAAATTTTTCGCCGATTCTGAATTTTGGGCAAAGTTTGGTGAGTTTTTGAGCATGTTCAGGGGGTCAAATTAGAGCTCAAAAAGCAGAAGAACAAGAAAAATAAAAATAATAATATTTTTAGCAAAAACAATATAGCCGTTTCCACTATAACAACAAATTATACATCGTTTGAAAGCTCTAAGCCTTCCCCATGCCGCCATGGGGTGGAATCATCATTACGAGCGCTTACGCGCTCGTCACTCCCCATTCCGTCGGGATGCCCCGCCCACTCCCCATAGACTTCCATTGATTTGAGCAGATACAAGCATGGCCCATGCCTGCGGCATGGATTCTCGCGTACAGGACGATGCCAGGAGGGTTTTTGGAGGAATGCAGCGCTTCGCGCTGCTGTTGTCAACAATTTGTGAATGGGCTACGCCCATTCACAAATTGTTGACTATTTCTGTCATAGCAGGAGTAAGTATGCATGATCCATGCCTTCGGCATGGGCTAGTTCACTGTACTTGCCAGGGGCGACGGGGCACCAAACATGCGGGCTGCGCCCGCATGTTTGGTCAGACAGTTGCAACGCTGCCTTCGGCAGCGTTGCGGGAGCAATAGGCCCTCCGCCCTGCTGGGGCTCGGGCCTAAAAACAAGTGTAGTTGATTCGTTAACTGGGGTTCGGGAGCAGGACCAAGCTTCAACCTCTTACTTCTCCAGCAACATCACCTCCACTATTTAACCACGCCTCTAATTACCCAGAAGGCCTATATATATATATACAGACCAATCCCAGCATCTCTTGTTGTCTCTGCTCTCTCGACCCCGCCCTCCCACCCCATGTCTCTATCATCTTCACCGTAACACCATCACCATCTATGGAGGGGAGGTTGTGAGTCGACTGGGCTGATCACCCGAGACAGAGCCCCCATCCTGAGTCTCCACCCAGCCAACTCTCATCGATCCATCATAGATCCATCATCGCTCCATCATTGCTCCATCATCGATCCATCATCGTTCCATCATCGCTCCATCATCGCTCCATCATCGCTCCATCATCACTCCATCATCGATCCATCATCGCTCCATCACCGCTTCATCATCGCTCCATCATCTATCCATCATCGCTCCATCATCGCTCCATCATTGCTCCATCATAGCGCCATCATCGCTCCATCATCGATCCATCATCTATCCATCATCGCTCCATCATAGCTCCATCATCGATCCATCATCACTCCATCATCGCTCCATCATCGCGCCATCATCGATCCATCATCTATCCATCATCGCTCCATCATAGCTCCATCATCGCTCCATCATCGATCCGTCATCACTCCATCATCGCTCCATCATCGATCCATCATCTATCCATCATCGCTCCATCATAGCTCCATCATCGCTCCATCATCGATCCATCATCACTCCATCATCGCCCCATCATCGCTCCATCATCGCTCCATCACAGCTCCATCATCGCTTCATCATCGCTCCATCATCTATCCATCATCGCTCCATCATCGCTCCATCATCGCTCCATCATCGCTCCATCATAGCACCATCATAGCTCCATCATCGATCCATCATCCATTGTTGTGGCGTGGTCCTTGCTAGTGAAAATCACACTTTTCAAAATTTGTCTCTGAATGCACATTTTTAATGGTGTACTTCAATACTTTTATTTAAAAGTAGATTTTTCATGTCATACTTTTACTTAATATTTTGCTCTTGTACTGTAGCTTTACTTTTACTTGAGTAACAAAATTGAGTATTACTTCCAAATTGTGTATAGGCTAGATTCTCATAAACCTTTTAATGATAAAGAGGCCTTATACCAGGGGTGTCCAAACTTTTTTCACCAAGGGCCGCATTTTGAAACTTAAACGGGGCAGAGGGCCACAAACAACTTAACAATGTCGAATTTGTTGAATGACAAAGTGAATCATTGGAAATTTTGCATTTGATGTAATCGCAATGAGCCTCCACACCTTTAATCAGACCTAGAATATTAATATTAGGTTGGTATAACATCAATATGCCTGAATTTTCCCAATTTCACAGTAAAAAGTACTACTTTTTGTTGTTTGGGCCGACATAGCAGGAAGCTGGAGGGCCAACAAAAATTGGCCTGACAAAAATTTGGCCCCTGGACCCTAGTTTGGACATGCCTGCTTTATACTGTACATGGGCGACATATAAATAAATAAGTCAACTAAATTGCTTCTATTAATAATACGAAATGCACTTAAATGCCACAGACTTCTTTTATAACATCATGATAGTAGCACGCAGTACAAGCATCTCTTTTGCTCACTTCTAAACCGTTCACTCCGTGACTGTTGGAGTTCTGGAAGTGCGCGTGTCTGTGGAAAGCGCTCGGGGGACTCACGTACGTCACACGCACTGATGAAACCGGTGGCAAAGAGGTCGGGTTTCTGCTTGTTTCCAATAAAAGCGCAGCATTTATTAAGGCCGGTTTACGCTTGACGCGCCCACGAGCTCCGCGGGGGGCTGCGCGGCCAAATGACGTCATTCTTTGTGACACGCAGACAAAAAATTTAACTATGCGGACGGTTTCATTTCTACTGTTGACACCGCATAAAACACGCACAGACTATAAATACTGCCAAGGCTTCTCCGCACGGCTCATTTCCGTGCGTAAACCACATGTGGGAGAATAATCCAAGCTCAGACTCATGGTTCAGACCCGTTAGAGCTAAAAATAACCTGTGTGCGCCCTTCTTTTCAGGAGAAGGTTGGACTGACACACCATATCCTCCACACCCACATCTGTACAGAAAGTCACTGTACTCTGGCCATCTGTAGTATATTCTAAGTAATACATTTAACCTATTGCAGTGTGTTTGGAGGGTATTGATCCAAACACTTTGGATCAATACCCTCCAAGCATGTTGGTAGACCATCTTAAAATGTTGGTAGACCATCTTAAAATGTTGGTAGACCATCTTAAAATGTAGTATCTAATTAAAATTGTGTCCAAAATCAGGTGAGAGGATCCGACCCAGCCACACGTGACGCTGAATCAGTGAAAAGATATTCCTTCAAGCGATTACGCACAGCTACGTCCCAGCTGTTTGTCTGCGCCCGCAGCCATGACTCTGCTGTTTAACCAAGACAAACTGAGAGAAAGAACATACATTACATTATTTAATTATATATATTAAAGAGATAAAATCACAAAACAAACTCAGGTTGGTATTTGACTCAAACGGCTGAGCACAATTTATTTCTAGTTATCTATTTTCATTTAACTGGATAATAATAAATATAGAAAAAATATATACATATATATATATATAAATATATATGTGTATTTATATGTATGTGTATATATTTATTTATTAATATCCAGTTAAATCAGCTTATCATCCTTCATAATAACATTCATAATGTTGCCTTTTCCATCCAGAAGAATGTAATACCGGTAGCTGTTTTCACACATCCATCCATCCATCCATCCATCTTCTGCCGCTTTATCCGGGGCCGGGTCGCGGGGGCAGCAGTCTGAGCAGGGACTCCCAGACTTCCTTCTCCCCAGACACTTCCTCTAACTCCTCCGGGGGGATCCCGAGGCGTTCCCAGGCCAGCCGAGAGACATAGTCTCTCCAGCGTGTCCTGGGTCTTCCCCGGGGCCTCTTCCCGGTGGGACATGCCTGAAACACCTCCCGAGGGAGGCGCCCAGGAGGCATCCGAAACAGATGCCCGAGCCACCTCAGCTGGCTCCTCTCGACGTGGAGGAGCAGCGGCTCTACTCCGAGCTCCCCCCGTGTGGCCGAGCTCCTCACCTTATCTCTAAGGGAGCGCCCAGCCACACGGCGGAGGAAACTCATTTCGACCGCTTGTATCCGCGATCTTGTTCTTTCGGTCACTACCCAAAGCTCATGACCATAGGTGAGGGTAGGAACGTAGACCGACCGGTAAATAGAGAGCTTTGCCTTTCGGCTCAGCTCCCTCTTTACCACAACGGTCCGATGCAGCGACTGCATCACTGCAGCCGCTGCACCGATCCGCCTGTCGATCTCACGCTCCATCCTTCCCTCACTCGTGAACAAGACCCCGAGATACTTGAACTCCTCCACTTGGGGCAAGGACACCCCACCCACCTGGAGAGGGCAAGCCACCTTTTTCCGGTCGAGAACCATGGCCTCGGATTTGGAGGTGCTGATTCTCATCCCAGCCGCTTCACACTCGGCTGCAAACCGTCCCAGTGCATGTTGCAGGTCCGGGTTTGATGGAGCCATCAGGACAAGATCGTCTGCAAACAGCAGAGATGAGATCCTGTGGTCCCCAAACCGGACACCCTCCGACCACTGACTGCGCCTAGAAATTCTGTCCATAAAAATTATGAACAGAACCGGTGACAAAGGGCAGCCCTGGCGGAGTCCAACATGCACTGGGAACAGGTCTGACTTACTGCCGGCAATGCGAACACAGCTCCTGCTCCGGTCATACAGGGACCGGACAGCCCTGAGCAAAGGGCCCCGGACCCCGTACTCCCGGAGCACCCCCCAAAGGACACCCCGAGGGACACGGTCGAAAGCCTTCTCCAGATCCACAAAACACATATGGACTGGTTGGGCAAACTCCCATGAACCCTCGAGCACCCGATGGAGGGTATAGAGCTGGTCCAGTGTTCCACGACCGGGACGAAAACCACTCTGCTCCTCCTGAATCCGAGGTTCGACTATCGGTCGGATTCTCCTCTCCAGTACCTTGGAATAGACCTTACCCGGGAGGCTGAGGAGTGTGATCCCTCTGTAGTTGGAACAGACCCTCCGGTCCCCCTTCTTGAACAGAGGGACCACCACCCCGGTCTGCCAGTCCAGAGGCACGGTCCCCGAACGCCACGCGATGTTGCAGAGACGTGTCAACCAAGACAGTCCTACAACATCCAGATACTTCAGGTACTCAGGGCGGATCTCATCCACCCCCGGAGCCCTGCCACCGAGGAGTTTGCGAACAACCTCAGTGACTTCAGCTTGGGTGATGGATGAGCCAGCCACCGAGTCCCCGGTCTCCACTTCCTCTTCGGAAGACGTGACTGAGGGATTAAGGAGATCCTCAAAGTATTCCTTCCACCGTCCGACGACATCCCCAGTTGAGGTCAGCAGGCCTCCACCCGCACCGTAAACGGTGTTGGTGAGACACTGCTTCCCCCTCCTGAGGCGCCGGACGGTTTTCCAGAATTTCTTTGGTGCCGACCGATAGTCCTCCTCCATGGCCTCCCCGAACTCCTCCCAGGCCCGGGTTTTTGCCTCTGCGACAGCACGAGCCGCGGCTCGCTTGGCCTGCCGATACCCGTCGATGACCTCCGGAGACCTACAAGCCAGAGTGGCCTGATAGGCCTCCTTCTTCAGTCTGACGGCATCCCTTACTTCCGGTGTCCACCACCGGGTTCGGGGGTTGCCGCCACGACAGGCACCGGAGACCTTGCGACCACAGCTCCGAGCAGCCGCATCAACAATGGAGGCGGAGAACATGGTCCACTCGGACTCAATGTCCCCAACCTCCCCCGGGACATGGGAGAAGCTCTCCCGGAGGTGCGAGTTGAATACCCTACTGACAGAGGGCTCCACTAGACGTTCCCAACAGACCCTCACAATGCGCTTGGGTCTGCCAAGTCTGTCTGGCTTCCTCCTCCGCCAGCGGATCCAACTCACCACCAGGTGGTGATCGGTTGACAACTCTGCCCCTCTCTTCACCCGAGTGTCCAAGACACGCGGCCGGAGGTCTGATGACACGACAACAAAGTCGATCATTGACCTCCGGCCTAGGGTGTCCTGGTGCCATGTGCACTGATGGACACCCTTGTGCTTGAACATGGTGTTCGTTATGGACAATCCGTGGCTAGCACAGAAGTCCAATAACTGAACACCGCTCGGGTTCAGATCGGGGAAGCCGTTCTTCCCGATCACCCCTCTCCAGGTGTCACTGTCATTGCCCACGTGGGCGTTGAAGTCCCCCAGTAGAACAACGGAGTCCCCGGTCGGTGCACTGTCCAGTACCCCTCCCAAGGACTCCAAGAAGGCCGGGTATTCTGCACTGCTGTTCGGCCCGTAGGCCGCCACAACAGTGAGAGACCTGTCCCCCACCCGAAGGCGGAGGGACGCGACCCTCTCGTTCACCGGGGTAAACTCCAACACGTGGCGGCTGAGCTGAGGGGCTATCAGCAAGCCCACACCAGCCCGCCGCCTCTCCCCGCGGGCAACACCAGAGAAGTGGAGCGTCCAGCCCCTCTCGAGGAGATGGGTTCCAGAGCCCAAACTGTGCGTGGAGGTGAGGCCGACTATATCTAGTCGGTATCGCTCAACCTCCCGCACAAGCTCAGGCTCTTTCCCCCCCAGCGAGGTGACATTCCATGTCCCCAGAGTTAGTCTCTGTGTCTGGAGATCTGGTCGCCGAGGCCCCTGCCGTCGACTGCCGCCCAGATCTCTCTGCACCGGCCCCTTATGGATCCTCCTGCGGGTGGTGGGCCCACGGGAGGGCGGCCCCACGTCGCTCTTTCGGGCTGTGCCCGGCCGGGCCCCGTGGGGTAAGACCCGGCCACCAGGCGCTCGCCATGGAGCACCCATCCCAGGCCTGGCTCCAGGATGGGGCCCCGGTGACGCCGATCCGGGCGACGTAAACGGCCTTGTTCGTGTCGTCGTCATAAGAGGCTTCTGAACCGATCTTTGTCTGACCCGTCACCTAGGACCTGTTTGCCTTGGGAGACCCTACCAGGGGCATGAAGCCCCCGACAACATAGCTCCCGGGATCATTCGGGCACTCAAACCCCTCCACCACGTTAAGGTGTCGGTTCAAGGAGAGGTGTTTTCACACAGTCATGTTTTATTATGGTCTTTTTTTTTTAAAAATAAAACATGACTGTGTTTTCACACAGTCATGTTTTATTTTAAAAAGACCATAATGTGCCAAAGCATGAGTAATTCTAATAATGACGTGTGCCATCTCCTTGTGTTTGTGATCCAAAATTCTAGTGTTCAAAGATACTTCCCACTCACTCCAATCACAGATATTTTAATTTCTAGGCCATGGAGGGGGATATTAGTCATATCATCCTGTTTTCAGTTAACTTCCTTCACAGATTTCAGGCTTGAGCGTTCATCAGAATCATAATTCTTCATTCATTGCCAAGGGGAAATTATTTTTGCAACGGAATCACATTTGGATGAAACATATTTTTGATGATGATTATTTTGGGATTCTTTGTTAAATTGTGTCGTCATAAAGCCCAGTTGGAAAGCTCACAAACTCACAATGCATGTTATGCATTTATGTTTTTATATATGTATTTATTGAAAATGTTATGATCAAACATA
This sequence comes from Eucyclogobius newberryi, assembly GCF_026437365.1. NCBI lineage: Eukaryota > Metazoa > Chordata > Actinopteri > Gobiiformes > Gobiidae > Eucyclogobius > Eucyclogobius newberryi. Next base: position 12,549,210 of record NW_027315857.1, on the reverse strand, counting down.
ACTTCAACAATGTGACTGTATTCTGAAGACAGCCAAAAGGAAGAGTATCTGCACCGGAATGCAGTTAATTAAAATTGGTATTCTGAATGTATTGTTGGTTCATGTATTCAGTTACTTCCCAACACTGGTAATCACCCAGATCCTAGTTGCCCCAATTACACAATACGGCTACACAAAACTACCATCCCTGGAAGGAGGATATATATAGTCTTTTAGGCAAAGTATGAACACTGAGTTTAAGGCGTTTCAGTGGTTGATGCTGTTGTAGATGTAGTAGTGGAAGTGGTAGTAGTAGTAGCATTAGTAGTAGTAGCAGTAGTAGTAGTAGCAGTAGTCTATTACTAATAGTTCATTGTATAGGCCTTTGTAGCCAAGAAGACCAAATTGCAGTTCAGTTAGTAGTCAAGTTATTATAAGTAGAAGTTAAACAAATATTTAGTGAGTACATTTAAAGTGATATTTAAATAAGTGATATTCTATAGAGCCTGTACACATGTTACTGGGACACTTGCACAAACGCAGTGTTTTGTATCCACACTCTGTACTCTGTACTCAGACGTTATGTGGTATTTGGCTCCTTACTGTGGCCAACTGGGCCCCCTAGAGGCCCCAAGTGTTATTACACCAACAAAACGCAGTCTCGGCTTGTGTCAAAGTTTACTCCTAAAAACACATTGAGTCACTCGGTAATATTTGTCCATGTGTGATGCATAATCCAGTGTTTTGCCAAATTTAGGCTTGTATAAAAACGAATATATGACACAGGCCTACTTTATTATTGTACAAATAAAACCCGTTTCCTCTCGGTTATGTTAGGACCACCAAACTGTAGGACTGGGAAATATAGGTCTAGTTATTAATAGACACGACGCCTGCAGATCTGACGTGTCTGAGAGACTTCGTTGAACAGATAATTGTAGGCGCTCTCTCTCTACGTCACTCCACGCAACCACGCACCGCGCGGCCGGGGCACGTCCCCGTCATTTCCGATGGTCGCGTTCTTGTCGTCAACATCCTCCGTGGCATCCGTCCGTGACCACAGCGCCTCATCACCGGATCATCACATTTTTACCGACATCATGGACTTCACCATCCGCGCCGCCAACGTGGACGACTGCAAGGACATCGCGCGCATGATCACGGTGAGTCCGCGGCCCCTGAGCGCGTGGGCGTGAAGGGCAAAGTTCACCACGTGCCTGACGCGCTCCCTCGTGGATTGATTATTGTAACATGTTTGAATTGGTTTCCAGGTCAATATAACCGTATTGATAATGTAATTTGTAGTTCAACGACAAATGTCTTTCTTTACAGGAATTGGCAGAGTATGAGAAAGTCACAGACCAAATAAAAATCACACAAAGAGGTATGAATATATATATATATAGTTTTATGTACCTCATTAAGCATTACGTCTTCTTTTTTGTTTGATTTGTTTATAAAGGCCCTTTTTTACCTTTTGTCAAGGTTAAAACAACAACCTAATGTGTCTTTATAAATGAAACAAACAAAGGAACAGATGCATATTGTTGTTGCTGCTTGAGTGTTGAAACTTAACTTTAACCAAATTGTGACCAGATTTGGAGCAGGATGGATTCTCTAAAAATCCGTTTTTCCACGGGATCATTGTTGAGATTCCTGATCAGCACAAAACCAAAGAAGGTGAGTGCCAATGTTGATTGTTGTTCTGCAAAGTGCTGTATCTCTGGAGAAGGTCTCTGTTGTGTAAGTGTGACTCTTATGTAACACTTTTCCATATGCTTGATCTCTCCATTTTGTACCACTTGACTTTTCCCTGTTTCCACAGCCCACCCATGAGTTATCCTAGCCTCTTTGAAGGATGAGTCAAATTGGTCACTGTATAATAAAGCGTGAAAAAATGCACACATGGTTTATTAAGAAAGAAAAACGTAATTCTGTCACCTGGACCAAAGCTTTAGGAGTGAATTCTCCACACATCCAAAGAGCTTCTGCTGTGACGAGTGGCTTTCACTCTGAAATCTGTCAATTAGAGACATCATGAACGACATTTAAAACATTGGAAAAAAAAATCATTCTGACTTAATTTGGAAATAAACCTTTTTTGACAGACTTTGGACTAGATGGGACCCATATTTGTTTTATTTCATTGGATGTCTTGATTTTGTTTGTTTGCTCTGTTATGTTCCAGTAACTGCTTAATTAAGAGGTTAGGAGGAGTTAAGATGGAATTATTCTTAAAAATAATTTATTCATGAATGAATACATTTATTTGAGCATGTTCAAGAGAAAACAATATTAGTAACAATTCTTCAGTACATTTCAACATATATCAAAGAGGAATGGGAAGCAGTATAAATGTTGCAAATCTCACCCCTTTTCCTTACCAAACTACAAATAATAACATCCAATAGTTCATGTGTTATTAAGTGTAGTTCATGTGTTATTAAGTGTAGTTCATGTGTTATTAAGTGTAGTTATTATACAATGTTACTATAACATTTAGAGAATCATTATGTTGTAGTATTGCTTGTACAGGCTGTGGAGTTAGAATATTCTTCCCTTGTCTTGTCTGATTTCCCTCACATATTTTAATTCAAATGCTGCACAATAGACTAAATAACTCCAATAAGGGCCTAACCCAGATGCTACCCTGCTCCTGAAACGTTGCAACACCCAAGACTTAAAAAAAAAGTGGAAAGTTATTCAAATGTGATTGCTTTGAACAGTTTTGACCTGTGCGTTTCACTTTCAGGCCATACAAAGGTGGGCTATGCACTTTATTACTTCTCCTACAGCTCGTGGAGAGGCAGAGCGGTTTATATGGAAGACCTGTATGTGATGCCTGAATTTAGAGGTGCAGTGTTTTTTTTTTCCAAAGCAAATATTTATACAGCCCTGCCAATGATAATTTTGCAGGTTCAGTTAATATTGTGTTCTTCTTTTAGGGAAAGGCATTGGTAAAGCGCTGATGAGTAAAGTTGCACAGGTAAGTGAACAGTTGTTATTAGTTATATCCCATTCGCCTCACAATTTAGACTTTTTATTGCCACTCTTGCTAAACAAAAATGCCAATGTTATTATTTGTAAGTACTCGCTCGGAATGAACTAAATCTGTTCCTTAAATGGCCACCTTGTCCTAATCGTTTTGTATTCTGTTTTGTGTCGTAAAGCTGGGTTTGGCTGCAGGGTGCCAACAGCTGAACTTCACCGTTTTGGAGTGGAACAAGTCTTCGCTGGACTTCTACTTCAGTCAGGGGTGCACTGACGTCACAGTAGAGATGGGATACCACTACATGTGCTGTAAGGGAGAGGCCCTGGAACACCTAGCCCAGCCTTAACCAGGCCAAAACCCAGGCCGAGCAGCCAGGTTTACCCACACAGCACAGGGAAATGGCTCCATCTAGTGGTCAGCTGTAAAAGGACAAGGGCAACGTTCCAACTGCGCACACACGTCACTGTCTAAAGGTGAATACGTGATAATCTTAGTCTACTTTATACAGGTACTAGGGCTGCAACAAGTTAATATTTGTTAGAAATAGTTATCGACTAATTAAGTATTTGAATAATCATTAACTGGTCTATACGCAGACACCAAAACATGCCATGAGCTGAGAGAAGAGGTTTTATTACTCAGACAGTGCCAACATTGTGTTTTGAATGAAAACACAATTTTGTCTGAAAATGTTTTCCACCTGGACGTCCTCAAATGGATTAAGTTCAGATTTATCTGGGTAAATTTAGCAAAATTCTCACATTCATTAGCCTGTTGTGTTCTAAACAACTAATTGATTAATCGAAAGAATAATCGCTAGACTAATCGATATGAAAATAATAGTTAGTTGCAGCCCTACTGTATATGTCGCACAAATGTGTGATTTCATTTTGAACTATTAATACCACTAAAATGAAAGACTAAATATTTTAAGCAATAATCGTATCTGCTCATAAAAATCATGTTTATGAAACAAACTTCATTCCTATTTAAATACATTAATTACATAATACAGTTATGAGATTGGACTGTAGCTGACTCGATGTCTCACGTTTATATTTAAGTCACTTACTGTATTAAAGTAGTGATCAATATTCAACATGCTTTTTTTTCCTATTTTAGCACAAACACATGAATATATAAATGTTCCTTGGTGCACAAAACCCTTGTTATGCAAAAAGAGATATAGACTTTATGGAAAATATGGTTGTTATTGTTGCACAATGCTGTATTTGCACTGCTACATTTATTGGTATAATATTACAATAGACCACAATGGAGTCATTCGGGTTCATTGGACTGGTTTCACAGACTGAATTGAAAATAGCGGTCTTGGATAACTGCTTTTGTCTTTAAACCTGTCTCATTAAACCCAGAATGGCACAAACCCGGTCCGAGCCACTGTTTTAAATCCAGTTTGATTTTTAAAAGAGATCTTTATGTATCATGTCCAGAAAAGTAATCAGAACAGACTGACTGTCTTTTCTCTCACTCTAAACAATAGGAGCCACTGAGACTGTTTGGGAATGCTGGAATCTGTGTGTTGTTTACCAAAAGTAGGAATTGTTCTGTGTTATTTTTCCTCATTATGTTTGAACAAACCGACCTCGCGTTGGAAAACTAAATGTAATTGTCTGCCATGGTCTCTTCCAAAAGTTCCCCGCATGCACATATTTATATTTGTCTTGTTTGAAACGTCAGAAATCAGCATCTCAAGGTTCCCACATGCATTCTTCAAGTGATTTACAGCAAGCAAACCTAAGCTTTCAGAGGTTGGATGCCAGTTTGAACCCAAAATATGGCCAAAAAGTCAACGTGTCGAGCCTTTCTTTGAACCTAGCAATATTTACTTTCAAGTCAATAGTGAGATGTTAATACTAATGTTGTATGTCTTAAATATTTTATTCTCAGGTATATTTTGTTCAAAACTGTGTAGACATATGCCTGGGCCGAGGACAAAAGTTTGCAATGATTATACTGTACAATTTCACTTTCATGAAAGTGAATAATAAGCCTCCATGCCTCGTGTACTTCCTTGTGTGGTGTGTCGGAAACCACTGTTATTAAAACATATCACTGAACAGTATTTAGAGTTTTTGAATTTTTGCTATTTTAAGTTGTAAATGTTTACTTGTTAGTTACACAGAGCTGTTTTCTATCTACTTTGGATATATATTTTCAGTTGCAATTGTGGCTAGACCTCATGCTCTGTATCTAGTTTATTTTGACCACATAATAAACATACAAAAGAATGGTGCTATATATAAAATATATAATAGTATATTACTAGTATATAACAGAACAGAGGAAGTATAATATAAGTATTGATTTTTTTTCCTTTTTCCTTTTATGCCTCACACACTTTGCTTGATGCATCAAAGACTTGAAGTCTGTTTGATCCTCAAACGCAATAATACCGCTACATGTTGTTTTGTGCGCACAGGCGCCACCGTGTGGTCACCGCGGTGTCTTTATTCGTGTTATTCAGAGGGCACATACTTTGAGGCTTGAGCTCAGATGAAATTGTGTGCGAAGCACGGAACGCTCAGGCGCGTTGTCTGTTTGTTGGACTCACTCAGTCTGAGTTTAGCGGCGGCTGCACGCGCTGAGCGCAGCATCACACGAGTCTGGTTGTAGTGCGTGTGTGAGCGGCCTCCCTCAGCTGTTAGAGGAAGAGCACAGAGCTGAGTCAACGAAGCGCGAGGAGAAGGATGCAACAGTTGCATCGTGCACTCCCCGCGCGTCCTGTGCACTCTGCGCGGCTGAAGATGGTGGATTTGGAGCGGACAACATAAGGAGAACTTTCTGTGACAAAGTTCAGTTGTGAAGTAGTTGGCGGTTGTGCGTCTCGCTCAAATGGACACGTACAGTGCTTCTGCGGCTATGGGGATGAAGAAGGACTTTGGTTTGGTGTGCAGCGGCGAGTAGCGGCGCAGTCTGTGCACGCAACATGCATCGGATCGTGCAGAGGAGACGGGTGCGCAAACTGCGCCTCGTCTGGGCTTCTCTGGCGCTCGTGGCACTGTCTTTGGCCGCATGCAGTGCGCTCTTCACGGCGTGGACCTGGCGCCAGACCCGGGACCTCTCTCAGTCCTTTAAAGTCCTGCAGGATCGACTGGAGCAGGTTAGTACCAAAGATAAACAAAATAATCTTCTGGTCAAACACCAAATAGTTTTAACTTTACTGTGCTTTAAGTGTTTGTTGTGCAAGTCTTTAGTGGCTGCGGTTTTGGGATTCTTTGCTTGGGGCCAAAGTGGAAAAATGCTCTTCCACATATGCCCCCTGCACGCACAGTTTTCCTGCCTCACCACTTGGCACTTTTATGGCTCACCAATAAGAGCAGTCAACTCGTGCAGTCAGTGTTATTTTTGTGGTCACCGCTCACCCCGCCATGTTTAATTACTCTGGTGCCAGTTCTGTGGAGGTCTAGGTTTTTATCTCAATTGACTGGAAAACCTCAAATATTTGGCATGTGAGTGTGTTGTACCCAACTGACTGCGCTCAGAGGCTGGGAGTTAAACTGAGGTGGGCCACAGCCTAACTTCATCACACTACATCACGCAGCAGGTATACACTTCTGACCTTCAGCCTTCAACACAGACAGATGACAATAAGATGTGCAACTTTTCACTTTTAACAGGGGCCAGTTAGCTTTAGGGGCCCCATGTGGTTTGGGAGGCTCTAAAATATAGACAGTATTTCAAAAAATCCAGAATGTTTCAGGGACATGTCTTTATTTGTTAAAAAAAGCTACAGTGACCTTGTGGCCCTTAAGTTTAAAGTACTATAGTAGCAATGGTGCCTACGTCACAGCACAGTGTCTTGTACCATGAAGGGCCAATAGGGGGAGTAGTGAGCGACTGTGAAATATTATGTTGGGCTGTATCCAACTGTGGGGCACTTTGTTTGTGGTATTACCTGTGTTATAAACTGCTGTGGGTCACTTCTGTGTGTGACCATATTCTCCACAAACAGTTACTCACATATTGACTTACAGCGCCTGTACATTCTTGGCTATTTAGAATTTAACGTAATAATAATTTCATGTTAATATTGATCTAGCTGCTCTAAATGCCTTTAACACTGGAATGGTAAATAAGACAGAGCAGCCTTTGGCAAACTGTATAATCTCTGGAATTTAAGGTAAGAGCTTCTTTTTAATGTCATAAGCAGTACATACGGACTCTTCAAAGTTGCATCACAAACTAAATTATTTCGCGGAGGCAGCCAAAGAGCTGATGGAAATTCCTCTGGAGTATTTGCAAAGCAGGGTTCCAGTGGAGTTGGGATTAGACGACAGGTTGGCTGCTGTGCTGTTGACAGACCTGCACACATTTGTGCCCTAACACCCTAAACGCCGAGTGTTGATGCTGGAGTCTTTCCCGAGGGGTCCACTCTCCGTCCATTTTGACCCAGAGCCAAGTCCCGATCAGAGCCAGTCAGTCTCGAGACTATACTTGCACAGTAGCAGTGAATGCACTTCTCTTCTTACTTCACATGGGTTTCCTTCGGTCAACTGATGGGCCTCACGCCAAGCAGCCTATATCCTTTCTGGCCCTGACAAAATCCATTTCTTGCAGTAAGAAGTGAGGAATTTGAAACGCTGAAAACATTAGGTGTCGCAACGTCTCTCCTGAGGAAGTTCCTTTTCTGAAGTTGGAGCTGCAGCCGGGGCAGGCAGGAGAGTGGAAAAGCTGTTTATGTGACTGGCTGGAAGAGGCCGTCTGGCTCTGTGGGAGCAGTGCCAGCTCAAAGTCATAATAAACCCATCGCACATTTGTTAATAGTGAACTTCTCTCTGTCTTTCAACAGGTTAATACACAGAGGAAGGCCATCGTTCAACTCATTTTGGAGAAGAGAGAGCTGCTGGTCGGCCAGAGGGTCAAGAGAGACGGTATTGCATTTCTGTCCCACACGGCTCTGACCAATCGCGTGTGCCGCGCGGCCCACATCACCAGACACAATACTTATGTGCGCGGTTGTGCTTTTGAGGGAAGAACGTTTAACGCAAACACTGCCCAGTGTTGGTCCACATGCCGCTACGGTCAGCTCCAGCAGCCCACAAACACAGCCCACTGCTAAAAGTCGACACAGGAAAAAGTAGGCAGGAGAATGGCTGTTACAGAAATTACAGGGCTGGCCAGAATGGCCCGGGAACAAAAAAACAGCTGGTGCGCAGTGAGGCTTTGTTGCATGCTTCAGGACAAAGACATTGATTTCTCCTCTCGCCATAAGCACGCCACTTACACTCATATGATTTGTTATGAAAGATATTTGATGACCTGTGATTGTTGTGTATTTATAGCAGCCGCTTGCGTCACGAGATTCTGTGGTTTGTCCAAAAGTGACCTCTTCCAAGTCAGGACAGTTTTTTAAAGTTCCTTCCTATGGAGTCATATTTGAGAAGACAACTTTGACTTCTTAAACTTAGACACTTGAGATGAAACAATAAACATCGTAACGTCCAGTAAAAAAACTCACATTTATTAATTCTAACTTTGTACTGAACCTTGAACCTTGATTTTCTTCTGTCAGGTCCAACAATATAAATGGATATCTAGTTCCTCCAGCACTACAAGGATATTAGTTATGCAATGCAAAAAGCAGTGTGCTGCCCAGTGGTTAATGCTGCAGCTCATTCGCCAGACTCTGTGTGGCCGGCCTCAATGTCATGAGTTTGATTCCTGGCTCTGAGAGTTTGCTGAATGCCCTCCCTGCTCTCATCTATGCTGTCCTGTCTAGAATAGTCTACGGGCCAGACAATTAAAAAAACACGGAAAAAAGCAACTTTTTAAAGTGACTATCAACTATCTTAAGAAATAAAAGGTTTTCCTTCAACGGCTCTGCTATCCAGAGCTGACAAAAGGATTTATTAGGAGTATTCGTGTTCTGACATCCTGCAGGTATTTCAGCAGAAAGTGATAGCTGAGCTAGTCTTCCAAAACGCATTAAGCAGCCCGCGGCTATCACTGGAAAGAAAGTGCTTTTTCCAGTGAGTGGAAAGTTGACCGCTCGTGCAGGACACTGCTGTTATGTTCTCCTGATGACTGACAGCTTGATTCAGGAAAGTCTGGCCGGCCCGGGGGCTTTAGCTCGCCCAGAGCAGATCCTGAGCTTGGGGTCACCCACCTGTGAGTTATTTTAGCAGGGGCTTAATATTCCTACAACTGTGGAGACCCGGTGTTTGGCCGCTCTGTCTCCAAACATAAAGTATGTATTTCACAGTTCATACATACAGTGTTTGGGTTATATTTGTCTTTTAATGACTCCCCTGAGGCCTGAATGCATGGCTAAAATAAACCGTGGTGGGTAACAGGAGTACACATTTTCCAGCGCCGTCTTTAGGTCTTTATTTATTGTAGTTTGCTTCACTTTTGTCCTAATCGACTCCCGGCTCGGCCAAAGACCTCTCGTTTCCGGCACTTCATTTTTCTCCTTTTGCAGTAGTTTTTGCTTTGCTGCTCATCCTAAGCCATTAGTATCAGCCTATTAGTAAATAAGGATCACATTAAGGGCCAAACATCTAAGATCCCACTAAGCATTTGTTTTGTCTTCTGTCTCTTCTCTCTGCCCTCTCTCCATCTTCTCTCACTTCCGCTGCGATGTGTATTTTCTACATGACGGCCACCAGCTGGCACTAAGATTAGCCCCCACAGGAAAGAGAGAGCCACACGCTTTTGGACTGAAAATAACATTTTGAGGAAATATATTGAAGCACGTGAAAGGAAATCCTTGCCTGTCTGCAAACCGCATTATGAAGCAGCCAGGTCGAGTCGTAATGGCTGCAAATGAACGCAGTATGTTATTAGACAGATACAGATGGGAGTGATTGTTTTATCAAAAAACCACAGACATATTTTCATTGCCTTCATTCAAAGAATTTTTTTATTTTCGCCTTCTGAAGGGGGAGTGCTGCGCGGGAGGAGTGGGAATGGAAAAAAAGCCGCGTCTCATTTTGAAAGTAAGTGGCTTGGCAGATTGCTTACGGTGGTCTCGAGTAGCATCTGCTGAAGTGGTTTCAATCATATGGCCTTATAGAATTGCACTAATAAAATCTTAATTGACTTTCCCCTTTTCTTTCTTTTTTTAAATGGCTCTTCGTCGTCCCACCAGTAACCAAAGTGTCCTCTCAGCAAGGTAAGGCCGGTTGATCACTTGTGGATACATGTGTGTGCACCAGTATTCTAATAACGGAGGTTCTTGCATGGCAGTGGGAGATGGTGGAGTGATTAAAGGCTGGGAGGAGAGGACACTGAATATGACCAAAGCAGTGAGGTACAACAAAGATCTGGGCACCTTCACTGTGGAGAAAGCAGGCGTGTACTTCCTGTTCTGCCAGGTATGTCGGGTATCGGGCTATAAGTGAGAGTCATTTGATTTATAATGTGGATTCTCAATGGATATACCAAAAAAGAATGAAGAAAACTGAAATCATACTTGAAAGAGCAACACAGATTCACATAAAGCTTACTCACAATGAGAAGAGAAAGCTATACTTTTATTTAAGCAAGAGTACTGAGTATAAAATATATTACTTAAGAAGGAGTAAAAATATGGTGTCTGAAAAGTACTCAGAGAAGTATTTGAGTAAGTGCTGTAAATGAGTAAGAATAACGCATACAAATAGTGCTACTCTTTTACCTACCAGTTATTTTCTTACACAATGTTAGTAGCATTTGAGGTCCGTCTTTTATACAAAAGTTAAGTTGTTTTAAACCACAATCCACATCTTCTCTGAATCAGAGCAGGCGATGCCGTGCTGTTATACGTGTTTGTTCAGAAAAGAGGCGTGAGACAGTCATGGACGGGGACAATCGGTACATGGGCTGAACTCAGTCACTTGATTTCACATGTGGATTATTACAATAAAAAGGTCAAGTACAGATTTAAACAACTCAAAAAGTGCAATTAGTCACAAAATCTAACGTAAGTGTTTGGAATTAGTTACTTTCCACCCCTGGTTATGTGTATTTGAATGGATTCAGGACCCATTTTCTCTCTGAAGTAAATGAGTGTGGCAGTGCTAAACTTAAAAAGCAGAGGAACTGTGATCTGGATAGTCTTATTGGCTCTTCAGGGGAAATTACTTCCACTTCTGATTGAGTTAATTATTGCTCCTTTTCTCTACCCTGCCTAAGACGTGTGTGTGGGAAGCAATTAGAGGACTTGGTGTAGTGCATTTCAAAAACATGATCAGGTTTCAGGATACAATATCCAAGAGTTATCCCACGTCTTCTCAAGTTGATGTGAGGTCTGGAGAAAGTCAGAAAAAAGTTCTAGAGTTGAGGTGGCAGCAGTGAGTGGGGTCGCCTCTCCACAGATCTGACCTGTAACTTGATCTGGTGACATCAAAGGTGGTTCAAAATTGCTAATATGCTACCTGGTGATGGGTGGGTGGTGTGGCAGCTCTATGTGCTGCTGGCCACAGCCTTGTGAGTTTGATTCCCAGCTCTGGCAGTTGCCCTTCTCTCATCCCCATTTCGGGCTGGCCTGTCCTGTCCAATAAATCTTATATATCAGATTTTCCTTTGTGCAGAGCACAAAGTGTGACTACTTATTACTAGATTAATTCAGACGGATCAGCGGAAGCCAATACTACTGAGTCCCTCCTTCACAAAGAGCCACGCCAGAAACAGCGTCAGTTTGAACTCAAAGACATTTTATGAGGGCGTTTTAGGAAAAGTAGGCCCTCTTGATTAGGGGTTATTGGTAATTTTGTGCAATTTCTTGACGTCCTAGATAATAAACCCTTTATGTGATGTACCGTTCTCACCGTTCTTAGGTGCTGTTTAATGAGCAGGAGTCTCAGTATGTGAAGCTGGACGTGGTATCAGTGGGTCACAGGCCTCAGAAGCTGCAGTGCATGGAGGGCTACGGGACCACCCCCTCAGCCGGGCCCCATAACTTCCACTTCCTGAAGCCATGCCAAGTGTCCGGGCTGCTGCGGCTGGAGAGGGGCGCCGAGCTGCAGGCCATCACGGGACCCTCCTTCAGACTGCACACTGTGGGCAACCCCTCCGCCTCTCCGCACGTCTTCAGCATCTTCAAAGTCAACTGAGAGTTTACTGAAGGAAAAATGTTGTGGGGAAACTTCTATTGTACGGCAGTTCCTTTTTTGTGGTCACAAATTTTTGGGCCATTGCAAAGTGCTGATGTTAATTTAAAAGGCAAGCCTGCCATTTGTGGAAGTTGTTCTGGACAGTTTCTGGACTGAGCACTGCTGCTTTGGAACTCAATATAGTCTTTGGACAGGTACCAAAGCACAATGGACCAAATGCCTGGATGAATGTCTGAGGGAACAGATGTGATGGAAACTATTCTCTAGATAAGGGCTTCATATGAATCGAGGAGAACACGGATTTTCATCTTAGCCTTTGTATCGTGGTCCATATTGTGCTTACATTCTTTTCATGAGAGAGACTTCAGGCAGTCAAGCTGTGCATGCACCTTCCACTTTGATTTTGTTGAGATAGTGCGCTCACGTCACATCTCAGTCCAGACCCCTCTTTATACTCTTGTGTTTTTTTTACCAAATAGTTGGCACTCCTTCAATGCAATATGTGTGTTTGTGTCCAATGCCTCTCTTTTATCTGAATCATATTTAAAGATATTCAAGAGCTGCTTTCATAACATGGATGTGAATTTGCTGTTTTGCCTGATGTTTGTGATATTTTATGAAAAACAACTTTTATTGAAAAAAAACTTCTTTTGTAAAGAAGGACACTTAGCGTTGATTTAAAGGTACATTATGTAAAATTTAGTCATTCAAAATGTGTTTTCATTATATTTAATCATATTATATTTGTGATATCCTTTAGAGACAATGTTCCCCAAGGCTATAATAGGTACTTACTGGTTCTAGTACTGAGCAGCTGTTTATTCAATCTGTACTGATTTCTGTTTTACATACAAGGGACCAAATGTGTAACATCCAAATAAGCAGAGCCACCACTTAAGACTTCAGACGTCTTGCATAAACATCAGATTGTCATTTATAAAATCTGTTAAGTTACTGAAACTATAGATTGGTCTTTGGTGTGACACTTTCAGAGCCACCGGGGCCACTCCGTGTCTCAGACCAGACGTAGTGCTTCATCATTCACTGTGGTGCTATGCTGATGTTTGTTTGGCTTTGGCTTCCCTCAAAAAGATTGATTATATTTTTAATGTCTCCTTAATATGCTGAAGCTGCTTTCTGTCATATTCCTTCAACACAAACAGTGTGTATTTTGAGCAAAGGGCTGAAGCACTCCCACTCTTGTTTATAAGTAGTTTTGTGGACAGACCACAATGGTTTCTCCTGAGCACTTTACTGCAGCGAAAGGAGTTTTTTAATTAGGGCCAAACTTGAGCCTTTTGAACGGAAAATCTTGGGTGTAGACATTGATTTCCTAATGTTTGCTTGTGTCTTGGTCACACAGCCTCGTGCCCTATTTCTCCATCAGCACTGAGCAGACCGCAGTGTGTCCCGCTCACTGGCAGCTGGCTACATTTTCACTTCCTGAATTTGACCCTGAAGCACATAGCTCAGAGTCTTTGAGGAAAAAGCGTGGCTGCTCTCCCTCCTCCCCAGCCACTCACACTTTCACACACTTCTGCTCCTATTCCTGTTTGTTGAAATGTCAACCTTTATTGCATTTTGTAAAGTCTTGTAAAAATGTTTTTATATAATGATGTACGAAATGCCAGATTTCTTTTTTACCTTTTTAAAGCACATTTACAATAAACTAAATATTCTTACCGGTTGGGTCTAATGTTTATGCTGTATTCGAGACCATCTGCTTGGAAGAGTTGATTATTCAATAGTGATTGGACCTTTAATTTGATCTGTTCTTCCATAATCACCATGGCCCACACTAAATAAATTGAATGAATCTGTAAAATGACACAGAATGAATTCACAAAAATACTGGATGACATATTCTGTATCACCATGATTCACAAACCATCTGCTCTGGACAGCGGAGCACCGAGCGAAGGCAAAGGCGTCGAGTTACAGTCATCTCAGCCTCCCATCATGACGAGAATCTACCTCCGCCGTCGTCGTGGGAACAGATGGATGACACGTACAGGCATACGGCAGTGTTTTGTTTGAAATAATATCTCAAGATCTAAGCATTTTCTATCATTACGGATTGTTACTGCGGATAATAAAATGACTGCTTGCTGTGGATAAAGGCAATTTGGGAATCGGCTTGTGATGCGCAAGTTAAACAAAATAAAATGAATTAAACTAATGCTATTAAGCCTGTTGATATCCAAAACAAGCATAGTTTAAAGCTGAGTCATGGTTTCGTGCCAAACAGTAGCTCTTTTAAGTCATCAACAAGTCGCTTTCTTCATGAGCAGTTGGATTTCTCCTCTTCACTGATGCCACCTCTCTGACTTGTTCATCAGTTTAGTGTGGAGAAGATTGTTGTTAATGTGAGTGTTGACATCTGGTCCGAAGTGCCACCAACAGGCCATCTGTCGACTGGGATCAAATGATTTAACCCCTTTTTAAACTATATGGCTTTAGTGGTTAGTCTCTACTTCAATTTAAGTACAGGAAGTTCTGGAGAAAAACAGAAAATCATTGCCTTCATAGAGGTCAAATCTTTAAAGGGCTGGAGGCACAGGTGATTTTTCAGACTTGGAAGGAAAGATGTATAACTAGTGTATATAAAAGATGAAATATCCTATAGATAAATAGCAATAGAATCATTTTTCCTAAGTGCTATTCCTCCTGTGATGACAGATTTGTATATATAAATCATATCGAGCCTACAGTACAAATACTCAAATTGACTTTATTATTCTACGTTAGATTAACATAGCCAGAAGTTCTTTTTTGCAGTTTTGTGATTGACAAATTGTGACATTGTGATTGTGTATTGAAAAGAGGTGACAAAGCCTCAGCATTGATTCATTCAGTTTTATTAAAAACAAAAAAGGAAAATAAAATAAAATAAAAGATGCGTAATTATTGACATGTTTTCACTGATCACTACATACACAGTGACACAAGATACCCCAAAATGAACACAAAATCTTGCCCAGATGACAAGAGGAGTAACATGGAGAAAAAGAACTAAGTGCTTTAGTTTTTGCGATGAAACATTTTAGCTGGGGGGTTGCAACAACCTCGGAAATTGGACTGAATTTCCTGGTTTGAACCGTGCAAAACGCATGGGAATAACTCTTAGACTCAACACTTTTAGTTAAATTAACTCAAACTACACTAGGATTTACACTTGACATCAGGTTCATAAATGAATTTGATGACTTACATTTCCAGCTATGATAATTAAGGCGCTTTTTAATGATAACTGTATAAAATGGGTTTCCAGCCTATAGGATTTTTAAGTATAAGTATACTTGAAATTCAATAAGATACATTTTTGTTTGCTTATAGTAGCCTTTAGGGTTACATAGTTTCATACATGTTATTTGCAAGCCCCAAATCTAAAATGTAAGCAAGAAAAATGTGTAATATCCACTTCTGAAGTTACAGGCCGACTTCTTCGTTCTCTTGGAGTTATAGAACAAACATGGCAAATTTAAGTGCATCCTGTCGCACAGTTACAAAAAATGTCTCTTTTGGTAGAAGCTCTTTCTCAAATAGTAGCAAGGGGAATCAAACAGCAACATCGACGACAACAATACTCAAGAATTGTGTAGGATAAAAACACAAGAGATAATCACAAATGCTTAAATATGCAAAGTATATCACAGGATTGGTAGAAAGTAATAGAAATATGGAAAACATAACACTGAAGAGAGGAGTAGGTTTGATAACACTGACTTACTTATGAAAGGTTATAAACATTCATAGGAGATATTTTCTGAAAAATAGCATTGTCGAGGCTTGGCACGTACGCCTTGCAGCCCCAGAGAAACCTCACAGCTCTGTACAAGAATGAAATTCAAAACGGTGAAGAGTGGAGCGTTGCGGGACGGCAGCAAGAAACCCAAAATTATTACACCTTGCTTATCTATAAGTACCGTTGAAAAAATGCAAAAAGTAGGCGCTGTGCTCGAATACTCCCAAGACTGAGAAATAGCATCTCAGAAAAAATAGACAGTATTAAAACAATTGTAGGCACAGCTGTTATTTTTTATTGTTATTTCACTTTATATTATGTCTAGAGCATGCTTCAAGGGATGGAGAAATTATGCGTTTTCATGCAGTTTCCTGTCGAGTCGTAAGGAAAGACGTTTGTGAGTAGGCGAGGTTAGTACTGTAAATAGCATCCTTAGAGAAACGCCAAGCCCGTTTTGGAGGCCTTGGTCGTCATGAGGAGTCTTGGTTTGAGGCAGAAAATAGTCACAAGAATCTGATGGACTGTATGCGCGGACAGTAAGTGCACGTGTGCGTGGGAATACTGTGTGTTTCATGGAGGAGTACCAGTTAGTGCTAAAAAAAAAGAGAGAGAGAGAGAGATTGTTTCCCAAATCTACAGCTCTGTAAAAGTGGCTATAGGAGCTAGTACAATCAAAATAAGGTACGGCCTCTTTCAGTCAATGGGTCAAACGCTGCGTGGGGGCGGGGTCTAGTCGTCGATGCAGATGACCTCGCCGCTGCGCTGCTCCCGTCGGTTGATGAGGAGTTCGGCCTCGCGCTCCTTCTTCACAGACATGGGAGGCCCGTTCAACACTGCGGGACGACAAACAAACAGCAGATTTTAGTTTGGCCCGTCCAACTTTCTGCTTCCACTTTAGGGAATGTATGCTCTATAAAATAAGTGTGGAACGGCGATACATCTGCCCACTGTCTCTCCATATGTTCGTAACAAGATCCAGTTGCAAGTGTTATTCGGTGATGTCATTATTACTGTTGGATGTTGGGTCAAAGTAAAATTATATTACACCACTTTAAGGAACACTTGTATGTAGTGACACTGTGATGCTAAGATTAAGAATGCACAAATAAGTTGGGAACTACATCCTAAAATGCTAGCTATTTGCTTCAAAACAATTTTGACAATTTTTATAAAGTTACATTAAAGGCAATATATTGTGCTTTTTTACTTGGAGTACTTGGAATTGAACTACAATAAAAGTAGATATTAATTTTACGTTTTTTTCTTTGTAAAATGGCGCAATATTGATCTAAAATGACTAAAAACTTAATAAATTGACTTTCTGTTCAAAACTGCAGAACTGATAAGCCCCGCCTCTTCATAGTGACATAACAAGCAGTGGAATGTCATTTATATGTTTTCATTTTTAATATGTGGCTACTTGACGTTTTAGAACCCAACCCATGTATCACTCACCAATATTTCTCATACTCGCTACTAAGTAGAGGGATGTGGGCGGGGATAGGGGGTAAGTGGAAACATTTTCCTCAGTTGCAGTTAAATGCAGGATTACTGGGAAAAATGCAACTTTGAGAAAAACTAATGAAATAAAAATGAATAAAAAGCTCATTAAAGATGATTTTGCATTCTATTTCCTCCTTTAAGTTGAAGGTAAATACAATTTGAATTGATAATGCAGTGTTCTGTTCCTACACAACATAAACAATATACTTTGCACTACAGAAAAAACCCAATAATGAAATTAAACCAATTCCTAAAAGCATAATAAGACAGTTCAGAAAAAGTGCTGGAAAGTCACAAAGAGATATAAAACTGTAGATTTAAGTCAGTGTCTTCTGGTGTTTCATTTCAGAGGTGACTTTAAAGAGAATCTAACTCAAACATATCAGATCAAGATGTGGCTCACAATAAATAAGATTTACAGTTTTAGTCTAATATTCTTTGATCCATTGAGACCAGGAGGATCAAAACTGTCTTTGAGGTGGCCATCTTTGTGTTTGGCTCTCTGTTTTGGCAGTAAGAAGTAAAGACATGGTTTTAAGATGTATTTCAGACTAGTTCTGCTTGATTATATAAAAGAATAAATCAAAGTCACAATTTAAATCATGATCATTTCAAACTATTATTTATGGACAGTCAAAAGTTAAACTGTCAGTGATTTATGTGACTTTAGATAGTACAACCACCGATATAACTAGAAACCGAATATAATGAATTGTTTTTTGAATTGCACATGTTTCTGTAATCGCAATTAAAAATGTCCTATATCAGTCCAAAGAAACTGGTTGGGATGGTTGGTTTTGACCAGCACATCGCAAAGTCTCAAATATTTCAACAACCTCCGTCACTGAATTCAGTGTTTAACATCAACATAAAGCTTTAGTCTTTGTCCAGTGTTTCTGATGTTATCATTAACATCTGTTAACGAGGCTTGCCGCTCGACTATTTAGGGAAACTGTACAGACAGAACAAAAATATTTGAGAATACTAAATAAAGACAAGTCACTGGGATAGGCTCCAGTCACCCGCGACCCCAAAAGGGAACAAGCGGTAGAAAATGGATAGATGGATGGATGGACATACTCTTACTTAAGCCTTCATTTCTGTTGCAAATTGGATTTTTGGAAAGGGGTCGGGGAACTGCTATAACATCCACTAAAACATGATAGAAAAACTAGAAGCACTTGGTGAGAGACCTCCTAGGCGCTGGCCCTATCTCGCAACATGTATTCATTATGACCAGTGCACACACCGAGACGCAACATTCCCCACCAAAAACCCACAAGACAACATATTTAGCCGCATCAAAAGTAATCAAAAGATAAAGCAACGACTTGCAATCAAATAAAAAATGATGTTGTATATTTTTTAATGAGAAACCAGGCATAAAATATTTCATAATTACATACAGTGTCTTATGTACATTAAGTGCCATCTGTAGCTACTATAAACAAAAATTGGACTTGAACTGACGATCCCTAGTGTGTGCCAGCGGTTATCACAGACGCTCAGTATAATTCAACTTCTTGGTACGAGTCGGCAACGGGACAGTGAAGGATTAGATGTTCCCTTGTCTGCGCAGTGTAGTGTGAATCTGTAGAAGGGAGTGGAGCAGGCCAACTTCTTTTCAAAACAAAGCCAAGAATAGACACTCAGCGTACTTCTTTCGCCAGTGCCAGGGGAGAAAATAAACTGCCGTAACACCCCCGCGCCGATCAAGACGCGCGATAAGAGCCGTGTTAAGCTGAAGACATCCACCGCTGCCTGTGTGCACTTCCAGAGCCAAAGGAGGGGGGAACTGCTGTTGGGAAAACATATGGCTCTGGGCCAGCGGAGGCCAGCACAAGGGATGGAGAGGAGGGAGGAGAGAGGTAGAGTGAGTGGGTCTGATAAAAGCCAAACAACCCGAGGTGAAAGAGCAGGCCGTTTACATGAGGAGATTTCACCGGACACAAAAGGATTAAACAGTAATATTGAATAATGTATGGAGTTTATGTAGCAACCATGTAAGTGTTTGAATCAATCGCTGGATATATTAGTCAGACCTGAATAGGGAGTTAATGGGAAATACTGTAAACAATGATTTATGAAATGCTTCTACAAAGTGTGGTCATGATACTAACATTGTGCTCGATACTAAGAATAGGCTCGATACTCGATAATACCAATTTTAATGCCACAATTTAAACCAAAAACCAAAATGTTCTTTTTTTAAGACAATAGACTGTTATTTTCAAAACAAAATCATAATACTTTCTTCCTGTTACCATGTGGTCTTATTTCTGATTAAGCTAAAGATAATTCTAAACATGTTCGGGAAAGATCACATTTTGTCAGTATCGATACTTCTAATTGGATACTACGTTTAGAATTGATTAGTATCTAATTTTCTAAACTTTTATTGAATGAACATCACACGCCAGAAAGTAATTTTAAATAAGCTGCTTTGTCATTAGCGGCTGATTTTATCACAACTCTTGAACTCTTTTATTGCTTTTAAGATGTAAATGAAAACATCTGCCATTTCTGAAAGATTACACTTTAATTGCATATAATTGCGGGGTTCAGATCTTGATTACATTTTGATATTCTATTGATTAAACTTATTTGTCTGTGAATTTGGTCAAGGCTGCAGCGCTCACCCTTCAAAAGCATTTCCACCAGGCCATTCCTAACAGCTAATCTAAAATAGCAGAGGCTGTATGCAAAGCTTTAGATTCTTCTCCACTGTTCAGGGGCACGTTCTCTAGCCGCCATGGAAACGCCATCTCAAAGACTCCAGGCTTATTATGAACAGATCGTCTGGCTCGGCTGAACCAGTGACATTTTATATGAAGTGAAGCTTAAAAAGGCTGTCATCAGTTCTGAGCATCAGTCTCAGAACATGAGGCATTGGCCCTGGCTGTAAGAAGGCATTTGAGGTTACAATTGAAGATTGTAAAAATCACGTGTGTTATGCCAGAAACACTAAAACATGTTTTAATTTTACTCGAAGGACAAATATAGTGTCTCATTGTGCTGAAGAGTGAGGCTCGTCTCCTCTTTTAATACCAGTCCCTTGATCTCTTCACAGTTGTACAGGACATTTTAGTGCTATATTTATTTTATGGTCCCATTTCCATCTGGCAGTGCTAGTGCTTACAGTAACACTTTAATCCAGTCATTTACAGACAGCTCTCTGTAACACTCCAGAGTTTGACAAAGCAGTTCAAGTCTATAACAGGAGTCAGTGTTTGGTTTGTTTTCTCTGCTGTAGGTCCGGGCTGTCTGATAGAGCTGAACACTGCCATCTTGGCAGAAAACACTGCATTTTTGCATTTACTGAGAGGCTTTGTGTGAGTGTCAATGCCAAGACCTTTCATCAGGAACAACCTTGTGAGTCTGAACTGTCAACCACCTCAGGACCTCAAACAGCACAGTCTCATGAGGTAGACCATACAACCGTACAATGTACTTATTAATATATGTGAGGGAAATGATCAGGATTGTTCAAGCTAAAGTTACAATATGACTGCTTTTCTAACTAACATACATTTTCATCATGATGAAAGGTTGGTCTATTTGAGTTTTAGGAACCCCTATAGATAACTTTATACCAATGCATGGAGTGGCAAAGCCATGTCTGCAGTTAAACTACAACTTGCCAATGACCTATTACTCTAGATGGAAATATTGGCTTCTAGACAAATGTCAAGAGGAAGTACAACACAATTTAGTTTAGGTAGAGGCAAGCTGCCTTATTTGACTTGTAGAACCTATGCCTTTGGCCAGTTTAGACATCTCTATGGTCTCTATAAGGTTATATTCAATTTGAAGATGAATTCTCCTAAATCTTACATTTATACTTAATCTTATATGGACAAGATTTCATGACATAAAAAGTTTAAAAGGGAAGACATTATGTCTTGGAAACATGTTGTTGAAATGTTAAACCCTGCATATTTCCACCAAACCAAACATGCACAAAATAAACATCAGATCAAGACACGTACTGCACACCGTCACCGCCGGCCGCACTACGACCACACATCCTTGGACTTCACATCCTTCAAGCTTAAAGGGAAATACCACAGAGCAGCAGCTACAAAACATTCATTATCCTTAAAAATGTTTGGACTGTGAACCTAATCTGCCTTTTCTCTCTCTCAAAAAAAAAAGTAGGAAACAGAGGATTTGGTTCTACTGCGACTGTGGGATGTCACTCTGATGTACAGCTCCACAGTGTGCACGCCGGGCTGGAAAAGAGACGGAAAAAAAAGTACCCTGACAGAGTCCAGAGTGTTTTATTTTCTCGGCAATCGGGGGGACATTTTCCAGCGTGGAATCCATCACGCTGTCACAATAAAGAAGCTGGAGAAGTCTGGACAAAGATATCTCTTCAAAGTCTTCTTCTTGGAGAGCGCTGGGACAGAGCATTAATTATGTGCCGGCAACTTTGGAGGAATTAGTGGATTATAAAAGACCAATACTCGTCTGCGTTCTTTGGTCCAGTGATATTCCCCTTTAAGCTCCCTGAATAAAGTGCTGTAGTTTTATGCTTTGAATACATCACTGGTATAAATGCTACAGATGTTGTGTTTAAAGATGCACTGCGTAACTTTTACGGTAGAAGGTACGCCACCTGCTGGTCTCCGTAGAGATGTTATTGCTTTGCCTGGCATTAAACGCATTTCTTTTGCTTTGTTTTTTGCATGCATTCTTACTGTGAGCAGGGGTCACTTTCCACAGATCTGACCTGTAACTAGGAATGTAAAGTTAATGTGGATAATTCTAATTATACAGGTCATGAAATAATCATAGGAACTTAAATAGAATTATGCAAATTGGGCAGCAACAATGAGTCATTTCTTTTTAATCTCAGCTAAAATAGTAAAAAAAAAATATCTGTGGAATATTCTTGACAAAGCAACAATATATCCAAGGAGTCAAGCGAATGGCGTGCCCTCCACCGCAAACAATACATAGTGCACCTTTAAATCTCTGCTTCAATAATGCCACGGTAAAAGTCATGAAAGAAGAGGCAATGTCACCACTGAGTCGACATAAAAGTGAAATTATTGCAGTTTTTAGGACTTGTGTGAGGTCCCGGTGCACAAACGGCTGCTTGTGTGAGAAAGGGAGAGCCGGAGGAGTGGACAGTGGAGGAATGAGGGAGTGCAGGGTAAAAGCCGGGGACAGCCTTGTTCACCCTGTCAGACCCATGAAGAATTGACCCACTGGGAAATCTCTTTAGAGGGAGAAAAGCCAAAAAGCCTCCGAAAATAGGCAATGGAGAGAATCTTATATTAAAAGTATATTTGGTCAAATTTAAGAGGTGAAGTTGCAATGTTTTTTGTGAAATGAAATGTGTTGCGTTTTCCTTGCTTGGAGGACTTGACAGTAGCTTTGCCCCCCACGCACATCATTAAAGCTTGGGGCCTGTATTTCCCTCCTCTTCCCTCATTCTCCATGCTTTTGATTGCTTGTTTTTTTTTTCTTCCACGGATCAAAGTGCTGCCGCTTCTTTCGCCGATAACTTCCTCCGGCGGCGCTTCTTCTCTTGTCAGCTCTGTTCTCCTTTTATTCCTTACATTCCAGTCGTGTCAAAGTGCTCCATCCTTGAGTCGTTTTTTTTTTATTTACGTTGTCCCGGTACATTCAGGTTTCCATCAAACATGTCCTCCCTTTTTTGAGTTGGCTTTTTGCATGCTCTTACATTCCTGAATTGTCTTGTCAGGGTCTCTTTGGTCGCCCGTTGCGTGGAAGGTTCTCCACAGTGTTGCTAAGGCGGTATTTCACTATGATGCTGTGGACCGTGGACTTGGGCATCTTCAGCTCTAGCCCTATGGCCCCTTCTGACTTGCCGTCCTTCCACAGGTCGACCACGCGCTGCCTCTGCCCCACGTCGTGCTCCTTGGTCTTCGGGCAGACCCCTCCCGAGGACCCGCCGCCGGCTTCTGTGGGGGCAGAGAAGCGGCAGACTGTAGTGGCGAGTCGCAGAGACACTTTAGAGCGCCCCGTAGGGACTTTAGACAGCCTCTCTGGGGAGGTCAGAGGTCAAGGAGTGTGTACACTGCAGATGTGTGGCTCTCGGCGTGGCGTAATGGCGGCTGAAACAGTTTTTCCAAAAGTATAATTCACAAAAATGAAACACATCTAGAAACACAGAATAGTCCTTCATTTGTGAGGTCGGCCTGTTCAAAGTTAAGACATTAGAGCTAAAATAGTAAAAGCACCATGGCCCGGAGCATATTTTTATAGATTTGTTTTGTGTACTCAAGTGCAGTTGAGAACCTCTCCCTGGAGATGGCTGCTAAAGGAGGTCTCTCAATCAGAGTATTTGTTATTGTAACCCCAGAAAATGTCTGTATTTCTGACTCGGCCTTACATGGTCAAGCACCAGCGTGATCCCAATCAAGTCCATAAACGTGGTCTCGTTTGCTGCCAGAGTTCAGGATGCTAACCTCCTCACAGAGAGGCCCCTCAAAGTGAATTCAATGGACACGCGACTATTTCGGAGCGGCTCAACCCAAACCTCGGCCGCCTTGCAAGTCACAACATGGCGTTTACACAACCAAACTCTTTCTGTGGTTTCTCTTCCTCTCAAAATACTTTCGCCACCAAGTCCGAATGTTTTCTTGGCATGGCCAGACTCAGACAGGCTGAGCATAATGACATTTTCAGAGATAGGCCCAGGCTTTCCAAAATGCAATGTCTTTGACAGATGTTTCGGTCTACAATTACATAAATCACGATAGAGCTAGGGGGGCCATCGCTGCACTGGGAGAGCTGACTGCTGTGGTTTCAGGGTAAAGCTATTGGGGAATATCGGGTTTTACTAGTTATCTCTGCAATATCTCTGCTATCTAAACATCTGCAAACACTGACACACAATTACAGGCTGTTGACCAAGTAACTGTAAGAAAATAAATTGTATTGGAGCTTTGACAGACCACAGAGGCAAAGAACAGAAAAAAGGAATGACCTCTGAATAATTAGTAGGATTTACCATAACAAGAAAAAGTAACAGTAGCGCTCCACACGAGAAAAGAGCCATGATAAAGCAAGCATGAGGTAGACAGGTTTCATAGGCCTCCAGACAGCACTTTACTCTTGCACAATGTGTCTGTGTTATGTGCTGTGCGAGTTTAGAAGTTGGACATGTAACGAGATGAAGCCGAAACGCACCGGAGCGGTTTGTGTTGGATTTTGGTAATGTCTATTTCAGGTGTTTATCTGGCAGCCACTTCAGAGCGTCCACTGCAGATGGTTTTCCTGATTATGGTGTTTCTC
The DNA here is from genome assembly GCF_026437365.1 of Eucyclogobius newberryi. Lineage (NCBI taxonomy): Eukaryota > Metazoa > Chordata > Actinopteri > Gobiiformes > Gobiidae > Eucyclogobius > Eucyclogobius newberryi. Next base: position 12,524,663 of record NW_027315857.1, on the reverse strand, counting down.
TGGACTTTGAGGTTTTCACAACTAAGCTGCTGCAGGAGCTGGAAGTGTCGACCTGAGGTGTTTAAATAAGGCTACTTTGCAGGCTGTCAGGTAAATCCATTCCCCACACGTCTGGCTATTAAAATGAAACCTAAGCACTTTTAATACGACATTTCCATTGACTGTCTTTCACCCTTTGTTTCTCCACAACAATATGACCATATAAAGGCGAAAAGACTTGGGTTTATATCTTCAAAAAGAAGAAACAATTTGGATTGATTTAGCCCATGATCACATGCCAAGTAATCAAGTCCAGACAGTTTTCCTCTGTGTACTGTCAAATGTAATGAACACTCACGATGGCAAACTGACTGACATGCAGCTCCCAAACTATTCAAGGCTACTGGTTGGTACTCTTTTTCAAGCCATTGCTGCTTCTAAAAGGTTGACCTTAAAGTGTACACATTTTGAAACCACACATACTCCTGAAAAAGTACTTTGCGTTCTACTACAGATGACTACACTTTTTTAGATATGTCGTCAGTGGTGATCTAATGTAATGCTGTTGGATATTATTAGGCGTTTAGCATTCCTTTCAGTTTCTCTAATTAAAAAGTAACAATAAATAAATATAGTGATTAAAAACTGTGACTGGATTTATGGTACCCAACAGAGGAATCAAAGCCTTTGACCTACCGTGCCAAAGCTCGGAAACAGTTGACTTTTACTCAGCTGCCAATGCTATTGCTACGCTATTATGGGTAGACGTAATAGGCCTAGACAGATTGATTTTAGGTAATGCATCTTTGAAGATCAAACAGCAAATCTGAGAATTACTAACATTAAAATGTCCTTTCCAAAATAAATTATTGTAAAATCGTACAGATCCTAACCATAATGACAGTGTGATTTATATGGATAACTTCCTTTCAATCATGGTTCTAGCAGGCCCGCTTATTTTTATTAAAAGATATTTCAACACTAGAATATCACATTCAATACTTACTATTCAAATGATGGGTCAAACTCTATGCACTCATAAATCAGTTCTGCTACTAGACACAGTAATAGTTATCCACCATAAGTCTTTAGAAGAAAAACATAAATCTACAGCTGTCAAATGCCAAGAAACTCCAACACCTCTCATTTTGTTATGTTTGAATGATTGTGTTGGTAGAACATTATACCTACTTGACTTGGCTGTTCAAAAGACATAAACACACAATACAAACAAAGCATATATTTTAGAAACTTCAAAAGTACGCACCCCAGATGTGTGCTGCTTGATGCTGCAGATAAGCGCATTTAGATTTGAAACAAGATTGTCTGCAGAGCTTTCCAATTATTTATGGTCCATAGCCTACTGCCTCTCACTGACCTGATATGAAAGATCCGGGCGGCATCTGGCTGTAGTTGGCCCCTCCGAGGTGCAGGGCGCTGGGGGGTGCGGGGGTGAAAGGTGCTCCGTAGTTTGGGGGGGTCGCGTAGGGTCCGGGAGGAATGGGCTATCACAAAGAGTAGCACTAATTACTTTTTGGAAGTCGAGTGATGTAAACTGGCAGATGAATGTGCCGATTAAGCTGAGCGTTTGGTGACAATATAATACAACATAATGTGCAGTGTTTGTGGTTGGCACCAGGTTTGAACCGGGCGGCGAGAGTGGAGCGAGCACTGACCGGGGCCGTGTGCGTTTCCGTGCCTTTGCTGGCCAGTCGGCTCAGGATGCTCCTCTCGGACATCTGCAGCCGCGCGGCGATGGGTGGGACGCGGGACAGGGTGGCGGGTAGCCGGGTAACGTCAGCCTTCATGTCACTCAGCAGCTCCTCCAACTGGTTCAGCACTGAAACGACAGGCAAGGTTTGTTAGTTTTTGCGCGGTTTGTCCACAAAGTAATGAAAGGGTGCAATAAAGTGACAAAACAAATAAACACATCAAATACAAACATTCACGCTTATCATAAAAAATCAAATAAAGGGAAGAGTTGATAGAAAACATATGCACAACTGAGCAGAATAATTTTGAGCCTGGATTTGAATGATTTGAACATTGTCAAAGTAGAGGCCTGTCTCACATCATCAGGAAGACTTAAAAGCTTCATAAGAACTTCAATGCTCTTTTTTGTTTCTCGTGTGAAATGTTTTTTCTTGTGTGTATTTTCTTAAAATGCTGTGTTTCCACCTGATGCTATATCTTTAATGTATTGTTTAATTCATCTTTAAATAGTTTAACTGGATCTGGTGTCTATACAAAGCCAATTCTATAAAAGAAAGTTGTCAAAGTTGGCATTGTTTCCAGGCAGCAGATACAAAATAAGAAAGAAAAAGAAAAAAGAAAAGTAAACGTTCTCTGCCAAAATTCTAGTGAGCGGCTTTTGATTATTACAGTATATACAATACATTTTTTGGGGGAAGGTGGTTATTTTGTGCTGGAATAAAATACACTGTATCATTACATTCAAATGAGGCAACATGGTTTGCTCAGAATATGTCTCAAAAAAAAAAGTATGTATAAGCATTTTTCCTTTTATCTAATGTTCTATTTCCATACATTTTGTTTCATTATATTTTGGCAAAGAACCATGTCCCCATAATTTATTATTCTGTCTTTCTATCATCATTGCCTTTCATCAAATGTAACACTGATTACAGACTAGTGGAGCCACGCTGCAATTCGATAATGATGTTTATGGACATTTATGAGCTTTAATGTGCAGAAATACAAGCACAGTAGTGTTTGGGCAAGTAATCTTTTCAAACAATACAAGCATGCCAAGACTCGCAGAGGAGCTGGTTAAGACGTATTTTGGAACAATCTCTTAACAGCATGTAAGCTCATCTGAGCTTTGAGGACTGGATTTGGCGTTTTTTGTGGACTTTTGCTGGATTAAATTAAAGGACTTCCGGTTGGGATTTATTTAGAGGTCTATATTTAAGATAAAACAGTTCTAATAATAATTCTACAGCTTCCCTTTGAAGTCACAAGGTACTAGCTAGTGTTCATAATGACTGGCATTAACATTTGCATATATAGATCGTGGAATATTAATATATTTATTTAAGTGTCAGGGCATGTGCTGTAAGGTTCCTGATCTGACTAGGAAGTACCTGCTCCTAAGAAGGACCTTAAAAAAAGGGTGGATCCTTCCCTTACTTCCAACTCTGTGTGAACGTGATCAGATGGGGACTGGTACTTAAAAGTAACCAGAACTGCAAAGCTTCCAACAGGATGAAAACCCAAATGTTTTAGAGAAACATAAGAGGAAATAGATTTGTCTATAACAAAAACAGCACTCCACATTATATGTATTTAAAAAAGAAATGCATACTTATTTAAGGTAAGGTATAGTGTCCATAGAAACATCTGTCTTTGGCATTTGAACCGTCCTTCACTTCCACTAAGAGCATTCATTCTAGGTTTACAGTCAGAAATACACATGTTATGAATCATAACATGTGTATTTTAAAAGGCTGCGTTGATGTTCCAGAATTTGATCACGTTATAATTTTAAGGACAGGGGCCAACGCTATAACAACTCTATGGGAGATGCTCTGTTTTTGAAGGAAATATCCACACATATCATCCACAAATGTTGAACCTAATAATCATTATTTGTTCGGGATTGGTTCCACAAACCTGCCATATTTCCGTAATCTTATGTCTAAAAGTCCTTTCAATTGAATTATGTTTATGGGATTGAATAATGGCACCACTTTTTGCAGCTATTCTAAAAAAAAATTCAACTCCCGTTTATTTATGACATTATTAGAAGACATTGACCTTTTCACTAGTTTTGATTTCATGTGGATTGGCCCAGTAATAGGAGATATAAACCATAAATCCAGTCAAAAGATAACCTGATTTACAGCATTTATTTGAACACCTTGCCTTGAGAAAAATGCTCTGTACACTTCACACTTTATTTCCAGTGTCTGCTGTCATGTCTGACCTTTGTGCAGGACCGCGTTGGCCGGCTTGTTCCCTGACAGAGACTCTTTGCTGAGGTGCTGGTGGGACTCGGCCAGGCACTCCACCTCGGTGAAGCGGGCGTTCAGGGCCATGGCCGGGTGGCTGGGGTCCTGCGTCATGTTCAGGTAAGCCGCCCGCCGCAGCTGCTCCTCAATCACAAGAGCCTGCTCCAACAGCTGAAACAATCACAAGAATTAGACAGATTATTGAAAAAGTTAGTCCATACGTTTAGCACTGCACTTTCTATTTTCAAAATGATTACAATGAGAAGAAATCAGGTGCTAAACAGAAATAATCTACAAAATACGAGTGCCAATTAACTGGGATGACATTATTTATTAGGGATGAGTGATATGTCGGTCCCAATAACAGTATATCAATATTAAAGGGTTTCCTGGGTATCGTATCGACCCAATATCGAACATTTAGCGGATATTTGGTACCAATAGTCATGCCTATCTGCCCCAGTCTCTGCAAAGCCTCAAGACTTGTTCTCAGATTTGTCTTTTTCAAGATTATTCATCATAATCGTGATTATTCAGGTCACAATATAATCGTGTTAAAAGCAACATGTTAGTATTGGATAAACAAATCTATATCGGATCATCCCTATTGTTCGTGTAAGCAAATTTGGGGGTAAGACTTGAATGAGTGGTAACAATTTTGCAATCTCTTAATTTCACTGCTTCTTATACAACACAGACTGATACCTTGAGTGATCCTCTTTAGCTCATCCTTGATCTTTTCTTTAGCAAAACAAGTGAGTGACACAGCAGTAAATACAGTGAATGAGGATGTAGAGGCAGGATCTGAAACATGTTAGCCTCTCAAAAACAGGATGAGCACTGTTTGAGAAATGCAGCTGTCAGCATTACTCATGAGTCAAAATGTAGTTTAAGGGCATTTGTCATCAGTAAGTAGGAAAGGTCATGTAAAATAGTATCCTCGGATCAAGTCTTGTCATGTGTATTTTCAGCTCATTTTTGCCAAGAGTCGTACTTTAAATCGCCGGGCCAGGAACTTGTTCTTCATCTCCAGGAAGTTGCCCTTGTTTGCTTGTGACTTGAAAGGCTCGTTGACGATGGCAAACGGGGCGTCGTTCTGGATGTCCTGCCATCTCGCATATCCATGTCTGGGGCTAGGGTCAAGGGCTAATAACAAATATGACTTTTACAACCAATTTTCAACCAAATAAAGCCTGAAATAGGTTGACTGAAGGCTTCTAGATAGATCATCTTTAATTGTTTTGTAGATGAAAGTAAGAAATTGTTCATTCTCTTTTGAGATTTCGATTTAAAGGTACACTCTTTGATATAAAAAGATGTTTTCAGACGTATTTTAGAGTCTTTATAGTGCAAGTAACAATAACGATGATCAAAATAAAAGTATGATTATTTTTATCATTGATTATTTACAATTAGTAGATTAATTGCACAAGTATTTAGAATGAAAATGTAATACATGTATGTAAAAGATCATTCATTGACATTTTGTTAATTGTAAAATGCAATACTGAGATAGAAATGTCCATTGACTTCCTGTTAAAACCTGCAGCACAAACATCTACTCGCAGCGTTTCAGAGTAGCAAGCAGCAAATTTTGATTTATTTACTGTTTTTTAATGGTGGAAATGGTAACGTCTCATGTTCTAACCAAACATTTTTAGGTCAGATTTTTAGGAATAATCGCGAGTAGGTACAGAGAAGTGGACAGCGATAGGGGATAGGGGAAAACAGGAATTTTCTGAGCACTCAAACCTGAAATGCAGAACAATACAGACGTTTACAATAAACAGGGAACACCGATATACACTGGTCAAAAGGTCATTAAAGTTGATTTTACATAATACAGTACCTCCTTTTTATAGAATCTGAATTTTCTATATCTGTCCTATGATTAGACTATTGCTCATGTTACAGTAAATATTTTTTCTGCTGTGGCTTGAATATCTTAAATGGAAGAAAAAGCCCACATCTGTCTGTTTTGGCTGAGTCTTACGATCTTGTAAACTAGTCAAAACTCTTGACCTTCTCTAAAAAAAACAGCACGGTCATAATTACGGCCATAGTGAGAACAACATGCATTAGACGCGCCGATTCATTGACTTCCAACTGTTAGGTATTTATTGAGCTGTGGTCAGACTTGTTGACTTATTACACTGGGCTTGTAGAAAAATAAACAGAGCGGAGGTCATCGCTCGGGCAACCGCTGTTTAGGATACACCACGATCCCCGCCAGCAGCCAGAAGTCGTGTCGCCGGTGCCAGATCTCGTTCATCTTCCCCGAGGAGATGGCGGCGCGCTCCTCGTTCTGCCAGAGAGTGTGGAGCTCTGAGAGGAGAGAGAAGTGCTTAGCTCATCAAACCTGGCTGCAGGTGTTTCCACTGCACACGCACGCAGCTTTTCTGGGTTGTGATCAAGGAACAGATAGTTCTGGATCAGCGCTCTGGTATGGAGGCTCGCTTAGGCCTTGGCTACGAGCGTAATGTACAAAACGGACCTGCTATTCGTCTTGTTTTTTAATTCAATTTCTTTATCAATAAATCAGTTCTCTGTGGGTACAAAATCAACAGTTATCTGCTACAAATGTCCAGAGCAAAGTGATTGAAAGTGAACCACCTCCACGATAAACTAAATAATAAGTTCTGCCATTTCTGAAGGTATTTGACTTGTCATTAAACTGAGAACTACAAAACTGTAAAGCAAAATGTCTAGAAAACTACTGATCCTGAAAATTAAAGGTTAACTCACCGGTGAATCCCCCATCAGCGATGTTAAACATAAAGCGAGGCCTTTCTGGGGGAGGCTTCCCGTTCCCCTTCGGTAAGTCGTCTTTTGGTGCTTTCACTTCTTTCACAGCATCCCTTTCACCTTTGATCTCTTCTGGGTGGGACAAAAACAATTCTCAGCAATGTATGCTCCTTTTATTAAAATGTTTTGTCTTTAACGGTGCTAAACCTTTTTTTGTGTCTGACGCCTCTGTCTTGGCTTTGGTATCAGCTGCCTCTGTTGTCTCCTCTGGTTTCTCTTTTTCCTTTTCGTCTATTGCTTCTTTTTCTTCATCTAAAAACAATACAAAAATGATTTCTTACATTTTTTGGCCCAGAATATTACTTTACATATTTAATAATGGAGGCGTTTGTATTATATCACATTCCAAAGCTCTGTTTGAATGCCGTTTTACCTGTCTTGTGGTCTTTGACATCCTGTTTTGGAGCAGGTTTAGTGTCACCATCGTTTTCCTCCTGGACTTTTGTCTGCTCGTTTGATGCAGCTTTTGTTTCGTCTTTCTTCTCCACCTCTTTAATTTCGCCTTCTTCATTGCCTTCAAGTTTTTGATTAGGAGATCCAGTGTGTGATGAGTCTTTTGAGGAGACCTACCAAAGCATACAGTATGGGATTATTGTCATAGTTATTATCATGAAAAACCTTTGGTGAAAAAATAACAAAATTAAGGAATTGAAGTACATTTTTCACTGGATACCTTTTACTTCAGTATATTTAAGAGTAGGTTTCAGTACGTTTAAGTTCACTACATTTGTTAACCAGACTGAAGTATTTTCCCTGTGGTGTGAAGGGTTATTTTCAACACATTAATTGGGACATCATATGTAAACGTTTTGAGAAACAAAAATATATGCATATTTCTCACCTCCTCTGCCTCAGCACTTTTGTTGCTCTCTTCTTTGCTTTCGTCCTTTTCTTTCTCCTTGTCTGACATTTCTTCCTCCTTCTTCTTCTCCTCCTCCTCTTTCTCTGCATCTTTTCCATTCTTCTCAGTCTTGTCTAATGGAGCTGGAGTAGCTGCAAATATGTATTAAATACACAAATCAGTAAATCCCAGTTGAATTGTATTGTCCTTAGCTCAGAGCTCCCTCTGCTGGACACAGACATATGACTGTCTGTTCTGTTACCTGGCATTGAAGTGCACGGTGTGTTGTTATAGCTAGCATCTGATGTGGGAGTAGTCGTTTTCATGGCAGGAGAAGAGGCCCGTGAGGAGGATTTGTCCACAGGGATTTCAGGTTTGAGCTCTGGAATACTCCACCTCCCGTTAATGTGCTCAAACTCTTGAATCTGCACGGTAAATAAGAGCAATATAAAATGTTGGCTCCACTGCTGGTCCTAATTGCTTGCTATTAAAGTCACCACCCGCATGTTTTGCAGCTTGGCAGAATATCATTCACTTCATCATGTGGCACAAGTGTGGCATGTTTTAACAAGATGAGCTGTTATGATAATTTCAAATAAACTAGCAACATAATTGCATAAATTACTGGCATCTGGCAGTGGCCATTTAATCTACTATTTGCTTTAAGCAAACAACTTTCTGTTGAGGCATTCAATATGTCATTTAAAGTTAAGTCATGCCCACTGAGAAGGTTATCCAGGATTATTACACTAATACATGCCAGTACTTCATTTAAACAATCTGTCAAAATCAGAACGAGTGTAGGAATGAATATCCTACCAGTCAGTCTACATAATATGAAACACAAGGTGAAACCAGTTTACTTAATCACCAAGGTCTAATTTAAGTAAAAGAAAAGGTCAGCAAATAGCCACTTCAAAGACTGAAATGGTCTGGTCGGATAGAAAGGTGTTGATGAAGTTGTATTTGGTGCATTCAAAAATGGCTTACTCTTGGGCCATTTGTTTAAAAGGAAGCAGTAGTGTGCTTGCCTTCTTTTTGACAAGTGACATGACACCGATCCGCGTGAGGACGGGCTGGCGACAGAGGCCTTCCCTGGGAACACCGTCTGCAAACGTCTCAGCTCCGTCTGCCACTGGCTCGCACAGGTGACGCATGAAGAGCGATACATATGCCCTGGACAACACAAATGTATAGTGTTCATCAATCAAAGTCCTAATCGTTGCGTTATTTGGCTCTTGTAACTCACTTGAATTCTTTCTCAGTTTTTCCCTTCAGATCTCTGACCAGCCACTGAGAGGAGAAGGCGTCCTGAAATGGCATCCCCCAGCGCATCACAGCATTCAGGAAAGCCTTGCGCTGCCGTGTGTTGAAGCCCAGCACCTTCAGACGAACATAATGGCACAATATGCATTTCATTTGAACCCCATTGTTCAGATTTTCATCCATTCCAAGTATGACTGCTTATTACTACTAAAATAAACCCTAATTCAACAGAGACTATTAATGTCATATCCCAATTATCTTGATGATAAATGAGCTTGGATGGTTTGGACTAGCAGATCATATAATAGCTCTGCTGCCATTAAAGTCACACATTATTAGATTGTTAGAGAAAGATCTTGGAGGGCAGGTTTGCCATAAAACATAGTTGACAGGTTGCTGTAGTATCGTAAAAAATGATCTTGATTAGAAAGGATGAACAGACCTCGAGATTGCCTCCTACTCGAGCCAAGAGAGGAGGGAGAGGCTTATCCTTATCGTTACGGAGCTGCCGACGTGACTGCCTCCGACCTGCAAAGATGGATGTCAATTTATATTCTTTTATTTTAATTATAAAAACAAACAGAATAAGACCAGAGTGAAAAGACAAAATAGCAAAAGAGTAGAGCCCAAAGAACAAATGAAAAACTTGAAAGTCAGTCAGGCAGGCATGTGTCCCCCGACTTATCTGTGTTTTATTCTGTAAAAGTCCAAGGTGGGCTAGTGGGATAGTGGGCTCCGTCCCTGTCTTCCATTTTCTTGTTATTGCTTTTTTTTGTTGCAGCCAAAAGTACATTCCACAGGTATCCATCAGTAATTTCCATCGTTGGTGTTTTATGACCAAGATAGACATTTTAAAATGGAATATCAGTATTGAAGACAGCTTGCAGTGCCTTATTGATCTCACTCCAGTATTTATGAATAATAGAACAGTCCCAAAACATATGATAGTGAAGAGCTAATGTGCTTTTTCATTGAGACAATTTCATAACACAATTTCCTTCATTTCCCTATTTATTTCTGATATACGTAATAGAATTGCAATACATTCCCTTCAAGAATTCTGATTTATATGCTTTATTAAAGATATTAAAGAAGGGCAGTATAACTCCTTATTTGTAAATACCTATAAAAGTCCTGTTTCTTTATGGCAAGACTATCAAAATGTTCCAATGTCAATTTAACAAATGTTTTAGGAGCCAATGAATTTAAGTGTCTTAATATTGTAACAGGAAGTGAAGCTAAGGTTCTTTTTTGCAGTTTAGTGGGACATTTTTGCATTTCTGAGATAAATAAAATACTGGTACCTATTATGGCTTTAGTCAGCAACAAAACAAAGGAGTATGTTGCCAAAAAGGTATTTTTACAAGTCCTCCCTTGGCCGTTTCTCTGGAGTAGATGATGGTTGCATGCATTCTTGGCTTCTGTCCTGTAACTCTATGCCAGACAACTATAACAACTAAATCAATATGGCACAGTAATTCAGGCCAGCCAGCTGTCCCTCTTGTTTGATGTTTCTCTCTCTTTCTAATCGCCTCCTTACCTTCTGGTCTGTCGTCAAAGTCCTCATCCTCTTCCTCGGAGCCCACTGAGTACTCGGACTGATTGTCTGAAATGTCAGCGTGCCACTCTGCAACAAGACAGTGGAGAGCTATTGGGCCACTGCCAATCATCCTCACAGCACATTTTCTTAGCAAACTGTGGGGGATCATGGATGTCATAAATCCTAATAGTAAACCAAATGGCTCAAAAGTAAGGCTTGACTTTTAAAACCTTGGCCGCCCGGAAGAATTTTAAACTCTTCTTTTACGACAGACATAATGCTATTACTACACTGTAAGTCAAACGTTAACTCAAAAGCTTTTATACTCCAAATTACTTTTCAAGATTGCCGAGTCCAAACCAAACGGCATCCCTACCTTGATCCTCCTGTGCTGCATCGTTGTAGTTGACAGGCTTGCGGTTTCGTTTGCCTTTTCCCAGTTTGCTCGCCAGGTCTTCTTGTTGCTGCTCGTAGTGATGCCGCAACAGCTTCTCCCAATAATCTGGATCCACGTTTTCCTCCTGTTTGATGATCTCCCGCTCAATTTCTTCGATCTTAGGAACAGAATCATACAGTACGATTACGTCGGTCCTTAAAGGTGCTCTATGTGAAGAATTATCAATACAATAACAACTCCGCTTTTGAACACCAGAGGGCATTTTTTGTGTGAATTTTCTACATCACCATTTGGGGACGCTGTTTTATTTGAAGGTTTGAACTAGGAATAAATCCCCAGGCGGATTTTCTACCACTACACCAGCCAGTACAGGCACAAAAGAAGGAGGCATGACTTCTCATTATCATACAGGGAGCCAAGGGCCATGGAGGACACGTCTTCACACATTTTACATTTTAAGATATAATCCAATCTTTAAATTGTTACAGTAACAGTAAATCAGCTCTGACTGCATATTTGGGAGTTCTACGTGAGCTGGACTTTTCTTTGCTGGTCATATAAAAGTAACTGACAACATACAATAATGTGCCACTGTTCTTACCTTATCCTCCTCTCGGACCATGTACTGGGCCACTTTGAAGGAGCTGAGGTACTCGTTCATGTTCTGAACCTCAGTGTCGTCTGTGGCGTCTTGGCTTCGGTCTAGCAGCCTCTCAATGGCAGTACTATCGTAGTGAATTACATTGCCCTCATCCTCAGCTTTATCTGCAGAGGGTTTCTTCATACCTTGAAGTATATATATATGCATATGTATGTAAAAATATATTTATTAGAAAAAATATTGAAAATAAATTGAGGAAAATCTAAAAGCCAACATAATTGTATAAAAATATTTAAACAAAATAAATATGCTGGACATTAGAATGTGAGGTATTCTCATTGCGATAACATAATAATTCATAGCAAGCTTGTGTTACCTTCTCCTTCATCCTTAAAGAGCTCCTCTGTTCCAAATTTGAGGATGTCGTCAAGTTCCTGTTTGGACATGGAGCCTGCTTTGGAGCCCAGACCTGGCCGCACCACCAGGTGGGTGAGCATCATCTTCCTTTTGGCGACCTGTGTGATGCGCTCCTCCACACTCGCTCGGGTCACAAAGCGGTAGATCATCACCTTGTTGGCCTGTCCAATTCGGTGAGCGCGACTAAATGCCTTTGGAATGAGGAAGGATTATGTCAAGACAACTACTACATCCCATTTATTCATAGTATCGAAACAGTCTTACCTGTATGTCATTGTGAGGGTTCCAATCAGAGTCAAAGATAACGACAGTGTCTGCGGTGGCCAAGTTGATACCTAAACCTCCGGCTCTGGTTGATAGCAAGAAGCAAAACTGACAAGCACCAGGAGCTGGGAGATTTAAAAACGTGTGTTAATTCAACATTACAATAAACCATTACAGTTAAAGTAAAACAAAATAATATCAGTAGAATTTGCAGAGATATCTGTCATTATCCCACCATTAAAACGATCAATGGCCTCTTGTCTCAAAGCTCCTGTGACGCTTCCGTCAATCCTCTCATACTTGTATCCTTCATGGTCTAGAAAGTCTTCCAATAAGTCCAGCATTTTAGTCATCTACAAACAAATAAACACATAATTGTGATGCCTTTTTCTCTACATGTGATGCCCCAAATCAGCTGGAGCCTAGTCTGCAGCTGAGCCCCAAGAACTGTCAAGGGAATAACTGAACATCTGTGGTGAATGGTGGCCATCTGGTGGGTGGGTGTGGTACAACCTGTGGTCACAGATATTTGTGTTTTGGGATTGGGCAGTACCTGAGAGAAAACCAGAACTCGGTGGCCCTGCTCTTTTAGTTTCCTCAACATTTTCTGCATCAGCATGAGTTTCCCAGACGCCTTAACGAGAGCTGACCCCTCATAAGCACCATTGGGAGTTTTTTGGGCTTCCTATAAAAAAGGAAAAAAGACAAGACTATGAAATTTTCAAGTTTTCACCACAGGGTGTCACTGCGACCAATGTTATTCACCCTTAAATGTCAGAGTATCAAAGGTAGTAGCGCAGTAGAGTTGAGCTCACCATGGAAGCACTGGGAAAGAGGTAGGGATGGTTGCAGCACTTCTTTAGGTCCATCATAATGTTGAGCAGGGAGACTTGGTTTCCTCCGCCTTTTGAATTGAGAGCCTCAAAATTCTTGGTCAAAATAAGCTTGTAATATTTCCTTATCACAAAAAAAGACACAATACTCTGTCTGAGTATAGTATATTTTTGATACATAAAGATTACAAATATGTTTTTGGTCTGAGATGCTTTTACTACGGTCTATTAGTAAGACTCTCCCTCCCTCCCCAGTGTCATACTTCTGCATGAAGCTGAGCTCCACTCTGACGATAAGCTCAGTTTTCGCCGGCATGTTCTTGAAGACATCAGCCTTGAGCCGCCGCAGCATGTGAGGTCCGAGCAGGTCGTGAAGCTTCTTGATCTGGTCCTCTTTTGAAATGTCAGCAAACTCTTCAAGGAAGCCGTCGAGATTACTAGAAATAGAGAGTCAAAGGAATGATTTAAAAAACAGCAGTGGCAGATGTGCAGTTGTAAAACAAGGAGCTGGAATATACTTGAAGCGATTGGGGGTGAGGAAGTTAAGCAGGTGAAACAACTCCTCCAGGTTGTTCTGCAGAGGTGTTCCCGTCAACAACAGCTTATGGTTGATTTTATAGTCATTCAGGCGCCTGAAAAACTGTGCAGAACACACATATTATACAAAGGTTAACAATTAAATAAAAAAGTTAACAAAACAATGAATTCATCCTTGTAACACTACCTTTGACTGGTTGTTCTTCAGGCGATGAGCCTCATCCACCACAAGGCAGGCCCAGTCGATTGACTTGAGGGCTGTTTGGTCGATAGTCACTAGTTCATAGGAAGTCAGCAGCACATGGAATTTGATAGGAGCCTCTCTCTGCGGGACGTAAAATAAATGTTATGCAAAGCGTATATGAAAAAAGAGTTCATTAATTCCACATGCCCATATGATTCAAACATATCTAAGCACTCACCCGTACTTTGAATGTCTTTTTTCCTCCTTTGACTACATTATCATCAAAAAAGAACTCATTTTCCCTAATTATTGCTCGACTGTCCTTATCCCCTGTGTATGTGACCACATAAAAGTCGGGGGCCCACATTTCAAACTCTCGCTCCCAGTTGATGATGGTGGAAAGTGGGGCACTTACAAGAAACGGACCCTTTGTATGGCCCTAAAAACAGAGAGAATAGTGAGCATTGCTCCCAGATATTTTGAACAACGTGTTTCTTAGCTTTCTCCGTTTTCAGTACCTCCTTGAAAAGCGAGTAAAGGAAGACAATTGTCTGGATAGTTTTGCCAAGACCCATTTCATCGGCTAGGATGGTGTCTGTGCCCTGAGCCCACGAGAATCGCAACCAGTTCAGACCCTCCAGCTGGTACAGGTGCAAAGTGCCCCCAGTTGATGTGACAAAGTCTGGCTGTTCCTCGTATTTTATTGTTGGCTAAAACAGAACGCGTATTAATTGAAAGGTTGGGTAAATGCTGGCAATTAATTAGCTGTATTTTTCGTAATGCTTTGTACACTTACATCATTGACTGGAGAAGGAATAGAGCCGTCCTCATCCTCTTCATTCTGATTTCTGTTTCTAATTTTCTTGGGCTTGTCTGGGTCATCTTCTTTCGTGATGTTATCCCTATCAGAAAAAGCACAAATGAAGCCTGGAAGACCTAACTCCACCCAATCTTCGTCCACTGCTACACCAGGGCCACCTGCTCTCCAGCCTCAATCAACGCACCCAAATTACTCCTCCTTGTAGCTCGGCGCACCTCCTCTGCTCCCAAGCAGCGCACAGCCTGCCCCATTTAAACCCTCATGCAGTTGGCTCGGTCGCTTTAGACCGTACTGCAACCCACCACCTCCCCTTCTCCTCCTCTGCATCCCTTACATCAGATCTGGGCATTTGTGGCCCTCGGCCTGTTTTAATTCGGCCCCCTCAAGATTTTAGTTTTTATTCTTTAACTTTCTTCTCTATGTAACATGTGTCTGCACTTGTGTCCTTAATAGAGGTTAGATGAAATAAATGAAATAATCGATTCAATACCCTGTATTTCACAAAAAAGTGCTTATGATAAGAATTTGTAACACCAATTAACACACTCTGGCCCCCCACCACTTAACTCGACTCAAATATGGCCCTCAGAGGATAAAGAATTGTCCACCCCTGCCTTACATCGTCCTCACCATCCTCTCTACCCTCTCCTCATATGTACCACAACCAGTCTCCAGGCCCCGGGGGAGACATCTAATACAATTATATTATAGAGCGCCCATAATCGCAATGTCTTCTGCCAGGGTCTGAGCGCCAAAGAACCCACGTAATAAAGCTTGCTAAACGGTCCTTTCTGTGTTTGAGTCTCTCCAAGGTAAAATGAATTAAGAAGAGAAGAACACTTTCTTGTTAGCTCTTTGGGAATATTACATACATACACATACTGTATGCATTACACATATGAAAACAGAGTGACAGGTCGTCAGATGACTTTTTTTTTTTAAATGCTGATTGTGTAAAAATATATGGTGCAATTACAGAGGTAAGTCTTCAGGTCATTTGGTATGAACATTACAGTTGAATCCAAAACTGGGGCTAAAGTCAGTGTATTAACAATTTATTCAAAGTCTTACCTATGTCTCCAATAGGCAGCTTTGTAAATTTCAAAGTCAGGGATATCCATATCATCTCTCTCCCAGGTGCACTGGTCGTACGTCAGATCTCTCCATTTCACCAGGTAGTGGTAGATGGTCTTCTTATCCACACTGGAAGATAGACAAAACAGGTTCAAATAAAGACATTACATACAAATACATACAGTGACAAAGATGTGTTACCTGTGGTTTATGATGCGATGTATGATCATCCATTCTGGCTTGATGCCGTATTTGTAGTATTTATCGTCTAACAAAGCATACTGTGGATCTTTGGCCCTTCTTTTCTCGCTCTTCACTACACCATTCTCGTCCTCAGTTCCTGACCCGTAATCCAGACTTGGTGGCTCGTCCATGTCCGTTTTCCTCTGGTAGTTTCGGTACATCACTGAGTGGAAAATCTCCAGCTGGAGAAATACACCACATAAAAATTGTACAATTAAAGTAAAAGCATTCATGCTGCAGAAGATGTTACAAAAGTGAATACACCGTGCGACAAACATGAAGTATTCAGATCAACTTTATTCATAAACATTAATTAGAGAGTTACACTTAAAGTGTATGGGTTATGCAGTAATAATGCCCATGAGCGTCGTACGTGGCAGGTACAGGTGGATTTTCTCACCTGCAGTTCTGTGATCCATGTGCAGTGCCAGTAGGACAGACCAGCAAACTTCACAAAGAACTCTCTCTCAGGTCGACCTTTCATGGGGGGAGGAGGGGGGGCATCTGGGGGCGCATCCGGAGCAGGAGTTACTGGGATGGGAGGAGGTGGTTCACCCCATCGCCAGTGGAGAATCTTCTGAACACGACCTTTGATAGGTGGACACTAAGAAGACAATAAACATGCAAGCGGAAAAACCTTTTAGTGTAATATTTCACCATGAAACCCCATTGGGTTTCTTTAAAAATGGCAAAATATTAAAAAATGAAATGTGTCAAATTAAAACGAAATACCATAAATGTCACTCTAGTCTAAAAGATAAGATTCAGCTTAGTCATAGTGCTCAATTTATCATACATAAAAAAGTATTCCCTGTCCCTAAACCCCATTCTGAAAAGAGAGAACCAAATGATATCTGCTTCCATCATAAATCCATTAGAATCACATGAATTCTACATTAGGGAGCTTTAAGTATCACTAAATTAGTCCCAGTGAAGGAAGCACAGTGAGTCCTGAATAGGGCATAAACAATAATGAAATAAAAGAAAGAGGAGCAGCTCACAGTGCATCTGGGACACAGCCACTCCCCATTGGGGATCTCTGGCAGCGGCGGGTTGAGGCAGTGGATGTGGTAAGAAGAGGTGCAAGTGTCACAGCATAACAGTTCACCGCCATCTTTACAAACTCGACAGAACTCCATGTGATCGTCCTCCTCTTCTTCGTTCCCGGTCACCATGCCAACGCTCACCTCCGAAATCACCCGGTCCTCGCTGTCCTCCTCAAAATCCTCAAAATCATCATCCTTAGCCTCCCACTGGATGCCCTCTTTTTCCTGATAAAGCCAAACACAAACAGTAGGTAAGGTCTGTGTGAGAGAATTCAAGCTTTTTACACTAACAGTCGTTTTTACGGTAGGGTAGTGAGCTGGTTTGGATTTGACACATGGGTGGAGGTATGCTGAGATTGGAACGTTATAAACTTGACGATCACAGGGTTAGATTGTGGTGATTCCCAGTGGCAAGTGCGGCAAAAAAAAAGTATTATGTATTTTTGTCATTTTTACATTACAAACCTCTTTAAAGGGGGAATATTATGTGAGCTTGGGTGGGCTTTTAACCATTAAAACTGTGTTCCCTCATCATTAGCTTTCTCAAAGTATTTCAAGCCTATCTTAAGTTATCTGTTCTTTTCTTCTGTATCTAGCTCTGTATCTACCTGCGTTGCATCAATGAAATTTCCCCATGTGGGACAATAAAGGAATATCTTATCTTATCTTATATTGTCCTGCAGGTGAGGCGCGAGTGCTTTTCACCAACCTTTTGTCTCCGCCCACTGCTCTATCCATACCAAGATTGTCACATAGCCATTTTCAACAATACAAACACTGATTACGGTGAAAGGTCACTGTGAAGATGCAGGGCTTCTACCATTATCCATCCATCCATTTTCTACCGCTTGTTCCCTTTCGGGGTCGCGGGTGACTGGAGCCTATCCCAGTGACTTCGGGCCTTAGGCGGGGTACATCCTGGACAGTGGCCAACTCGTCACAGGGCCAACACAGAGACATAGACATTACAGACAGTTCACGCTCACATTCATTCACTAGGGCCAATTTAGAGTCACCAATCTTACCTAACACATGCATGTCTTTGGACGGTGGGAGGAAGCCGGAGAACCATTATCAAAAAGGAAAATAAAGATCTATATGCAAGGGCTGTAGTCCACTAAATAAATTCTCGTTGTACTAAAGAGCTGCCTTGCCAATCAATTAGCTAACTAAAAACGGTGCGTGACATAAACTCTCAGAACTATTGAGTGTTTTTATGTATCCAATCGGACCCGAACTGCACTCACAAGACTAAAATATGCAAAAAACGCGTATTTTTGTGCAAATCGTTTGCTAACTCACTGCTGTTGTCCCATAAAAATCCTTATCATCTAAAATGATTTTACAAAAGTACTAATTTTGAAACACCAACAACCGATTAATCAATTAATCAACGGAAGACATCCAGCCCTACTATATACTGCATGTTACAGTGTAATATTAATTAACTCGAAAAAGAGGCCTAATTCGTCTTCAGTAGATTGAAACTAAACACTTTGTGGCAGCTCCGAAGGGACACAATGATGAAAATAGGTCACAGCATGAGATCATCTTACAACAACAAGGGCATTTTATTTATAGTATAAGTCATAGCCAACTTTTATGAACTAACAGAGATTCAAGAGGATAATCTGCTGTCACATGACTGAGATTTGACAATGCAACAACCAGCCCACTCTATATATTTGACATTCTCAGCAAAAGGAGGTCTGCAGAGAAATTATGCTGGAATGGGTGCTTGTGTTGGTTTTACTTACACAGTGTGGACAGCTCCATTTGCCCTCGGGAGCCTTGTCAAGCTCAGGCTCCAGACAGACAAGATGATAGGCTCGGGGACAAGTGTCACACAAGATGATCTCTCCACCCTGCTGACACACCTCGCAGTAGTCCTGGTGGTCCGTTTCGTAGCCGTCTGCCTCCTCGTCGCCAGGAACTGCGAGCAGGTCTACAATATGTGTGGCGAGCTTGTTTTAATACAACATATTCTCTTTGCCGTAGCTGATAACATACATACGTGCATATGCATAATTGACCTGTGGCTTTATGCTTACTAGTCTTCTTCTTCTTCTTTGCAGGTCGTCCACGCTTGTTCTTTTTGACCCGTCCGGAGCTGTCGGATCGAACCGAGGAACTGTGGACACTAGAGTCCTCCTGCTCAGATTCATCCTCATCCATATCATCACTCTGAAGGAAAAACATTGTAGGTGTGAAAAATACATTTTTATAACAAACCCGTTCAATTATGCGTCTGTAATACTCACAGAGCAACTCCTTTTCCTCTTGGCTCCTATAGGGGATAGCTTGATACGAATGGGTGTCATCTTTTTAGCCTTAGCAAGAGCTTTTTTCTTATCTGGGACACGTGGACTTTTGCTGCGCTTCTTATAGCCTGGCCCTGGAGAATATAACGTAAGGGAAAACATAGAATAAATGAGATTATGTGTATTGTGTACAGCTAAAAATAAAGTTAGATGAATATTGTGTCATAGCAGTAAGGATCTACTTGATTTATTTAATGTCTATAGCAACTAAGATGCTATTTCACAGCATTTACTACCTAATATCTTGGAGGTGTTTGAGCAGTTTACCTTTGCCCTCTTTGGTCTTAGCTTTGCGGATGGGTGGTGGCTGTGGAGGTGGTTCTGGAGAAGCAGTGGCTGCAGAGACCTGCTCGGCAACAGCGATGGCAGCAGCGGCTGCAGCAGCCGCAACAGCAGCAGCGTTTCCTTTGAAGGGATTGTTTGAGCTGAACTCCCTCCATTTGGCCCCCAGAATGGTCATCATCTTTGACATGGGGATCTTCGGATTCTTCTTTGCAATCATTGGCCTGACCATAACAAACATGGTTATTTCAAGAAAATGTGAACTAATTTAAACCTGAATGCTTGACTAATTAGTTCAATGTGAAATCCAAAATAAGCCAGCTTCTGATTAAGATACTGAAGAACTTGTGCAAAAGAGCATAGCACAAAAGTATAATGTTCAAAGATCCCCAAGCTTTTTATCACGACTAATGTGGAATCCCACCCTGCTGAGCCTTTGTGTCACAGTGAGATGCTGTATAGACTGGTATATTTAAAATATGCACTTTGATCTAAATCTTTATCACAAATGTAATGTAATTTAATGTAATGTCCGAGAATTACCGCATGAATTGGCTGAAGGCTTTGTAATTGGTGAGTTCTCTGTAGTCTTCCTCTGTGAAGGTATGATCAACATCCTCCAGACCCCACTCTTTTGCCAATTGGGTTGAGGTTTTCTGCTCAATAGGTTGCTTCAGGACAAAACATGAATAAATCATGATTCATAATATAAAAATACAGATAATTGACGTGGGTAGCAAAAATGTTTACCTTTGTAGTCTCCTCTTGGCTGCTATCCCGGTCTCCATCAACTTTTTTCTTCTTTTTTGTTTTCTTTTCTTTCCTTTCTTTATGTTTCTTCTTTTTCTTTTTCTCTCCGGATCCATAGTCACTGCCTATACTGTCCGAATTGTTCCCAAAGTCCCTGTCTCTTTCTCTGTCTGAGTCTCTTTCTATATCACTGTCCTAGAAAACAGAATACAGGTTCAAACTTTATCATAGGATTCAAAACAACTATCAAAAAAACGATCAAAAAAATAAAAGGATCTCAAACAGACGTACAATCTTTTTTCGCTTTTTTGTTTTAACTGGTTTGCCATCTTTTTCTTTCTTCTTGATGTCTTTTTTTTTCTTCGGACGGCCTTTTTTCTTAGGAACCTCTCTGTCTGATAAATCACACTCATCACCTGAAATGAGTCAAACACGAAAGGGTTAAAAAGAAGGAAGAAAAACAACGTGCCTTGGTGGCTTTGGTGACCTTTGACCACCCCTGAACGATGACACTTGTTCAATTAGATACGGTTGTCAGAATGATAAGTGGATCCAGCAGCGCGTGGCATTACAATGCAACAGGCTTGTACAAGTGGGTTTTTGAAAAAATCCATTCAGTCTTTCAAAATACATATTTCCACTCAGATAAGCAGGCCACGTTATAGGTCAGATCTATGAAAAGGCAAGTCCACTCACAGTAAGTCATTTCAGATCATCATCAGATCTCAAAAACGAAGCAAGGGGTTAGTGCTTGCATGGGAGACCGCTGGGAAAACCAGGTGTGGCTGTAGAGCAAACTATTGTTGTGCCTTTAGACAAGACACCTCACCCGTACGGCCAAGTATGAATCTGGTGTGTGTGTGAGCAGCTGGTGGCGGTCAGAGGGGCCGAGGAGCCTCGCTTCCGTCAGACTGTGGCTACAGTAGAAGCTGTCTGGAGTGAATGAAGTACAGTGTCTGAAAAAGGCCAATTATACTTTTGCAATAAAAACCCCAGTATTTCAATCAATGCACATAGATAACTTAATGAAGTACTGCGAAACAATTAAGAAAAAACAATAAAATCTCCATGGACACAAGCGGGTGGCTCACCCTCCACCAGAAAAGTTAGTCTATAGTGGCCCTTTAGATACAGCCAGACTGCTCAACTTATCACCGCTTTTCTAATATTGTGATATTGTCTGACTGAGCAAAAGAGCAACTAACCAAATTCCCATGGTGCAATATCATAACCTGAGGGAAAGCAATTAAACTTGAAATCTGGCCTGAGTCACAGAGATACACAAGAGGCACCGGAGATTGTTTAAGTGTCGATGATCTTCAGAGAGATGCAGCTTAAAGCAGAGCCCAGATACAGTCTGTTTGCTACAGGCTGCGTTTTGTCAGTTTTATTGTTTGCCTGCCTTTGTCGGTGCGCACTCCCACCAGCAGCACCGACTGATCCCCCTCCCTTCCCTCGCCCATTAAACAAGCAGCCCCGCTCCCCGCCTCTCCGTGCCGCGTGCTGCCGCTAAACACAGGCCGGGGGCGGCAGCAGAGCGCACGCAGGAGTCGGTGATGCAAAGGCCGCTCGTGCCGTGGTGTGATGGACTAGAACCACTTCCTCTCTTCTCTCTCTCTGTAGTTCTCACACGGGGACAACAGCCACTGATGTGGCCGCGGCAAGAGGTCGACAGAGGGTGAAGGCCCTCCACGGGAGCCCGGCATTCATCTGTCTGGCACGGCCGCGTGTCTCGGGCTAAATTACCTTACAAGCGATGGTTGTTTGCAATGACAAGCGCGAATGTATAACAGTTTAGTTACAGAGTTTTTCTGTGCACTTTCAGCTGTAACTTCAACAAGAAACTTCCAGGACGTCACATGTAATCAATTAATAATCTGCTGCAGGTCAGTCTGGCCCCACAATTAGAGAAACTGCATGAACCAAACTTATAACTACAATTTCATTTTGACATGTTTTGGGCCACTTCGTCAGGAGGTGTGCTAAGCTGCTACTAATGGGATTAGACACTTCCCATAGAATAAAAAGAAAGGAAAAGCAACATTGTCCCATATTGAGCCGTCAAGAGGCACAGAGGGGCTGCTTGTCTCCTCACACCGGGATTTCACACCAGTCACCGGCTTTAAGTGTGCACAGCCCCAGACATCATCTCCATGAAGGAGAGTGTAGCCCGGGGCAGTGGGAGTCCATGTTGTTGCCAGTGTCACACGCCGAGAGCGTTTTAGGCTCGCACAGGCTCATTTACATACAAGCATGACATGCATGTCTGCGGGAGCCAAAGGCCAAGGGACAGGACCAGGAGGGTCCTACAGCGGGCGGACACTTAGTTTGAACTTTGGAGAGATGAGCTGCAAGGGACGAGGGAGTCAATAGAACAACTTGGATATAAAAGCACACAAACACATGTCTAATGTTTTAGTGATCGGTGACAACCTGCGTGAAGCGGTTTGTCACGCGCGTGCACCCTTTTTGTCCGCTATTACCCGAGTCTCACTGCGGGGAACCGAAATGACGCGTTATCGGGGAGAAACTTCGTGCATCTTTTGGAAACACTCTTGCACAATATGCACGGGATTTCCTGCACAAACCCGGGTCCCGCTCGCGCAGACAGCCACACTATCCCGGGGAGGCACACACACGGACACAAAATGCAGCTTTTGCGCGACTTTTAAGCGGATCATTGTAGCCAAAACGTGCAGTGTTTTCATTTGGGTTGCGCGCCCCCGGCTGCTCGGCCAGCTACATCTACTGTACCTGGCGCGGCGGCGGCGGCGGCGGCGGCGGCGGCGGTCGCTGCAGTTTCCCGTAGCGCTGCCGGTGAGTTTATGTCGCTCGCGTTTTCGTCCAGGTCTCCCTCGTCGTCTTCTTCATCAAAATCCCCTCCCTCGGAATTAACCACCATGCCCTCGTCTTCCTCACAGGAGCGCAGAGGAGATGACATTATATTCCCGTCATTGGCGCCGTCCTTGCATTCAAAAAGCGGAATTCTTGTCCGATTATATGATATTTATTTAATATTCAAATCGGCACAGAAAAAAGTGGGGGGCGTTTTGGAATATTTTACACTAGGCAGAGCAACAAAGATGGCCGCCCTCTTATATTTATTTTTTAACAACCCCCCCAATAAGAAAAAATCCCCTTACATAAAAAATGGCTGACTATATTATTTCAGAACGCACCCCCTCCTCCTTTCTCTATCTCTCCCCGTCTCTCTCTCTCGCCCCGCGCCCCCTCCCTCCACAAAAACGTACACATTGTTACAAGAAAAAAAAAAAAAAAAGGGGGGTGTGGCTGCGTGTAAGTTATATTGTTAGTTGTTTGTTTCTTTTTCCCGTCTGCCCCCTCCTCCTCCTCCTCCTCCTCTGCCTGTCTCTCTTTCTCTCTCTCTCTTCCCCCCCTCAAAGTCAGGATCAGTCACGAACCCGGCCGCAGACGCACGCACGAGATTGATCTGATGTCACTGTCACTTGCGGGATCACAACACGCGACACCTCTCTGCTCTCTGCATTGCACAAATCTATCAAACATGGCCACCGTTACAGTCTCCGGAGCCCCCACCGCTGTATAAGAATTATTTTGGAGCCGCGGGGTTGTGTGAGTGGTGGGGAGGGAATGAGCGCGAGAGGGGGGTTGGGAAAATCTGCCGCAGCCATGCCCAGACTTACATCAGATTGTATTGCTTAAAAATTAACTACTTGTGGTGAGGAAGAAAACAAGAGAGGGGGAATACAAACTGCTGTTCGCCCCGTTCAAACGCTGCTATTAACCGACTGGCAGAGCACAATCCATCCCCCCAAATGCAGGTGTACAAATCCAGTCGGTGAAATAGTGAGCACTTACTGTACAAGGACGCTCTCCAAAGTAGCAGCCCGTGTCAACTGGAAGGCAGTAAGGCCATGGGAATCCCTAGACCCCAGCCAGAGCAGGGTGGCTGCACAGGACGCTCCTGTTTGGACAAAAGGGATTGAAATGTGCACTACACAGCCAAAGCTCACTGCATGATCCGGATCAAACACAATAAAGCATGATAGGCTACTTTTCTATTATAATCGTCAATATGATGTTTTAGGGGTAATACATTTTCACTATAGATGAGGGAGAACTAGGACCAAGGGTGTGTGTTCCAACTACAGAGGATCACACTTCTCAGCCTCCCCGGTAACTCCAGGGCACTCAAGAAGGGAATCTGACCGATAGTCGAACCTCGGATTCAGGAGGAGCAGAGTGTTTTTTGTCCTGGTCGTGGAACACTGGACCAGCTCTATACCCTCCATCGGGTGCTCGAGGGTTCATGGGAGTTTGCCCAACCAGTCCACATGTGCTTTGTGGATCTGGAGAAGGGTTTCAACCGTGTCCTTTGGGGGGTGCTCCGGGAGTACGGGGTCCGGGGCCCCTTGCTCAGTTCCTGCTCCGGTCCTTGTATGACCGGAGCAGGAACTTTGTTTGCATTGCCCGCAGTAAGGTGTTCCCAGTGCTTGTTGGTGCCAGGGCTGGCATTTGTCACTGGTTCTGTTCATTGTTTTTATGGACAGAATTCCAGGGGTCAGAGGGTGTCCGGTTTGGGGACCACAGGATCTCATCTCTGCTGTTTGCAGACAATGTTGTCCTGATGGCTTCATCAAACTCGGACTGGGACGGTTTGCAGCCGAGTGTAAAGCGGCTGGGTTCTCAACTGGAAAAAGGTGGCTTGCCCTCTCCAGGTGGGTGGGGAGTCTTTGCCCCAAGTGAAGGAGTTGAAGTATCTCGGGATCTACGCTCCTGCCCTCACCTAGGGTCATGAGCTTTGGGTAATGACTGAAAGGACAAGATTGCGGATACAAGGGGTCGAAATGAGTTTCCTCCGGTGGGTGGCAGGGCGCTCCCTTAGAGAGAGAGGGTGAGGAGCTCAGTCACACGGGGGGAGCTCGGAGTAGAGCCTCTGCTCCTCCACATCAAGAGGAGGTGGCTCGGGCATCTAGTCCAGATCCCTCCTGAGCGCCTCCCTGGGGAGGTGTTTCAGGCATGTCCCACCGGGAAGAGGCCCCGTGGAAGACCCAGGACACGCTGGAGGGACTATGTCTCTCTGCTGGCCTGGGAACGCCTCGGGATCCCCCCGGAGGGATTGGAGGAGGTGTCTGGGGAGAGGGAAGTCTGGGAGTCCCTGCTTAGACTGCTGCCCCCGTGACCCAGCCCCGGATAAGTGGAAGAAGATGGATGGATGGATGGATGAGGGAGAACTAATTGTGATTCAGTGTGTTTAAAGACAAATGTAACACAGAAATATTCTTAAACTTACATTAAACATTACAGCTGACTTTACACTGCTATGGATGGCTTTTTCAAATGAAATACAATAGTCAACAATTATCTGAACTGACATT
This sequence comes from Eucyclogobius newberryi, assembly GCF_026437365.1. Taxonomy (NCBI): domain Eukaryota; kingdom Metazoa; phylum Chordata; class Actinopteri; order Gobiiformes; family Gobiidae; genus Eucyclogobius; species Eucyclogobius newberryi. The sequence continues at coordinate 12,499,132 of NW_027315857.1, read as the reverse complement.
AAGCCAAAGATCATGTCTGAACTTTATACAGTAAAAACTGTATAAAGTATACATTGTGATAAAGTTACCTATGCTCTTGAGAAGGTTAAATCCTTTGGAGCCCTTGGCGGTCACTGGTTTGCGCCTCATCATCAAGCAGACAAGCTCTTCTGAGACAGCAAATGACCTATCTCCATGTGTCCTGCTCAGCTCCAACAGGTGTCGGCCTCCCTGCTGCTGCAAAAGAGGAGAGAAATTTGTTAGTGTCTGATCCAATGGCCACATCTGCCAAGACCTTCACAGAGGAAGAGAAGATGATGCGTATGTAAGGCTATGATGCCTGCTAAGCCTCTGGACAGAGGAGACTGTAGCTGCCAAAGGAGAGGCTGGTGAGACAGCAGCAGAAATAGCCACAGTGTCAGGCTTGACAGTGTTCAAATGTTTTACTATGTATCTGCACAAATGAAGCTGGGGTACTTCTCATGAGCTACAGGCCTGACACAGTGCTCCAGTGTGAAGCAGTGACACCCCCCCTCCCTCTCTGGACCCCCTGTTGGTATGGCAGGGAGACATGCTGAGGATGAGAGGGAAAAACGCCTCCCCTGGGTGCTGCACACTCTCTAACCTAGATTTTATTCCGTGTGACACAGAGGAAGACACGGCTCCTGTGCACCATTCAGAGCCAAGCTGTGTGAACTGAGGTAACCCAGAGAGCAGATGATAAAGCAGGGGTTTCCAAGGACCACACTTTTTGTCAATTAGGGCTGTACTGTACTCAAAATATTTATACAGCAATATACCGTGACATACAGTACTTCTTGGCAATATGTGTATTGATACAGAGATGCATTTTGTGACACTTTTAAACACCATAGATATTGTACAATAATTAATCTACCCTTATTAACCTGCTGACTAGAGCATTACGGCTGAATCAGCTGGACTGAAAAGGTGTCTTATTCATAGGACAATGGAGAAATATGAACATTCCAGTGCATTTTGTTATTCTACATAATGAACATCTTCAACACTTGGCAATCTAAGTATCAGGAGGACACGTGTATCGTATCAAGCTCAGAGTATCATACCATACACCCTGTAATAGGATATATATTGTATCATGTGGTACCAGGCCATAACCAGCAATACAGTGAATTACTGTATTGCTGTATAACTGTATTGCTGTGCATTAGCCCAGGTTAGACAGACCTTCATTTAGGTTTAGAGTCAAAAGACACATTTAAATGCTTGATATTAGGTTTAAAAATGTATTTTTTCAGATATGAAGTAAAAAGTAGGTTATCGCTTTTGTTATATAATTCACCAGGAAGTGAAAAAAATGGACTGAGGCCCACAGTTTGTCCCTGGGAAATAGTCAGTGATAAAGCAGATAACAGTCACATCGGCCAAGGCCATGAGCAATCAATACCCCACCCCACATTCATACACAAAATCTCTATTAAACTCTATAAAAATAAATAACTAAATATAATAATACAATATTTACACAGGTATCATCTGTCTTATCTGATCTAGAGAGAATCTGGGAGTAAATATGAGGACGTGACATCAGACCAGAAGAAGTCAAGGCAGCAGCTGTACCAACTCAGGAAGCCGAGTTTAATATCCCAGCCGAGTTGCAGAAGACCACTCTACTGTGCCACAGTGGAGTTGGAGCGCTCTGGCCGTCTGATTGTGTGGTGTGGCATTGTCACAGAGAGGAACAGGAAAGTATGCAGGACAGTGGTGTGCTGAGACATCTCTGCTTCATCCTGAGGATCTGAACAAGAAGAGCACAGCATCAGCCTCAAATACTGAGAAAAAAAGAGAAAAATTCGCTTAGGCCATATGCCCCATGAAAATGTATGAACTGTATTTTTTTGTCATGTCTCGATTGCTTACAATTTCATAGCGAAAAAAGGATTCTTTTCAAATTATTTCACATTATTTCACAGTGATTTGTAACATTGTTGGCCTATGTGACAAAACTATCTCTCTCCATGTAGGCCAATGTGTTCACATTAAAAGGTCAAGTGTTTGATAAGCTAATTTCCTCACAAATCCAACAGAGTAACCACCTTGCACTAACTAAAAAGTGTAAAATTATTAATCAATGTATGAATGTAGAATTAATTCATTGAGGGACAATAATCAATTGTTCAATAATAATTCAATTTCATCCAAAACTTTAGACATTCTTTGCCAACTTTTTGTTTCAGTAGATTTTTACTCACCTATCATCGACTGATTTCTTGATTGTAAGATTGTAAGATCATAAAAAATATATTTTTTTCAGCCACAAGCGCTAAAAGGTTGATTTTGTTGGTTTTATCACACAATGATACAACGTGACAGTAAAATAAAACTACTAAAAATATAGGCTTATGTTTTAAGTTTATGAACTGATATTATTTTGTTCTTTATGGTTCTATGTATAACATCCGGTTTCCACGGTCCGTCAGAGAAATGCTTCCGTGTAAGACAAACCAAGCGCAGGAGAAGAAGAAGGACGGGAATGGCAGCAATGTTCGAAGAAAATGGTCCTTCGACGCACGTAAGCCACTGCTTCTTGTTAAATGTAATACGTTCTGATACCGATGCATTACTAGGGATGTATTATTTAGTAATTTTATTTTTTTGTGGTGTTGTCTTTGATTAGGCAAACGTATTGCAAGCCAGCAATAATTTCCCCCATATTTCCCATATACATTATAATTTATATTATTTCTTAAATGTGTAACCTACATTATGAAACGTAGATGTGAACATTTTATATCGTTTTAATTATATAATGTATAAATCAAATCAATGTCAACAACGTTAAGTTAATAATGTACAAATACAGTATTTAAGTAGGTGTGTCACTGCATCTTTTTCTTCTGGTTCTGCAGCCACAAGTGTCCTCGTCGTCCCAGGCCAGACAGAAACTAGAAGGACTTCTCAACAAGAATATGAGAATCCGAATGACGGATGGACGGACTCTGGTTGGACTTTTCCTTTGCACAGACAGAGACTGTAATGTCATCCTTGGATCAGCACAAGAATTCCTTAAATCTACAGGCAAGTCTGCTCCAAAGCCTAACTGTTACATGCAAAGGTCTTAACAACCTACAGCAGTATTAGATGTATGTTAATTGTCCACTTACAAATAAAAATGACTAACAATGTTATATTTTTATTAAAATACTTTTCTTTCCATCTTAGACACATTTTCCCAAGGTGAACCCCGAGTCCTAGGACTGGCTATGATTCCAGGTCACCATGTTGTTTCCATTGAAGTGGAGGTAGACAGTCTGGAGGACACAAAAGGCTTTGTTTTAAACCACTGACATATTTTGGAAGACACTCTTGAGTGCGCACTAGACTGTGGCTGATAGAAACCAAATGAGAAGGACAATAACTTGGTTTCATTTTTCTCATAACTCATCCCAATTTCAAAGTTTCCTCAACAGTTGATACTTATGATTTGTGTTGTTTTTTTTCAATGGATTGTACAATAAAATCGTCATTAGTGGTTTGTACCATACAGAAGCCAGTGACATCATTTTTTGAAAACATTTTATTTACCTTTAGAGCTTACCAGCCCAGTTGCATGTGGCATATTGAGTTTGCCACTTCAGTACCCACCCAACCGTAAAAACAATGTAACCAATTTAAATACACATCACATAGGGTTCACACAATCGAGCAGTTGTTACATATTTTAAAGCAGTTCAACAGCGTCCACAATGTAGAGCTGGCAAAATAACTTAAAGATTTTTTTTTTTAATTTTAAATGCACCTTTTAAAAGGGTATATTTGCATCAATTAGCAGTATGTTCCTAGATGTGCTCAATTTAAGATCAGTAACACTTACTAATCTGAGTACACAGATCAGTTTGACCTTTACATGAATGAGGCTCTGAGCTACTGGAGTCACATAATCTGCCAGGTAATTAAAAGGCTTTTAAAAAGCCTACAGTAACAACTGAATGGAGTGGTTGAAAAGGGAGTGTCTACAGAGCCACGGCGTGCGGCCAAAACTGCTTGGCTATTTTGTGCCGCGGCTCCTGAAACTGCTGGGCTATTTGACCGCGCCGGGTTAGGGTTAGCCATGAGGCTATATGGCCGTGCCGCGGCTCCTGAAACTGCTGGGCTATTTGACCAGTTGAAAAAGGTAATGGTGCAATTATCTTATGTATAGAGAACTACTTCCTCAGGTGTTGATGTTGCAATGGATCCTTTCAATTTAAACTTCCCAAAAAGAAATACACAATCTCCAATGTGCTGGAAACATGACTTCAGGTAATTGATTGAAGAAACCTCAACCAGATTTCCAAAATCCTCTGCATCCTAGACACAAATGTCAATAGTGTTGAGCAGCAAACTTAAAATGACAACTTTTTGGAATACTGCAAAAAGGAAGCCTGTAATATTGCAAACTAGCTTTTAAAACAAGGGAGCAGACAATCCCTTAGAAATGTGCTGTTAAATGGCACAAACAAAACAATTGGTAAAATAGTACACAACAGTTTTGAATGAGAACAAGGCATAGTTTTCCTTAAACACAAACGCCGGCCAGTTCAGCTGAAGCTGTTGCAAGTCTGTATTTGTAGCCAGCAGTCAGTCTTTAAAAAACAACTCTGGAGTCTGTAGAAGTCCATAAAAGCATAACAATCCAATGTCCCACACTCAATTTTTGAGAAAGAAAATCAGTAAAGAGCTTGTCTCTTAATTGTATTGGAACTTAAAATGGAAGCTGCCACCAGACTCAAATGGGTTGAAATGGAAAGGCCAGCCTTGTCCACCGTGTCCGCCGCCTCCGCCCTGCTGGTTCTCTGGATCAAGTGGATCCTCGCCCTGATCAAACTTCTGCCTCATTTCTGGAAATACGTACAATATTGTTTCAATTTCCAATACAAATGGCATATGCTAAACATTGCTATTTACAGATGCCTCTTACCTGGGTCTGTAAGGACCTCTTTAGCAGATGCAATATCAATGAATTTCTTTTCTGCTTCCTTCTTCTCTGATTCGGATTGAAAGTTATCAGGATGCCATTGTTGAGCCAGCTTTCTGTAGGCTTTAGTAATTTCCTGCTTATTAGCATTTCTAAAGAAAATAAAACTTGATTCAAGCAATTGCTTTCTTTATAATGTGGTAAAGTTCTTGTTGTCAGTATAAATTAGATTCTTTACCTGCCAACTCCCAGGATTTTATAGTAGTCTCTTTTGCGGGAAAGTTTCAGTAGTCTCTGTGCCTTTTCCAGCCCTTCCCGTATTTCATTGCTGTCGCCATCTAATTCTCTCGCCTCTTGATAATTGTCCACAGCTAAAGGGCAATATTATACAACATCAAAAATGACATTTTAACACATTGGATAATGCTCTAAAAGCACACAGGTCTTACCTTTTTCATAGTCTTGATTGAGAATATAAGCTTCTGCTCGGTCCCTAAGAATATGAGCATTGCGTGGGTCTCTCTCGTGAGCTTCTGAACACGCATCAATAGCTTCTAGTGCCATTTTTTCCTGGGGGGAAAAAGCCAGAAAAATGTTACATACATTTAAAATAGAAAAATGCAAACATAACATATTTACCTGAACTAGACAGAAACAGATCCTCTCTTTTGCCAGGTTGGTGTAATGCTTGATATTTGGCTCAGTCTTCATCACGGATTCATATTTTCCAATTGCGTCATGAAACCTAAGAAACACATCTACATTAAGCCAGACGATTTTGACCAAAGTAGTACAAAAATCTAAATTGTGGGAGAACAAACCTCTGCTCTTGAATGAGCTCTTCAGCCGAGTCAAGCTGCTTGCTGAGCTTTTTCACTTGTCTGTAGTGGCTCAAACACTCTTTATCATCCTGGTCCAACTTTAAACACTCTCTGATCTGGCTGCACGCAAACAATATGTAAAGTAGAGCGTGAGAGCAAGAAAAGAACAGGCACTTTGCATAATGTGTTCATTCAAGTACTTTAAAGAGTCGTGGTGTTCTCCAAGGCTGTAGTGCAGCCGGCTCAGCTTGAGGAATGCAGCACGGTTGTCGTTGCGGAGCCTTGTGGTAGGGGTCAGATCCTGGATGGCTTTCTGTGGATCTCCCATACGGATGTAACAGTCAGCTCGAAGTTCCCGCGATTCAGGGTCCCATGGTGAAATCTACAGGAGAGAGAAAGTTTCAATAACTTGTTAGAACTTTATTTTAAACACATGTTTTGTTAGACCTTCATAGGCTAAATACAAAGTTATACATTGTTTTATAACACCGGGTCTTGTAAGACAAAAAATACACACCTCTATGACCCGTTCAAGCAGATTGACTGTGGTGCTGTAGTCGCCTTGGTGATAAGCAGCATTTGCTTCCTCTTGCAGCTCCTCCAACTCCCTCGTCTTCCTCAATAGCTCATGAGCTTCTTCACTTTCTGGGTTGCGCTGTAACTGCAGGAGAAAAACAGACAATACCTTCAGAGATATTTCTTCAGGTTATTATAAACAGTAAAAGACAGGAGAGTTCTCGAACTGGGAAACCAGTTCTCCCAGATGAAATGACAAAGCTAATGGAATAAAGCATACCACAATCTCAAAGTCTTCTTGGGCTTCCTGAGAGTTCCCCTGTTTCAGTAGTATATTCCCTCTTTGCAGCCTGGCCTAGAAAAAAGGAGATAAATTATGATTATAAAGATAGCAACCAGTTAAGCAGAGTTTAGTAGAATTGTACATACAGCTAAAAAGTCTGGCTTGAGCTGAATGGCCTTGGTCAGGTCTGGCAGTGCAGATTTGGACTTTCCCATGGCTAGGAACACTGCTGCTCGCTTGTAATAAGTCAAGTAATTTTTAGAATCTCCGTCTAATAAAACATAAAGATGAAATTGTAAAAGTGGTTATAGCACCAGTTAATGGCCCATGAGAAAAGTGCATGCCTGTGAAACCTTACCCACAGCAGAGTGGTAGTGGGACAAGGCTTCAGCCAGCTGACCAGCGGCCAGCAGTTTGCGGCCCATCTCCAAGTGGTGCTCAATCTCCACTTGAGTTGCACCTAGGACACCTGCCGTGCAAAAACAGATTAAAGCAGTGGAATAAATGATATTATTTACGTTTATCAATGTGAAATGTGATAATTATTTAATCAATTGATTCATTATTAATAACATTGCAGTTAAAAATAAATAAATTAGTCAGTCCAGATGACTACAACTGAATCTTTTCCAACAAAGAAACACTCCCTGGACAAATGAGAGATTAAAGATGGAAAAAAACTGAAATATTTAGGGCGAGAGGGGAAATGCATGTTGTTGACTTGTAACTTTATTTATGTTTTATCATATTGTGCTATTATTATTTTCCATTATTTGTATTATTGTTTTTCTTTGCTCTCAGGTCCTGTCCCCTGTTATTATGTTGTGTGTATTATTAAACTGAAAAACCTGAAGAATTATATATATATATATATATATATATATATATATATATATATATATATATATAAGAAAAGAAAAAAGGAAAAATGACTATTTTAGTTAATTTACCATAAGTACAATGATTAACTTTTAACTCCGTGGTTGAATAATAATAATAATAATAATAATAATAATAACTTTTATTTATATAGCGCTTTTCAGTGACCCAAAGACGCTAAATGTCCTAAAATGTATATCTACAAACATAAGATAGCCTTATCTGGAAGATACTTTATCAAACGCTCTGCAGGAGGGCAGTGTCTACACAGCAAGGACACAACTTCGAACCACACGCAATGATGAAGATAATCTCAATTGCACCATCCCGTGTCAGTTAACATGACATTGGAAGAGTACAAACCATAAAAGATCCTCACCCACCCAGACAGCAGTATCCCTTTTAAACATGTTGTAACCCGAGCCCCGGACTCACCGTCCAGCTGGAGGTCCAGGAGCACACAGAGCAGTGACAGCGAGCAGAGGATTCCGCTGACTCCAGCCCGTCGACAAGCCTCCATTACCGGCTTTAACCGCACTGAGACAGCCAAACAACCCTCACCACCGTTAAACTAAATATTTACGTCATTTACACTGGTGTTCTTGCAAACATTTCGGAGCCTTTTCTGTAAGAACAACAGCAGAATCTGAAACGACGGTGTATTTACAGTCCTACTGTGTCAAAGGTCCGTGCGGAAAAATCCCCTCAGCGAAAAGGTTCCTCTAATCAATGATACGAATTCTTAAATATTTGTCTGTTTAAACAGTCCTCACTTGACTTTTAAACATTATAACCTAAGCAAGGCAGCGCCTACATTCAACCTTCCCGTGTCGGGCTCACTGGACACCCGCTGCCGCGCTCCCTTTCTGTTGCACATCTCCAGGATTGGTCCGTCGCTGCGCTTCCGCGTTAGGCCGAAAACGTGGGCTGCTCTTATTGGAGCGATTTTTTGACTCGCACTTTCGCTTGCAAGGCCAATTTCAGGTCCACACAGGCCAACTTAAACATTACAAAAGCTTACTGGACTATTGTTGAATATTTAAGAATATGAATTAAATACAAACAAAATTAGTACAGAGTAAAATAAATAATAATGGACAAAATATTCTGTAGAATCAGTTTGGTCTTGTTTGTTTGCTGTCATTTCAGTTCAATTGATGTTTGCATGCATTTATGGTTGTTGTTGTTGTTGTTGTTGTTGTTGTTGTTGTTGTTGTCAGCCCTTGATGAGGAATGGGAATGTATATATACATCTCACTGGAGAACCACAGGATCACATATTTGGAGGGAATTCTGTTGGAAAAGTGTGTCAAAGTGCCCATGCCTCACAGAGAAATACAGACTGTTGTGGCAGCCAGGAGCCAAATCACTGTCATGTGTTTTGGGATTGTCCTGTTGTTCACAAGTTTTGGACTGAGATCAACAAAGCCTTACAGACAATTTATGACATCACCATTCCAGTTGATTTCAGAACGATGTATTTTGGCCTCAGGACTCAGCTATATCTGGTGCATTCTTCTGGCTGCAGCGAAAAAGGCAATCACAAAAAAATGGATGACACAAAACACAACGACAATTAAGGACTAGACTGACATCATAATGGACATTCGACGAATGGAAAAAATCACATTCAAACTCAATTTGAAAATTGACAAATTTGACAGACTGTGGGCAAAGTAGGACATTTGTTTTGGTTCAGTTGATGTTGTAGTTTATTGATGTGTGGGATGTCTTTTGATTTACGTCTATTTTTCTTTCTCTGGTCGTGTTTTGTTTGATTTTTCATGTTTATGTATCTATTTTTGTTCTTTAAAAATGATAAGGATAAAAAAATATAAAACGTAAGAGAAATAAAAGAAAAGAAAAGAAAATAACAACAACAAAGAACATTTTTTTTATTTAATAAACTATAAAACTGTACAGCACATATATGCATGTCATTTGCATGCCAACATGATTTGGTAAAAAAAAAATCTAAAACTTCGTACAACATTTTACAACTCCAGTGGAAACCTCATGCACATTTTGTAGACCTTAAACTTCCCAGAGTCCAGCCTTGATCCTTCTTTCAGACATAGGCATTGCGTCCATAAGTACTGGTAGCAGCACTGCGGGCTGCCCCAGAATAGGCAGTCCCCCTGCTTTGATACGGAAACGGTCTGAACACACAAAAACAACACAAAAAGATTGTGTTACTTGAGAATAAAAAGAGAGTAATGTGAACCGTTCCTTAAAGGCTACAGATAAGTGCAGAGGATTCAGGCACTTAATGGCTACTTTTTTAAAAAATCACTTTTATCAATCTCTCACTGTAGATGCGACATCAGATTTAATGTTGTGTATTTGTATAAGTTAGTAAGAGAGACAAAACATAAACACCAATTCTGGTATAAGAATTTAAAGAAGAAAATAAAGAAACACCAACATGAAGATGTAACACACATAAAAGGGAAGATAAATCAACTCTAAAAAGTTTAATTGTAGTCAATGTAAATTAGTAAATTTGCAAAAAACTTTTTTGATTTATTTGATAAAACTATCTGATGTCTTAGAATTTTAATATTCACCACTAAGAGGCGCAAAAGAGTTAAGCCTTGTCACTGCTTGTCTTTTTTTTTCAGGTTAGTGAGCTATAATGTGGTAAGACAAAATCAATCGTTTAGGTTTTCTTACCTAATGCAATAGATCCTGAATCCACATTCATTTAGGTAAAAACACCTTTATGAAATTAGGTGCAGTTACTGTGGAAAGGTCATCTATATATATATATATATATATATATATATATATATATAAACATATATATATAGATAAACATATATATATATATATATATATATATATAAACATATATATATATAAGGCAAAAGAGATTATCATCATGTATAATATATATATGCTGCATAAACATATATATATATATATATATATATATATATATATATAAACATATATATATATATATATGAAAGAAAAAAGAGATTATCATCATGAGAATTGAGAATAGATACTTCTGCCTACTTAGTTATATACGTGTTATGAAGAAATATATAATATTAAAAAAGTTAGAAGGCAAGTTCTTGTTAACCATTAGTTATTTTATTGATGTCCTTTATACTTGATACTTTTATACTTGATACTTCATATCTAAAATGCATTATTTTTTGTTTTAGTAAACGTTTGGATGGAACTGAATCAATAACATTTGTACTGCAGTGTTGGCTAGTATATTCTGTGTAGTCTTATCAACTAGAATCTAAACAAATACAGACTTGGATGGTTGAACTCACCGTTTCTCGTCTGATTCCATTTTGCAGGAGCAGGTGAGGCAGGCCCCACCCGCGATGGCCAGCACCGCAGAGCACCAGCCGATGTACAGGCCCTCTCCTATTTCATACCTGCCGCATCAAGACTCATGTCAGCTGGAAATCCCACACCGTATGTATACTTATTGTCAACCGACCAGCACAAATTACTTACTTTGTTCCAACAAAGAGAGGATTAAAGAAGTCTTGGGTGATGTTGAAGGCATACCATGACACAGACACCATTGTGCAAATACCTTTTAAGTGAAAAACATCAAAATGTCATGATTTTATCTGCATTGTATTTGTGATTTCATTCAGAATTGAAATAATGTACTCAGGTCTTTGTTGGCTGTTGCAAAAGTTTAAAAAAGATGACCCTTTTCAAAACAGATATGGGGAATATCTGTGTTTATGAGCTTGGGACCTGCACCTGGGTTACATATAAGGCTAGCGGATGTTGATAATTGATAATTGATAATTGATATTAAGAACTTGTATGCCAAAACGGTTGAAACAAATATTCTGCTGAAATGATATTATGAACTTAATATAATGCTCTTACCTTGTAAGATGAACATAACCCCAGCGGCCCCGGTGATCCTCCCTTTGAGAACGTAGTTTTCCCCTCCAGCCTTTGAGCACTGAATCCCAATCAGGGCTGCCACCAGGCCAAAGGAGCCCAACACGATGGAAATTATTATCAAGGCACGAGACGCCTGGATGTAACCTGGACACAACATGAAAACCCGCCGACACAAGATATTAGCTATCTCCTTTTTACAAGCCAGGGTAGATAACTTTCCTTCAGAAGGTTGGTTAGCCGTCTTGTGATGTGCATAAATGTAAGAGCTTGTACAGACATGCAACACATATTTCAACTTTGACATTGCAGTTTTTGATTTTTACAATATTTTATGGGGCGACAGTGGCAGAGAGGGTCACAGCGGTTGTGTCATTAACAGCACAAGGAGCTGGTGGTGATCTGATGTAATAAATGCATCAAACAATCAAATATGTGGTGTAACAAAGGAAAAAAAAAAAAGCATTTTAAAGGTGCACAATGTAACTTTTCTGGGGAGGGGGTGTCCACCTGCTTGTCTCCATGGCGATGTAATTGCTTTGCCTGGAATGTTCCACAGTATGGCATTAAAATGAATCATGTTTTAATCTGACCTGTAATTTGGCTTGGTGACTTATTTTCCAGGCAAAGCAATTACATCTCCAATGAGACAAGCAGGTGGCAGACACCACCCCAGAAAAGTTGCACAGTAAACCTTTAAAGTGAACTTAAACATACCGCTCAAAGCTAGCAGAGAAGGGAACTCCCTGCAGTTGTGGACTCCGGTTGAGTCGGTTGCACAGGACATCCACAGGTTCTCATAGATGGTAGACGTGGTGATGACATTGCCGTCCACCGTTGAAGTCCTCCAGTAGCGGTTGGGCAGGGTCAGCCCCACCATGACCCAACCGACGAAGCTCAAAATAAAAGCTACCACTTCCACAATTGGATCCATGACCCCCTTAGGTCTAGTAGCCGCAGAGGAGAAGCCAGGTCTTTTTTTCCAAATGCAAAATAAACCAAAAATAGAGTCTGATAGGCCTGAGTGGCAGTAAAGATGTTGTCAGTGCCTTTCTCTCCTCTGATGGTGTGAGATGTCTCCACCTCAGCAGATATGTATAATCATTTATGTGAGAACACTCCTCCCTTCTCGCACACTGTGTTTTTTTCCTTTGAATTTTTACACCCCTGAAACTGAACAGGTGTTTATCGGCACTCTTGGGTCCAGTGGTTAACTGCTGGTCTTAATTCTTACATTATTTTTTATTGCTTTATTAAGAATTGCAAACTCTTTGTGAATTATTTTAAAATAAGACTTTTTTATTTGCAAAAAATGACTTTTAGACTTCACTCACTGTGTCAAAAATGTGTGCAAGTGTCCCACTTGCTGGCAGCTCATTTTAAATATTTTCCCACTCGTTGTATATGGGAAATGGGAACCAACTTCAAACAGTGTGTCAAACAATAGTGAATAAAATGTGTTGGATGGGAACTGAAATTAACCCTACAGTGGTGGCTGCATATGTGATTATGAATGTACAAATGTTTTAGACTGTTGTTGTTGTTGATGAATTGCATCAGCTTTTAAGTTTGAAGTCACTGTTCACTGTGTTGGGCTTCTTATACATCAAACCAGATTACGAATGTTTGAAAAATGAAATACTAAATACAAAAACAGATCTTGATAATTGACAGACAGAAGGAACCTTGTGCATCTAATGGGAAAGTAATGGGAAAGTCTTGTTTCATAGATGATGTATTGTATTATGTCGATATGAAGGGCAGTTATAATCAATGTTTTATTGTTTGGATCTGTACTCTTCAAGGCTGCAGATACAAGGTCGCTGTGACTAAGCACCACACCTTGGCTTTAGTAAGATTATTTTGGAAAAGTGTCAACTCGCTTTGGCTTTAACAAACTTCCGATAGCCATCGGGTTCACTATGATGTGTCTGTGAATATGAATATGAATTACCTGACTGATAGTCAGGGCAGCACTGTTGCTAAACCCACGACACATATAGATAAGGCTAACATAAATCATGGCTCTTGGGCTTGGAAAAAGGTAATTAACCTGTGAGCTCAATTTGGAGGTCTAGCGTGAGGGAAGTAAAACACTTTTGTTTAGGATTGTTTGCCATTTTAATTGGTTTAAATCCTTTATTTTGTATTTGTATTTCATTCAGGTTACTGTCACGATATCAAATTTTAATGCTAATATTGTTGAGCAAATAAACATCACCATTACCGGTATTCATGATTATTGAGACAAAACAACAGTGAAATCTCTCATTCTCTCTCATTCCCATTGTCTAACATCTTACTTTTCCTCAAGTTTGTGACCAACTTTACAAAATTAAACTTTTTGAAAGTCTAAAAGTTAAATATGACAAAAACACTGTTAGCCCTGAAAATGTGTCATTCATTTTTCATAATGTGCAATACTGTCATAATCATGTGCAATACTGTCATAATCATGTGCAATACTGTCATAATCATGTGCAATACTGTGGCATAATGTCAATCATCCTGTCCTCTGTCCATATAACAGCTGTAAATAAGAGTGTTATTTTTATTAAGAGTATAAGAGGTTTTTTATAAGTTATCTGTTTTTGTATTATACTTCTGTGCCTAATCTGTTTCTGTACCCAATCTGTGCTGCAACTCTGGAATTTCCCCATTGTGGGACAAATAAAGGTAATCTTATCTTATCTTTTAGCAGTCTTTTTTAAAGACTATAGAACCAAAAAAACTCAAACTAAAATGGTTCAATTTTTTTTTTTGTCCTTATGATTATTGTGTGACCTGAATAATCACGATTGTGATTTAACCTAATAATCTTGACATCTTTAGTCATAAATGGTTGTTAGCGCTGGAAATGTCCTTAATGTAATATTCATGCGCATATAACTGCTGTAAATAATATATATTGCCACTATTATTATATCATGTATGTCTTAGGTTATTTTATTTTTTCTTTCTATTCCTTATTAAGAATGTGAGAGGTTATGTCTTTAAGAGTTTTGTTTATAAGAGTTTTTCTATTAAGAGTATTTTTGTTTATTTATTTTAAGGTTATCTGTTCTTTTACTTCAATTAACCCATTGTGTGGACAAATAAAGGCTTATCTTATCTTATCTTAAAGTCCAGCACTGTTGCCATAGCAATTAACAATTCACAACAAAATATTCCAATGTTTGAATGGGGATCGCAATAATGTTGTTTACAAACAGGAAGCAAAGAAGGTAGCCAAGTCTGTGAAGTCAATCCCTGAAAAATAATAAGATTCAACATTTATGAATAATTTAATAATTAGATTGGAAATTGTGACAGCATGAAATTCTGGAATATGAACACAACCTCTTTGTCAGAAACAACATCTATTTAAAATATTTGTTACATTTTTGTTGTTGTTGTTGTTGTTGTTTTATGGCGGTTGGCATCCGAGTGTTGCATTACCGCCAGACTTTATTCCTCAGACTTTTCGTAGTCCTCAGACTCTGTCGTAGTCCGTAAAAGTACTCCTTCCATTGCTTTGGTGTTACAAAGCCCATGAGGTCATGATATGTCTTTGTGACTAGAATAGTTGTTGTTGTTGTTGTTGTTGTTGTTGTTTTATGGCGGTTGGCATCCGAGTGTTGCATTACCGCCAGACTTTATTCCTCAGACGTTTCGTAGTCCTCAGACTCTGTCGTAGTCCGTAAAAGTACTCCTCCCATCGCTTTGGCGTTACAAAGCCCATGAGGTCATGATGTGTTTTTGTGACTAGAATAGTTGTTGTGTCAGAGACCAACCGGCTTTATTCCAGGGAGACTCTTCTTCACCTTCCTCGCCCTCTTTGACGTTCGGTGCTTTGGAAGTACAAAGCCCATGAGATCATGGGACGTCTTTGTTGTTTTACAAAGCCCATGAGGTCATGGGACGTCTTTGTCGTTTTATCCTTTAGAAGTCCTTCTTCCATCACTTTGGCGTTTCTAGGCCCATGAAGTCCATGCGCGTTAGAACATCCTCTTGCTCCTCATCCTCGGCTCAGTCTCCAACACCCCCCACCTCTATAAACGTTTACCCAGCCCTGTGCTACATAAGTAAGCAACCACAGCCTGACACAAACCCTGTGACTGGATCGCCAGAACGTTCCGCAGATTGAACTCCCGCCCATTATTCTGAAACCACAAGGCCAACCCAGCCCTTTCCCTATCATAAGCCTCACAGCAAATCAGCACATGCTCGACAGTCTCTGGCACCCGACAGTGACCACACAGACCGGTCGGATGTTTGCCTATCCTACTCAGTGACCAATTGAGTCCAGTATGGCCAATCCTCATGTGGGCGAAGGCCCTTTCCTCCCACGCGTTCCTGCCCATAGACCCGCAAGGACCCACACTACCCTGTATGTGATAGAGATGCCGTCCAGTAACACAGTGGCTCCAAAATTCCTGCCAAAGGCCGACCACATGACTCTTGATAACAGGCTTGATTTCAGATTTGCTTAACTCAACCGCCACATCAATTGATGGCCGCCGAAGGGAACGTTTAGCCAGTGCATCAGCCATTTCGTTACCATCCACCCCCACATGCGCAGGGACCCAAATGAAGGAAACCCTCACATCCTTCCTGGACAGGGAGAGCATCAGACAGAAGATGCCATTCAACACATCCTGTCTGCAATCCGATTTCCCAGATTTAATGCTTTGCAATGCAGAAAGGCTGTCAGAGGCCACCACAATGCCGCAACACTGCAAAGCAGATTCCGCCCATTCCAACGCCAACCGTATCGCTATAAGTTCCGACGTGAAAACAGAAAGGCGATCTGTCAACCTCTTCTTGACCGCTAGCCCCAGGTCAGGCACAAAATAAGCGGCGCCAGTACGCCCACTCTCAGGATCCCTAGACCCGTCGGTATAAATAAACACATCACCTGAGTGCTTATCGATGAGCGCTTGAAGTTTCAGAGACCAACCGGCTTTATTCCAGGGAGACCCTTCTTCATCTTCCTCTCCCTCTTTGACGTTCGGTGCTTTGTTGTTGTTGTTGTTGTTGTTGCTATTTTATGGCGGTTGGCATCCGAGTGTTACATTACCGCCAGACTTTATTCCTTAGACTGTTGTTGCTGTTGTTATTGTTTTATGGCAGTCGACAGCCGAGTGTCGCATTACCGCCAGACTTTATTCCCCAGACTTTGTCGTAGTCCTAAAAGTTGTTCTTCCAGTGCTTTGACCTCCAGTGCTTTGACAAAGCCCAAGAGGTCATGAGATGCCTTTGTCATTGTATCCTCAGACTTTGTTGTTGTTGTTGTTGTTGTTGTTGTTGTTGTTTTATGGCGGTTGGCATCCGAGTGTTGCATTACCGCCAGACTTTATTCCTCAGACGTTTCGTAGTCCTCAGACTCTGTCGTAGTCCGTAAAAGTACTCCTCCCATTGCTTTGGTGTTACAAAGCCCATGAGGTCATGATATGTCTTTGTGACTAGAATAGTTGTTGTGTCAGAGACCAACCGGCTTTATTCCAGGGAGACTCTTCTTCATCTTCCTCTCCCTCTTTGACGTTCGGTGCTTTGGAAGTACAAAGCCCATGAGGTCATGGGACGTCTTTGTTGTTTTACAAAGCCCATGAGGTCATGGGACGTCTTTGTCGTTTTATCCTTTAGAAGTCCTTCTTCCATCACTTTGGTGTTTCTAGGCCCATAAAGTCTGGCGGTAATGCAACAACACCGGTTGGTCTCTGACACAACAACAACAATACCTCGTGCACTTGGATGCCAACTGCCATAAAAAACAACAACGACAACAGTTTGGATATTACGGCAACATAGAGGAACGCCTCGGTCCGTATGACGGGGAAGAAGAAGAAGAGGAAGCGTGACCTGGTCGGTGACGATATGAACAGCGGGGAGGACTCCCCTGGAGCCACTGATCCTGTGCAGCGTAGGGCGTCTTCTTGCTCGTCTATGGAGGGCTCTCTCAGTAAGGAGCAGGGCGGGGGGGTTGCAGATGTCGGGGATGTGAGTTCAGAGTGTAAGGTGTTCATAAAGCTCGCGCAGGATAATGCGTCCTTTAAGGGGTGGGATCCGATGGCGTTGACAAGGAGCCTGACTGTAGCTGTGGGAGTGGTCAAGCATGCGAGTGTCCTTAGGGATGGCTCGCTGCTGGTCGTGTGCAAGGACGTGGCTCAGCAAAGGAAGGCGATTGAAGCTAAGTGTCTGGGGGGGAAGGACATTCTTGTGTCTGATGCTGTAAGAGGCACGGTCAGGGGAGTTATAGTAGGCGTCCCTACGACGACATCTGTGGATGACATAAAGGAGAATTTGACTGGAGCTAAGGTGGTGGATGCTAGGCGGTTGAAGATGACCCGGGATGGGGTAAGGTGTGACAGCCTGTCGATAATGATTAGATTTGAAGGTGGGATCCTGCCTCGTGTGGTGTGCGTTGGGTACATGCGCTATGGCGTACGCCCATATGTTCTGCCGCCCCTGCGTTGCTTCAAGTGCCAGCGCTTTGGGCATATTGCAACGGTCTGTAGAGGGAAGCAGAAGTGTGGTAAATGTGCAGGAGACCACGAGTATGGGAAGTGTGACGACGGAGCAAAACTCAAGTGCTGTAACTGTGGGGGAGAGCATAGCTCTGCCTACGGGGGATGCGTGTTCAGCAAGAGGGCTGCTGAGGTGCAAAAAGTTAGAGCCTCTCAAGGCATATCCTACGCGGATGCGGTCAAGAAGGTGTCTGGTAGTCAGGTGACGGTGGATGCAGTGGGGGCTGCCAGTGCTGCTGGTGTCCTAGGCGACAGGGGAGGGGGCAGCGTTGCCCGCGGCCAGGGGGAGGTCCCCACTGGGATGCCTGTGAGTGTGGCTTCCACGGGCAGAGGCCCTGTGGGTGCGGAGGATGTACTGGTTGTGAAGAGGAAGGATTTCTTCCTCTTTATAGTGGAAGTGATTAACTGTACTGGGCAAACCAAGAAGAGATCCGAAAAGACTAAGATCATCGCTAAGGCTGCAGGGAAGTACTTTGGAGCTGGGGGCCCCGAGTGGACGGAGATAGAGGATGCGCTGCGGGAGGGCGCCCTGCCCCATTCTGGCAGTGGGAGTGGGGGGGCTCCCGATGCGCCGTCAGGTTCCGGGGGCTCATAATGGCGGTGGTTGTCTTGCAATGGAATGCGCGTAGTCTTCGTGCTAATGGCCAGGAATTTAAGCATTTTGTCTCTACCTTGTTGAACAAGCCTCACGTTATGTGCGTGCAGGAGACTTGGTTACGACCTAGGTGGGGTTTTGGGATACAAGGGTATGTGTGTGTTAGGAATGATAGGGAGCAGGGTAGAGGCGGAGGTGTGGCTGTGTTTGTCCGAGATGACCTAAATTACGTTGTTGTCAGTGTGAGTAAAGCGCCGGAGGCCCTGGCGGTGAGGGTCTGGCTGGGTGGTGAAGCTGTTACTGTGGTTAACCTTTATAATCCGTGTGGTGAGTTAACGTTAGAGTCCTTACATAGTATCGGTAAGGATGTTCGGGGAAAGGCCGTGTGGTGTGGGGATTTTAATGCGCATAGCGCTTTGTGGGGCGGTAGTGGTACCGATAGGTATGGGCAGGTGGTAGAGGGTTTTATCAATCAAAGGGAGTTGGTTTGTCTGAATGATGGGGGTGGGACCCGCTATGATATGGGGACCGGTGCGGAAAGTGCAATAGATCTTACACTTGTGTCCAAGGAGTTAGCTGGTGTTTGTAGTTGGGAGGTTCTTGATACTCTTTCTTTTGGTAGCGATCACTATCTAGTCCGCACCGTGATTGGCTTTGGGAGCTGTGTGGTCAGGGGGACGAGGATCCAGAGGTGGCAGTTGGCAAGGGCGAACTGGGGGGCTTTCCTGAGGAAAGCTGATGATGGTTCTAGGGTTCTGCAGGAAGGAGGATTGACTCAGGTGGATGATCTCAATAGTGCAATTGTCTCGCTCATCACGCAGTCAGCGGTAGGCACGATTCCTAAGAGTGGTGGTAGTGGACATAGGAAGCGGGTGCCGTGGTGGACTGAAGCATGTGGTCATGCTGTTAGGGCGAGAAATGCGGCGTTTCGCCGGCTAAGGGTTGCCCACACTGAGGGTGCCCTCATTGACTACAAGAGGGCCCGCGCTGTTGTGCGGAAAACTGTGAGAACGGCCAAGAGTGCCTATTGGAGGCGGTATTGTTCCAAAATTGGGAGAGAAACGCGTCTCTGGGATGTTTGGGGGATGATTAAGCGGATGCATGGGGTTGAGCGCCGTCATGGGACCCCGGTCCTAATACTGAATGGTGTTGAAGCAGTCAGCGACGTTGACAAAGCTGAACTGTTGGCCAGCACCTTTGTGTCGGTGCACAGCTCTGACAATCTCTCACCTGCGGAAAGGCACTACAGGGAGAGTACTCTGGCCCAGAATTCTGAGCTGATTGGGCACCAGCCTTCGACTCAAGATGACCTTGACCTTCCGTTTAGTTTGTTTGAGCTAAGGAGAGCACTTTCTAAGGCGAAACAGACAGCCCCGGGTAAAGATGAGGTGTGCTATGACATGCTCTCTCATTTGACTGATGACACGCTTGGGCTAGTCCTGGGTCTTTTCAACCGTGTTTGGGATTCAGGTTGTGTTCCATCTGCGTGGAAACAGTCTACGGTGGTGCCGGTTCTGAAGCCGGGTAGGCCAGCGTCTGACCCTTCAAGTTATAGGCCGATTGCCTTGACGTCGCAGCTCGGGAAAACGATGGAGCGCATGGTTACCGAGCGGTTGGATTACTTCTTGGAGAGTCAGGGTTTGCTTCCCGCGCACCAGAGTGGTTTCCGTAGGGGCAGGAACACCATGGATTCCGTGTTGTGTTTGGAATCTGATATCCAGCTGGCCAGGGCTCAGAAAGAAAAGGTTATTGCGGTGCTCTTCGATGTGGAGAAGGCGTACGATATGGTTTGGAAGGATGGGCTCCTCATTAAGCTGCGGAAGTGTGGTGTGAAGGGTAAACTGTTTAACTGGGTCCGGAGCTTTCTGTCTGGCCGGCGTATCCAAACCAGAGTGGGCGCTGCTTACTCTGGGGTCTATGGGGTGGAGAATGGGATCCCGCAGGGGAGTGTGTGTAGCCCTATCTTGTTCAATGTTATGATTAAGGACATCTTTGACGACGTGGATGGGTCTGTTGGGAGGAGCCTTTATGCTGACGATGGCGCTCTATGGGTGAGAGGGAGGAATCTCCGGTTTTACGAGGCGAAACTGCAAAGGGCAATACAGCAGGTGGACCAGTGGACCCTGAAGTGGGGGTTTAAACTGTCCGTACGGAAGTCTCAAGTGATCTGTTTCTTCAATGGGCATAGGGACGTCTCCCTTCGACTGCATGGGCAGGTGCTCGAACAGGTCAGGGAGGTGAGGTTCTTGGGGGTCACCTTTGACGAGAGGCTTAGTTGGCGTCAGCACATTGATGAGGTCAGTGGTAAATGCAAAAGGGTGAATAACTTGCTTCGTTGTCTATCCGGCCAGGACTGGGGGGCCAGCAGAAGGTCGCTCCTGGGTATTTATCGGGCCGTCATGAGGGCGGCTATTGATTATGGCTGTATAGCCTACATGTCTGCGGCTGAGACTAACTTAAAGAAGCTTGATGTGGAGCAAGCCCAGGCCTTGCGCATCTGCTGTAGGGCTTTTAGGACCTCCCCTGTCTCGGCGCTGCAGGTTGAGTTGGGGGAATCGCCGTTACGGCTCCGGAGGCTAGAACTTCTGTTGGCTTACTGGGTGAATGTGCAAGGTCATACGAGCTCTCACCCGGTGAGGGACTTTCTCAGGGTTGATGGGGGGCAGAGTGAGGCTGGCGGTATGGTTTTCAGCCAGGTAGGAAATGCGAAGGCGCGGCTTGCGGGTGTTGGTGATCTGCGTGTGAGCCCGTCGGTGGCTTTGTCTGCTATAGCTCCGTGGAAGTTTGTCCCGGCTCCTGTTGATGTTAGCTTGCATGGCAAGCTTAGAGGAGTCGCTGGGAGGGCACCGCAGTTTGCCGTTCAAGCGCTCATCGATAAGCACTCAGGTGATGTGTTTATTTATACCGACGGGTCTAGGGATCCTGAGAGTGGGCGTACTGGCGCCGCTTATTTTGTGCCTGACCTGGGGCTAGCGGTCAAGAAGAGGTTGACAGATCGCCTTTCTGTTTTCACGTCGGAACTTATAGCGATACGGTTGGCGTTGGAATGGGCGGAATCTGCTTTGCAGTGTTGCGGCATTGTGGTGGCCTCTGACAGCCTTTCTGCATTGCAAAGCATTAAATCTGGGAAATCGGATTGCAGACAGGATGTGTTGAATGGCATCTTCTGTCTGATGCTCTCCCTGTCCAGGAAGGATGTGAGGGTTTCCTTCATTTGGGTCCCTGCGCATGTGGGGGTGGATGGTAACGAAATGGCTGATGCACTGGCTAAACGTTCCCTTCGGCGGCCATCAATTGATGTGGCGGTTGAGTTGGGCAAGTCTGAAATCAAGCCCGTTATCAAGAGTCATGTGGTCGGCCTTTGGTAGGAATTTTGGAGCCACTGTGTTACTGGACGGCATCTCCATCACATACAGGGTAGTGTGGGTCCTTGCGGGTCTATGGGCAGGAACGCGTGGGAGGAAAGGGCCTTCGCCCGCATGAGGATTGGCCATACTGGACTCAATTGGTCACTGAGTAGGATAGGCAAACATCCGACCGGTCTGTGTGGTCACTGTCGGGTGCCAGAGACTGTCGAGCATGTGCTGATTTGCTGTGAGGCTTATGATAGGGAAAGGGCCGGGTTGGCCTTGTGGTTTCGGAATAATGGGCGGGAGTTCAATCTGCGGAACGTTCTGGCGATCCAGTCACAGGGTTTGTGTCAGGCTGTGGTTGCTTACTTATGTAGCACAGGGCTGGGTAAACGTTTATAGAGGTGGGGGGTGGTGGAGACTGAGCCGAGGATGAGGAGCAAGAGGATGTTCTAATGCGCTTGGACTTCATGGGCCTAGAAACGCCAAAGTGATGGAAGAAGGACTTCTAAAGGATAAAACGACAAAGACGTCCCATGACCTCATGGGCTTTGTAAAACAACAAAGACGTCCCATGATCTCATGGGCTTTGTACTTCCAAAGCACCGAACGTCAAAGAGGGCGAGGAAGGTGAAGAAGAGTCTCCCTGGAATAAAGCCGGTTGGTCTCTGACACAACAACTATTCTAGTCACAAAAACACATCATGACCTCATGGGCTTTGTAACGCCAAAGCGATGGGAGGAGTACTTTTACGGACTACGACAGAGTCTGAGGACTACGAAACGTCTGAGGAATAAAGTCTGGCGGTAATGCAACACTCGGATGCCAACCGCCATAAAACAACAACAACAACAACAACAACAACAACAACATCCTCTTGCTCCTCATCCTCGGCTCAGTCTCCAACACCCCCCACCTCTATAAACGTTTACCCAGCCCTGTGCTACATAAGTAAGCAACCACAGCCTGACACAAACCCTGTGACTGGATCGCCAGAACGTTCCGCAGATTGAACTCCCGCCCATTATTCCGAAACCACAAGGCCAACCCGGCCCTTTCCCTATCATAAGCCTCACAGCAAATCAGCACATGCTCGACAGTCTCTGGCACCCGACAGTGACCACACAGACCGGTCGGATGTTTGCCTATCCTACTCAGTGACCAATTGAGTCCAGTATGGCCAATCCTCATGCGGGCGAAGGCCCTTTCCTCCCACGCGTTCCTGCCCATAGACCCGCAAGGACCCACACTACCCTGTATGTGATGGAGATGCCGTCCAGTAACACAGTGGCTCCAAAATTCCTACCAAAGGCCGACCACATGACTCTTGATAACGGGCTTGATTTCAGACTTGCCCAACTCAACCGCCACATCAATTGATGGCCGCCGAAGGGAACGTTTAGCCAGTGCATCAGCCATTTCGTTACCATCCACCCCCACATGCGCAGGGACCCAAATGAAGGAAACCCTCACATCCTTCCTGGACAGGGAGAGCATCAGACAGAAGATGCCATTCAACACATCCTGTCTGCAATCCGATTTCCCAGATTTAATGCTTTGCAATGCAGAAAGGCTGTCAGAGGCCACCACAATGCCGCAACACTGCAAAGCAGATTCCGCCCATTCCAATGCCAACCGTATCGCTATGAGTTCCGACGTGAAAACAGAAAGGCGATCTGTCAACCTCTTCTTGACCGCCAGCCCCAGGTCAGGCACAAAATAAGCGGCGCCAGTACGCCCACTCTCAGGATCCCTAGACCCGTCGGTATAAATAAACACATCACCTGAGTGCTTATCGATGAGCGCTTGAACGGCAAACTGCGGTGCCCTCCCAGCGACTCCTCTAAGCTTGCCATGCAAGCTAACATCAACAGGAGCCGGGACAAACTTCCACGGAGCTATAGCAGACAAAGCCACCGACGGGCTCACACGCAGATCACCAACCCCCGCAAGCCGCGCCTTTGCATTTCCTACCTGGCTAAAAACCATACCGCCAGCCTCACTCTGCCCCCCATCAACCCTGAGAAAGTCCCTCACCGGGTGAGAGCTCGTATGACCTTGTACATTCACCCAGTAAGCCAACAGAAGTTCTAGCCTCCGGAGCCGTAACGGCGATTCCCCCAACTCAACCTGCAGCGCCGAGACAGGGGAGGTCCTAAAAGCCCTACAGCAGATGCGCAAGGCCTGGGCTTGCTCCACATCAAGCTTCTTTAAGTTAGTCTCAGCCGCAGACATGTAGGCTATACAGCCATAATCAATAGCCGCCCTCATGACGGCCCGATAAATACCCAGGAGCGACCTTCTGCTGGCCCCCCAGTCCTGGCCGGATAGACAACGAAGCAAGTTATTCACCCTTTTGCATTTACCACTGACCTCATCAATGTGCTGACGCCAACTAAGCCTCTCGTCAAAGGTGACCCCCAAGAACCTCACCTCCCTGACCTGTTCGAGCACCTGCCCATGCAGTCGAAGGGAGACGTCCCTATGCCCATTGAAGAAACAGATCACTTGAGACTTCCGTACGGACAGTTTAAACCCCCACTTCAGGGTCCACTGCTCCACCTGCTGTATTGCCCTTTGCAGTTTCGCCTCGTAAAACCGGAGATTCCTCCCTCTCACCCATAGAGCGCCATCGTCAGCATAAAGGCTCCTCCCAACAGACCCATCCACGTCGTCAAAGATGTCCTTAATCATAACATTGAACAAGATAGGGCTACACACACTCCCCTGCGGGATCCCATTCTCCACCCCATAGACCCCAGAGTAAGCAGCGCCCACTCTGGTTTGGATACGCCGGCCAGACAGAAAGCTCCGGACCCAGTTAAACAGTTTACCCTTCACACCACACTTCCGCAGCTTAATGAGGAGCCCATCCTTCCAAACCATATCGTACGCCTTCTCCACATCGAAGAGCACCGCAATAACCTTTTCTTTCTGAGCCCTGGCCAGCTGGATATCAGATTCCAAACACAACACGGAATCCATGGTGTTCCTGCCCCTACGGAAACCACTCTGGTGCGCGGGAAGCAAACCCTGACTCTCCAAGAAGTAATCCAACCGCTCGGTAACCATGCGCTCCATCGTTTTCCCGAGCTGCGACGTCAAGGCAATCGGCCTATAACTTGAAGGGTCAGACGCTGGCCTACCCGGCTTCAGAACCGGCACCACCGTAGACTGTTTCCACGCAGATGGAACACAACCTGAATCCCAAACACGGTTGAAAAGACCCAGGACTAGCCCAAGCGTGTCATCAGTCAAATGAGAGAGCATGTCATAGCACACCTCATCCTTACCCGGGGCTGTCTGTTTCGCCTTAGAAAGTGCTCTCCTTAGCTCAAACAAACTAAACGGAAGGTCAAGGTCATCTTGAGTCGAAGGCTGGTGCCCAATCAGCTCAGAATTCTGGGCCAGAGTACTCTCCCTGTAGTGCCTTTCCGCAGGTGAGAGATTGTCAGAGCTGTGCACCGACACAAAGGTGCTGGCCAACAGTTCAGCTTTGTCAACGTCGCTGACTGCTTCAACACCATTCAGTATTAGGACCGGGGTCCCATGACGGCGCTCAACCCCATGCATCCGCTTAATCATCCCCCAAACATCGCCGAGACGCGTTTCTCTCCCAATTTTGGAACAATACCGCCTCCAATAGGCACTCTTGGCCGTTCTCACAGTTTTCCGCACAACAGCGCGGGCCCTCTTGTAGTCAATGAGGGCACCCTCAGTGTGGGTAACCCTTAGCCGGCGAAACGCCGCATTTCTCGCCCTAACAGCTTGACCACATGCTTCATTCCACCACGGCACCCGCTTCCTATGTCCACTACCACCACTCTTAGGAATCGTGCCTACCGCTGACTGCGTGATGAGCGAGACAATTGCACTATTGAGATCATCCACCTGAGTCAATCCTCCTTCCTGCAGAACCCTAGAACCATCATCAGCTTTCCTCAGGAAAGCCCCCCAGTTCGCCCTTGCCAACTGCCACCTCTGGATCCTCGTCCCCCTGACCACACAGCTCCCAAAGCCAATCTCGGTGCGGACTAGATAGTGATCGCTACCAAAAGAAAGATTACCAAGAACCTCCCAACTACAAACACCAGCTAACTCCTTGGACACAAGCGTAAGATCTATTGCACTTTCCTTACCGGTCCCCATATCATAGCGGGTCCCACTCCCATCATTCAGACAAACCAACTCCCTTTGATTGATAAAACCCTCTACCACCTGCCCATACCTATCGGTACCACTACCGCCATACGGAATAGACCTTTTATACTGCTATGTCATCAGAATGTTCAAAATTCTAGGAATTGAGGCAACTGGAAGCCAAGTGAACCAGATCATAACAGTTTTAAGATTAACAATCATAAAATCTAAATGTTAATGATTGTAAGCATTTATAACAAAAAATACTAAGAAGAAATGTCAGTAAATTTGTTTGTCTTTGAAAAGCTTGAACAAAATACTGTTTTCTAGCCTCAAAATTGTATTTGATCTTCCCAAAAAGTAAACTCTCTGGTACAAGTATGTAATATATATCTGTAGATTAAAAAAAAAGGTTTGTGGGGTCAACATTTTTGTATTCTTATTTATCCAATAAAACTGAATTTTGCCTTCATCAAAAAAGCGCAGCGTCAATAATAATACCCAATTTAATAAATAATGTAAAATACAACGGTAAATGTCTTGTGGGCTCTGATATGTCCGTCTGTATTATTTTTGTGCATATTTTGACTGGTTAATGCATTTGTTTTTTTACTTTGCCTGTTTTTGTTGTTCGTTTTGTTATAAATAATAATCTGTATATACATATATTTCTTTCTACAATAGTGTAAATTTACTAGCCCCATGAAAATCTTCTTTATGGCCTCACTGTTTGTTTGAAGAGTTATTTTTACAGCTCATCTGTCCGTTCTGTGTTTGTCATGTTTGATGAGGCCGATTCACTTAAGAAAACAAATCTTATAAATCGTATTATTCTAATGCTTGTAAAAAGTAATACCCAGAACAAAGTAAATCTTTTTAAGTTCTTTCCAAGAAAACTGCGTTGTGGACACAGCGGGAAGGAAACGTGACGTTGAGGGACACATTTTTGTGCACAGGTGTGTTGACTACAATCTGGTCTCACACTATTCTCTTTGAAGCTGTAATGGATTTGCATGTACAATTATTACACACATTTGGTAACATATGACAAGTACAGAGTGCATACAATTGACTGAGATAACAGAAATTGACAGTGTCATTAAATCTCATCTAGTCTAATCTTATCTGATCATATGTCTGATTTCATATACTCGGCTCAAACCCACAAGTGTAACATAGGAAAATCATAAATACATGTGTTAAATAGAAAGAAACACCAAAGTGTTTGTCCCTGGCTGCAATAACTCTGGATTATAGTTCAACTTCAAATTGCCCTTATGGGCTATTATTTAACCAATATTGCTCTTCCACACATTTCTCAGAAGTGCTTACAGATATTGTCCCTGTCATGACAGCGCCTTGTGCACATTGGCCTTTGTAACCCACTCAAGCACATCCAAATTACACAGATTTTGATAAATCATTCAGTCAACACAGTGCGGTCATGATGATTTAAGTTAATCTTTGTTGCAATTTTGTTTTTAGTGTTTTTTGTGGATGTCACTTTAGTCCACAGATTCACCCGTACTCAAACCAAAGGACTTTTCCCCCCGTCATCCATCCTGGACCAGTTTCGGTGCTGTCAAATGGGTTAATATGTAACACTGATAAAGCCGCCTGTGATAGCCTCCTTAAGCCTTCCTATTGTAAAACACAGCACTCGATTCACTGCTGGTGTCAAAACTAGAACATCCTCAATCTCAAGAGCCGTTAAAATAGGCCAAACACATTTTTATATAAGTAGGCAAAATAAACTTCATTAATGATTAAAAAAAAATCTGTGACTGAATATGGTATGGTATGTTTATTGAAAAACAATCTTACAGCGAGAAGGGTTGCCATGGATCTGACCTGTAGCTTGGCGTGGCTTATTGTGGAACATTCTAGCAAAGCATGTTCATGGAGACAAGCAAGTGGCAAAGCTTCCATCAGAAATGCATGTTAAAAATATTTGGCTCCTGGAAATGGTCTGTGCTGAATCTTAAATCAAGCTTTTCGATTGACGTTCTTAAAAGTCAACAACCTTAAGATCAAAAGCTCCTTACGTCTTCCTAATCTGTCATTAACCATCAACACAATAATGGACCAGTCATTAATATCCAAATCAAAGTGCCATAAACGTGTATCCATAAATAGGCCACAAATTGATAAGGCCTAGTGTATTTCCATTGAGTAACACATAAAAACATCATGTACATCGGCACTGAAACATCACACCATAATTATATTTATTTAAGCTAACTCAATACTATGTACCAAAGACATCATAATTTAAAATGGCATGTCATGGATGCAAAATTAAAAAGCTTCACTTGTGGCAGGGGTCCCGCTCAAGGCACAATCTTGACTTGCTTAAATCTGTTGTTATCTGTCATCAATTGAATGCTGGACTTTCAAATGTAAACTCCTGACCCTCAAGTCCCCATATTTATCGCCCGTACCAGACCCAAACCTCCTTTCTACCTTCTCCACAACATCCGCAATGTTATAGCACCCGGAGATTTAAACATAGATGTTGACTAGACTTCCTTTTAGATCGCTGCTGGGTTTTACAGCTTTTGGATTGCTTTGCCGTTAAACAAATAGTTGATGTTCCTCAACACAATAGAGAACAAGCGTAGGACTTGGTCATTGCTGGCACAGATTCCATAAACAAGCCAGATGTTTTTATGTACAGCCACAATGTAATCTCTAGGAATCTGCCACTATTGTCTTTTGAGTGCCAAGGCAAAATATGTCATGGGAATTTCAAAGCCTTTTCAAATAAGGAGGAACAGTTTTCCTGCTCAAATGTAAAGTGACTTTGAGTCATATGAAATGTATTATTATATAAAAGTGGCACTTCTTTTTGTTTGACTTATTTTGTCTCCAACATCAAACTCAAAAGACACCTTGCATCTTCCTAATTTTGCATTAACAGTCAACACAAACCTCTTCACTTCCCTTCTTTCCATCTGTTCAGCATAAAACATTGCATGCAATTCCATTTCTGAACCGACAACACACAACTGGAAATAAATTGATATAACTTGAATGTGGGTGTATTAGACAGGGTGGAAACAAAGGCCTTGATTCAACAAAACCCTCCTTGTTCGAGCCCGACAAAAGCGCTAGTGTTGTTTTATAGTTTTACCTAAACATGTTTCGTTATCATTTCCAAATGTCCAATAATGTGCAAATAAAAAGTACACAGGTAGTTATAATCTTAACTTATGGCACAGCAGATTTATTAGTTTTCTGTAAATAAACATTAACTAAATTAGATGGGGCAGATAACAATGTTAATTTAAGTACATTTCAGAAAATTAAACGACACATTCAAGATTATGCAATATTTATACTCTCCATTGCACTTACTATGACTCTGCAAACATCACATTCTACAACCACCTTGTTTTCTACACAGGTTATCAAACTAAATGTTAACGATGCATGCAAATCATCATTAAATAAAGCAGGCTGTACCACTCCTTTTGTACGTAAATGTAACATGTGCAAAATGATTAACGTAACTTGTAATATATGTTGATTATAGACACTCCTGGCCCCACAATACGATGTTTATCATTAGGGTGCAGTAGTAGTAAACCACATCAAACTTTCTCTTCAGGTTATTTTATACGTAGCAGGAAGGAGTCAATCAGTGTGTCAGTCCAGCAAAAATGAGACACTCCAACCCAAGCTCCATGTTACGATTTGGCCGCTCCTTTTGACACCGCCAGCCCAATGAGGCCTGCCAAACCAGCCACGCCCAGTCCGATCCCACCGACAATTGCCATTCCCACCAGTCCATCTGAAGAAGGGCAGTAAAATAAATAGTACCCCATTATAGTCAAAATTATTTCATAAAAAGTTAAGTGAATTTAACTTCCACTGCTTCAACTATACCTTTCTTTAAAGCTTTTTCAATGAGCTTTTCCAGATCAAGAGCCTGCTTATTTCCAGGCTCATTCTTCAGAAGGGTCCGGATGTATTTCAGCGCACGCTCATATTCCTAGGAGAGGAAGAAAGACAAATGGATGCAATCAATGAAAGGAAATGTTACCTAACAAGGATAACAGCTTTACTATTAATTAGGGTGAATCTAATAATTAAACCCATCTGTTTCAAGTCACGTAGACAATGGCGCAAATGTGGGACTTACTTTGAGTCTGTAGAAGGCCACTGCCAGGTAAAACAGGAAGTCCCTGGAGTCATCCTTGGATGATTTCTGAACAAGTTCTAAGCAGAAAAACAAAGAGTTGTTAGGGTTAGAACAAAGGCACTGCTCTCATAAACAAAATAAAAACACTTTTTTTTTTATATTACTTACAATATGAAAAAAACAAAACGCTTGAGTTTGAAGTGTCACATCTCAGAGAATCTAGCCTAGATTCACTGTTACCATGGTGACACTAGTAGCAAACACTGCCTGATAAGGTTTTAATTTAAAGTGTAAATAGCCTGGTTATTTTTGTCGGACTTTTGACCACGTATTTATCAGAAAAAAGTATATTGCAAAATAAAATGTGATCAAATGGCCAAAAAGAAATGTGGTTTTCCTATATCAAATAATTGTCATGAACTCACCCTCCAAGAGCACAGTTCCCTTTCTGATGTCATCCGTGTATTTGCTCCTAATCAAGCACCACGCGTACTCAAATTTGGTCTCTTTGGACACTGCTCCTTTCAGCAGCTCATTGTTGTACTTCTTCTCAAATTTCTGGCAAAAACAAAGGTCAATCGTGTAAGACGAAGGCACCACAAAACCTAACCATAAAACTAACAATCACAATACAATCAATCTGATTTCAACCATGAGACAACACAGCAAAATCAAAGACGTAGTTGAAAGCAACAACTAGCATGAGCTAGCTTTAATCTGTACAAGGAAATTGATAGTCCAGGTTACACAATATTTCTTAAACTACAGATCACACAATTATATATACGTTGATAAAAGTATGTGATATTGACTATATTAAACGTATTACAAGAAAATACTTACGAGAAGATCCTCGGGGGCGACAACATCGCTCACCACAGCCTCCATGTTTCCGGAAATACAGCCCAGACACGCCCACTTTAGGGCACGTGACTATTTGCGCCTTCTTACGCGAATATTCTGTTTCACTATTCTTTCACTCTAACACTTAAAATAAAGACTAAAGAATAAAGTCTAAACTCAATAATAAAGTCTAAACTCAACATAAAGGCGTAGAACTATAGTGGATGGTGGTAACACTTTGATACCAACTGCCATAAAACAACAAAGAAGAAGAAGACAAATTTACATGATACACCTTAACTTTGTTTATGAAGTAAAATGCAACGAATTGTTATTGTGGAATCAAATCATATAAATGTATTGATTAATTGATTAATTCGTTAATTCATTAATTCATTAATGAACATTAAAAAAGCTTACAAGCAACTTTTATCTGGTCTCACTTTTATTACATGATATCAAGCATACTATATGTAAGTAGTCTAGTTTAGAACTATCAATTAAGCATAAGTAAATAGTGGCATTGAAAGTTACATTTACAAAACATGCATATCAAGACACATTTATGAGTGCATTATTTCTTTCCAAGGTGAGCAGGAGAAAATGCATAAGGCAGAAGCTCATTGAGGGTAGTTTCTTTGTATGAGCCATCTGGTTTGGTCAGATACACAGCCCATTCTGATCCAAACTGAGAATAAAAATGTGAATGAAAAAACAAATTAGGCTTTCTGAGTGAAAACAACATTGACTATAATTTAAGAATGATCTCTTGATTACCTCCATGAGAACCTGGCGACATGCTCCACAGGGCCCAACAAAGCTGTCCTTGATATCACTGAATACAAGATGGTAAAAACATTGTGCCCAGTGCCCATTCTGTGATGATTGTCAATGTATTGCTACTATTAACATCCTCACCATGTCACAGCTATTGCTGTGAACTGTCTGTGTCCTTCTGCCACTGCTCTCTGGATGGCTGTCCGCTCTGCACACACTGTTAAGCCGAAAGAGGCGTTCTCCACATTACAACCTAAAACACATTCAATTTAGTAAAAACAAATAATTACGCATATGCACATCGTGTTCTATAGCCATTTATTAACCCTAAAATACAGACTCATTTTGTGTCTTTTCATGGTGGTCCTAAGCAGTAATATGTGAAAGAAAAGAAAATATCTTAAGGCAGGCTATATTTGATTAGCTGGGGGAAAAAATAAATAAATCCTGAAATATAGACACACACAGACGTGGCTATAATGATCTATACCTGTGATTATAGCGCCATCTGCTGTTAATAACGCAGCACCGACAGGGAACTTGCTGTATGGGCAGTATGCCATACTTCTTGCCTCTTGGCACTTCAGAACGAGCTCTTTTATTTGATCTGCAATAAACTCAGAACACATAATTAGGTACAGCGATAAGTACAATGCCGATGCTACTTTGACGACCATCATAGCTAATGTATCGTTCATATTCTCAAACTGAAAGCGGGTTCATATGAATTACGGGACTCGCCTGTCATGCTGGGCTCTCACGCGTGGACCGGACCAAGTTTGACTTTCCGAGGTTTGAAGTAGAGACCTCCAGTCCAAGCAAGCTGACCACGAGCAGCGTGCTGACCGCAGCGAGCCACTTTTGTTTACCTTCACGTTATTGGCTGGTTGACCTTTAGCGTCACCAACCTTTGTGAGCCGCCTGTCGAGACCAGCTGGGTGACTTACATGGATGTGCGCTATTATTAAAACTTTTGCAAAGACTGTTTACAATTTATGTCACTTCACATTGATTCCAACTTTAGATTAAAATGTTTTAACATATTATTTTTGGTTTTCATGACACAAATGTAGACTATAATACGAAAATGGCAATTAATTTAATTCTTATATTTTGCAATGGCTATATTCATAAAAGTACATTGTCATCATCAGTATCCTTTCCCCCCAGTTCTTCTTAAACAAATTGAAACACACAAATCCAAAAGCTGAAATCAAAAGGCCACACTCACTTATGAAAGTTATTGGTCTCTTAAATATTTTTGGTATGTGAAATGTGAATGTTTAAGTTTAGGAGTGTTTAAGCTTAAGTAGAAAATTGCCAGAAATTAAGACATAAGACATAAGATAATCCTTTATTGTCCACACATGGGGAAATTTCATTGTTGCAACGCAGGTAGATACAGAGGAAAATAACAGATAACAATAGAAGAACTCTTATAAACAAAAACTCCTATAGACAAAACCTCCCATTTCCCAACAAGGGAATAGTGATAACGATCTGAGCTTAATACCTTATTATCATTTTCTTTTTTTTAATCTTACATATCACTTTCCAAGATGCTCAAAGATGATTTACAGTTTGTTCCACTGTCCCTTCATCCTTCACCAGTGCTTGGTGGTGGTGGTGGTGGTTGGTAGATAGGGAAAAGTATAACCTTGGAGCTGGGATCGGACTGCAGACCTTTCGATTATTTGTGTGGCCAAATGAGATTTTCTTCACACTGTACATCTGTTCACACCCGCTGGTAATCGCTGTAATACACCACAACAAAACCGTTCCCCATACATGAGTCAGTTTTTGTGTAAATAAGGTCCAAATCCTTTCTTGTATCATGTTTGCTGATGTTTGAGATAAAGGCAGCTGTCATTATTATCAGCAAGAATCAAAGGGCATTTACCTCTGTGACAAAGACCTTCACTGGCCAGATGAACATGGATATTTTGTACTTTAGTGTGCTTGGGACGTAACGTATTTTTTGTCTCGCCATCTAACAAAGGTGATTTATTGAAGTCATAAAATACTAATAATGGTGACGTCCTTCTTCCCGATAGCCACATCGTCGCTTGGCCTTTGTTCATACAGTCCTTCCTGAAAGAAGCTTAGTTTCCGGGCGTTTACAGCAGGACTTAAAGCTGAACCACTGCACTATCTGCACCACTCCTCACTGATTCCCATACCTGTCAACTAAAGGATTTAGTTTGGAGTTTGAGGAGAACAAACCACCATGTGTTGTACAGGGAAGTGTGCGCGTCTAATTGGACTGATCCTTCTACCTTCAGCCTTCATTTGTATCATCTCCAATGTGCTGCTGTTCTTCCCCAATGGAGAGCAGCTCGACACCGACCAGGTCTCACTGCAAGTCTGGCTCATGGGGGGTCTGCTCGGGGGTGGACTTTTTGTGAGTATACCATCACCATTTGAAATAATACTATGAAATAATAATTGGAGGAGTTTTCAGATATTATCAGTTTATATTTTATAAAAACCCTGAAATATATGTTTTTTCAAATATCAACATTTACTTAATGTGCTCAGTTTTATTTGATGCGTGTAACATCACAGAACAAAAGTAGAACATATTTAGTCTTTCAAAATATGTCACATAATAAGACATGCAATGTATATATTTGATTAGATGTATATATGATTCATTGATTATTATGAATCACTATTGTTACTGTGTTTAAACTCTTCCTTAGTAACATGGCAACTGATAAGTTGCCAACTACTGAAAAGCTTCTATTGTCTATAAATATATGGCTATACTCTGCAGTCATGAGTTGGCAGTTGGAAAATATACTATTATTAAATATTTAATCTTGTTTGTGCGTGACACGGACATGATAAGAGTCCAGAAGTCTTATCATTTCATTATTTATTATTTTATTACTCTTCAGACCTAGAATTCACAAATATTTGAAAAAGAGATAAGGAAGACGAGGCCTAACCGGAATTCAACATGGACTTTAAAAACTAAAACTGGCTATTTGTGTTAATAATAAGAAACATAAATACTTATAATGTTGTTTGTGTCTGGATGTAGTAGAACGCTTCCCCCTCCCTCCATGTGTGTGTGTGTGTGTGTGTGTGTGTGTGTGTGTTGTGTTTGTGTTTGTTTATTGTATGTTTGTTTTGTGTTTCAAAAAATAGAAAAAGTAAAAAAGAAAAAGTTATTTTTAACCCACGCACTATGTTTGAGTGTTTGCTTTTCATTATCCAGATGCTGTGCCCTAGCTGTTCCGCAATCCGAGCCGGGGGCAAGGGTTGCTGCGGATATGGTTGCTGCGGGAACCGTTGCCGTGTGAGTAAATTGAAATTACTGGACAACTGATGTTAAGTGACAGGTGGACAGTCAAGATAGTTGAGGCTGAGTTGTGAATCTGAACATTTGAGTTCAATGATGTTGTTGATCAGCTGCTGTGAATATCATAAATACACAATGCTCAATTATTCTAATCATTATTTTGAATGACATGGGAAAAATACACCAAAATGTTTTATAAAAGGAATTGAAGCTCACTTTATCCAAACAACAAAGAGCAAAATATGTCTACTCCAATAAAACACCAATCTCCTGTGTTTATTCTTCTTCCACCAGATGCTCAACTCTGTGTTCTGCTCGGCTTTTGGCCTGCTGGGATCTATCTACTGCCTAAGTGTGGCCTCAGCAGCCATGGTTATTGGGCCAAAGTGTCAACTGGCTTCTGGGAAGTGGGATTATCCCTTTGAAAACACTGGAGAGTGAGTAATATAAACCCACTGCTTCTGGTCTTATCAAGGATGATAAACTGTGTACAACAGGATGCAGTACACACAATAACTCACCAGAGGGGAGTATAGACCAAGAGCTAAAGCTAAATGTAGTTCTAAATGTAGTACCACCTGTCCCTCTTCTGGTTGTCTTGCACATCCATGTAGGCCCCTGTCCCTCTTATGCCACTTTTTCACTGGTGTCACATGAATTTAATTTATGGTAAAATGTTGAATTGCTATTCCATTCTCTCTCTCTCTGTGTTACGATTGATAAAAACGGAAAATCTTATGATGTTATAACAGTTATTAACTATAAAATAACATTTCCTGGGTGCGAGCCTCCAATTTCTATCCCTTCCTTTCTATACATGTGTTGTGTTCACCCTAAGTCATACATGCAGAGTTCAAATTCAAAAACATATATCTGTTTCAAGAAGTATTTTTATTATCGTTTCCATCTTCTATAGATATTATCGATGGAAATGATGTCGAGTAGAATTTATCAAGGATATGTTGATTGCAGTAAAATACATTTGGCTTACATTACTAGACAAAGAGTAAAATTCAAGCTTCCGAAGACTTTTTTAAATGGCACTTTATCGTTTTTTGCGGGTTATTTTTTATATATATAACACCAAGTTATATACATTGTGATGCTTTAAAAACAATTTAGGCTTTGTTGGCGTGAAATCCTCCAATATGTTGTTCATTACCATATAAACATGTATTTAACAATGTTACAATGGTACATGTAAATCTTGGGAAGTGATCAAAGACAATTTTAATTGATTTGCTTATTACACATGGTGTTTTTGTAAAGTAAAGTATTGAGTTTTCTTCCTCTTGACAGCTTATATTTCCCCTTTTGATTGCACAATGTTGTTCTGCTTTGGCATATGCATTTCTCTCACTGGGTAAAGTCAACACAATTGGGACCAAAAGCTGTGGCTCAGTGGTTAGAGGTGCATTCCACACACACCCACATGTTAAATCCCAGCTCAGACAAGTGCAAGTGTTTTGTATCCTTAGGCAAGACATTTCTCCAGCTTGCTTATGTTGTTTCATTTGGTGTGTGAGTGGATCATTATGACTGAGGTCCTGATATATATTCACCCAGCATTTACTATGTTGCTTTATATCTGTCTGTAACAAAAGTGTGCTTATATGACCTTATGTCATACATTTTGACCTTCACAGGGGAAATGGCAGCTACCTTGTGAACCAGGAGATGTGGAGTGAATGTGCACACCCTAAAAACATAGTGATGTGGCACGTGGTCCTCTTCTCCATCATGCTCGCCATGGGATTTGTGCAACTGGTGCTCTGTGGCATCCAGACCGTAAACGGCTGCATAGGCTGCATCTGCGGGGACTGCAGAGACCGAAAGGAGGTTAGTGACTAAATCTTTCCATACACATATTACCAGAGATGGAAAGTAACAAAACAAAATGTAGGTATTTGTACTTTACTTAAGTACATTTTACAGAGAATACCTTTTTATTACATTTGAGAGCAGGAATCAGGAAGCAGGAAGTACTTTCTACTCTAGAGTTTATGGTGACATCCAGCAAAAAGGTTTTGAGTTCTAGTCTTGGATTTGTGCAAACAAAATATACATATAATAAAAAGTCTAGAAGCATTGAGAAATAGTTTGACAAAAAATCAGGACCATTCTTTATCGAGATCAACACAATTCACTCTATAATAGTTATCATAGATCTGCACAAAACATTTAAACTTTTTACTATAAAAGTACAATTCTAAACATGCCCTTCAATATTTTACTTAAGTAGATTTTGATGTATGTTTACTTCAATCATACAAGACCAGTAAAGGGACAAACGTAGTGGCCAACAGTATATGGTCTTTGTAGGGAGTATTTCTGTGAAAGAAAGAAAAAACTTGTTTTTACTGTGATTTGAGTGTATTTATTGTTCTTACAAAACAGGAAAAGGGAAAACACTTTGATCTTATGTTGATATTGTAAATGCAAGGAAGTGGGCAGATTTGTTATTATAGGATTGATAAGAGCGCTGCACCAAATGGCTGCGCTCGCTACAGTGAGTGAACCCATTCAGTCACTGCGTAATGTCAGGCACAATGGAGCAACCGGTAGAACAATAAGCGACAGCGTTACATAAGAACCAAATCAGGCCTAAAAACACTTTGCTGAGGTTGTCGATTGAAAGACCACTTTTGACATAAGGTGAATGTTTAATAGTGATGAGCTGGCCTTGAGCCTTTAACAGAATGCTGATCCATTAACAGCGTTGTAAGCTATTGACTATATACTCTGTTTAAACATACAATAACATGTGACTTTGTTCCATTGCAGGATGAAAGTGGACTGTGAAGAAATCTGACTCAAGATAACGTGATTCATCATCATTATCAAATCTAAAATCCCATATTCCATTTACCTTTTGACAGTGAAGGTATAATTGATTTAGTCAACCATATTATTGGGATTTCAAATGAGAAAAAACTGTGAAACTACAGCTACTAATCTGTCATTTTTGTATCTTTTGTTATGTTCAATGTATGTTATACCAGCAGCGGCAATACATTTGAATGTAAACATGTTTAGATGTATACATTCAAATAATAAGTCATAATCATATTGCATTCAGTCCACAATCATTATGAACTTTTTTTGCTGCTCAATATATTAATTTTCTTGAGAATATTGCTGTGGGTGAGACTGAGTGAACCAAATATTGAATGTGAGAATGGATTCTATGAGGGATTTGTAGAAAACAACAAGAAAATTAGACATAAATACTATACTGCCTGCAAAGCCTCTTTGTTTTATCTTGGCTCATTTCAAAATGTAACTGTACTTAATTGCCGCAGTAAAACTACTGATATTAAAAGACATTGTTCCTTCTTTGTACACTTTGTGTTATTTGACACAGACAGGCACCAGAACAAAATGACTTCCCCTCTGTGGTGTCATTCACTAACCCTGATTATCCTTTATGGGACAGTGAGTAACGCTGTCAATCACTGACCTCAGGCTGTACCTGGAGCCAGACAGCCAGGTCTAACAGGATTGTAGTACGCTAATAGATCCATGGCTGAGACAAGCCTTAAAGTTCTGTACGCCCCCTGTGGACGATGTGTACTCACTACAGCTGCTCACACAGTAAACAGTTCAAACTGGTCCATGTTAACATAGGGTTCAAGTTAAGCCCATAATCTTTTGTTGCCAGGGAGCGCATTCGTGGTAATTGTTACCTAACTTTCCAATTAGAGGACAACTCCTGGCTGCCATAAGTTAAATATAGACAAGATAAGATGTTTAACAAGGGGGCACGGTAAAAATGCTTGAAATCAATCATTACGATAATTTATTTATAATAATCTAATAAGATTTGGGGGGAAAATTAGTTTGTCATTTTCAGAAGAAAAAAAAAAGAAAAAATTTGAACATACAGTATATGCAAGATCCTAATTTATTTGAAACATTTTACACTTGAAGGATTGACTTATTTAATGTTTTCCAGGGCCTCGATTACTACATTATCTGAATTAATTGAATTCAACCCAGTGTTGGAGCATTTTGTGTTGGAGTGGCACAGCATAGGGGCTTTTCTCATGCAAACTGCAGCAGCAGAGAAAGAATCCAGAAGTAACTATTAAGCTTTTGTGGCAAAACAAAGAGTTGTAACACTTTTGAAGTTAGAACCTCTCAGGATCGGTTAATTTAAGACAGTAGAGACCATTTTGGACCGTACCAATCCAATCCAGAGCGAACCAGGGGAAACCAGCTTTATTGCTCTTTCCTAAAATATACCCCCTCTAATTGGCCCTCTTTTTAGGCTCGACTGAACATGAAGAAAGCAGATGGAGAGACACTGACCAGTATGAACTGGAGCAGTGTAAACTGAATGGACAAAGTTCTACACACTCAAAATCAGCATTTCTCTTACTTGGTTACTAAAACAACTAGGCAAATGAATAATACAATCATACAATCATACTAATGATTTATCACTACCATAAAACAGTTTTTTCTCGTCCTGATGCAGCCTTTTCCATTCCGCCAGGCTCTGGACTGATAAAACTATTATACTGTATCCCAGTGACTAGTGTGATATCAAAGTCATAAAACGAAGTGTAATCTAAGTAAATCTATGGAATGCTATGTATATATTATACTGATATATATATACATATTGAAATAAATGTACTTTTCAACATTGTGTATTATAGGACTGTAGTTTATGAACAAATGCAGTGTCATGCAAAAATCCCTCTTGCAGCCTGCAAATAAACAGACATTTTACCTCAGCCAGACCAAAGTGATAAGTCAGCTGTGTGCAAGTCCACCGCCGTGTAATTATACCAACCACACTATGACAGGATTAAGCCAAACTCACACACACAAACGCTTAGTCACACTGCAGAGAGAGCGGTCAAAATATGACATTTTACATTCAAATGTTCAACCATACTGATACAGAACATTTGGGTTTATGTCTAGAGTCCAGTCTATCCTGGATTAAGACTATTTGTCTTTTATATACCTGGTTTTATTCTTCTTTTAAATATGGATTATAGCCCACACTTCCTTTATTTACTAACTACTACTACTAAAATTTATAGTTTTTCTCTCAATGTTGGTTCAGCTTTTGTTTGGTCCTGATGTCTTGGTTTAGTTTGTTGGAATTTTTTTTTATTCTTTATCAATAGTGTAGTTATAGGACCTCACTATGAACATTAGGACATTTTAAAACTACAATATTACAGTCTATCTCGTTGCTTTTCTCAGAAGGAGTCTTCTCAATATTTGCCCTGTTTCCTATTTCCTATAATGTAGTTTCCCATGAGCACAGAGGAATGCTTTTCTATGTAGCATACAGATAGCTTCAAGGAAAAAAGAGCCTTAAGTGTCGTTAGGCAGTTCAGTGCTGTCCCCCTCAAAGTGAGACGTGAGCCAATGTCAACAAAAACATCAACAATGCCTGCTGGGGGACATTTGGTGCTCTGATGAGGGGGAGGGGCCGAAGGAGACGAGAGTAGCTCAGACTGGCTGGATCCTGCAATAACTTGTTTTGGGATTTGATTGGCGAATTGTATTGGCAAGTATAAAATGTACCGTAATGTAAGTGACAGTGAAAGTAGAGTATGTTCTGCGAAAGATGACCTGCTGATGGACAAGATGTGCACATGCTCCATGTCCAGTGACTACCATATTACAATATTATCTGTTGAGCAATGACTAAATCTAACTAGCACAAATGTGGCAGCACATAACTACTGAAAACATGGAACTAAAACCACTGAACTGACACCAACCATTTTTATAGCAGTATCAATCAAGTGTCTTTTATAAAAGTTATTAGTATTAAATTGTCATTATTGCAAATACAATAATGACGTAATAAACACTACATCTTCTTCCTTAAGTATCTTCTATTTGTCTAGTTTATTTCACAGCAGGAGAATGTCATTTGAATATAATGTATACAAATGTGTACTTTGGGAATACACCCCCTGCCACACGTGTGACACTTTTCCATTTATATCTTGGTTATTCCTGTCTCTGGGCCAGTGGAGCAGTGGCACTTTGGGATTGAATTACCACACTGCATCGAAAT
Organism: Eucyclogobius newberryi; assembly: GCF_026437365.1. Taxonomy (NCBI): domain Eukaryota; kingdom Metazoa; phylum Chordata; class Actinopteri; order Gobiiformes; family Gobiidae; genus Eucyclogobius; species Eucyclogobius newberryi. The sequence goes on along the minus strand of NW_027315857.1, from coordinate 12,458,112 downwards.
GCACAATGCACCTGACCAGTGCTTCTGTCAGGCAGAGACAGAGATGTGTGATTTTACATATTGTATACACAGTGAGTTCTTTCTGCATTGCATCTGCAGGCCAGGCTGTCACCTTACAAGGAGAGGAAAGAGCGCCAGAGTTGACAACAGGAAGGGTCCACTTGACTGTGTGAAGGCAGAAGTACTTTAAGCCGTGTTGTACTCAGGATTACACAAATCATTTTCGAGGCACTTTCTTTGTCAAATGAGGCTATAACAATTCAAAAGAAGACAATGTCTAAAATAGACATCAAAATCTATATCACAGCATTCTCAGATTATTTTCTGCAGCAACCTTGAAAGGGAAAAGCCACAAGCAAGTTGAAATCTATAACGTTAAATTAAGCAGGATTAAAATCCATTCATAACATTTTTGTGAGACTTAAGGAAATATGTTAACATAGGAATGTGAGCTAACATTCTTCAATAGAGTATAGACACAATTCATCATCATTTACTGAATTAAAAAGCAACACACATCTAAATAATTAATACCCTTATTGTTACTCAGTTACAGGTCATTTTTAAATGAATTTACGAAACACAATTTTATGATTCGTGATTTTTAGGATCAGTGATATACATGCTCCTCCAGTGTCACCAAAATGACCCTGTCCATTTCATTAAATCTATTTTTTAAGTGCTTCAGATTATGTAAACCAAAAAAACACTTTCATTTATCAAATGCAAATGATAATGTCGCAAGTCCCAACCGCAGTTCCTAAGAGATTTGGAAACAACGTGTCGCTTGACACACAGCGTTTCCTGGGTGATCGCTTACCAGCCAAGTCACTCTAACCCTGGGTAAATTTCCACCACAACAATAAACCAGTGCAATAAACCACTTTCATAAAATGTGGAGCTCCTAATGACAAGACAGCGAGTGGGGAAACAAAAAATAAAGATGTGACCTTGAATATTTAGTCTACAATGGTCAACTGAGTGATTGTCTGTTTGTAGATCCTTCTTGGTAGGTTTGATCCACTGAACACTGTAAAAAGGCAAAAGGTCTAAACTCTATTATAAGTTGCAGTGACTTCTCTTAAAAAACACCCCATTAATATACAATTCTGTTTAAATATATAATAATGACAGCATGTGGTCTTATTACTTGTCTTAGTGATATGACAAAATGTAGGTGTTATGTTTTCTGGTTTGTTTGTGTTTCACTTTTACTTAAAATGGGAAGTAATGACATTGTTTACATACATGTCCAGTTTGGCTGCAAGATCGTGCATTGTTCCTTTACCCAAAAGCTTTGTAAGTTCTAGTTTAAATACAATTGACAGCATTGTCCATGTCTTAATACTACAAAGGAGATAAGGAATAATTCCGGGAGTGCATGACATTTATCTTTCTAGTTGTGACTTCAAGGAAAACCTGAATATTTATAGCACTATTTCATGTTGTGACTTTACACAAACGTATCTGTGATGGAGGCAAAACAGAGTACTAGGGAGAAGTCATCCTTTAAGTGCATGAGGGAGGGAGGTAGGGAGGCAGGGAGAGGAGGCGTGTTCACTCACTATACTCCGAGGATTAGCTATTTAAAGTTCACTCACTCCGCGCCACACACAAAACCTTTCCATTTGACCGTTGCCAATAAGGACAGACTCACTGGCAAGGGGAGCTGATATTAGCAGTGCACAAATCCTACATCTGGAAGAAGGAAATCATTTTGCATAGCCACCTGGGACATTGACGACGACAAATCTGATACTGGTGTTTGGAAGTCTACAGTTACATAGTACAGGTATGTGATGTATCTGACTGAAAAAGAAAATGAAATCAAGCAAGACAGATACAGAATTGGACTGGTTTTAAGTTTTGTAACTGGGATTTGTAACTGGGGGTGTGTCACAGTAGGAGGTGCATTGTCTTGTATGCTGCTGAGACAATAGCACTACTGGAAACGTCCTGTCAAACTTTATCTTCAACACCTCAGTGGCTTAAGACTGGGTATCATTTACTAAAAGGGTAGTCATTCATTGAAGTACTGTATATACAAAATTATTTTTATTTTGCTGACTGTTTATTCCTGTTGATGGGGAGATAAGAGATTGGCGAGGCTCTGAATGAAATGCTCAGATTAACCGGTTGGCCAAAGCTTTCCATGGAAGCTTAATTAACTTTACCACAAATAATTCTCTTTTGTCACATTATTAGAATGCTTAGAGCATACTGTAGATGTATGTTATTGTTTTGAAAAGATTGAAGATTGGTAGCTTGAATTGAAAAATAAATGATCAACTACTTTTGACTTGATATTGTTGATGATATCATCATAAAGGTAATAATACTATTTGGAATTATCGTCAGTCAAAATGTTTATGTTTAAATGCAGTGATTTCAAGTGATTTAAGCATTAAAGAAGCAAAAGGAAAAACTTTCAAGTAATGCCTGGTAAAACAAACAATAACCAAATATTGTTCCAGTACTATAAATCAAGACATTATGAATTACAGTATGTAGAGTTGAGAATGTGAACGGAAAAGACTGCAAATATGACCTCACATGTGGCAAACTGCTCTCTGGCTCTCAGTAAGCTGAAAGTGTGTGCGTCATCCGGGCTGGCAGGCTTGTTTGGGGCTTTGTGTGGAGGGCAGGGACCCATTCAGCGCTTGTTGCATGAAGCCCACCTTTGGGAGACCGGGAAAAAAAAAAGTAGGACGTTCAAACTGCGGGCAATCTGCTGCCCTGTGACACTGTTTGCATAGCTGATAAGCCTCAAGCTCTGCAAAGGGTTTAAAAGGCAAAATGTATATCATGGCCTAAACAATATGGGCTCACTTGCTGGATCTGTCAGTTCAAATAACAAATGCAAAAGCAAGGTTCATTAAATAGGATATTATCTTTTAAATTGTTAATGGCAATGACAACATTCTAATTTCTCATCATTCTGAAACCCATGAATATGCCACAGTCCTAAGGATCAATTGTCGAATATTGTTACATTTGGTACTGTGATTTGAAATGCAAATGCTATTTGGTTGCATTTGTTTTCTGATAGGAATCATCAAAAAAAGAAATCATATTATGTAATTACATACCAAACACAAATCTAAACCAGGTTGGGCTCAATACAACAAGTTGCACAGCATTAATTAAAGCTACATAAAACACGGGGAACAGCTAATTTTTCCCTGAGGCCAAGGCACAAGTTCAAACTAGAAATCATTTCTTTTTCTATGCATAAATTACCACATAAAACACATCTAATATTGTATTTTCTTAAACTTTTGTGGTAAGTTTGGACTACTATCCCCACATGCTTTTGGCTTACGTGCGCTCCAGCCTGCCCACGTGGGATTGTTTTCCCCCTGCTCTAAGACCCCCAGAGCCAAACATCACCAGAGCCTGAAATTCCTCTCCACTGACCAGGCCTGTTTTTATGTACCAGCAGACTGTATTATGAAAACCTTATTAGTACATAGTTATCATTCCTCTTCTAAGTTCTTCTATCCATATTTGTCAATTAGCCCTGATTCACTTTACATCAATGACTCAGAATCAGACAGCGTTTTTGGAGTGGTGTTGATTTGACAAGCATTTTTCATCTGCAACGTGATCTACTCTGGCTTGTCTCTGTGTGTGTTAACTGTCACGTCCTCATGAAACAGCCAAACAGACTGGAGGCACACAGAAGGGGGACACAGGGGGGGACACAGGGGGGAGGACGAGAGGGGGGCCAACGCACAGCTCTTATGCGAGACCTAAGTCCTGTTCCTCTTGAGATTAATGAACAATGGGGTTTAGAGGATTAGCACTTTTTATTTTTAGAGTAAACTATATTTTGTGATGCAGATTTGAGTGAGCTCTCCACTGCTCCAAATCACTTTAAAGTATCCAACCCACTTTGTCACACTAGTGATTCAACTCCACTCCAAATTAAGTAAAAGGACCATTTGAAATTTTGTAACGCATGTTGTACAAGCTTGATTGCACATTGATGATTAATTTCTTTGCATAACCTTACATAAACAGCTACTAATGTACAATGTGCAATGCAGGTCCCTGTCCTAATTCTACCACACCCATGTTTAACCTGGTTTGACTGAATTAATTCTGTTTTCACCAAATCTGAATACAGTTTCACACTAGTTGGCTTATTCCAATGGAAAAGTTGAACAGCGCCCACAAATATGCAATATGAATGTTGTCATACAGTATCTGGATTTCTATGGTATTCGGTTGTATGTTTTTTGCAAAGAGTAGCCACAAGGGGCAGTAACCTGACGTTTCAAACCTGGAAAACATGGCATTAAGTGCCAGTGTAAAATGAGAGCAAAGCCATAAATTAAATGAATTATTATTAATCATTACTATTATTAAATTGTTAGGGGTGGTCACACTACTTCTCATTTGATTTGACAAAATGGCCTGAAATTTGTGATTTAGACCTCTGTGTGGTCCCTTTCAGTCCACTTGCAGTTCATCATGTCAGTGGGATAAATTACAGTAATCCGTTTGGTGTGTACCTCCTTCTATTGACGTCCTCTCCTGAGATTAGACGAGTGCAAGGTGATGATGGCTCTGTTGATGCTGACTGGGTCACTGCTGCATATTATCAGCTTACATAGGCCTACCTGCTTACGATCATAATTCACTTGTAACCCTGAGAAAAAAAACGCATGTAAAATGATAAAATATGTGTTATTTACTGAGGTTTGTCTTCTCTTTACAGACTTTCCTGCTGGCATGGGAGTGAAAATGTTGCAGTGCTTTCCCTTCTACAGGCGATGCAAAGAGCGGTGCAAAAGTAGACAGTGCCCCCCAGCGGCAGGTACAAGAACGACAACATTATTTAGACAATAGAAAAGGCTTATTAACAATGTGAATGTATGAATAATTAAATAAAGAAATAAACTAAATATAAAGAAATATCGTCAAATAATCAATGTATTTCTTCAACAGTTCCCATAGAGGAGATGACGCCACGCCTGTCCTCCACAACGTCCTGGGGCAGTGACTGTGATGGAAGTCTGACAAGAGGGTCCCAAATATATTTCTCCACCAAGGCCCGGCTGTCCTTTAGGCACCAGCTGGACAGCAACATCAATGCTGTGGATGCCACCTACTGAACTATAAATGGACTGCAAGAATAATTATGTATGAATGATAAATGTGAGTCGATACTAGTTTCAGTTTTGTAACAATGTATGGGGTGAGTGATGAGTGGCTTCACTTCTCAAATGGACAAAGGAGAGGTTGAAAATATCGTGTTTACAGTGTTCAAAACCATAAAGTGCTTTTTTTGTATTTTTAAATATGGAATACTAATTTTGAAAATGTCACAAAAGCTAAAGAATTTTACATTTTCCAATGCACTCTTGCTATAATATGTCATAACAAATTAAGTCAGGATGCTTTCTTCTTTATTTTTTTAGATATTAGTGCTTCAAGGCACATTTCTTTGTACAGATTATTAACTCATTTATTAAATGTTTCTAACTTAATTGAATGCTAAATATTTTATGGGCTTAGTAAATTAAAACGGATAAAATTTCTTTAAAGTAATTTACAGCATGGATTATTTTAGGTACTATGTCCAGAGTTAAACAATGTAATTGTCAAAGAAAGCCACCACAATAGTCCTTGAAAACCATTTATTAAAAAGGGTCATGACATTACTATAAAAAATAGTCCATTTGCAGATTAATCATGGCTTTTCATGAACCATGATCACCCTGTTACTTCTATCAAGGCATAGTTTTGGGTTTGGAGATAACACCGTCTGGATAGCGTTTTTTAAAGCGAGCAACAACCTCAGGGTCCAAAAGATGAATGCCATCAAGCTGGTTTCCAAGAGTTACCCTGAATAAAAAAGTATGTATTTGTGAATGCATAGAGATGGTCCATAAGAAAAAACAAAACGAGATTAACTCACCAGTTTGGCTGGACATTGTGGGGTCGACCAAACAATTCAATTTTTCTAGTGCCAGGGGAAAGTCTCTCAATCATGCCGTAGATCTCGTCAGGTTTATGACTGGTGGAACGAACCTATGAAGTATTCAAAGAAAATCAAGCAATGGGCCTAATTAAAGATAAATGTGTTTGAAAAATATATACAGCAACTCCAGATACCTCCGCAACAATGACATCACAGTCCAAACCTCGATTAAATCCATGAGTGCTTCCTTTTACACCAACCTAAAAATGTACAAAAACAATAATTGAAAACTGCAAACTTTGAAAGTTTGAAAACTTTAAAAATGCCACAAAGAGCTAAAATTCTTTACCAGACAATGCTCTTTGCCATGGTTCAGCCAATGGCCAGTCCTCCCTGTACGGATAATTCTCTGAAGTTGGTTGGTTTTTACCCAAATAATTTCATCTACACGCTCATACCTGAGAGACAAAACAAGTTCAAAGTAATTTTAGATACAGTACACAAGAAAACAGCAAAGCAGGGAATGACATACCCCCAGAGACTGAGACATTCCCGGCCTAACTCCATAGCTCTATAAGACGAACACATGCCAATTTAAGGAATTAACAAGATTTATTTCTGTGCCTGAAGCTTAACTTTGGTCTCGAGGTATAGTTACCTGCCAGTAACCCAGAGAAAGAGAAAGCCATCGTCCTGCAGAGTGGGGATGTTCAATTTTCTCATTTCATCATCTGTCAGTGTGCCATAGGGCAACTCCATGTGGATGTCCCAGGGCGGGTCGGCCATGACGACAGAAAACTTACCCAGGATAGAGACATCCAAGAAGCGAATGTCACAGCAAATCCACTAACACAGAGAGGAATAACAAGTGTAAAATATTAAATTCAATTTAATAGTTCAATGATCAAGATCAGTTTCCATTAATCATACCTGGGAAGGGAAGAGTGTGCCCACGTCGCCGTCTGCGTCATCTGAGCGAAGGCTAAGCTCAGTGTTCCCACCTTGGAGCCCCATCAGACAGCCTTCAGCCTCTGGAGGACTGTCGATCTCATAGTGGACATATTTACAGGTATCCATGTGAAAGCATGTGTTGAGAAAAGAGCAGTCACCAAGGCTCTCATCCGTGTGCTTGTTGATGATACGACTGGAAAAATTATAAATCAGTTAGGCCATTTTGTTTAAACATTATAACTCTTCCCAAATAGATAACAGCTGATGTCAGATAGACAGAAAAAAGGATGATGAATTAGAAATCACAACAATGCAATATATTTCTGCAATCACAACAATGCAATATATTTCTGCAAAAAGAGAACACTAACCGAAAGTGGAGTTTTGTGCAGGGTTGTGGCGTCTCTCCAGAACGCATGCACTCCTCTTTTGTTCCATGGTCACAAAACTCCTGAACTTGAGCCCGACCACGAGATCTAAACTTCTCCACTATGGACTGCTCCTTAGCAGTGCTGGCATTCAAGAGCTCAAGGATCTCTCTACTCACCTAAATCGAGATTGCTCTTAAATTAATACAACACACTGGCTTAATTAGTAGATGGTGATTCAAGACATCTTACCTTCTTACTCTGCTGCTCTTTTGTGGACTGTTGATTCAAAAGACTCTCAATCTCCATGTCAACATGAGATGACAGGTTTTTACTGCTCCTCCCTTTCTTATCAGCCCCACTCCCTGATGATGAAGGTCCTGCAGCTTGTATAGAAGACGCTGGCGTCAAAGAAGATATAGGAGGTGTATAAGAGGTGTGGGGAGGGGATACAGAGCTGTGGGATGGAGAGAAGCCTGATGCTCTTTTAAGGTGTGTCTGGTCATCTGCTTTTCTCTTCACTCCTGTCCTTTGGGCACCAACCACTGTTCCAATCATAGCCCAAAGCTTTGGATGGTCCACTGCAACAACAATTGTGGAGGAGGAGGAGCCTATAGCTGTCAAAGATGGTTGCCGAACTTCAATAAGCTCCTGTGCAGCAAATTTTTGCAGCAAACTTTGGATACATCCATGAGTCACAGCTCCTTCTGACTGCCCAAAAGAAAAATAAACAATCATGTCAGCTGTAGTTAAACTGCGAATTAGATCTAGAACACTTCAACAGAATGCATCACATACACTGTTCAGCTCATTTGTTATGGCGAGGGAATCTATTGGCAAAGACAGACTGAGGTCTGACAGGTGTGCGAGCAGTTTCTTCTCCAATGCTGGGTCAGGAGGCTTTTCAGGTTCCTCTTGAGATGATGAGACAAGGGCAGGAGGAGCAGGACTATCACTGCGCGCCGTGGAGGCATCTGTGCTGCCTGTGGCATCTGCAATGATGTATAGTTTAAGTGGGTAAATACATTTTTGATGGAACAATAACAGCCTGGCCAACAAAAGGAAGTAGTTGGAGTTGGTTGACATTGTCAATGTCATTGACAATTTTTCTTCTACTTTTTTCATTATAATTGAGCAGAAAGTAAATATTCGAGAAAAGAACAACATTCAGTCGCAAAAACAGTAACAGTAATAATTGACTTGCCATACCCGTGGAGAGTTGCCCGGGGTCTTTCCTACGTCGCTGGAGCCTTTCTCGCAGGGAGTCTAGCTGCTTCTTGTGCGCCTGGATATTGCTCCATGTGTCTGACATGATTTTTTATGACACAAAAAATATCACAGTTTCAAATTTGCAGATTGTACTTCAATAAAAAATGTGGCTGGATTTTACTTTGCCTTGAGCAAAAGAATAACAGAGGATGAATGCATGGTACCACACTGAAAACACTCCGAGCAGTATTTTTAAATCAATGGTTCCGCTATTGAAAGAGTTGTGAGCTTCAGGTATGAAACTCAATTAGGGATTACATTTAATGGCAAAATAAATAAAATGTATTGGCTTCAACGTAATATGCCTTGTATGTCCACAATATGAACAATGTTGGTGTCGAAGCACAGGTTTGTGTCGGAGTTGTTTAAGTCACGGACATACTACTTCCGGCATTTCTGAAATTAAAAGCTTTTTATTTATCTGTTGGCTTTTCTGAAATAATGTGATTTAAAGAAACAAAGGTGGTCTTTTGTACCTCTTTTATCCCAATAAGACAATATTTCTTCACTCCCCGCGCCCTAAGCCCCTCTCTGTAGTAGCTTGAATAGGGTTATTGTGTGTAAAGATGGCGGAAGACGAGAAGAGTGGAAACGATCTGCAAATAGTGAAGGTAATTCAGCATTTATTTTATGCTTCAGTTAGGTTTAGATACAATCGACCTCACAGTTGCTATTTCTGTTGTAATCTGTTTGCATCAAGCAAGCCCATATTGTGTTGCTGCAGTGTAATAGCAGCCTGCATTTATAAATAAGATAAAGATTATAATCCTGTCGGAGTAAATGTTACTCGTACACTCATTATTCAGCCATAGACCCAGTTCAGCCATAGACCCAATCAAACCAATACATGTTTATGTACTTTACCAAAAACACAATTATTATGATCAAATACAATTGTAAAACCTTTTTAAGAAAATTTTAATATACATGTACATTTTGTTTTCTCTTTTTCTTTTTTTTGTCTTCTGCGATACAGGATCTGGTGGATGGACTTTATAAATTCAGAGACAGTTATTTTGAGACTCACAGTGTGGACGATGCTGGGAAGAAACAAAGTGATGTTGCACAAGAGTTAGAAGAAATACTGAAGAGGCTTCAGGAGTATGAGGGTAATGTTTTGATCACTTATTGAGAGCTACTTATCTGACTTGTAAATCACCTACAATGTGCTCCTCTTTGTCCACAGATCGATGTAAGCATAAAGCTGAGTTTTTGCTACAGAAAGGTAGATGTCTAAATGTATCTCCAGAATTTAGTGCCATTGCTGAGGAGAGCCTTTCTCGGGCTGTAAAACTAGAACCTACACTTGTAGAGGGCTGGAATATTTTAGGAGAGCAATACTGGAAAAAGGGGGACCTTACTGGTGCCAAGAACTGCTTTACAGGAGCCTTGCAGCAGGTAACATTTGGCGGGTATGCTGCACAATGTTTTTATTAATATAATATTAAAATTCTTCTTCTGCATTGTAGAGCAAAAACAAAGTGTCCCTCCGTAACCTTTCCATGGTGCTGAGGCAACTGCCATCTACTAACAGTGAAAGTCACAACAAACAGGTGATGGAGAGTGTGGACATGGCTCGACAAGCTGTTCAGTTAGATGTCACCGATGGGACATCCTGGTGTGAGTAGATCATGGTTCTCAATCAGAGGTTTTCCATTTTAAGTGCTCAGTTTGAATTTAGATTGTATGCTTTTGTTTTACAGATATTTTGGGAAACGCTTATGTTTCCCTATTTTTCACCTGTGGACAAAATCCCCAGTTATCTCAACAAGCCTTAAGTTCATATGCACAATCTGTAAGTTCAAATATATATTCTTTACTGGGTGTAGGATTTGCAACCGCTGAAGTATATAACGATGGTTTTGTCTTTTCATAGGAAAAAGTGGACAAAGCAGCCTCCTGTTATCCCGAGCTGCATTTTAACCGTGCCACGTTGTTCCAGTACGAGGAGATGTTTGGCTCTGCTTTGGGGGGCTACAGTCGCGCTGCCTCCCTTGACCCAAGCTGGGACGACCCTCCAGAAAGAGAGAAGCAGCTGCTAGAATACCTGGAAAAAGTGACAGAGCTCATACTGAACAAGGTACCAATTACTGTGTTGGTCTACATCTACATACAGTGGCTTGCTAAAGTGTTCATAGCCCTATGAATATTTTGTCACGTCACAACCGCAAACTTGACAAATAACTGTATTTGCATATTTATTTGATATATTGGCACACAATTTTACATATTATATATTGGCACACAATTGTGAAGTGGGAGGAAAAAATATCTTAAAATAAAAAACTGAAAAGTGCAGCATGCAAAAGTATTCTGTTCCTTTTCCCTGAGTGCGACCAGTATCTGACAGAAGTTTCCTGATGATTGTGGAAAGATTGAATGTTGACCTAATGATTCAATAGAGTCCACCTGTGAGTCATCTAATCTCCGTTTAAATGCAGCCATGGAAATCTTTGTCGTTAAGTTATACGAAGATTTCCCAAAATCTCACAGAGCACTGTTCACTCTATCATCCGGAAAAGGAAAGAGTATGGAACAACCACAAACCTACCAAAACTTACAGGCATAAGGCAATGCTGATCAGTGCTCTCCTGATCAGTAATGCATTCACGAGGCCCATCATGGTAACGCTGGAGGAGCTGCAGAGATCCACAGCTCAGGTGGACAGGGAATCTGTCCACAGGACAACTATTAGTCATGCACTACACAAATCTGGCAAGAAGAAGCCATTGTTGGAAAAGACAGCCATAAGAAGCCCTGTTTGTAGTTTGCCAGAGGCCATGGGGGGCCCAGGAAACATGTGGAAGAATCAGCTTATGGCCTAAAAGCAAAACGCTGAGAAAAAATAACATGGCACATACCGATAACTCTGACAGTGGGGATGGTGTGTTCAAACATGGTGGTGCAACATCCTGCAGTGGGCTGCTTTTCTTCAGCAGGGCCAGGGAGGCTCAGTTTATGGGAAGATGAATAGAGCCAAATACAGGGCAAAGAAGAAAACCTGTTGGTGGAGTGGGTTAAAACTAAACATATTGTGTTAGAATGGCCCAGTAAAAGTCCAGACCTAAAATCTATTGAGAATCTGTGGAACGATCTGAAAACTGCTGTTCACAGACACTCTCTATTAAATGACTGAGCTTGAGGTGTTTGGCAAAGAAGAATTGGAAACAACTTCAGTCTGTAAGTGTGCAAAGCTGGTAGACAAACCCAAAAAGAAGGTAATCACAGAGAAATGCAGTTCCACAAAGTATTGACTCTGAATAAGGCTAAGGCTGAATACTTTTGCACATTGCACTTTTCTTTTCTTTTTTTGTACTAATCTAGGAATCATGTATACTTTTCCTTTTACTGCACAATTGTGTGCCACTTTGTGTTGCTTTTCACCCAAAAATACCAATGCAATTTAAGTCTGTGGTTGTGAGTGACAAAATGTGGAAAAGTTCCAGGAGTATGAACATTAGAAGCCACTGTATATTTACAGCAACATGAACATAGTTGCTACCATAAAGTGTGTACATAGTTTTTTTCATAAATAATACTTGCAATATCCTCACCTCCAGAGAAGCATACATTTCATGCAAAGACAAAACTGACATACATTTGAACAAAACGATCCAATGTAAACCTTGCTGTTTTGTACTGTATTGTTGCATACATCTGTTTATTGACATTTTGTCCACAAGATGGAACCAAAGCACAGTTGTGTCTGAAAAAGTACCTCCTTTCTCTTCAGGGAAAAGTGAAAGCACGGCGTTTACGTACAATGCTCTCCAACCTCAACACTTCAGCATTGGGCCCCTGCTCTTCCCCTCAGTTCCGGTCTCCCACTGGTCGTGTCGGGAGCCTGGAACCACGAACCCTCTCTACTCTGTCCCACGGAAACAACGTTGGAGTAGCTGCTCTGGGGAAAGTGGTGTTCAGCTTGGCTTCGGCGGGGCGAATGGCTTTGTAAGTAATTGACTTCAAATACCTAATAATTAAACTGTACCACTATATAATGTTAAAAACTGGAAAGTGAGTCGTATGTTTTCTGCAGTACTTTTGGCATGGTGGACAGTGAAGAATCATGCATAGTGGTGATGGTGTACAATACTGCAGACAGCTGGGGAGTTCTCATTGGAGACACTGTTGTCATTCCTGAACCTCACATCAAACGTCACAGTATAACACATAAAGATAAGGTATGTCTGCATTAGCATATAATCTAATACTTGACCCAACCAAAGGGTGTATTTGTCTGAACTGTCTCTTTATTTTCCAACAGTCATTTGACTTCCGAAGTATACGTGTGGACACTCCGCTGCTCCTTATTGTAAACGGAAAGAAGCAAAACATCCAAAGTCAAATAGCTGTGTCTGTCAGCTACAAGCCCCAGAGCGAATGAGTTCTGCATGGCATGTTATGAATGAATAATTATTATGTGTGGAAACATTAAATGTTAGTGCTTGTTCTGTGTGTTTATTGTAAATAGACCCAACTTTCAATTGTCTTAAGTAAAACTTAACTTCTGTATTTATACATTTTTCTACTTTTTGTTGGTGGATGCTTTTTGCAAAAGAAAGAGCCTGCAATGGACACATTGTGATTTCCAATTAAACTTTTTCCTCCCTTTAAATGTTCAGCTTGTACTTTTATAATTTAATTTTACCTGCTTTTCTGTTGCCAGTTGATGATCTCTTGGTAGTGAATAACAAAACATCAAGAGATAGTTGGTGTAATTTTCAACAACAACAACAACACCAACTGTACATTTTATGTAAATATGCCAGTTGTGTTATGGCATGTACATACGTAGTACAACAAAACAAGATAATGATCTATATCATATAGTATACCATTAAACAAACTTGAAAGCAAAACAAACATTAAGACTATGTCCTAAGGAAACACTTGGGGAAAATTCCAGATTTGCAGTTAATGCCACCTCAGTATTTCTTGATCAGAGTCCGGCCCCGGTCCTTCGCAGGGGTGTTGAATTGAAAGAATGACTTGGCTCCATCATGCTCGAGACATGAGAAGAACCTACTGTCCCCATCGTGGCCTGCAGAGAGGAACTGTGGACTCCTTTGGGGCGTTGTGAGTCGACCCAACCCTGGAGACACAAGGCATGGGAAGTTGACAGATGTCTTTCATTGTTAAATCCTTTATGCAGACAATAAGCAGTACTTCTAGAACTCTTTTCGAATGATCAGCTCTTTACTACAAACCACCTACAGTCACCCACAGTGCCCATTTCCTCTACTCAATCAACACACTAATCATTTGTACTTGCTCTATAATCCACAATAAAAGCTGAATTATTGATCAATCATGTAATTCACTCTCTGCAGTCAGTTTAACAGCAGGAAGCTTTTACCTGCACTGAAGTCATGATGTTGTTCCTGGTGAGGCATCTCTCGGTCTCCCATATCGACCACCATGTTCTTCAGCCTGAGTGAGTCATAAAGCCCCTGTAGTTTTTGATACTGTCTGTTTCTCTCCATCAGCCTTTCAGAAACCTCACTGTACTTCCTCTTGTACTCCTCCATTACCTGGACAGACGAAACAATGATATTAGATTAAATAATGTAATGCCAATTTGTTCCAAAAATGTTCTTGAATAGTTTTGTATAATAAGACTTAAATCTGCTTTTGTGCTTATCAGTACAGTGTTACCTTTTTCAAGGATGCAATCTCTCCTCTCATGGCAGAGAGCTCCAACCCTCTGCTCTGATTTTGTTGTGTCAAGACCTTATCCATTTGCTTCAGCTGAGCCTCAGCCCTGGACAAGCTGTATTCCTGATACATGCGCTCCTGGTGAACCTGTAAATGTGTACTTCAAAATTAAATGTGTTTTTTGAAAACCAAATTAGGTTTGTAGAACTTCACAAAGTTCATTTCTATAGACTGACCTGATAGCTCCAGAAAGCGAGGGCTCTTGCACTGATGTCCAGAACTATGTCAGGCCGCAGACCTGCCAGGACCATGGCTTTGTATTCCTCTGAGGGGGACAGCTCAGCGCGAACTATGTCCAGTTTCCCAGACAAAGCAGAGGAGCAGGCCGGGCAGATGGCAGGTGAGTGGCTGAACGCTCCAGAACCATGTTGGTCACAGAACACATGGGAACAGGCCGTGACCCACGCAAAACCACTGAGCTTTGTCCGACACTTGGGGAAGTTACAGAGAAGTGTGTCATCACACAGAGTCATCGCCATAGCTGAAAAACACAACATCCGACTCAACCAGGTTATTCAAACATAGCCTTAAGTACACAGCATTTATCTTCAAACAAACAAAACACTTTATGAGGATATTATTGTTTTCCTGGTATGTTCCACAGTATATTATAAAACTCCCCGGACCAAGTTACAGGTCAGGTCTGTGGAGAGCAAGAGAAACATTGAGCAATAGAAACATTGATCTATAATAAAATAAATGCAACAGATATTTACTGTGGAACAAGCAAAACAATACAATCTGCAAGGAAACAAACTCGTTGTTGACCCTCCGCCAGAAAAGTTAAAGAGTGTACCTATAAAAGTCAGATAAAATGCGTTTGTCCTAATATTCGTTATCCATAATGGGCCAGTTATTACTTTTATTGTTTTAGGCCTATTATCAAAATAATACCTGGTGCCCGATTGGACAGGCTAGCGCTATTTATTAGCCAATATTAGCTTAAACATTATTTCATTATTTCAACGTGTACTTTTTTTGTCATAATCCATACATGACCCATGAAATCTGCCTATTATTAACCATCTTACTATTAACTATCAAATTTGTACACGTTTTATTATACTTTTTGGTCAAACTATAACTCACCGGTTATTAACGTTTCCTAGCTTCACAGGTGACGCTAAGTAATTAGCCTGCTCCTCACTCTGATTGGCTGACACTCAACAGATGAGCTCTCCAGTCCAGTCTGATTATAGCTGACCCGTTTAATCAAAATAAACTAAAGAGGTAAATAAATGATCACAAATGTATTTAAATAATTTTCTTTTTTTTTTACTATTGTTTGTCAACTAGTGTTTCTTAATTTTATTTCGTCAAATACCATCATGTGCCCGGCCGAACATAACAGCGGCATGTAGCCTACTGCGAAACACCTAGGCTACTTAAATATGACCCACTCTTCCTCCTACACCTCCTACTTTTTTCTCTCTGTCTTTCTCTTTTATCCGCTCCTCCACGTGGTACAGAAGTAAAGGCGGGGGGTGAAAGAGGCGCATTGTGGCGAGCAGCAGTGGATCCGGGGGTTCATAGTGAGAGAGGGGAGATGCTCACTCAACTGTGTCCAGCGGGCCATTGTCAAAGATCCCCATCTATTCTCTACCTTTTAAATAGAGCTCCAGTGTAAGATGCTTTTTGGACAAGGGGGGTAGCTCAGGGTGGAAGGGTGGGTATTATACTTTTGGACGGCGATAACACACGCAATACTACATACGAGCGTGGCCCCTCAATGTCCACTCTGCACTTTAGTTCATAATTGGCCCTATGGAAATCAAAGGGACGTGTGACAGCGCACCAACTCTGTCGTTTATGACTTTTACGCATTCCCCTAAACACCTGTTGAACTAATAAACTAACAAAGTGCTACTGTAGAAGCCATTTGTGTACAATCTAAATTGATGAATTGCCCTGTCATAAAGGCACCTGTTGCTAGCAATGTTTAAAATCCACACATGGCATGGTTTTGTTTTACCGTCTTTCATTTGTGTTGTTTTTGTTGAACCGTCTTTCATTTGATATGTTCTGTTAAAGATGCATTGCCGCCGAGTGAGTATGTAAAGCCAAAATAAAGCTGGGAATGAAGGGGGAAAGGGGAATCTGGGAGGCTGTGTGCTTCGCCATTGAAATGCAAATATCACAGAAGAACAAGGAGTGGTTCTGTGCATGTGAGTGTGTGTGTTCGCTGTATGTGCATGCAGCGGGACAGCAGTGTGAGAGGAGGGGCGCAAATTGGACAAGTTTTTTTTTTTTTTTTGGGGGGGGGGAGACTTTAGGAACAGCCACACACGCACTCCCCAGTATATGGCACGGAGCTGGACTGAGGCAGGACATCCAGACTTGTGTCCAGACTTCTCAATTTCCTCTAAGAAAACACATTGCATATTTTTTTTATTTATTTTTAACTCATACCAAATTTGTGTTGTGGCCCCCAAATGTGCTACTTTTGATCTTTGTATGCGTCCAGGGGCTCGTGCCTGTTTCCAGTCCCTCAACTGATGCCCCCCTTTCCGTCTGACTCGCCGTGAATCATGTCACGCCGGAAACAGAAGCGTCCCCAGCATCTCGTTAACTCGGATCCGGGGGGCCCAAAACTACTAGCTCACGGTGAGAAACTTTTCGTAATTATGCACGCGTTTGATTCCGTCTCGGATTTACGCGCAAGCCGGGGTCTTTTACGCGCACGGTTTGGACGTTCGTGTTTGGAGATTTGCAATGTGAGTTTACGCTGAAACTTTTCGGGAAAGTTTACGTAGCCTAGCTGACCGGGGTTTACCTTAGTTAGTAGAGAGGATTTTCTGAATAAAACGTGCAATTTCTTTTGTCTGCTGATACTGAAAAAGCACGGTTTAACATAGAGAAGAGTCTAAAAAAATGTTATAGAATTTTCTAAAGTATTTGTTATTTATTCTCTTAAAAAAAAAACTTGCTTTGTGCACCTGACTCAATATCAAGTCCATGAATTGGAAAAAAAACCTGTGCTTAGTCACTGACTGTATGGGCCCTACTAATGGATGCCTGGCCACTTTTGTCAGGGCCAATAAAGAGTCCCTACATAGTGAATAGATCTGGATTAACTAGTAGCCTATACATCTGTGGCCATTTTCATGTGCTGCCCCTCCTCAGAGAAACCAACAGGCCAGACTGCACTGACTACTGGAGGTCTTTGATTAGGGTGGAGAAGTCTCTTATTTGTTAACAATAAAGTGGCCGGTTGGGGGGAGGGGGAGGCTGTGTTTTTGGTAAAGATTAATCTTCCACCCTTCTATTATGCTCTTCTTTTGCTGTTTGTCCATGCATTTTCTCTCTCATAAGCACCCCACCTTCCTCATTCTCACACCTCCCCCTTCTTCACCCCCACTTCTATTGACTGTATACTCCTACACAGTTGGGGGGAGACCAATGGATGAGAAATAAAAGGCTGAGTGAGGATTTAGATGTTAGTTTGCATGTTTTCTGTCAAATTTAAACTCCGAAATGTATATATCTACATTTCCCTCAATCTAACTACAAAAGTATTTATAATTTATACACTCCCATTTTGTTTACTTAGAAGTCAACTATAAACTAATCCACAAAGGTACAGTCTTCATTCCATCACTATAACTCTCCAGGAGGGAATAGTTAGTTTGTCTCACCATTGTTGTTACCCTCCCCCTTCTCCTTCTTTTAACTCCTTCTCACTCTGCGCTCAAGATTTTTTGAAAGAATTTGACCCCATAGCCGCAGAGGTCAGATAAATTGACCAATCAGAGTGTCTGGACAGTGCCCAGGACCCTTAGTATGGCCTGACCCTTGACCTCTACTGTGACGTAAGGGGGGAAGGGTAAATAGAGAGATGAAAGACGTAACTGCTGTAGGGAGGGGGCGGGTTAAGAGGGGTTATGGGTTGGCCTGGTGATGCCCATTGTCCTCTAAAATGTGTTGCCATAGCAGCAAGGTGGTCTGTGAGCTTTTTGTGTGTGCAAGATGTTTGAAGAGTTTTGCTTGGGAGAGCACAGATTGAGACAAGACATTACAAAGACTCATACTGCAGAGTTCCCCTAGTTGTTTATTTGCTTGTTCGGGGCAAGCTCCAAGCAGGGATTTTGTTTGAAGGTGTAAGATGATCTGCTGGTATGTGCACAAATTTGCTTACAAAAATGCTTAACAATAACTAGAAGCTGTAAAATAAACACTTTGTAATGGGTAAGAAAGTTTTTGTGGATTTACAAATGTGCATAACTCCAAGAGAAAATAATTGAGTAAAGCACTTTTCATCACATGTAAGCACATGTATTATTCCACTCTTTACTGTGTTCTAAAAGTTTGTATTTTTTTTTTTTTAAGATGACCACCTGGGCATGAAGTCGCCCTCTACATCTCTTGGCTCTGAAGTAACCTCATCCGGATCATCTTCCTCATCTCCCACCTCCGTTCAGGATTGCCAGCCGCCTCTGGCCCCACGCCCATCCCCTGGTGGGCTCCACGCGCCATCTTTGCCCAGCGAGAGCTCTCCTCCTCCCCACTGGCCCAACAACATTGCACCCTTCACCACATCTCTGCCTAACACGCACTCCTCCCTCTCCCCGGACTTCCCTCACCCCTCTCTGTCCTCCCAAACCCACTCGCCACCTGCTTTGGGCCAAACCTCCAGCTGCAGTCAAGGAAACTCGCATTCATCCATGACGTCCCCACCAATGGCCAGCTCTGCAATGACCACAACGTCTTCCTCCTCCTTATCCTCTAATTGTGTGCCATCCCACCGTGACAGCATAAGTCCTGGACTGCTGCAAGCATCTGTCTCTCCAGGGCAGGATCAACTCCAAGTGCCTCCAACTTTGGCACTGCTTTTGGAGGAGCTGCGGGTTTTACAACAGCGCCAAATCCACCAGATGCAGATAACAGAGGAAATTTGTAGGCACGTTTTAAGGCTCGGAGGGGCTGTTTTTGGTCAACAAAATGGCCAGCAAGTTAATGGTTCAGACAGTAACCAGAGATCTACATGTGAAACCTCTTCATCACCAACTCACCCCTCAACAGCCACTCCTGTAACGACAACATCCTCTCTTTTAAATGGGCTACCATCCTCTCTCTTTTCGCATGCACCTGCACCCAAGCTAAGCAGTGCCAATGGAACTAGAGCGTCATCATCTTCTACCTCTTCTTCATCCACTATAAGCTCTTCGATTGCTTCCTTACACCCACTGTCCTTGTCTTTAGGCCTGCCACCACACTACCATCATGAAAAACCACCCAACTCCTCAGCATTTGGTCACAGCAACGTCATAAGTTTTTCAGCTCCTGTTCCTACTACTAGCCATTCCCAAGACCAACCCAGCTCCTCCTTGGGCTCTGCATCTTTATCCGGGCGTCCCCATCACATGTGTCGTTTCTGTGGGAAGGTGTTAAGCAGTGATTCTTCTCTTCAGATCCACTTGAGATCTCATACGGGAGAACGACCCTACCAGTGCCCCGTTTGCTTGAGCCGTTTCACAACCAGGGGAAATCTCAAAGCCCATTTCCTGCGCCACAGAGAGCAGAATCCAGAATTGTCCCTCTCTCTGTTGCCGCCAGCGCTGTCCGAGCAAACTCAAATTGCTCCTAGTGCCGCTCACAGGAGGCGGAAGCGGAGGGCTGAGGATGACGAGGCGTATAATGGAGTCAAGGGCAGTATTCCTGGAATGGCAGACAACATGGCTTTGGGGTTTCTCTCTGGAGGAACATCACGCCCCTCACCTTCCTCCCTACCATTGCCACCTTCAGTTGACATGG
The DNA here is from genome assembly GCF_026437365.1 of Eucyclogobius newberryi. Taxonomy (NCBI): domain Eukaryota; kingdom Metazoa; phylum Chordata; class Actinopteri; order Gobiiformes; family Gobiidae; genus Eucyclogobius; species Eucyclogobius newberryi. The sequence continues at coordinate 12,438,129 of NW_027315857.1, read as the reverse complement.
CGCTACTCTCCACTGCGCATTCACTTTTACAGTTGAACCGAGCCTCAGCAGCAGCCAGTGCTTCTACCACTGTCCTGCCGTCATCCTCCTCATCTACGTCTTCCTCGCCTTCGGCAAGGAGTGCAAAACAGCAGCGATTTGATGAAAACACCCCCCCTCACACCAGCCTCCAGTCTCCATACTCCCAGCTGGCCCAACTTCCCAAAATCCTTTTCCCTGGTGGGACCACTCCTCACCATCTTGCACTTCTTCGACCCCCGGGCCACCTTGCTGGCCACCACCAACTGCCCTTTCCATTCCCACCTTTCCCTAAGCCATCAACTTCCTCCTCTAGTTCTTCTACTACCTCTATCCAAACCTCAGACACCTCCAAGTTGCAACGACTTGTTCAGAAACTAGAGAAGCAACCACAAGGGGGCTCCTCCTCATCAGCTGAAGCCAATGGTGATGCTAATGGCCAGGACCTGTCCACAAGTGCATATCGGAGAGAGATGTTAGCAGCACTTGGTCTTAGCCCCAGTGTAAATGCCACCAGCAGCATGGCTTCTCTTCACATAGCACCCGCTCCTAACCAATGTGGAGTCTGCCTGCGGGTCCTCAGCTGTCCCAGAGCCTTGCGTTTGCATCAAGCCACACATTTAGGAGAACGTCCATTCCCTTGTAAGCTTTGCGGTCGTTCCTTCTCCACCAAGGGCAGCCTGAGAGCTCACCTTGCTACTCACCGTGCGCGCCCACCCAATGCACGTGCCCTCAACTCCTGCCCCCTGTGCCCACGCAAGTTCACAAATGCCTTGGTTCTTCAGCACCACATCCGCTTGCACCTTGGAGGGCAAATCCCACCTGATGAAGAAGTGCCGCTTGAAGATGGCCTGGATACAGAAAATGCTGGTTTGGATGATTGTGTGAATGACATGTCATCTAAAGAGCAGGTTCTTCCTCTGGCGTTGACAAAAGGGCCACGATCTCCAGTTAGCTCTGTGTCTAAGCAGGCTACTGATCCGACATCAATGAAAGAATCTGAAGGTTCAGTTTTAAGTGTTAGCTCACCTCTGACCCAAAACCCTCCCTCAGCAGGAGTCGAGGACCCCCCGGTGGATGTTAGCCCTAATAACAGTTCTCCATATTCTGAAGAGGAGACAAATAGTGAGTTAAACAGCACTGGCTCAATGAATGTACCTCCAACAAGCACTAATACAGCCATAGACGATGGAGAAGATGCTCCTCTGTCCCTCTGTGTTTCCAAATCTACAACAGAGAAAGAAAAGATTCCCAATGAAGTTGGTAATGATGAAGTCGGCTCAGAAAAAGAGCCAACCAATGCCACATCACTCACCCCTCCTGCCAGTCCCAGTAATATCCCACAATCTGTGGAAAAGGCAGAGGAAGAATCATCCACAAAGGGGATCAAAGCAGAAGATCAAAAAGCACAAGAGGACAGTCCAACGGAGGAGGGCAGTAGCAGTGCTGTGGCTCCTCCACCAGCACAGCCTGCCCGCCCAGACAAGCCCTACAGCTGCTCCCAGTGTAGCAAAGCTTATGCCAGCAGAAGCGGACTAAAGGTAAGTTTTGGTCTAGTCACTGCTTTAAACAGCACAGTTATTTGTAGTTTATAACCATTTTCCTTTTTAAATAACAGAGTCACATGAGAAGCCACCCTGGAGTCTCCCTGAGCACCCCTACCAAGGTTCAGCCAAATGAAACTGAGGAGGAGCCCAAAACAGACACTGTCAAACCCGAGCAGCTAGAAGAAAAGCAGGTAGAGGCTGAATCTCCTAAAGGTGACAGCATTAATTCTGTCCCACTTATGGCAAGCTCAAATGGGACAGAAGAGTGCATGGGTAAAACTGTGTAAAAAGTAAGCATAGTTGAATGCTTGAGGCAGTTATTAAAATGTCCTGACATGGGAATGTTAAAACTCTAGAATGATATTCATTTTTAGGTTTATTCATTTGTAATATATATGTTTATCTTCTACATTAGCTGGATAGAGCGGCAGTATTCATATAGTTGAATTGGGGAAAAAAGTGAATGTAGTATTTTTCTAGGTATTTCTGTATTTCCAAGATCACAGTGAGGCCTTATTTTATACTTTTCAAAATGAGTTGTGCATTTACATCTCAGACCTTCTCACCACTTGACCCTGTAACACCCAGTATAAGCTGATGTGATGAAAAGGATCCAGAGTTGTTTAAATGAAGTCAATACCAAATAAGGCCACATTTGTATGGGCCAAAGTTGTATATTTGTCCTGCATTTTTAATGACCTTTTTCTTAATGTGTTGCTGCTAAATGCATGTTTTGATGTGCTGAGTTGCACTGTAGGTTGCACTGTGTCACATGCTGCCAGAATATCAACTGAATTCCCTAGATGATGGCAATGATTGTTTTCTACAGTAATGCTGTGAACAGTTCTTTTGTGTTAATATTTCTAGCAGCAGTTGTCTATGTACACTTATGATTGTAAACGTTCTTGGTTGATACACTTTCTGTTGTCAACTTGGATACATGCTGGAACCAGAAACGAGGACAAGACTTGTCCATTTTAAATCCCTTTTTATGCCCTCTGCTCCTCTCTCAAAGCACTTGAGAGTTTTTCTGCACTCATTGCGCATTCCTGCCTAGTCCTGTATAGTATTTGTATGCTTTACCCTTTGTAAACCCTTCTTGTAGCAACAAAACAAAATATGTTTCCATGACGATGTGTAACAGTTAAATAAAACAATGGAGACGTGACAAGAGTTTGTTTGTTACTTGTTTCATATTCATTGCAAACCAAATCTTTCATTTACCAATTGCATTTTTACTGTTTTACCGTTTTTTTTCTTCCCTTTTTGTTGTCCCGGCTCGGGGTGTCTGGATTGGGGTGCCCTTTGTCTGAGTGTGCTGTTCCTAATTCTTGATTTTCTTCAGCCAGTGTCTTTTAATATGTTGCAGTTCCAACACTGTGTGTGCGTATACGTGTGTGAAAAGGATAATCACTGCTTGTATGAGTGCAATTGAGGGTGCAGCTGTAGAGGCCACCACCTCTATCCCTCCCCTCTCTGTGTCATACTCTTTCAAATGCGCCCTCTTTTATTTTCTCTTTCATTTCTCTCACTCACTCTTTTGCCTCACCCCTGTACACCCCCCTCCCTATACTCTATTGCCTTCTCCCCATCCCATGCTCGTGTAATGAGCTGACACACAGGAAGCTCTAATCCATACACAATGCCACCCCCACCAAAGTGACTGGGAGCGGGACAGGGGGCAACAACCTGGCCCAGCTGTCCCCAAAATGGCAGTCTTTAATCCCTGTAGTTTTTCCCCCTGCCCCATAACCATGACAACTGGTTACCACAGGAAAGAATGCTCAAGGCCGAGATGGACGAACAAAGGAGCCATGTGTGAGAAGTTTGTCCACATGCGTCGAGATGTGTCTTCATCAAAAAAAAGTCATATTCATTTTACAATACATTTTGTCCAAGTGATGTTGAGGGGGGAAGGGAATCTTCAGGTGTGAATGGGAGTAGTTTTGATCTTCACAAAGGATTAACATTAATCAATATCAGAATATAGTCGTTAATCATTACATAAAGGATGGACATTTGCATAGGTCAAAAGTCATGTGTTGTCCTAATTTTACATAAGAAAAGAGAAACAATAAAATGTCATTTGTTTGTGCTTATTTGTTTTAACATACCATAGTATACTAGAAGAGTGGATTATGAAAGGTTAATCTAACTTGATAATAAGTGTGGCTTTTAAGTAAACCAAATTTAAGCAAGAATCTAAAGAAACTAAATTATTTTTGGCATTTCATGTAGGGTTATAAAGCCAACAACTAATCATTAGGCTACATGGGGTAAACGTAAACATAGTTATAAATAACAATTCAATATCGTACAAAAGGTAAACAGGTACATGAAAAGGCTCCTCATATCCACAAGAGGGAGCTATAACCTTTAGATCTGGTGAGTGCATGACATGGATCTATCGTGATCATGAGGGATCAGTAAATCAAATGTCATAAAATCTGTAGGGAATAATTCTGGTTTGTTTAGTGTATTGTTTTTGTATATTTTAATCATATGTAATTACTATTTGTCTGTCGAAAAGGTAGATTAAAGTCAGTCAGACAATTTTAAAATTACAAACATAGATCTACCTTATACAGTTCAAAAGCTAGAGATTGCACATCATGGCCTATTTTTTGTTTGTAAAAAAAAAAGAGAAAAGAAAAACATCTGGTAGATAAATAAAGACTACATTGTGTGCATATTATGGGATAATTAAATGCTGTGTAATTATCGGGGTGCTTTTTGTGTTCAACGTGCGCGATACTCTAATTAGAGTAAAAACCTATGATAAGGTGATAAATCATTCAGCAAATACAATGCGAGGCTATTACCCGCCCTCCGGCGCCTCTCGAGGTCCCCGGGTCGTCTCCTTGGCAGAGACATTAAGCAGAGACATTAAGCAGAGAGAAGCACAAGTGCATAAAAGCCACAGGTTCATCCGCTGAGAGACGCGCTCTACGTCAAGACGAGAGGAACCGCCTGCGTAAAGTCAGAGCACGAGGACCAACTTCTGAATGAGACGGATGAAGACACAAGTTTGAGCCACATGTTTTCACCCTGATCAAATCTGAACCGCAACTGGAGAGGGTAAGTAAACTATGTAACTATTTAACAGATCTTTAGCTATGGTCATCCAAGCTGCAAAATTGAAACACAAATCTGACTTATGTTTTAGTTGTCCATTAACTTTCACGTGCAATAATGTCATAATAAAATCATAAACAGTCCAACTACTTTATACCTATCTCGGTATTGTTCTAGAATGTAATTTGGTTTCATTTGGTTTGTAATAAGAATAGCAGGCTGCCATATTAAGTGTGAAGTAGTGTTAAAGATATATAATGATCTTTCTTAATTATATATATATACTGTATATATATATATATATTTATAATGTATTGATATATTTATTTATTTTTATTCTTTATTTATTCTTTTTATTATCTCATTATCTAATTATCGAGCCCTGATTCACTTAAGGATGACAATTTATCAGCTGCATTTGGACCTTGCTCTTTCTTCCTGTAAGGGCCTCACCTCGCTCAGTATCTGCTGTTTGGATCACATGGACCTCTGTTTTACAGGCTGTCGCTCCTTCACTTCAAGTGCCACTACTCCTGTGCTACAAGGCAAGGTAAGAGAGGCTTGGTCTGCTGTATGACTTAGTTGTGTGGGCTACTTTACCATACTGTAGTCCATAAATTAGTCAAGCTGAACTTTGTCAAAGTTTGTGATAAAAAAAAAAAATAACCCCAATGTCTTCAGTGTAGATGCCTCGACTAGAAAAGTAATTTTATTTTATACCAGACACAGCTCTCATTGAGTCACTTTGAGTTTGCTCGGACAGTGCTGGCGGCAACAGAGAGAGGGACAATTCTGGATTCTGCTCTCTGTGGCGCAGGAAATGGGCTTTGAGATTTCCCCTGGTTGTGAAACGGTGGATCTGAATAGAAGAATCACTGAGAATCCCATTTATCCATGTTTGTAGGCAATATGTGTGTATTGCACATCTGTTTTTCCATGCTGATGAATAATGAACTTTGGATAAGATAACATGTGACAGGCAATAGTGCTGACATGTAAAACTCCGTGCTCTTGAGTGAGAGTCAGTGGATTTTTTTAGCAGCCAGGCTTTTCCATAGTTAGACCAGGGGTTACTAACGAAGAACTGCTAGTATTGTCAGGCATGTGGTGCGTGTTTGCTCCTCTGCCTGTTGCTCTGTCAATACACTCAACCTTAAAAGGCCATTTGCCGTGCAACTTAATGGTACTGCAGTATACCAAATGCTGTGAGTGCTTTGTCTTTTTGCTTGAGTCGAACATGTAAATGTGTTTGTGTTTGATTAGATCGGGGACTGATTGCATCAACACAACTATTTACACTGCTATCTAACGGTTGCTATGGAGACAACATCCCTAACCTGACCTATTTTGCCTCCACAGGTGGCCACACACAATGGCAGATTACCTGGAATAAGTCACAAGAGAGACCCATAAAAACAACTAAGACTGAACATTTTGTATTTATTAAAATCAGACTATTTTGAGCAATGGCGTCCGAAAGCTTGACCTCGAATGGCAGCTCCTCATCAGTAAAGTCCGAGCCCTCAGGGGAGTCAATGAAGCTGAAGAAGGAGATTTCCTTGTTAAACGGTGTGTGTCTTATCGTGGGGAACATGATTGGCTCGGGCATTTTTGTCTCTCCAAAAGGCGTCCTGATCCACAGTGCGTCCTATGGCCTGTCCCTGGTGGTATGGACCGTTGGGGGCATCTTCTCCGTATTTGGGGCTTTGTGCTATGCAGAGTTGGGGACCACCATCACCAAATCAGGTGCTTCCTACGCCTATATACTAGAAGCCTTTGGGGGTTTCCTTGCCTTCATCCGGTTGTGGACTTCGCTGTTGATCATTGAACCCACCAGTCAGGCGGTCATTGCCATCACCTTCTCAAACTACATGGTGCAGCCCATCTTCCCCACCTGTATCGCACCCTACATCGCTAACAGGTTCCTGGCAGCGGCCTGTATATGTAAGTACTTCCCTTGATCTTTATTGGATGCTAAAGTGAGTCACTGGAATTGTGTCACATTATGATAAATGAGACTTTGCACATGAGCTCTTCTCAGACAGGAGAAGCAAAATATGGTGACAAAGCTAAAGTGGGCACTTAAAAAAGGAACTAGAACTCTTAGTTAGCAATTAATCCAGCTAAGGGAAATATAATCATTGCCTAGTTAGTGCTATCAATGCAAATTCAGAACTTTGCCAAACACAGCACTTGCTTAGATTTGTTTTTCATGGAAGTGTGCAGATAAACAGTGATATGACGATAAAGTATATTGTGCTCTTTTGCAATAAATATTCCTTATTTAGCCACCCCCCACACACACACGTGAAAAGTTTCCTTGAACAAAAAGACAGTTTTGGTGATAAGAAGTACTGGAGAAGGGCTGAGAACGCAGATAGCTTTGAGGTAAAGTCCGACACATATGCAGACTCTGACCTGAGCAGCCAAATATTCATCAAGTGAATCATCTCACTTCACCATTTAATTACAAACCATTTGATTGTGCAAATTTGGAACTGGCGCTTTCACTTCCAGAGTGATGATGACATTACATTACAAAATATCTTTAAATATATGAATTATGTTTAGTAATTAATCATTTCCATAGTATGATCCTCACAGGTTACACAATCTGACAGACTTATCTTTATCTTTATCTTCTCATATTCGATTTCCACCAAAACGTGACTGCAGACGTCACTCTCACCTGTACTCCCAGATACCCTGCTTCATAAAGACCATACTTTTCTAACCCTCAGCCGTCTACATCACTTTCCCAACTAGCCGTTCACAAGCACTTTTAAGGGTGTGCTTGGAATGGTTTCAGATTTCAAACAATGGTCACATTTTATCGTATTGGAATGAAAAATATACATAATCATTTGAATTTGATATACTTTAGAATTCTTTGGAGGATTTTGGACGTCAATATCGTTAACAAAACAAGTCCAGTATAGACAATATAGAAAGTAAGACTTGACAATATACAAAGAAAGGTTGGGAACCACTGGTCTACATTACAGTGTCCACACAGCAGGGCCCTGCTTCTGTGCGGTTGCATCCTTCCACTGCTTATGTTTCCTTGGTTTCCCACTGACTCATGCCTTGTTATGATCGTCTCTCTGTCAGTGCGTGGAACATGATAGTGTTGGGCTAGCTCTGGCTGCTGTTTTGGTGGTCTCTGTGTATCTGGGTGAATATTGATTACATTGTGGGGACTAAATACACTCATCATCATCATGGGGACCCTCCATTACGGGGCCAAAAAACAAGTCCCTGTGACATAAACCTTATTATTGGAGCGACAAAACGATTTAAAGTTCAGATATAGGTTAAACGAGGGTAAGGTTAGGGTTTAAGTTATGATTCGTTCGCAAGTAGTAACTATGGTTAAGGTTAGGACTGATCTAGACCAGTGGTTTCCTACCTTTTTCTCCCAGTGACCCATATTTTACCCATAGATACATTCATTTATACTAAACGTCCTTTTCCTATTCTGTCTTATAAGAAAAACATTATTATTTTATGATTTGTTATAGCTGTGATAGAACCGTAATTATTATAAAACACTTTAATGAACTATTAACATGCCCTTCCTTTATAAAACACACAATCTAGTCTGGACCTTTTGCAACAACACCTAGGGACCCCTTGTTGGGAATGACTGATCTAGATTATGAATGAATGCTAGTCATTGTAATATATTTTCCTATGTTTGTGTGTGTGTGTATATTTACCAAGTCATGTGGGACTCAAACCTTAGTTATGGGCCAGTTAGTTACTACTTAAAATTTCTCTTGCACCTGATGTAATATTAACAATTCTCCTGTGACTAACAGTAGCCCACAGATAAATCAGGATTAACAAAATCCCTCAAGTGGTTTCACAACCTTTTTCAAGCGCTTGATTGTCCTTGTGCTTGACGGTTCTTCTGTGTATGTGTGTATGTGTGTGTGTGTGTGTGTGTGCGTGTGTGAAAACTGCTCAGCTGTTTCCTGCTCTGAAAACAACAGTCTGCTTCAGTCAGCATCAGAGCTTCCTTAAATCAGCCTCGGAAACGCACTGGCACACGTGCACTTTACAGAGCAAATGTCACAACTGACGATAAGACTGTTCAAATGTTTTCAAATGTTCAATCTAAATGATGTGTTTTTTATTCTATAGGTTTGCTGACCTTTGTCAACTGTGCCTATGTGAAATGGGGCACCAGAGTTCAAGACTTCTTCACATACGCCAAAGTTATAGCTCTCATTGCTGTCATCATCACAGGCCTGGTCAAGATCGGACAAGGTGCCAATTTGAGCCTGATTATTTTTAGAGACTAAAACATTCACAGTTAAATGTAATAGTAACCATTGTTTATGTTTTTAGGTCACACACAGAACTTCGAGGGGCTCTTTGACGGCTCGTCCCAGGATCCAGGGGGAATAGCTCTGGCCCTGTACTCGGCCCTCTTCTCTTACTCTGGATGGGACACACTCAACTTTGTCACAGAGGAGATAAAAAACCCAGAGCGGTACATAAACCTATGTGATTTCAAAATAGAGGCGATTGGACTTTTTTTTAACCATAAACAAGCTATAGCCACTGATTGTTACTATAATTTTATTTATATTTGTTATCATTATATATCATTGAAGGTCAAACTAGACATTGTTGTGTTTTGTCCTAGAAAGCAAGAATAGTAACTGCAGACAATTAACAGACTCCTAAGATTCACGATAGTAAAGGACTGTGTTTTTCTTTAACCATGACTACTTGTGCCTCAGTTCTCAGGGAGATTTAGTGACAAACATCCATCTAATCCTAAACCCAAGCTTTTGCTCACCTAAAGGGGCCAGTCTCTGACCTATAAGTCTTATGAGGATTCTCTGTTGAAGTTGACTCATGTTTTCCTTCCCTCTGCTGGCTGTGTCTTTAAACTACAGGAATCTGCCCCTGGCCATTGCCATTTCCATGCCCATTGTGACTGTGATCTACATCTTGACCAATGTGGCCTACTACACCGTCCTCCCCATGAACGCCATCTTGGACAGTGATGCAGTCGCAGTGGTAAGCTTTTAGATAAGATAAGTGCGAAAAAAAAGAAAAAAAATTATGTTGATTTTTAACATAAATTTCATAGACATTTGCAGACAAAGTGTTTGGCGTCATGAACTGGACTATTCCATTAGCTGTGGCTCTGTCCTGCTTTGGTGGACTCAATGCTTCAATTTTGGCCTCTTCAAGGTGAGAAACTTCTTTTGATTGTATGCCGTTATAGGTAAAGACGGTTGAATTCTGTGAACTAGACAAAAGATTTTAAGAGTAAATACATTTTGTCACTCATCCAAGTAGCTTCTTACAACAACATCTTTACAGGTGCGAAACCATTCAACCATCTTTTATTATTGACCCTTGCTGAATTAATGAGGGGATACACAGACATATTTATGCATTATGTGTTAACTTTTGACTTTTAATAATGTTCTGTTTTTGATAGGTTGTTCTTTGTAGGCTCAAGAGAAGGTCATCTTCCAGACTATCTGTGCATGATCCATGTCCATCGCTACACTCCTGTCCCTGCTCTGCTCTTTAATGTAAGCCACACAAAACACAGTGAAAAACATTACATTACATTATCTAACATGACCCTCTTGTCATTACAGGGAGTCATGGCTTTGATATACTTATGTGTAGAAGATGTCTTTAGGCTCATTAACTACTACAGCTTCAGCTACTGGTTCTTTGTGGGGCTCTCCATTTTGGGACAACTATATCTGCGCTGGAAGCAGCCGGACCGCAAAAGACCACTAAAGGTAAAAACACTGGCTCTGCCTGAACCCTTGCACATGTGCGGACAAAGGTCTAAAAGCTCAAGTAGAAGATACCATGTATTGGTAGCAAATTTACTTGTAAAAAATGCCTAAACTTACAGCAATATAATTGTAACACTAGACAGCACTACATTGTAACCACTATTACAACAATTTAGTTCTTGACCTCAGAGACTTTAAGTTGTATTAATGTATAAATGAATATGTATAAATGAATATACATGATGTTTATATATTGAAATACTGGCTAACATTGAGACACTTTTTTTTTTTCCTTCAGCTCAGTCTGTTCTATCCAATCATCTTCTGTCTCCTGACCGTCTTTTTGGTAGTGGTGCCACTTTACAGTGACACAATCAACTCTCTTATTGGTATTGGCATTGCTCTGTCAGGGGTGCCTGTTTACTTCCTCTGCATCTACACTCCAGCCCACAAGAGGCCACTATGGATAAGAAGAGTTATAGGTAAGAGTTATACATTTTTATTGTGTATTTTCTTCCATGCACATTATTTACCATGTGCCTTTCTCTTTTAGCAAAATGTGGGCTCTTGATTCAGAAGGTGTGCTTCTCTGTTTTGACTGAAATGGACAAAGGGGAATAGGACACAACAATGGCACCCTGCTGAACGCCCATAAATCTTGGATCTACTTTCATTCCTTACCTGGCAGTACATACAATGCATTACCTGCTGGATATTTAACAATCTACAATTTTGTCACAGTGCTGTACATTTTAGTAGAAAATATTTAATTTACAACAGATGTAGTATTTAACTAATTAAATCTAGACATGTGTTTATTTTACCTGAAAAGGACATGACAATGCACAACCTCATGTATAACTAAAGGCACTACTTTTTTCATATGTGAAGAAAGGGCTACTTTTTTATCATTTTTTGGACCAAATACTGCTGTGAATATTACATGACATTTTTCTGCTGAAAAATATTTATAATAAATTACTTAAACAATATAAATCATAACTTTTACTTTTAAGATGTGACATACTGTATGGAAAAATAATACACAACAAATTGTGGTGGTTGTTACATTTAATTTTAATCATAATAGCACTGACATGATAATGATAAGCCCCAATCTCTTTGAGCCATAAATATATACATAATAATATGTCTTCCACACTACAAATCTGATATACAGTTTTAACCCAAAGTGTCTTTCCATGGCCGTTCCTTGCTGCTGGTTGTCTTATTTTTGGACGATACCGCTGCTACTGGTGAATTTTGCTCCAGAGGATTGTGGGTAAAGGTCTGCCTCAGAGGGCCTGTAAAAACAAAGAATTAAAAACTGGTAGAACCTACAAGTGGACTGGTCAGAGTTTGTGTGAGGACATTTGTAGATAATACCAGTTTTTTAAAATGAATTTAATAATCATATAATAAGAACGTTGAAAATAAATACACCTCTTTGGTCTTTTTTTGTTTGTTATTTTGTATGTGGAAAATTAAATGAAGACTGCTTATCACATTTCCAAGAATAGAGAGGTCTTTGGGGAATTATTTATTTTTAGAAGTGACCTATACATTTGTTAAATTTCTGTGCGTCTCAAACGTGATGTGATGGGGCGCAACCTGGTGGGATGTTTAGGCTTCTTCCATGCGTGTGACACTGGCCCATGATGATCATACGTCCAATTAAGACTTGGATGTTTCGAGTTGGAGTTTCTTGTTTACATTTCTTGTAGCCCAGAAATAGAGGTTGTTAAATCCAGAATTCCAGAACAATCTTGAAATGGGTCAAGTTGACCCTTGCATAGCTCCTTGATTTTATTGTGAATTGTAGGCAATACATTTTTTTACAGCAAGCAAGTAAATTTACTTCCATTTTGAATGTTGGAGGTCTTAAGTGTCTGTATTTGCAACCATTATACGTAGGGGATCTGATATGCTAGTCATATTTTGCTGGTGGTAAAGGTTCTCAATCGTTTCAGGTCAAGTAAAGCATCCACAGAGGCGGTGATCGGGAGGTGTTTTGGGAATTTTAAGATCTGCCTAATAGTTTGTATGTTCTTGCTGTTATGTCTCCCACCAGCGCTTACGTCCAACCTTTTACATAATGTTATAAAGCCAATTTAAACAAGATATTTACAACACTTTTATCCAGAGCATACCTTTTGCAGCAAGGTCAAGGTGATTTTTGATCCTCCTCTCCCTTTCTTCAAGCTGCTGGGCCACCTGAGCATTCTTCCACCCTATACAACACAGTGGTACAAAATGTTTTAATATGAATGTACTATGTATTTGCAATTACTTATAATAGCAGGAATAACCTTTTTTCACGCTCTGAATGAAGCCCTCATTCTGGGGGAGTGCAGATGATGGATGTTGAATCTTCTCAGGGATCTTCAACTTGTCTCTGACCAATGGATGACGGAGCAGGGCCACTTGACCCAAGGAGAAGCAGTTGGAGGTCATCCAATAAGTGAACACAGCCTATTAAAAAAGAAAAGGATATGAGATATTAATATTATCATTAGTGTTGAGAGTTAGCAATTGAACTATAATCTACAACACTCAAACAAAACATATCAGAAACTTACTGTAGGGAAGTTAATGGTAAGTGGGAGGATTATCAGGGGCATTATTCTAAACACAGTCTTCATGGTTTTCAGATTTGGGTTGTCAATACCAGACTCTGCTCCCAACTGCAAACCATTTAACAAATGCAAGGCATTCAGGATTCTGCTTTCCAAAAACTTCCAGAAAAGTTGCAATAATTAAATAAGTAACAAACTTGCCTCTAGAATAAAAAACATAGTTGCTGTGACAGCAAAAGGCAGGATATAGTAAGGGTCAGCCATAGTGAGGTCTGGAAACCACAGCATTCCCCCAGTCTGCATGCTAGGCACCGGGAGATATGCCATCTTCCTCAGTGCAATGAAAAATGAGATGAAGATTGGTGCCTGTGATAAAAGAATGAAACTATTAATATCTCAAGAATAAAGAAGAATCAATTACAATAATCATGCATTTTATTTATAATACACTTTATTACAATAATGTAACAAACTGCTGACCTGCACCATAGGAATCAAGAAACCACGCAGCGGGTTGACATCATGCTTTTTCTGGAATAAATTCAATTCAGAGTAGGCTTTGGCAACTGCAACCAAAACATGCTTTAATTTAAAAGGCCAAATTGTAAACAGATTTTTAAGCAAGATTTAAGAAGCAAAAAACATACATTCAAATTTATTTCCACTTTGTTTTGCTTCAGTCATTTTATTGGTGAGTTTGGTCATCGCTGGCATGACATTATTCAGTTTGGCTGCTTCTCTTTGGCCCTTCACAATAACAGGAAAGACCAATAAACGTGCCATTACCGTACCTATGAAATAAGGATTCATAACAATCATAGTTAAGTCAAATAGTTAAGTCAAATATTAAGTAAGTCAGACAAGCGGTATATAAATTAACAACATTTTAGACAACTTACCTACAACAATAGCTCCCCACCATGGTAAACCAAGATCCACATGCATGAACTCCAGCAGGTTCTGGATGAGTCCCACTGGAGTGGAACCCGCCAAACCGAGCTCTGCAAGACTAGTTTCAGTAGTCGCAGCCTGAAGGACGTCCACAGCAGTGGGGGCAACATCAGCCAACTGTTCTGCGATTGGATGTGTGAGGACAGGGTCGGGGGCCGTGGTAAACACTGTGTGAAGAGCTGGGATGTGCACTTCAGTAGATGCCACTGAAACAGCCTCAACTGGGATCTGAAAAGTAGAATTATAATTATTGTAGTTATCTCTACTCCAGAGTTTTAGAATATTTTAGAATTAGGATTTTAGAATAACTTGCTTGACTTTGAGGTAAAACTATTGGTTTTACCACATAGTTCCCACAATGTTACATGATGTACCTGTTCAGTTACTGGCTGTGAGAGGACTGGTTCTGCAGGCAGGGACACAGGGGTCATCTGAATAACTGAAGGACTGTCCACAGCTTCAACCACTGGAGCAGAATCCACTGTGTCGACAAAAATCTACAAATATCAGAAGGTGTTATAGGAAATCTGTACACCAGCACTTAGAAGTCTGTTCTCACTCAGTTTACCTGTGTGCTGTTGTGTCGTACAGCCACAGCACTGACCCACAGGAACTTTCCATTGTGCCTTTGACCAAGTAGCGTTTTTGTTACGGGACTTCTACACTCAAACACTGTGTGAAGTCGGGACTTTAGAAGCAAATGCTGCAAGAAGATAATAGACGATTGAGAAACTATCACAAATGTACAAGGGGAAAACCAGGAAGGTTGGGATTAGGGCAAGGCTTTAACGTTAAAAAAAAAAAAAGTCTCATTTTCTTCCTCCAAAACTCTAAACCACATGCTTTTACTGACATAATTGACCATGACCACTCGCTATAAAGACGCAGCAAAGTAAACAATCGCGAATAAAAGGTTGATAAATTGCATAGCCCTAGATAAACATGGACCAAGTTAAACGTGAGGGTTGAAAATTAAGGAAGATGATTTGACGTTGGCCATCAAATCAAAATCAGCGGAGGGTTTGACGATACTGCGGTGGAAGACCTAAATGTCAAATTAAAACTTAATGAGATAAAATGCTATTATATTTCTGAATGTTCCTGGATAAATTTATACTGCAGAAGGTGCGCTACTGCCTGTCAAAGTCACATAACTAGTGACATAAGCACGCGCTCCACGGAGCACTCGGGAGGGGCAGAGAGCGGTCATTTTACAGGTGTTGATAAAGTCCAATTCATATGACGAATAAACAGACTTACAGGATGTACGACATCTGAAAACGGACTGGTGCCTCGTTTTGATTGCCCACTTTGCCGCAAAATACACCTTGCTATACAACTCGGAGTCACCCCGTTCCTGATGGCCGCCATGTTGTACGACAGCCCCCTCTACGGTGTGCGCAAACAGACAAAACTGTCGCTGTAGGACAAACGCGCATGCCACAATTATTATTATTTTATGTTTATTTATTGAACCAACCTTTGTTATTGAAACAAACAACAAGCACAGTAAACCACAACCACGAAATGTTAATAACCCAATAGAGTCAATCATACAACAAATAAAAGAAAAATAATACTAGATGGAATATTTACATTTTGTATCATTAAAGAAAACAAAAAGAAAGCAGTATGCGTTTTTCTGCTGACATGCTGTTGTTGTTTTTTTTACAACAATTAAGTGTCATGATGAAAATGATTGACAATAAACAAGGCTGTAAAGAGCTGAAAAAACAATGAGTAATTACATGGTTAATAATGTATTCGGTTACAATTCCAAAAAAAGCTGGTAAAAGTGCACTCAATTAAAAATATACATGAAAAATACAACGCATTCTGGACCAGTCTTCTAGAAAGATCTTGATTAATTTAACTGTAAAATAGAATTAAGCTGTCTCAAACCCCAACTCCCATTGAAAACTGGGAATTGAACCATGCTCGAATGATTTTAAATCAATCAATTAACCTTTATTTATAGAGCCTTTTTACAACACTTAAAGTGACCAAAGTGTTTCACAATAAAAATCAAGGCAATACAAAACATAAAACTAAATAAAAAACAATCTTTACAACAAACTGTACAATTATACTGTACAATTTAATTTACATTTAAATATAATTTAAATCTAAATTATAATTTAAATGTACTTTAAATTATAAATGTAAATTATAATCAATTACAAGTGCAGGTTTAAACATAAATTCAAAAAAGTACAATCACTAAAAAATGCCTCAATTAAAGTAAAATTTGTATAAGTAATTAGTTACTTTCTACACCTGTCAATAAGTCGATCTTAATAGGTCACTCGTAGAGTTCTTCCAGTGCTCTCAGTTGCTCTGGACCTATGTCTAGTTCTTCTAACATTCTGAGATGTGCAGCCATTAAATCATTTAAAACTCTTCTCTCTCCAGCTTTATTACACACTGGGATTGAGGTCTGTCTCGGGGCCACTCCACCCTTACACAGGATGTATGGTGTACTGGTCTTGTTACAGATCTTTTTCCGCTTTAAACAAACAAAACAGAACTCAACATGACAGCGAGGACAAACTAGGTTTTTACAGTGTTTTCTGCTATGTTCTACTATTGCACCACACTTGGGACAGGCTCGGACAGAGGGGCAGTTTGTGGCCCCCCGCACTTGAGGCAGGTCGATGGTTTTACAGGTCTGCAGAAGCTCCAGATTCTTGTTGGAGCAGCCGTCGTTGTTACAACGGTCTGAGCGCCGGGCCTGGCCTTTCCATGGCTTCTGACACTGCCAGCAGAACTGATAGCACTTCCCCTGATCAGCAGTGCACACAGGGCACTGGACACACAGGTTAGTTGGTTCTTTCCTCTCAACATTAGTTTTACATTTAGGACACTAAGGGCACAGAAGAAAATAATTTTGTTACTTAAAAGCTACAAAAAAACAAAATCTGACTTAACGAAGATATATATGGACACGTACAGGCAGAATCTCGCAGCACTCCGTGGCAGCCAGACGAGCTATGTGCTCCTCAAAGTACTGCATCTCATCAACAGACAAATCAGCCAGTCTGCGCACCTCTTGATAAGACCAGGGCTTATTGCAACGTTTTGTGCCCTCCACTAAGGCAGGACATTTGAATTTATAAATACCCTATAAAATAAATATTACTATTAGTCATGGGGTTCATCTTCCAGTTTATAGATGATATATTGAGGACTTTTGGCCATTCAAAACAAATATTATTTAGAAAATAAAACATTTTAGTATGAGTTCATGGCACAGTGCTATATTTTCATCACTCATAGATAGCAGTTACCTGGTCTAGTTGATGGCGGGCCCACTCTGTCAGAGAATCAGGGGTGACAGCATGACCACAGGACATCTGTGCCTTCAGTCCATCTTCGGAGGCTGAACAATGAAATTGAAGTTTATTCATTCTGATAATTAAATAATTAATTTAAAGCCTTTTATTATTTAATTTTAATCAAAGAAAAAGCTTACAAAATGGATCCAAGTCATCCTTCTTTTCAACAAACTCCAAAGTGCCATCCAGGGGATCATAGCTCTTCAGTGACTCCGCCATGTTTGTGCAAGGGCCCTGCACACAAAAGTCATGCAAAGTGTTTTAATAGCTTCAGTTACAAGCCTGCAGGTTTCTTTCCCCTTTTCAAATAAACCAAATTAATAGTTTTAAAATGCACCAAAATTACTGAATGATGATTTCTTCTAGGTTTGTTGTAACATGGTGCAGTTTGTGAAAGTGAAAGCATGACTCACAACAACTCAATATAATGGCACTCAGGGGATTTCCACCCAGTCAACAACTAAACAGATGCGGTAACTGCCATAATCGATTTGAAACCACAACCTGTTCAACGTCAACATTTAACTCCCTGTTGAGAGATAACTCCAGACTGGGTGGACTGTACGGTGCTGGTTCAGGTGTGTAGCTGTCACTGCTCTTGAGTACCGGCCAGAGCACCACTTTAGCCCGGATGGATGTCCGGGAAGGTGGAGACCATGTGGAGACACGGGGACGGGCTCAGGAGCCTCACAGAGCCTCATTCTCAGGCTCAGCTCTGATTCCACCCCGATCTGGGACAATAAAGGAATATCTTATCTTATCTTATCTGTCAGATCAATCGCTCGCTCGTCTGGATAGACCAACAGAAGGATTGCTTGTGGTTGCCAACTGCGTGTTTTATGGCGGTTGGTATCCAAGTGTGACATTACCGCCATCTACTGCTGTTGTATGTCTTTTAGACTTTAACATTTCGACGTTAGACTGTCCGGTGGTTGGTACCAGAAGGCAAAGCGTTCTTCTTTGGTGTTTTATGGCGCTTGGTGAGTTACATTACCGCCACTCACTGCAGTTACGACTTTAGACTTTATACTTCAGATTTTACTCTTGGTAATTCATCTCCACTGTCCGACTTTATTCTTTAGGATTTGTTTTTTTTTTGGTTTTCCTTCTTTGCCTTATTCTTTAGACTTTGATCCTAAAGCAGTGACGTCAAACATCGACCCTCAGACCTCTTGACCCAAGGTTTTCTACCACAGAAACGTCAATAACACCACATTACATTGAGTTATAGACATACAATCATCATGTTTGAAGCTAGATTCAAGGTGTTGTAAGAAATGAAGGGTTGAAGAAGAGTCAACCAGCAGCATTCAAGAAACAATAACACTTACGTTTACAGAGCTGTTTGCATTCAGGCATTAAGACCTGTTGGTTAATTAAAATGACTGGCTTAATCAGTCTTACCTTAAAACACTTTGCGCACACAGACACCTCTGTTGAGCTGTAGTCTGACTCCTGCTTTTTTGTAAATGCGAATGCTTATAACGCCTCTGCTTCGTCCGCCTTCTTCCTTATTTGTCTTGTTTTTCAAGTTTATCGAAAGTGAAACTAAACTTAGCTCTTCGGCGGCGGGAACTCAGAGCTGTGCATGGTAAGTAATCCTATTCGAGTGTGGAAATCACCCGATTATTGTGTCTTTATTTGGATCAGGATCCACGCCCTTAAATGTGTTTTTATTTTGATCTGCAGGAGTCACATCTATTTGTTTCGTTTTTTTCCTTGAGATTTAGTTCGTTCAGATTTAAGATGCAAGTGTTGACATGGCACCCAAGTAACAACCTGTTTTCCTACTTGAACAGATCCTAGGACAGACAAGTTGTGTTAATTAATCCATATCTTGCCTTCTTTTGCATCTAAAGTACAAGGCAGGTACGAAATGTATTTCTACAGTCTAGAATTTAAGTGATGGCAACAATAGATTTACATGAGGGTAAATTCTACATGTTTAAAGATGATTTCAATGGGCTCAAAGTGATACTAGGCCTATTACTGTGACTGTGTAATAATCCATACAAATGTAATAATCCCATTTGACCCCAGTGTTTTCATCTTTGTTTTAGGCCTGTCATGAAAACAACACAAACACACCAGACAATGTCAAGAAAACGTCAATATGAATGATGGCATTGTGGACATAATTAGGAGGCGATTACAGACACTTGATGGTTCAGGTAAGAGAGCCCGTTTATACTGTAGGCTGCTTCTATCATGTGTTATGGATGTTTGTGTTTGTGTTCAGATTTCCATGGACTCATCAGTCCAGGCCTCACCTGTTATTTAAACAGTGTCCTCCAGGTGCTTTTCATGACTGACGAATTTAGAGACAGAATTAAAAGGTTTGTAAAATCAAATCTATCGGTTGACTAAGATTTGCACTTTTTGACGGACCCTAAAGCTGGCACAAGAGGGCGCCTAAGAACCATCCAGAGACAAGTGTTTTATAGCTCCAGTTACAAGCCTGCAGGTTTCTTTCCCCTTTTCAAATAAACCAAATTAATAGTTACATATATTGTAAAATGCACCAAAATTACTACATGATGATTTCTTCTAGGTTTGTTGTAAAATGGTACAGTGGCTGTCAAAGAATCAGTGCTGTAGATATAATTATATTTCTTATAAAGTATTAAGTATTATGTTGAGCAGCGCTTGTACAGACAATTATTACATTTCAGGGTAAATTATACAAGATTAATCTCTATCAATGGAAACAAAATATCATGTCATATTTTCATGAATGAAATGTGATTGTATTTCCCTTCTGTCACAGATGCAGTGACGATGCAACCCGTTTTGACCAATATCTGAAGAGATTATTCACCACTTTGGAGAAAGAAATGGCCAGAACAGATGACATTGCTAAGATATTAGACATTGCAGATGGTAATGCATGAAATTTACATATATTATTATATGAAGACTTAACTTGTCCCATGAGTTTATACACATTTACTTTTGTTGCAGTTTATGAGCAACGAGATGCTGCTGAATATTTTGAAATTATATTGCGTAAGACTACTCCAGAAGCATCTAAGGTATAATTGTTTTTTCTGTTTGAGAACTTAGGAACTATCGAGATTGCAATCATGTCCATGTCTTTGTTTATAGTTATAGTTATATTGTTTAAGTACAGATGACATAACAGGGGTCTCACACTGTTGGAAAATGTTTTAGTTCCTGGTATTTTTTTTTTTGAATCATTCCCCATTTAATGCACATTTGAACAAATAAAACCCATTGCTCTGGGGCCACACCTTGGGGACTTTCTTAGCTCCTGCTCTGGAGCAGGTACTTTCCAGTCAGACCAGAGCCTTTTGTTGATACAAAAACACTTGAGTTTGTTTGTAATATTTCACTGACTTGAAATGACTTGAAAACAGGAATGATCATAGTGTGCTTCATAACCATATATTTTCAGATATTCAAAGGGGAGCTGAATCACATGACCACATGCTGCAGGTGTAATACCAGAAATAATGCGCCAGGCTTTTTCTGGATCATACCACTGTCTATAGGAGACCCTCATCAAACCTACAGAGTGGTACTAACCATTAACTTCTCAATAAAAATGTATCATAATGTTTATTGTGCCGTAAATAATGAATCATTATGCAGAACAAAGGTATTGAGGACTTCTTTAACAAAGAAAAAGTCAGTGGTGAAAACAAAATCTACTGTGCCGAATGTGATCAAAAGCAAGATGCCTTTGTTGTAAGTATTTGTGTATTTTTGTGCCGCTACAAAGATAATTCACTGTAAAGTATAACTACAGTCTGTTGATGGCTAGATGTATGAGATGAAGCAGTCGCCGGAAGTACTGACTCTCCTGTTGAAGAGATTTCACTACATTTCTGACCTTAAGTGCAATGTCAAAGTAAACTGTGAGGCTGAAGTGCCCCTCACGTTAACAATACAGGTAATATGAATTTGATAATACATAGAGTACATTATACCTTTAATGTTTTGTCTGTATGTAATGACACAGCTGATGTGAGCTCCTTGTCCTTGATTAACAAATAATCTGATTTAAAGGTTATTCACAAATATGTCTTATTCCAGGATAATACCTACAAACTCTATGCAATGGTCAAACATTATGGGAATCTAACTGGAGGCCATTACATAGCATATATTTTCTCTTCTCAAACCAAAGAGTGGTATGATTTCAACGATGAACGAGTTAAACTGGTAAGTAACCTAGTTTTGTCCACATGTGTAGTTTTTTTCTAATGAGTATTTCATTGTATTTACATTTTTACTCAACAGAGGAAGAATAAATACATGTCAGGAAAGCCATATTTGAGGTAAATTACATTATTATTGAACAATGTCCTTCAAACGCTGCATTGTTTATTATAAAATGTGAAGTATTTTCCTGTGTGTGTGTGTGTGTGTGTGTGTGTGTGCCAACCCAAAAAGTATACACAGCAGTGCAATAAACAATAATGTACCTTTATGTGTTATAGATCGTGCTCGTCTTATCTTCTCATGTATATGAAAAGTAAGTTCAGAACTGAATCTTTATAGTAGAGTTAAGTTATCACACAAAATTGGAGAATTATGCTTGGTCACATCCTCTTCAAATACTTTTTTTTTTTTTTTTTTACCTGTAAATTCTCCCTTGGGAATCACGACTATATTTTTCTATAACTTACTTTTACTAAAGGCAATTTAATTGTTAATGAATATTGTTGTCAGATCGTCCTTAAATCCACCCATTTTTCTGTGCTGGGAGACACAGTTGTGTCCGGATTGAGACATGACACTGTAAACGGTGTATCTAATAAGAATAATCAGAAAACAACACCAATTCGATACAAGAGACGTATTTGTAATATTAAACCACTTTTGTGTTTTAGCTGTTTTTGTCAGTTTATCGTATTTACTTAATCCATATATTATCTAATGTGTTTTATTCTCTATGTGTTTCTTGTTGTGCGTTAACTTACAGAGAGCGGAAATCCTGAAAACCTCAGTGAAAATAAGGAGGAAACACCCGATGCTGATGAGACACATGTTACTTGGATAAATAAACAGACTGAGACGAGGCCTAACAGAGAAAGAGAGAGTCATGTTCAAGACTTTAACATGGCTGACGTGAACACATTTGGCCAGTCAAAGTCACAACCAAATAGTCCCTTATTATACTCAAGTCGGAAAGGAAACCACACAGAACCGGATTCCTCAAAACTTCATCGCAGGGCAAGTGTGAAACCAGTGAGTGCATTGGACAGTCAAAAGAGCGTGCGTCAGCGGGGAGGGGACAGATATACCCCCAAAACTGGCAAAAGACCACTGAAGAGCTCAAAATGTGAAAAATCTTCACCATGGAAATATTAAAAAGAAAGTAAATACTTTCAGGTACTCGGACTAAACAACAAATACCTGTTTTTTGTTTCATTCGTTTTTTTGTTATATGCTTGGAATTTGCAAACTTTTCAGGCTGAAACCCCAAAAAACAAACGCTGTAAAATGTGATTGGTGCTTGTAATAAGTTCAAGCAGCGAAACATTCTAAACTGGGTTCAGTAGCATTTAAGTTGCTTTTTCTATTTAGGTTCACAGTTACAATGAAGTGCTGTCCAACCATGTTTTTTCATTGTGTTTAGAGTTCAAAGTTTACTCATATTTATTCAATAAATTCTCAACTCTCTCATTGTATTATTGTGGACAAAACATGTCACAGCTGCAATTTCAGGTCAATCTTTATTTTACACACCAACGGGAAGTGTTTACACAAATGACATTATATACTGTAAAAACAAAGAAGCGATTGAGGGATTATGTTGTATTCACATCAGAAACAGATGCAAATGAGCTGTAAACAGAATAAACAATGTATTTATAGCTATTAACTACATATATTAGTGTTACTGAAGGCCTGTGAGCAGGTTTAGGTCCTGTGCCACACTGGAATGGAGGTCTGCCGGGGGGCCACTCCAGCACTGCAGGGCTCATAGTAGGAACTGGTCTTAAGACACTCGGTCTTGAGCTTCAGACACACAAAGCAGAACTCGATCTGGCAGCGAGGGCAAATGACGTTCTTGCAGCCTGCTTTGTTGTGCTCCACCTTCTGCCCACAGGTGGGACAGGCCCGGATGGAGGGGACCTCTTGTGCCCCCTCGACCTCACGGAGGTTGGTCACCTTACAATTCAAAAGCAGCCTCAGCTCAAGGTTGGTGCAGCCTTCATTATCACAGCGGTCAGAGCGAGGGGCACGGCCTTTCCAGGGTTTGAGGCATTGCCAGCAGAACTGATTACCCTTATTCTCTGCTACACACACTAAACATGCCACACTAAGGTTGGTCAGATCTTTCCTCTCCACATATGTTTTACACCCAGGGCACTGAAAAAGCAGAGGAACAGGTACAAATATAAGCTATAAATAAAACTATTAGAAATGTACTGACTTTACTCACAGTCTTGTACTCAAAATATGTTGCAGCAGCTAGACGGGCCAAATTCTCCTCAAAGTGTTCCATCTCCTCAGATGTGAGCACAGCCAGTTTGCGCACCTCCTGATAGGGCCACTCCTGGTTGCACTTCTGCAGAGTACCCTTCTTCAGAGCGGGGCACTTAAACTTGAACTGGCCCTGCAATGTCAAATTAGTTGGTCAAGTATGCCAAGTATGAACAAACCCTTCTTTATTGATTGGACATGTAGTACCTGGTCCAGCAGACTGCGGCACCACCCAGTCAAGGACTCGGGAGTAACTGCATGGCCACAGGACATCTCTGCTCGCAGGCACAGGTCTCCTTCATCTGGAGCTGAATAGAGTAGAGGGAATGTACAATAAAATACATATGAAGACAAATTAACGTATAAAGTGTAGTATATTCTAATATTGTTTTATACTGACATGATTGGAAGTGACGTAATGCGGAAGCACGAGGCATGTTGGGTATTCAATAAATGTTGTTGAAGCACGCAGTGGTCCAATGTATATTAATGTTCAACACAAGAACACGACATGGTTTCAGAAGTGCTGTGTTGCTTATAACAACCAAAAAGTAAAAGCGTCAAGCGTCAAACGTGAAGAAGAGGGAAAGGTGCGCCCAGCACTGCCAGGCCAGCGCAACATTCAGCATCCAGATGGATTTCTAAAAACCACACGAACGGACAAAGTGGGTCCATCGCTTCGAAAGATTTCGCCAAACGAGTGATCTATCTGTGAGTAGGGTACCCCAGGCTAGAGGGCCGTCTTCCTGTTTTTTGGACGGGGTATTTTGACATGTGGACAGGCATTTTCGAGTGCAAGGACGGTGTAATTTTTATTAATACATTTTAGAAAAGGGAATACCATCATTAAATCGGGCCGGGAAGCGTTTGACGATAGTCCGCCGCGGTCCGCGCCATGACAGTTTATTGTTTACAAGTGAAAACGTGCATGCTGCGCGCTGATTGGTCGACAAAGTTTGTGTCCTTGGCTCTGATTGGCTGCCGAGCCGTGGTCTGGAAAATGCCGCAGCTCCACGTGTGTCGAACATGGATGTATTATATTATCGGACCTCCACGGCCATGTAAAATACCGCCGCTCCTAAGTGGCAGAGTGTGATCCGCACGGCCGAGAGGCGCAGGCGGCGCGAGAGTATGGAAAGTCAATATGATGTGAGAGGCGTGCGGGCGCCGCTCTAGATCGCCGGTTAGGCGCCTCCGCGTTAAAAGCGCCGCTTTATTTCGGCGAGAGCGAAAAAATGTTAAGCCCCCGGACAAAATTATTTGGACGAGGTGTTTTCAAATCCTAGCTTAAAGCCTGGTTACCCCCCACGAGTCCGAAGGTTCGCTAGTCCGAAGGTTCGCTAGTCCGAAGGTTCACAAGTCCGAAGGTTTTAAAGGTTCACTTGTCCGAAGGTTCGCTGGTCCGAAAGTTCGCTAGTCCGAAAGTTCCGAGTTTACGCTCCATCAGAGTTACGCTCCAGGTAAATCCCTCTGGTCAGCTGATACATTGTCCCGCTCACCATTGAAAACTCAAATGACTCAATCGGACAAAGAACTAATGGAGAACACCGACATTATGTGGACAGCATTTTTGCAAACATGCCAGTCAGTTCATCATATGCAGACACTCAAAGAACAATTGAAAAGTGACAGTGTGTGTGTTCGTGTAATGGACATGTGCACCCAAGGTTGGCGGGACCATGCGAAACAAGAGCCTTTATTGAAAAATTACTGGTCAGACCAAGCCACACTCACAGTAGAAGATGGCTTGTTGTTAAAAGGTTCACGACTTGCTATTCCTTCAGCTATGGGTAACGATGTGTTTTGCTAAAATTACATGAAAGACATCATGATTTGTGAAATGCAAAGCTCGTGCACGAGAGACTGTATGGTGGCCTGGATTGAGCAAACAAGTAATGGAAATGGTGCTCCAATGCAGGGCATGCATTCAAGAAAGACACAACCATAGTCACCCGCTTATGCCAACTGAATGTCCTGATCGCCCGTGGCAAAGAGTGGGTACAGATCTTTTTGAGCCGTGAGGAAAAACTGCCTTCTTGCTTTGGACTATCTATCCAGGTCTGTGGAGATTGCGCTCTCAAACAAAACTAAATCTAATTAAAGCCGCGGAGCGGCGATGATGGCTCTCGTCACCCGCGCGACTGCCTTTCCGTGCGACCGCCCCACTTGTCCAGAGGACGTACACCAAATTGAGGCCAGTGGGCGTAAAGCCCTAGGAGGAGTTTGTTAAAGTTTGACGCGAACCAAATTGCTGACTCAGCAATTTGGTTCGCGTCAACATTCTTTTGAATATTTATTAAATTTCAATGTCTTCAGATGCAAAAGGTGTTGTTTTGAGCTCGATCGGACAAAAAACCTAAGACAAGTACTATTTTGAAGAAAAAAAAGTCAAGCGTGGCGGTGCCACTTTGATTCAACATGGCTGACTTCCTGTGTATCATAGAGCGATGCTGCCAGGTGTGTTTTGTGTGCCTAGCTCAAAGATTAAGCGTTTCATGTTTTTTTCTTTTTTGAACTAGTCGGCACTGTTGCGACAGGCGTTCTCTCAACCTCCATTTTTTTCGAGTTCGGGCCGATCGCGTCTATGCCCCCATGTGTGACATTCATCAATGTTCAGGGGGTCAAAAATGCCCGAGTTGTGGCAAAATGACCATGCAAGAAGAATAATAACAATAAGAAACATGGCAAGAACAAAGACTCGTCGCATTCCATTCCATGGAATGGCTCGAGCCAATAAGAAACATGGCAAGAACAAAGACTCGTTCCATTCCATGGAATGGCTCGAGCCAATGATGTTATAAACCACCTGGGGGGGCCACAGTTTTCCGGACAAACATTTGCATACTTTGCAGCTTATGGATTTAAACATGCCACAAGCAGCCCCAGGTATCCTCAACGGGGAGGCGGAACGTGCTGTACAGACTGTGAAAAATCTTTTGAAAAAAACGGCAGATCCTTATCTAGCTCTACTTGCCTACAGAGCTACACCTCTTCAAAACAAATAAAGCCCTGCAGAACTTCTGATGGGCCGACGTCTGCGAACAACTGTGCCAACACTTCCTTCGCAGTTGATTCCTACGCTGCCAGACAGTTCTACACTTGCTCAAAAGGAAAGGGAGAAGAGGATGTTGGATATTACAAACTTTAACAGGCGTCACCGTGCAAAGCCTTTGTGCAAATTATCACCAGGAGAACAAGTGTGGGTGACTGATACCAAAAAAACAGGCACTGTGGTGCAGAGTCACTATACACCGAGATCTTACACAGTGGATTAACCACAGGGGACAGTGAGGCGTAATCGCATGCATTTTGATTCATTTACATTCACCGGTGCATGAGAAATCTGATTTGCCTGTAGTGCAGATAACACCTAGTGTAACTCCTGTTTCACCTATGAACACTGATGTTAGAACTAGATCTGGAAGAGTGGTGATTAAACCTAAAAGACTGGACTGGATACAAAAACAAATCTGATGTTCTAAAACTGTTTATAAGTGATAATATTGTTTAAGGCAAACACTGTTGTATATGCTGATTCAAAAAATATATATATATAGAAAGAAAACAAAAGAACATGGCATATCGTCAATCAAATTAACATTTGATTTGTTTGATTTGTAAGTGTTATTGGTCCATGGATATGTTTAAGAAACAAGAGTATTATTTTTTTGTTTTGTTAAAAAGGGAGATGTGGTATATTCTAATATTATTTTTCTGGATAGGGTATGGCTAGCCGCAGCATGTCGTAGACACCCCCAGTGGCCACTCCATTGGTACTGCAGCCAAAGACATTGTGCGGCCCAGAAAGCTTTTTTTCCCTAGAGCGTAAATGTGTAAAATAATAATATATATCCATATATATTATTATTATATATAAATGTATACTTTGTTTGCGCGGCGCGTGGTCTGCTGCCTGGTGCAGCCTGCGTCACTTTTCTACGTAGACGTGGGGCGGTTTGAATAGCGCCCCAGAGCCTCATTTTTAGGCTACGTCACTATGGTTTTCTCCATAGGAAAATAGCGACTATGGGGCGCTCCAGAAAGCGCCTTTTTGAACCTAGGAGTTACGCAATGGAGCTACGATTTTTACGCTAGAGACTGAGGCATGTGCGCGCGCCTACGCGGAAGTGCCACACACGCCGTGTTTTCCGTGTTTACGTCTTAAAACTGCATCTACAGATGTCTGTTACAAAAGGTACGTCCAAAACGACTCAGAATGAGCTGCTCAACTGTCTGCTGGCTTGATTCGTGTTGAAAGCGGCTGATTTCGTATCAATCCGAGCCGAGACATGTGATCTGTCAAACCCCGTGCTACGTTACCATGACAACAAACACGCCGTTTTTTTTTTGTGTATTACTTGCATAAGGCTAACGCTAAGCATTAAAGGCGGTATGGACAATTTTTCGGCGATTTGAGAACGCAGGCGGAAGTGTGCGTGCGCACTCCCCGTGCGGACTGATACAACACACACGTGCGTTTGTTTATTAGCGCAACGGAGCGCATCGCATCACTCGTCTCCTGTAGATTTCTGTCCACTTCTGCGTCAGCTCGAACTGTCTTTCTCCGTCTTCATTTTGCCCCGTACACTGAGGGAACTATATTATGATAGATCCATGCACTTAGGCACGCGGAACCGTGGGGACGAGCCTGACGCGGCTGCAGGTGAGCGAGAGGTGCGTTTTATGATTGATACGTGGCAGGACAAATGATTTATCAACGCCACGAGGAAATATGATGAAAAATTTGCTGAAAAAAATCGTCCATACCACCTTTAAGTATCGCTTAACTTCTAACTTATCATTAACAAAAGTGGAAATAAAGTGTGTTTACTTAATTAATTCAGTTGTAAATGTGTATTTAAAATATGTATCCATACAGTCAATGTTAAAAATTTCTATTTTGGACATTTAAAAAAAAAAAAAAACACGGTCATGTCAAATAGCCCCCCCTATAATTTGTACCACCAGCCGCCACTGAATAACAGAACAAATTATGGAACTAATGACCACCACTGATCTGAGGGCTGTGGATCTACTGCTCAGAAGCTATGTCTTGAAATGTTTATGCCAAAACACGAAATAACATAATAAATTCTATGGAAATGAATGTTATAAACTATGTATAAACTAATCGATGTTACGTTTCGTGTCCATCAGTGTTGTTATCTGTATTACACAGACAAGAAACCTAAATACGGACTCAATCATGACTCTGCATGTTTTGCATGTAGATAAGCATGTCATCTGATTACATTTGACATGTTGCAGAATGATAGGCATTTGGCAGATAAAAAAAATAGTAATTTAAGAAATAAATTTTAGATAATACATTCCATGTACTTAATAAGAATCTGAATTATTTCTGAATTATAAAAAAAGAAGAAAATTATTATCATTTTTTTTATAGTTTTATATTTCAATTTGTGATAGACCACAAAACACTGAATAATAACACTACAATATTGAGCCATGACAATAAATAGATTTTGGTAAATACATATACAAAATGTACAGTTTAGCACTATGTATATAATGTAATTAAATTCCATCCATCCATCTTCTGCCGCTTTATCCGGGGCCGGGTCGCGGGGGCAGCAGTCTGAGCAGGGACTCCCAGACTTCCTACTCCCCAGACACTTCCTCTAACTCCTCCGGGGGGATCCCGAGGCGTTCCCAGGCCAGCCGAGAGACATAGTCTCTCCAGCATGTCCTGGGTCTTCCCCGGGGCCTCTTCCCGGTGGGACATGCCTGAAACACCTCCCGAGGGAGGCGCCCAGGAGGCATCCGGAACAGATGCCCGAGCCACCTCAGCTGGCTCCTCTCGACGTGGAGGAGCAGCGGCTCTACTCCGAGCTCCCCCCGTGTGGCAGCCCTGGCGGAGTCCAACATGCACTGGGAACAGGTCTGACTTACTGCCGGCAATGCGAACACAGCTCCTGCTCCGGTCATACAGGGACCGGACAGCCCTGAGCAAAGGGCCCCGGACCCCGTACTCCCGGAGCACCCCCCAAAGGACACCCCGAGGGACACGGTCGAAAGCCTTCTCCAGATCCACAAAGCACATGTGGACTGGTTGGGCAAACTCCCATGAACCCTCGAGCACCCGATGGAGGGTATAGAGCTGGTCCAGTGTTCCACGACCGGGACGAAAACCACTCAGCTCCTCCTGAATCCGAGGTTCGACTATCGGTCGGATTCTCCTCTCCAGTACCTTGGAATAGACCTTACCCGGGAGGCTGAGGAGTGTGATCCCTCTGTAGTTGGAACACACCCTCCGGTCCCCCTTCTTGAACAGAGGGACCACCACCCCGGTCTGCCAGTCCAGAGGCACGGTCCCCGAACGCCACGCGATGTTGCAGAGACGTGTCAGCCAAGACAGTCCTACAACATCCAGATACTTTAGGTACTCAGGGCGGATCTCATCCACCCCCGGAGCCCTGCCACCGAGGAGTTTGCGAACAACCTCAGTGACTTCAGCTTGGGAGATGGATAAGCCAGCCTCCGAGTCCCCGGTCTCTACTTCCTCTTCGAAAGACGTGACTGAGGGATTAAGGAGATCCTCAAAGTATTCTTTCCACCGTCCGACGACATCCCCAGTCGAGGTCAGCAGGCCTCCACCCGCACCGTAAACGGTGTTGGTGAGACACTGCTTCCCCCTCCTGAGGCGCCGGACGGTTTGCCAGAATTTCTTTGGTGCCGACCGATAGTCCTCCTCCATGGCCTCCCCGAACTCCTCCCAGGCCCGGGTTTTTGCCTCTGCGACAGCACGAGCCGCGGCTCGCTTGGCCTGCCGATACCCGTCGATGACCTCCGGAGACCTACAAGCCAAAGTGGCCTGATAGGCCTCCTTCTTCAGTCTGACGGCATCCCTTACTTCTGGTGTCCACCACCGGGTTCGGGGGTTGCCGCCACGACAGGCACCGGAGACCTTGCGACCACAACTCCGAGCAGCCGCATCAACAATGGAGGCGGAGAACATGGTCCACTCGGACTCAATGTCCCCAACCTCCCCCGGGACATGGGAGAAGCTCTCCCGGAGGTGCGAGTTGAATACCCTACCGACAGAGGGCTCCACTAGACGTTCCCAACAGACCCTCACAATGCGCTTGGGTCTGCCAAGTCTGTCCGGCTTCCTCCTCCGCCAGCGGATCCAACTCACCACCAGGTGGTGATCGGTTGACAACTCTGCCCCTCTCTTCACCCGAGTGTCCAAGACACGCGGCCGGAGGTCTGATGACACGACAACAAAGTTGATCATTGACCTCCGGCCTAGGGTGTCCTGGTGCCACTTGCACTGATGGACACCCTTGTGCTTGATCATGGTGTTCGTTATAGACAATCCGTGGCTAGCACAGAAGTCCAATAACACCGCTCGGGTTCAGATCGGGGAAGCCGTTCTTCCTGATCACCCCTCTCCAGGTGTCACTGTCATTGCCCACGTGGGCGTTGAAGTCCCCCAGTAGAACAACGGAGTCCCCGGTCGGTGCACTGTCCAGTACCCCTCCCAAGGACTCCAAGAAGGCCGGGTACTCTGCACTGCTGTTCGGCCCGTAGGCCGCCACAACAGTGAGAGACCTGTCCCCCACCCGAAGGCGGAGGGACGCGACCCTCTCGTTCACTGGGGTAAACTCCAACACGTGGCGGCTGAGCTGAGGGGCTATAAGCAAGCCCACACCAGCCCGCCGCCTCTCCCCGCGGGCAACACCAAAGAAGTGGAGCGTCCAGCCCCTCTCGAGGAGATGGGTTCCAGAGCCCAAACTGTGCGTGGAGGTGAGGCCGACTATATCTAGTCGGTATCGCTCAACCTCCCGCACAAGCTCAGGCTCTTTCCCCCCCAGCGAGGTGACATTCCATGTCCCCAGAGTTAGTCTCTGTGTCTGGAGATTTGGTCGCCGAGGCCCCTGCTGTCGACTGCCGCCCAGATCTCTCTGCACCGTAGTAATGTAATTAAATTGACGCATAAAAACAAAATTGCATTCATGAGCAAATGATCTGATGTATTGTAAAAGTAAAGGAGCAGCACAACAGCATTAGACCATGAGCTGAACTTTAAGGTAAAGCTCGAGTCATATTTTAATAGATCCATAAGTGAAAACGGCTTGATTTTATGATGACGCAGTGACAGCTGCTCTCTCCTCGCCCAGTGCTCCGTGGTCTCTCCTCGTCCTGTGCTCGGTTCATTTACTTTTTTCCGGTTCAAAATCCTTCAGTTTTATTAAAACCAGTTGTTTAATATTTCACTTTATCTTACACTGGGCTCTGCGCTGCTCAAGTAACTCTCTCTGATTGGTCAGCACGATCACATGGTACGCAAACCTGAAGCAAACCTACGTAACTTCCGGGCTGTATAGCTGTTCGGGCTGTAGTTCGGGCTGTATAGCTGTTCGGGCTGTAGTTCGGGCTGTATTGCGGGTCGTAATAATCAGTTTTGACCTCGCTTTATGAAGTGTTTTCAATGGGAATTGATCATGGATGTATTATATTGATCAGGAATTGATAGCCTCGCAGTTTTCATTGACTGACTTCCGGGTACGCGCTGTTGGCGCGGTGACGTCACATGGCTATTTTTAGCTCGCCCGCGGAGCGCTATTCAAAGGGGTCAAACTCACTCATGTCCAGGACAAAACCAAGTCCTGTGTGTGTAAAAATCCAGAGCTGTAAGAGAAGTCATTCTGACACAAACAGCTCATCGTCATGACGAGTCATGTAACTTGTGACTAGTGTAAAGACAATTAATATGTAAATGAGACTCATGCAAATAGTCATCTGATGATGATATGGAGGAAAGATGTAAATAAGGTCATCTGACTTGGTGTTAATTGATTTGTTCAACTCATAATTCAATTTGCTAATTTTCTGTTTTATTTTGAAAAATGTTAAGTGTTTAAAAGTTAATTTGTTAAGTGTTTTTTTGAATAGAATATTTACAAATACATTTGAAATAAATAATCTTGTTACATCAATGGGAAATATTGAGTGTTAGTCACTTTCGTATTTTTAATCATGAAATTGCAATACAAATTTTAAAAAAATAATGGATTGTTTAGCAATTGTTTAACTGCTATACAAGTAGTCAACACAAGAACACGACATAAATTACAATAACATATCTATTACAGTAAACATGTAGCTAGATGTGTGCTTATCACCCAATACTGACCCAATACAAGTCTACAATTTACAAACCCCATAAGAATATAAACCACTTACGCATAGGATCCAGGTCATCCGGTCTGTTGACAAACTTCAGGGTTGTGTCGTTGGGGTCGTATTGTCTCCCGCTCATTTTGCTGTTGCTCAGTCGACAAACTCCACAGGTGACTAAAACCACCGCTGTTCGAATGTTGCTCTGAGTTTCGGTTTTGCCTCTGATGATGACAAGTCACGTTGATTCAACAGAGAAACAGGCAAAAGTAAATCAGATAAAAATAATAATCATTAAAATCCTGTAATCCTTTGAGAGAGTCCCGAAATCAATGACAGAATGACAATGACAAAAAATAAAAAATATTTTAAACAAGTGAGAATAATAAACAAACATAACAGGCTTCTAAAAAATAGGTAGGTGCGTCCTGTATGCACTGATTACTGATAAATCTTCAACTGAGTCTTCCTCGGTCAGAAGGAACAGACAACTCCAGTTCACACTTTGAACATTTATTGAAGGGAGCAAACATTGGGAGGAGGAGGTCTATTTATAGATGGATTTGAGAGGAAAGGTGCGTGGGTGTGTAAATCTTGGTGTGTGTGTGATTATCTGAAAAGAAAGACAATAAAAACTATGTCAGGAAACAGTCACAAACAGGTTGCAGTGAAAATGTATAAAGGCATGTAGGTACACACAACGACCACCAGAGGGAGCCCTACACATTGGCTGTCAAAGGATCAGTGCTGTAGATATAATTCTATTTCTTATAATACTAGTATTATGTTGAGCAGCGCTTGTACAGACAATTATTACATTTCAGGGTAAATTATACAAGGTTAATCTCTATCAATGGAAACAAAATATCAGTCATATTTTCATGAATGAAATGTGATTGTATTTCCCTTCTGTCACAGATGCAGTGACAATGCAACCTCTTTTGACCAATATCTGAAGAGATTATTCACCACTTTGGAGAAAGAAATGGCCAGAACAGATGACATTGCTAAGATATTAGACATTGCAGATGGTAATGCATGAAATTGACATATATTATTAGAAGAAGACTTAACTTGAGTTAAGTCTCATGAGTTTATACACATTTACTTTTGTTGCAGTTTATGAGCAACGAGATGCTGCTGAATATTTTGAAATTATATTGCGTAAGACTACTCCAGAAGCATCTAAGGTATAATTGTTTTTTCTGTTTGAGAACTTAGGAACTATTGAGATTGCAATCATGTCCATGTCTTTGTTTATGGACCTCCAAAGTACAGATGACATAACAGGGGTTTCACACTGTTGGAAAATGTTTTAGTTCCTGGTATTTTTTTTTTTAATCATTCCCCAGTTAATGCACATTTGAACAAATAAAACCCTTTGCTCTGGGGCCACACCTTGGGGACTTTCTTAGCTCCTGCTCTGGAGCAGGTACTTTCCAGTCAGACCAGAGCCTTTTGTTGATACAAAAACACTTGAGTTTGTTTGTAATATTTCACTGACTTGAAATGACTTGAAAACAGGAATGATCATAGTGTGCTTCATAACCATATATTTTCAGATATTCAAAGGGGAGCTGAATCACATGACCACATGCTGCAGGTGTAATACCAGAAATAATGCGCCAGGCTTTTTCTGGATCATACCACTGTCTATAGGAGACCCTCATCAAACCTACAGAGTGGTACTAACCATTAACTTCTCAATCAAAATGTATCATAATGTTTATTGTGCCGTAAATAATGAATCATTATGCAGAACAAAGGTATTGAGGACTTCTTTAACAAAGAAAAAGTCAGTGGTGAAAACAAAATCTACTGTGCCGAATGTGATCAAAAGCAAGATGCCTTTGTTGTAAGTATTTGTGTATTTTTGTGCCGCTACAAAGATCATTCACTGTAAAGTATAACTGCAGTCTGTTGATGGCTAGATGTATGAGATGAAGCAGTCGCCGGAAGTACTGACTCTCCTGTTGAAGAGATTTCACTACATTTCTGACCTTAAGTGCAATGTCAAAGTAAACTGTGAGGCTGAAGTGCCCCTCACGTTAACAATACAGGTAATATGAATTTGATAATACATAGAGTACATTATACCTTTAATGTTTTGTCTGTATGTAATGACACAGCTGATCTCCTGAGCTCCTTGTCCCTTAACAAATAATCTAATTTAAAGGTTATTCACAAATATGTCTTATTCCAGGATAATACCTACAAACTCTATGCAATGGTCAAACATTATGGGAATCTAACTGGAGGCCATTACATAGCATATATTTTCTCTTCTCAAACCAAAGAGTGGTATGATTTCAACGATGAACGAGTTAAACTGGTAAGTAACCTAGTTTTGTCCACATGTGTAGTTTTTTTCTAATGAGTATTTCATTGTATTTACATTTTTACTCAACAGAGGAAGAATAAATACATGTCAGGAAAGCCATATTTGAGGTAAATTACATTATTATTGAACAATGTCCTTCAAACGCTGCATTGTTTATTATAAAATGTGAAGTATTTTCCTGTGTGTGTGTGTGTGTGTGTGTGTGTGTGTGTGCCAACCCAAAAAGTATACACAGCAGTGCAATAAACAATAATGTACCTTTATGTGTTATAGATCGTGCTCGTCTTATCTTCTCATGTATATGAAAAGTAAGTTCAGAACTGTAAATTCTCTCTTGGGAATCAAGACTACAAGACTATATTTTTCTATAACTTACTTTTACTAAAGGTAATTTAATTGTTAATGAATATTGTTGTCAGATCGTCCTTAAATCCACCCATTTTTCTGTGCTGGGAGACACAGTTGTGTCCGAATTGAGACATGACACTGTAAACCAGGCATGTCCAAACTAGGGCCCGGGGGCCAAATGTGGCCCTCAAACCATTTTTTGTTGGCCCTCCAGCTTCCTGCTATGTCGGCCCAAACAACAAAAGGTAGTACTTTTTACTGTGAAATTGGGAAAATTCAGGCATATTGATGTTATACCAACCTAATATTAATGTTCTAGGTCTAATTAAAGGTGGAGGCTCATCGCAATTATGTCCAATGCAAAATTTCGAATTATTCACATGTGTCATTCAACAAATTCGACATTGTCAAGTTGTTTATGGCCCTCTGCCCCGACTAAGTTTCAAAATGCGGCCCTTGGTGAAAAAAGTTTGGACACCCCTGCTGTAAACGGTGTATCTAATAAGAATAATCAGAAAACAACACCAATGTAATTCGATACAAGAGACGTATTTGTAATATTAAACCACTTTTGTGTTTTAGCTGTTTTAGTCAGTTTATTTTATTTACTTAATCCATATATTATCTAATGTGTTTTATTCTCTATGTGTTTCTTGTTGTGCGTTAACTTACAGAGAGCGGAAATCCTGAAAACCTCAGTGAAAATAAGGAGGAAACACCCGATGCTGATGAGACACATGTTACTTGGATAAATGAACAGACTGAGACGAGGCCTAACAGAGAAAGAGAGAGTCATGTTCAAGACTTTAACATGGCTCACGTGAACACATTTGGCCAGTCAAAGTCACAACCAAATAGTCCCTTATTATACTCAAGTCGGAAAGGAAACCACACAGAACCGGATTCCTCAAAACTTCATCGCAGGGCAAGTGTGAAACCAGTGAGTGCATTGGACAGTCAAAAGAGCGTGCGTCAGCGGGGAGGGGACAGATATACCCCCAAAACTGGCAAAAGACCACTGAAGAGCTCAAAATGTGAAAAATCTTCACCATGGAAATATTAAAAAGAAAGTAAATACTTTCAGGTACTCGGACTAAACAACAAATACCTGTTTTTTGTTTCATTCGTTTTTTTGTTATATGCTTGGAATTTGCAAACTTTTCAGGCTGAAAACAAACGCTGTAAAATGTGATTGGTGCTTGTAATAAGTTCAAGCAGCGAAACATTCTAAACTGGGTTCAGTAGCATTTAAGTTGCTTTTTCTATTTAGGTTCACAGTTACAATGAAGTGCTGTCCAACCATGTTTTTTCATTGTGTTTAGAGTTCAAAGTTTACTCATATTTATTCAATAAATTCTCAACTCTCTCATTATATCATTGTGGACAAAACATGTAGTTTTACATCTGCAATTTCAGGTCAAACTTTATTTTACACACCAATGGGAAGTGTTTACACAAATTACATTATATACTGTAAAAACAAAGAAGCGATTGAGGGATTATGTTGTATTCACATCAGAAACAGATGCAAATGAGCAGTAAACAGAATAAACAATGTATTTATAGCTATTAACTATATATATATTGGTGTTACTGAAGGCCTGTGAGCAGGTTTAGGTCCTGTGCCACACTGGAATGGAGGTCTGTCGGGGGGCCACTCCAGCACTGCAGGGCTTAAAGTAGGAACTGGTCTGAAGACACTCAGGCGTGCGCTTCAGACACACAAAGCAGAACTCGATCTGGCAGCGAGGGCAAATGACGTTCTTGCAGCCTGCTTTGTTGTGCTCCACATTCTGCCCACAGGTGGGACAGGCCCGGATGGAGGGGACCTCTTGTGCCCCCTCGACCTCACGGAGGTTGGTCACCTTACAATTCAAAAGCAGCCTCAGCTCAAGGTTGGTGCAGCCTTCATTATCACAGCGGTCAGAGCGAGGGGCACGGCCTTTCCAGGGTTTGAGGCACTGCCAGCAGAACTGGTTACCTTTATTCTCTGCTACACACACTAAACATGCCACATTAAGGTTGGTCAGATCTTTCCTCTCCACATATGTTTTACACCCAGGGCACTGAAAAAGCAGAGGAACAGGTACAAATATAAGCAATAAATAAAACTGCATTACCAATGTACTGACTTTACTCACAGTCTTGTACTCAAAATATGTTGCAGCAGCTAGACGGGCCAAATTCTCCTCAAAGTGTTCCATCTCCTCAGGTGTGAGCACAGCCAGTTTGCGCACCTCCTGATAGGGCCACTCCTGGTTGCACTTCTGCAGAGTACCCTTCTTCAGAGCGGGGCACTTAAACTTGAACTGGCCCTGCAATGTCAAATTAGTTGGTCAAGTATGCCAAGTATGAACAAACCCTTCTTTATTGATTGGACATGTAGTACCTGGTCCAGCAGACTGCGGCACCACCCAGTCAAGGACTCGGGAGTAACTGCATGGCCACAGGACATCTCTGCTCGCAGGCACAGGTCTCCTTCATCTGGAGCTGAATAGAGTAGAGGGAATGTACAATAAAATACATATGAAGACAAATGAACGGTACTAAAGTACAATAACATCTATTACAGTAAACATGTAGCTAGATAAGATAAGATAGCCTTTATTTGTCCACACGCAAGTAGATACAGAAGTAAAAGAACAGATCTTAATAGACTTTTAATAGAAAAACTCTTATAAACAAAACTCTTAAAGACAAAATCTCTCATATTCTTAATAAGGAATAGAAAGAAAAAAATAAAATAACAAGACAAAAATAATAATAGTGGCAAAAGTAATCACTCTTGTTTATGAATATGACATTATTGCGTATGAGTATTGACCATGAATATGACATTATTGCGTATAGATGTGCTTATGACCCAATAAAAGTCTATAATTTACAAACCCCAGAAGAATATAAACCACTTACGCATAGGGTCCAGGTCATCCGGTCTGTTGACAAACTTCAGGGTTGTGTCGTTGGGGTCGTATCGTTTCTCCTCATGATCACGTTCGCTCATTTTGTTGTTGCTCCGTCGACCAAACTCTACAGGTGAATAAAACCACCGCTGTCCGAATGTTGCTTATTGCTCTGACTTTCGGTTTTGCCTCTGATGCTGAGAAGTCACGTGGATTCAACAGAAAAAACAGGCAAAAGTAAATCTGGTCAAAATAATAAGAGTTAAAATCCTAAAGAGTCCCAAAATCAATGACGAAAAATAAAAAAAATATTTTAACCACGTGAGAATATTAAATAAACAAACATAACAGGCTTCTAAAAATAGGTAGAAGTTGTTGATTTCTTTTTTCTTTTCTTTTTAAAGTGTTTTATTTTCAAAATATCACTCAAATAAGTCACATAAAGTGGCACTTGCAGAAATATCATAGGCAAGATAATACAAAAATAATTCATAAAACTTTGAAAACGAAAGTATATTGTGAGTCAGGAAGGGGTAAATCCGCGGGTTGTGCCTTTGCCTGACACTTACAGCAGATCAGAAGACACAGAACACTTGAAGCACGCGCACCAAAACAGCACCAGGATGGGCCGACTCTACCAAGTGCTCGTAACCGGGTTTAAAGGAGAAAGAATGACGGTAGATTTGTGCAACACCGACGAACAAATGAGGAGCATGACCGTGTTGCAGCTCAAGAACAAAATAGTAACGAAACTCCCTCCAAACACAGGTATTTGTTAAAAAATATATATTCACTTTTTCCTTTTTGTAAATGCACAACGTTAAGTTAACAATAACCTAAATGGGGTAGACAACTTTATTTGTAATGACTTTTGTGACTTTCGTTTCAGAACCGGACCGGTTGAGTTTGATCTTCGCAGACGAGCGGCTGGATGTAGAGACCAAGCTCCTGACGGACTACGGGATCCAGCACTTGTCGGTGATACAACTCGTGCTGCAAGTGGACGGAGGAAGGGCCCTTTAATTAACCCGGACTGTTCCCGCTGCTGCCATGCTCCTGACCCACGCACTTTGATATTTGTCTCTGACTTATGTAACCGCATGTTCATTTGTGTTCTAGTTGTAATAAAATAAACCTTTGATACATGCCATGGTTTCTTTTTTTTGTTTTTTAATCATTTTAATTGACCAGGAAAAACAACATTAAAGCTTGAACACTACACGATCTGAGTAATAATAAGCCAAAAGAAAAGCAAACACATTTTTAAACAGGAAATTGTTAAATTATATAAGGAGGAAAGACATGCATGTGTTAGGCAAAAATTGGTGACTCTAAATTGGCCCTAGTGAATGAATGTGAGAGTGAACTGTCTGTAATGTCTATGTTTCTGTGTCAGCCCTGCGACAAGTTGGCCACTGTCCAGGGTGTACCCCGCCTAAGGCCCGAAGTCACTGGGATAGGCTCCAGTCACCCGTGACCCCAAAAAAGGGAACAAGCGGTAGAAAATGGATGGATGGATGGAGTTGGAAGAAGTGTCTGGGGAGGGGGAAGTCTGGGAGTCCAGTCTGCTGCACCCACGACCCGGCCCCGGAAAAGCGAAAGAAGATGGATGGATATAGAATAGGCTATAAAAGTATGTTATTGATGGTGTTACGGATCCTGTATTGTGTGTATACATTTCTTGTATTGCCTTTATATATATATTTATTTTTATGTTTTTTTGCGGGGGCTATTTGACCGCGCCGTTTTAGACCGCGCCGGGTTAGGGTTAGGGTCAAGGTTAGGGTTAGGGTTAGCGGACAATCACCATTTCGCACCTTCATATAGTCTACAGTCTTGATTGGTGCTTGTAATTCCTCTGCGCCCTGAAAGCAGCCGGTTTGTGTTTTCCCTCCTCCCTCACGGTATTATGTGAAAAAGAAACTGATACAGCCACAGTGAGTGAGGTTTATGTCTTGTAACATGAACAAGATCCGCACTTTATTCGGCAGAATGTGTCAGCCTTCAGAGGTTTGGGGGTCTGGAGGTATGTTCAGCCTTTAACCACGATACTAGTAAGTGTAAATGTGATTATACCATGTGTGGCCATATCGCATTTTGGGCCGCCCTTAGATCTGAGCCCGCGTTCTCATTGGCCATTCATGCCGGTCGCCATTCATAAAAATGCCCCCCCTGATTTTTACGCTCCCTCTGGCCTCTCGCATTGTGCCCGCCCACCGGCGTCACACTTCCGCGTTCCTCCAGCGCCTCACGGCAGGTAAGCGGAGCGCTGTCTCCCTCCTAAATTTTGTGGACTGTCTTCTAATCTTAGACTCCTTTTTGTTAGCACGGACAGTCACCTGTAACCACAGATGCGGGTCACTCACTACCGCAAGCTTAGGTAAGCGCCCCTCATTTTAAGATCCGCGATCGTCTGACGCGCTTAGGCTCTCCTGTTTTATAGGCTTTGACGTAGCTGTTCGCTCTCGCCTCTCCCTCATCGGAGCTCTAAGTCGCGCTCCAAAGAGTAAGTATGCCTGGGTCAGTGGCAAACTAGTGTTAACAACCAAATTCAGTGTTTGATTCCTCCGCTGTACGTAGGAGCTGCCGCTTTGCTGCCGCTCCGCTTTGCCGCTGCCGTTCCGCTCTGCTGCCGCTCCGCTTGGCCGCTTTGCTGCTGCCGCTGTGCTCGGAGTAACCCGCTTTGCGCGGACTAACATCCTCCTGGTCGGACTGACGGCGCAGGCCGGCGCATGATTGTGCCCCCACGCTGCCCGACTGTGCTCTCCCGTGCTCTGCGCTGGGTGTGTCGCGCTAACGCGCATGGGCGCGATATAGACATTTTTCTGCTGCTCTACCTGCATATCCCTTTGCCGTGCCTACACTGGACTCAAATT
Organism: Eucyclogobius newberryi; assembly: GCF_026437365.1. Classification (NCBI taxonomy): domain Eukaryota; kingdom Metazoa; phylum Chordata; class Actinopteri; order Gobiiformes; family Gobiidae; genus Eucyclogobius; species Eucyclogobius newberryi. The sequence continues at coordinate 12,396,779 of NW_027315857.1, read as the reverse complement.
ATGTACCGCTTTTAATACATGTTTCTGTGTTATAGGGGCTGATGGTCTGACACCGTGGTGGATTCCCCTGGTGGTGGTTCCCGCGTTTTGGTTTGCGGTGCACTGTTTTGTTGTTTTGGCGTTTTCTTATTAGGTTACTGCCCCATTTGTTTACCTCCACGGCTAAACCTCAGCCCCCCCTCCAACGGTCTTATTGAGTTTATTCATGTGTATGTGTGTGTGCGTGGTGTTGAGTGGTAGCATTTTAGCTTTTAGGTTAGATTGTTTAAAAATATTATGGTCTTGGTTAAAATGTGTTTTAGATTGTTAGCATTATCTATTTAAATAATAAACATGTTGTAATTTATGGAACTGTCTCTGTCTCATCAGTAATCCTTATCTGCGTGCCTTACTAATTTTCCCCAGTTTAAATTGGGGTGGCGTTGTTGGACAACTTACCATTCAAACAATATCAAAATACTCGTACTGCCACACATGTTTTTGCAGATAAATACTATGGGTTAGAGAACCAAGGAGCAACATGTTACCTGAACAGTGTCCTGCAGGTGCTCTACATGACTAAAGCCTTCAGAGAAAGAGTCACAAGGTTAGTCAAACGCATAAACCTGTTGAGTGTATAATTAATGATACATTATATCAGGTGTATATTCATTTCCCTCATTAAATGTTTAATGCATTATGTTATTTTACACAGCCACGTGAGAAATAATCCAGAGACAGAGTGCATTGATAGTGAGCTGAGTGACCTGTTCCTTGAGTTAGATGAAAAACGTGCTCGTACACTCAATATCACAAAGAAGCTGAAGATCAACAATGGTAAAGTTCCCAAAATAACTTACTAATTCATCCCTTTGGTTGTTATTGTAATATTTCTGTTCCTCAGTGAATGAGCAGCGTGACGCAGCAGACGTCTATGAGAAGATTTTACGTCTCACCGATCGAGAGGCGTCTCAGGTACAAACATCATCATAACAAGTGACACGAATGTAAACTCATGTCGATTGTTGGTGTCATTAGATCTTCCATGGAAAACTGACAAACAGGAATACATGTCAGAAGTGTCAGACTCCGACTCAGAGTGAAGCGGGATTCTGGGACCTTCCTCTTCCCCTCAGCAATAATGATGACTACAGTGTGGTAAGAGAACAGACTTTAATCAAGAGAATCAAATTAAGTCTTTATAGTCCTGTCTGGTTTAAAACGACATAACTAAAGTACTATCGAAAGCACGACAAGAAATATCACAAAGGAGGAGGAAAATAAACATAATTGCAAAGTTATCTGGGTTGTGTACTGTTGTTGTACTGTTTGGCTGAGTTGGGAATCACCCAAAATTATACCAGGATGACAAACACACTTTGTCATAATGTTACACAATGTCTGTCAATACAAACGGCCTGTTACAATATAACATTTTGAAATGCCATTTACAGAAAATATCACACTCAGCAATAATATGACAATATAATATTTATACCACGGATACAGCAAACCTACTGCAGGATAATCACATTTACATTACATGTACATTTTTACCATATACTGTACATATCAAATACAAAAATATATAGAAATACAAAAATGTCCCGACTAGTGCAAATAAAAGATACACATGGCACATATTCAGCCCATAAAAATAATGTTCCATTTATCGTTTATTGAACTCACTTTTTTAATTCAATCATTTTACAGGAAAGGTGCATTTTGGATTTTTTCCGCCCGTCAAAGATCTCCAGAGATAATCAGATGTACTGTGAGACTTGTGATGAAAAATGTGATGCCGTTCTGGTGAGTAACAGTGAATCTACTGAAGTAAAAAAGACAATTTAAAATGATCATTGACCTTTTTACATAGGAATGTGAAATGACACATGCTCCAGAGGTCTTAGTGCTTCTGTTAAAGCGTTTTGAGTTTGACTTGACTCTTGGGAATTATATTAAAATCAACAGTTCTGTGGATGTGCCTTTAGTCTTGAACATTCAGGTGACGTTAACAGATGAATTAGATGCAGTATAGACAACACAGGATCCTAACAGCTTTTGTTTGCCATCTCTTCTAGAATCAAATCTATGAGCTGCACGCCTTTGTTGAGCACTTAGGAGAGCAAAGATTTGGTCGTTATATAGCAACAATCAAAGGACACCATGATGGAAGATGGTATACGTTTGACGACTCAAATGTCATGGTGGTAAGCTTAAATGTTTTACTGAAAGAAAGTAATGTATACTAGAAACAACTATATGAAGCAGCTCAAAATGTACACCTTGTAAAACAGTCTAGGAATCAATATTTCCAGTGGCATCCTACGGAAAAGTAAGTCACATGACAATCTCCACATTTAGGTCCCTCTTAACATTTTGGGTTTCGTTTGATTTCTTGTTGCACATGTTCAGGTCCCAGACAGCATATCTACTGTTTTACCAAAAACGTAAAGGTAAGAGTCATGTTTTATTAAACCAGATTTATGGCTTTATTAAACATTTAAAAATCCATAGGAATAAACTGTTAAGGCTCAGGGATTAAAATGTAGACGTAACAAGACATTTTTGAAACAGTTGTGATGTCAACATGGCTCCAGACTTGGAATATTGTAGTGGAATAGATAAAGAACAAAGAGGAACAGACAAAGCAAATAATCAAACAGCACCAGCTGGTTCAAGCTATTCAAAGCTTGTACCAGCACTTCCTTGTGCTTTTCAGTCAGTGTCATTAGTGCCAAGGTATTTCTAACACACCCCAAGATGAAACTCTTACCATTTTCACACTAAGCAACTCTGTAATGTCAGAAAAAACAGGTACATTTGTGTTTAGGTTTGATTACCTTAACTAAGAAATAACACATTTTTCGTTTTAGCTGCTAAATACAATGGCTTGGTGAACCTAGGAGCTACATGTTACCTGAACAGCGTTTTGCAAGTACTGTTCATGACTGAAGACTTCAGAGAGAGCGTCAAAAAGTATGTAGAAAGATACAGTTCCATTTGGTTTGCACATAGTGTGTTTCTAAATGTGTTATTTTGCTGTAGTCATGTACGGAACGATCCCTGGACAGTGCACATTGATCGTGAGCTGAGCAATCTGTTCAGTGAATTAGAACAATGTTGGGCTTACACGTACAACATCACACGGAAACTGGAGATCATCAATGGTACTTCGTGCGCACACTGCAGCTCTTGTATTAAACGTAACTGATTACAAAACATGTTTGTGCTTTATGCAGTGCATGAGCATCGCGATGCAGCAGAGCACTACGAGAAGATTCTACGTCTGACCAGTCCAGAGGCGTCTCAAGTACTGACTTCATCTGCACACGTTTAAGTCTTTTGAGTTGATAAGAAAATGATTCTCGTTTGCCTCCATAGATTTTCCACGGAGAACTAAAAAACATAAGCACATGTCAGCATTGTAACGATATGACAGAACGCACAACAGGATTCTGGCATCTTCCCCTCTCTCTGGTGGACTCAGAGGACGGCTGCTCTGTGGTATGGAGCCAACTGAACCGAACTGCAATGAATCAATACAGTATGAATGTTTTCACAAAATTATAAACCATCTTAATCTTTTCAGCTCACAAGTCTTGTAGACTTTTTCCATAAGGATGTGCAGATGTACTGTGAGAAATGTGATGAAACACGTGATGCTTCCTTAGTGAGTAACTGAGATTTGTAAATATCATCTGAGCACAACTAGTTAACTCGTGCTATTTTCCTCCAGTCCTGCGAGCTGAAGCACCACCCTGAGGTCTTGGTGTTTCTGATCAAGCGCTTCGAGTATGACTCCAGACATATGAGAAATGTCAAAAACAACACTGCGATGGCGGTGCCCTTCACTCTGCACATGCCGCTGGTGGAGTATCTTTGTGCCTTTAAAGGTTGAGCGTATGTACAAGAGATTATTCTGGTTCTGACTGTGGGTGTTTGAGCAGACGTATGAGCTGTATGCCTGCGTGGAGCACTGCGGAGAACTCAGCTATGGACATTACATTGCAAGAGCCATATCCAGGGATGAAGGCAGATGTTACACTTTTGATGACATCTCAGTGGTAAGTGCAAAGATTAGAAGATGAATGATGAAATTACTTGATCATAATATATTTACCTCTTTTCACAGCACCTTCAGAGTTTTCAGGGACATTCAGATTACAAGTAGGTTTACCAATGTTTTATTTATCTTAATTCTCCATTACAATAACATACATACATGAATTGTGAACACATTTAGAGCAACTGACCAACATAACTTTGTTGTTTTGTGCAGATGCCCGGCCGCATATTTACTATTTTACTGTAAACAGAAAGGTATGAACCGTGATCTAAAAGCACTTAAACCAGTGAATATTGGGATTTCCTTTTTACATATATGTTTAAATGACAAAATAGGGTTGAACCAAGGAAAAACAAGGACTCAACTTGCAAAAACCTCATACATTTTAATAATCCACTCACTTCCTTTCCCACAGAAGAAGTTTCCGCTCACGAAGTAGAAGAAGCTATTGCAGACCAAAACACTAATGACGAGAAAGAGAAAGAGGGGGAAGAAGAGAGTATTAGTAATGCAACTGTGACACCTGAAAGTAAGGACGACAGAGCTGAACCAATGTCGTTGGATGAAACCATCAACAACGGTGAAGCTATTCATGAGCAAACGCCGAGAATATTGAGGATCCCGGAGAACAATCGTGATCATGAAGAGAGATTTGAGGAGGGAAAAGAAGCGGACTGTAAGATTTCAGACAGAAAGGAAACATGCAGCATTGATATGGACAGTTTTACAAATTCCTTTAGCAAAATGAGCTTTTCGGAATGTAAGGATTCAATGCTCCCACAAGGTGACAATAGCAGCGTCAACCAATCGCATGGGACCAGTAACTGGGACCAATTTTATAACCAGCAATCAGATGGGGAGAGAATGAATACATTGGATGAAAAGACAAATAGCTTGTATGAATCTGGTCTAAGAGAGAGGCAAAAGCACTGTGGACCAAAAATTAAATTATGTTTTAGGCTGAAAATGGGAACTCAAGGAGAACATGAAAAGACAATAGATGGGGATTGTTCACAGGTAAGAGTAACAAGTGAGCCAGTAGAGGAGGTTAATTCCTCTCCCCAGCCATATCCAGACAATGAGGACTGCAAGAGAAGCATTTGTCACAACCGCCAGTCAAAGAGCTCAGATTGCAGCCAAACAGAGCCGAGAGAGCCGAGGACAGATACAAGACGTAAAGAAAGAGCTTTAGCTCATGAATCCAGATTTGATGGAGTTGAGAGTGTGGATGTGACCCAAACAGGAGAAACAGAAACACTCAAGTTTAAACCAAAGGAAAGACAAGGCAATACGAAGCAAAAAGCAGAACATGAGGTCAGATTAGTGACACATGTTTAACTTGTGATTCTAACAGTGCTAGACAAATAGAAAGCTGGCATTAAAACTGTGACATGGGTGGTATGTGTAAACAAGGGAGTTATTGATTGATCACTTAAACAATCGTTGCTTTTAAAGTCTCTAAATCAGTAGATGTATTTGAGGGAACAATGTGTAGATGTGGCATCAGCACCACGACTGATCTTTGTTTCATGGTTACAATGTTTGTTTCTCTCATTAAATGTTTAGTATCTGGAAAAAGCTGCTGTTTTTGTGAGTTGATTCATTCATATTGGTTTCACTTGTGGAAAGACTGCCTGCCATCTGTTTACAAGTTCAGAGAGTGACACTCCCTGACTATCAGCTGACTCATGATTTACAGGAAAAGAAACGTGAAAAACAATCTACACACAAAATAAGATATATCATTTGAAATTGTATAAATAAAATATATTCCAGTCAATGTATAATTATTACAATTGTTTTATTTATTTAGTCCAACATTTAGCCTTCAAAGGGGCTATAGGATTTTTGACACATAATGCATTTACAAGAAAAGGAAAGTGAAAACTACAGCACTTAAAAACAATCCTCAGAACACACATCGTCCCCACGTCAGCCCTTAACACTCTGAGTATACACCATGGATCTATTATGATATAACACACACACACACACACACACACACACACACACAGAGGTAATGGACATGATGCTGTCAGCCCCTTTGGACTTTTGGACCATTCTACATCTTTTATAGCCACAATAAGGAGCTGCAGATAGACTACAGATAGAGCGTGATTATTTGAGAGCACGTACACATTTTTAGTGTTAACGGTCATTTTAAATGGTCAAAAAAACGAATGCAAAATGTATTTTGGTAGATAAATGATGGCACTATTACTAGTATTCGTCTTTTATTCCACAAGCCCAATACTTTATATGCATATTAAATCCAACAGACCTCTCGCGTTTCTTTTATCCGACGCAGTTTGAACGCATCGTCCGTCACTTTCGCATTGGAAAAAGAAACTAACGCACGATCTGGGACAAGCGCTGTTCAACTGGTTCAACTGTTCTAACCTATTAGAGACAAGGCACCTGTCATGGACTGTGTTTATCGTAAAGGTATGTGACATGTGCATGAATGAGAAATGGCGACACAGAAAACAGGTGAGAAACAATCTTTTTTTTTTTTTAAATAAACACTTGAAATAGCATGACTCGTGCACGACCCATTTTCCTATTAGTTACAGCTAAATACAATGGGTTGGTGAACCTAGGAGCTACATGTTACCTGAACAGCGTCCTGCAGGTTCTATTTATGACTGAAGACTTCAGAGAAAGAGTCAAAAGGTTTGTAGTAAGTTTAATGCAAACTTCATTCAGAATTGAAAGTGTTCTTCAGTCAGATGAATTATGATCGTCTTTTTAGAAACAATGCAGGAGAGGAACACATTGACAAAGAGTTGAGAGACCTTTTCAGAGACTTGGAAGAACATGTTACCTACACATATAAACTCACAACTAAACTCAAGATCAAAAATGGTAAAGTACTTTATTTTATTCAAAAAAGTTTAATATTGAAATGATTGTTATGATTGTGGTTTGTCTCTCTAGTGCATGAGCAGCGTGATGCAGCAGAGCACTATGAGAAGATCTTACGTCTGACCAGTCCAGAGGCGTCCCAGGTGACATATGAGCTTTGGGTTCTATTCTTTCTTTACTAAGATAGTTTGATTTATGTCTTTGTTCACAGATCTTCCATGGAGAGCTCTTAAACACAAATACATGTAAGAAGTGCAACACTAAAAGTGAGAGTCCAGCAGGATTCTGGCAGCTTCCTCTTCCTCTGGTGGACAACAACAATGAATACAGCGTGGTAAGAATCTTTGCACTTGTAGTTCAAAGCCAATTTACTTTTTTCTTTTCTAAATACTGCCAACTTCATATTGAATGAATGAATCACTTCTTCAGAATAATTGTATTCCTTAAGTTTTGCTGCCAAATTAAATACAAATCTTACTACTCCAAAACTATATGAGCCTATTCATGGCCTGTTTTAGGGAGTAAAACATGTTTTAACTATACTTATGGCCTGGAAGAGCTCTACATCTTCAGACTCATGTGGTTTGTTTTTGTGTGTCCAGGAAAAGGGCATTGAGGACTTCTTCTGTCAGTCAGAGATCAGTGGAGAGGACCAGATGTACTGTGAGACCTGTGATGAAAAGTGTGATGCAGTTCTGGTGAGTGCAGAGCAGTAGTGCATTCTGGGTTAGCACTAGTTTATATCTGGTTTAGTCTTGGTTTCGTCTTTGTTCAATTCTTCTTTAGACCTGTTTTGATTCAGGTTTAGTCTTGGTTCAGATCTGGTTGGTCCTAGTCTAGTCCTTGTTTAATTCTGGTTCAGTACTGGATGGGTAATTTAGCAAAGCAATGTTGTTTATTTCTCACAAAAAATCCATCACAATACCATCAATATTTTATTGTATTAACTAAATTTATTGAAATAGTGTTGGGAATATTTTGTGCAACCCGAAATGTTGTTACAGTAGTGGTGTGTTGAGAAAATGAATTTGATAATTCCTGGTGTAGAGTTTACCCCTTATTTCTGACTCATATTTGTCTCAGGATTGCGTGGTGAAACATTACCCAGAAGTATTAGTGCTCCTGTTAAAGCGCTTTAAGCTGGTATTTGACGGTAAGGCTGTGAGAAAAGTAAAAATCAACTGCCCAGTGAAGATGCCGGACACTCTGCACATGAAGAAGGTGAAGTAGAACATTTTATAGAGGCTGTTTCAGTATCAGACTTAAATCCACTGACATTTAGCCGCTTTAATATTTTTCTAAACTCAGACATACAAACTGTACGCTTTTGTGGATCATTTTGGAGAGCTGCAAAGTGGACACTATATGGCAAGAATCAAACCTCAGGACGATGAACAATGGTACATTTTTGACGACCAAAATGTGCAAGTGGTATGTTGAAATCATCCTAATTTTTAACATAATTAAATCAAAACACAGCTGTCAAAATGCATCTCTTTCTCTCAACAGTCGAGCTACAAACATTTCCAACTGGATCCCACAGAGACGTATGTTTTGTTTTGTTTCTAATCAGTTTATTTCATGTGGAGTCAATGTAAAATCCCTCCTGTTTCATCTGCCCAGGTCCAACTATGTTTATCTTCTGTTTTACCGGCGACAGAAGAAAGGTACGCACAATATAATGCCAGAGCCAAAAAATCACATTGACAATCAAACTCCCGACCTTTGGATTAGTGTGCGAATGCTTTTATTTCTCCATGCTATAAAGAGCAGCTGGAGTGCCTACCACAGAAATGCTTGTTTTTCCCATTATCATGGTGAATATTTAGTAAATAGTTTTACATCAACCAAGAGGAAAATTGTGAGAGAAAAAATTGAACCTTTAAAATCACAGGAAGTTTAGAGGGAAGTGTTTTTTAAAACGAATTGCTCTAAGTCATCAATAATCAACAAAGTCATCTGAGCCTTTAAACCCTGTCATTTAACTATCAAATCATAATGATGTGCTCACATTTAGTGCTTTCTGCTGAGTCCTTGGGCAAGACACAGGCCTTTTTTGACTAGTTTATGATTACTTTGCTTTCTAAATGCAATAAGTATGTTTTCTCTTCCCAGACACTGCATTTGCAAATATGGACACACGTGATGCATCAGAAATTTCTCCAGCCACATCACCGTGCAATAGGACTGAAGAAGAGCACAGCTTCTCAGAGAAAAATGAGGAGGACAAAACACAGTCAAAAGATTTCAAGAAGAAATTTCTCACAAAAGACCAACCAGCCAGGCCAAAAATAAAGGTCGAGAAGAAAAGACCTGGAAGGGATAATGTTAATAACTATTCAAGGGACGAAGAAAATGAAGCAAAGAAACTGAAAATAAGCAAGTCAGGTCAAGATAGATATCACAAAAAATCTCATGAGAACTTAAGCGTGTATGATGTGAACAAACATTCAACATTTCATAATTACACTGATTCTGTTAAGATTGAAATGCCTGGCGACACTTATGTGAAAACAAGTAAAAATACCAAAACGAGTCAAAACCTTCATCCAGAAGACACAAAATATGTAGATGCGCGTGCCGAAAGTTCGTACGGAGACTCCAACGTTAAGATTGAAAAGCCTGGCGACACTTATGTGAAACCAGGTAAAAATAACAAAACGAGTCAAAACCTTCATCCAGAAGACACAAAATATATAGAAGCACGTGGCGAAACATTGTACGGAGACTCCAACGTTAAGATTGAAATTCCTGGCGACACTCAGGTGAAAACAAGTAAAAATAACGAAACGAGTCGAAATCCAGAAGAGGCAAAATATATAGATGCACGTGCAAAAAGATCGTATGGAGACTCCAACGTTAATAATGCTAAATTCTTATCTGGCATGTCAACACAAGTGAACAGTGTAGATCCACAATATGATGGAGGGCAATGGGAAGACCAGGCAATGACAAGGAGGCAGCAGCTGAGACAAGCACAATATTCATCAGACGAGTTCAGCCAATCAAATGCCACGAGGGGCAAACAACATGTCCGTCAGCATGACACTGGAATAGCAGAATACACAAAACAAGATGTTCAAAGGTTCTGCAAACAAGTTCAACCAAGTCATAGTGTTGATCCAGGTCAAAGTAGGAGGCATGATAATCCTGGAACGCCAATGAGTAGAAGGGATCAGGGCCAAGGAGGGACTAAAAGTGAAACAGTGGAGCGGCATAATAGTTCTCATGGATCAGGCAAGTATTATTCACAAGATCTCCAATTAGAGAACTTCAGGAAAGGAATCCAAGTACCGGTATATAAAATGACAAATGTGGGAGCAGATGTGCAAAATTACAACAACATAAAGGATGTTGCCAGAGTGTCAGAAGAAGAGGCACATTACAATGGACCATCAGTGCAGAAGCCTCAGCAAGATGTTCCTCGTCAATGCTTGGAAAGATCAAACCAGAAAACAACTCGAAGCAGTTACAACCAACCATCACAAAGAGTGAATAGTGCACGTGGTGGAGGTCACAGCTCTGCTAGAGGAGGAGATGGAGAGTGCAAATCAATGGAAACGAAAATCAAAACCTACTCAAAACAAAATGCAAAATTGAGTGATAATGTCAGAAATAAATCACATCAAAACATGACAAGTCCTGAGGCAGAAATAACCCCTGATAGTTTAGCTGAAAAGATGAAATGTTTAACAATCAATGAGTCTCCCAAAACAGAAGAAGATCCTCAAACTTTCATTAAGGCTGAGGGAGAAGTGGTTGAAACAAATCGTCACAAAAGCAGGATGTGTAAATGTTTTTGCACTTGTTTTGGAAGAAAACACTCTAAATGACTAGGCATGCATTGTATCAGATGTAAGGAATGTTTTATAATTATGTTCCTGGTTTGGGTGATTTGTTTCTTCATCCTGCACAAATACTAAAACACTGCACTTTCAGATTATATATCCTTGTATGTATGGTTCTGAATCTACTTTAACTTCTCTATTTCCTTAATGTTCAGGAAAAATAAAGGCTGTATTCCAGTATTTCTTGTGTAATTAAATGTATGAAATAAAACATGTACTCTTCAGTTTCTGGTCATATTAAACGAAAGAAAGAAGCATAAAAAAGGCCATCATCATGAAGAACATAAGTGCAGCTTAAACAGGGTGAGCAGAGTCCTGAAAATGTAATTTAAATAAAGTCACAGTTAATTGTGCCACTGCTAAGAAGGTTATTTTGTGTTTTCATTACAATTTTTTTGGTTTTGAAAAAGACGTAACCCACTGTTGTGATGGTACGTCTTGTGATTCTTTCTTAATATTTTAGACTGAATGAAAGCTCATCTTTCTGGGCAACGTCTTGATATCAGCCTGGCCCCAAAAGGGACAAAAGGACCAGACCAGGGTCCCAACAGACTAGCCTGTATCAAAGCCCCCCTTTCTGGGCACCAGCCTGGCCCCAAAAGGGCCAAAAGGACCAGTTAAATTGCCCCAGAGTCTAGCCTGTATCAAATCTCTCCTTTTTTGCCTAAGTCTTAGCTCCAGCCTGGCCCCAAAAGGACCACGGAAAAGGCCCTTGATTCTAGCCTGTATCAAAGCTCTCTTTTCTGGGCTAAGTTTTGGCACCATCCTGGCCCCAAAAGGACCAAAAGGACAAGGCCAGAGCCCCCAGAGACTAGCCTGAATCAATCCCCTTATATCTGGGCTAAGACACGGCACCAGCCTGGCCCCAAAAGGGCCAAAAGGAATAGGGAACAGGCCACAGAGTTTACCCTGAATCTCAGCCCTCCTTTTAGGGTTAAGTCTTGGCACCAGCATGGCCCCAAAAGGTCAGCCTCTGGGGCCATTTCCCTTGTCCTTTTCTATAACTACTATAATATATCTTTGTGAGCAATCCTTTTCAAGGATGCTGGACATAAAAATGAAGAAAAGGAACAGACTTTGTTGCAAAAATGACTTGAGAGTGGCAACAGCAGAAGTCACACTGATTTGCAGTAAATATTCATTATTATGTTTTTCTTTTTCTTTGAACACAGTGATGCTGATGCACGGTTCATTTTGTCCACCAGTAAAAAATATACCTATGTTTTGAATTCGGTGGCCCCATGCATGAACCCACATTTTTGAAAACACTGAGTTACTATGATATGATGATGTGTAACTATGATAACATACCTTATCATATTATCTTTCTTTAAAATTTGTTTTGCTTGGATTAATTATTTTGTGGGGTGTCAGGTTCATGCATGGGGCCACAGAATTTGAAAAAAATATTAGATTTTTCCAATTAAGAAGGGTTCGGTGAATGCGCATATGATATTATAATAGAGGTTCAGATCCACTGTCTTACACTCAATCAGCTGGTACCTGTTTTTCCGGTGTACCTTGAACGCAGCGCACAGAAATGAAAGAGAAACAATTTGAAGTTAACGTCCTGGGACATGAGAGTTACAGAGCGGCTGGGGAAATGGCTGGTAAAGTCAGAAAATTGTTTCATCAAAAGGACTCGACATTAGCAGCGAAAGAATACCATGGATTAGTGAACCAGGGATCAACATGTTACTTGAACAGCGTCCTGCAGGTGCTGTTCATGACAGAGGTCTTCAGAGAAAAAGTCAAAAGGTTTGTAGGAAACTTTATTCAGAATTAAAAGTGTTCTTCAGTCAAATGCATTATGATCGTCTTTTTAGAAACAATGTAGGAGAGGAGCACATTGACAAAGAGCTGAGAGACCTTTTCATAGACTTGGAAGAATATGATTGCTACACATATAAAATCACAACTAAACTCAAGATTACAAATGGTAGAGTACTTTATTTTATTAAAAAAACTTTAATATTGAATTTATTGTAATGATTGTGGTTTGTCTCTCTAGTGCATGAGCAGCGTGATGCAGCAGAGCACTATGAGAAGATCTTACGTCTGACCAGTCCAGAGGCGTCCCAGGTGACATATGAGCTTTGGGTTCTATTCTTTCTTTATTAAGATAGTTTGATTTATGTCTTTGTTCACAGATCTTCCATGGAGAGCTCTTAAACACAAATACATGTAAGAAGTGCAACACTAAAACTGAGAGTCCAGCAGGATTCTGGCAGCTTCCTCTTCCTCTGGTGGACAACAACAATGAATACAGCGTGGTGAGACCAAATAAAGCCTTTTCTGACAGACACAGCAAGAAAGGAAATGTTAAAGTTTTTTTTCAAATTAATGAAATGCTTCTTCAGGAAAAAGGCATTGAGGACTTCTTCCGTTCGTCAGAGATCAGTGGAGATGATCAGATGTACTGTGAGACCTGTGATGAGAAATGTGATGCTGTTCTGGTGAGTAACAGTGATATTTGTGAGTGACGTCTGACATGGTTTTGACCCGTGTTTGTCCCAGGATTGTGGTGTGAAACATCATCCAGAGGTGTTGGTGCTTTTGTTAAAGCGCTTTGAGTTTGACTACAAATACATGACGTATGTGAAAGTCAAGCAGCCGGTGAACGTGCCCAACACTCTGCAGATATCAGGGGTAAATAGTCTATCAGTTGTAAGTAAAACGTCAATGAAGTTACTGACTGTACTCTGTGTTATGTCTCATTCAATATTCTTCACAGAATCAGTCGTATGAACTATATGCCCTTGTGGAACATTCTGGAGAACTGAGATATGGACATTATATTTCCACTATCAGGTCCCAGGACGATGGCAAATGGTATCAGTTTAATGACTCTCAAGTGGTAAGTCTGAACGTAACAAAGCAAATGTAGAAACAAATCAATCCATTGAATAGAGGAGATTTTAAAAATATGATTTTAAAATCAATGTGCATGTTGTTCCTTATTTAGGCTCCACACAAAGCTCCACCAGCACTGGAAAGGTATGAATCATCATGAATCAACAAAAGAAATCCCTACAAATTCATGTGTCAAAGCTATTACAGGTTTATTCTTAGTGGATTACTTGCAGACACTCCTGTCACCAAGTATCTAACTACAACTACTAACCTATTACTGGTACTATTATATCCGTATAGATCCCGAAGTGCTTATCTACTGTTTTACCAAAAACTAAAAGGTAAGAGAAAAATCCAAGGAGAATATATGAAACAGACAAAAAATGTGATTGTAATGTTTATTATTCTAAAATACTCCACTTTAGAAACTCCACTGCTCAATAAGGCCAATGGCACTGGAGACATCAGCGAAATAACCGAGGAAGAACAAGTTCCAGATCAAAACAAACTGGAAAATGAAGAAACGCCTGGCAGTTCTGCGCGGAAGAGGGCTAGATCATTCGACGAGGCTCAACAAGAAGACACGGCAAAGAAACCAAAACAGGAGCAAGGTTCTGATCAGAGAGGTCAGAAATGTCCAGATTTAGACATTGGAAGCAGCTCCTCAAGTCTGCAAACATGTGACCCTTATGTGGCAGAATCAAAGAAGGAAAGTGAAGGTAAAGTTGATAATAGCATCACTGACACAGAGTTTAGTGATGATAAAAAGCATTGCTTAAATGAGGAGAATGAACATGTTAAAATTGAGCAGGAATCCCAGTCAGAAATCAAGCAACAATTAGAGTCTGGAAAAACTGATCAGCTCAGTCAAATACAATCAAATCATGAAAGATGGGACAGACCAGTTCACCCAGAAACTGAAACGTATTGTGATGGAGTTATAATAAATACAAACAGTGAAACTCTAGTGAATACAAAGAACAGTGGTGAGGAAAGATTGGTCAATGAGTCAAATCATGGTCTTAATGAAAGTTATGAACACAATAGTAAAATAATTATGCAGACAGATCTGACAGAGGTACAAAAGGAAGGCGGTTCCACAAAACCAGACTTTGAGCGAAATGAACAAGACCAAGGAATGAAAGAAAAAAATGAAATTAGTAAGAATTGTTGTGGACATTGTGAAGGATGTGAAGATATGCCCTCATGCCCAGATGTCAACACAAATATAAATCCGATAAATGAAGAAATGACAGGATCTAAAGAAGCATATAAAAGCCCTAGTTCAGGAACTGTAACTTCAGTGAATGCAAAGGGTGATAAAGGTGGTGGGGGTGAGAATGGATCTGTCGTGGAGTTTAATCCTGGTTCACAATATTGGGTTAATAACATACAAGATACTATGGCCGAGGCACAAAAACGTGGTGAGGTAGAAAACCGGGGAGAATGTTCTATCAAATCAGAAGATAATGGAGGATGTGAGGGTCGGCTGTCGTGTCCAGGTGTTGATATGGCAATAGAAAAGCAAGAGCACGGGAGTGACCGGGAAGAAGCAACGTTAGGGGAAAATCCAGCCACAATAGATCCAGCCATAATAGATTACTGTCGTAATAGACCTCTTAGCCAAGACAGATCTTTAGAACAGCAAACAACAAATGCAACAGATGAAATCATAGATAAAATCAAGTATAGCACAGACGAAACAAAATCTGGAGAACTTTATATGATGAACGCATCGTCCAGTCCAGTAGATGTAACGTTTGAAGAGGAAAACAGTTCATCAAAAAAAGAAATGAAACCAAGTGAAAGCAGTTGTAAAATGTACGATGACAACGGAGAAAAAGGTTGTAAAGATGATGGAATCATCTGTAGAACTCATGATCAGGGACTTTATCAGAAGAGGCCTAGCTCTACTGAAAGTGACAGTCCCATGCCAAAATGTCACCCAAAAGAAAGCCTCACATCAGTGGAGGGAGATAAAGAGAAGGCAGGTGATGGTTTGGAAGATGATGTAGGTGGGGCCATTGTTCAAAGTGATTATAAGGACACAACAACTGCACATAAAGAGACTGGTGCTGGTTATTGCACATCTGTGAACCACAAAGATATAGAATCTTTCTCAACAGTGCAGAAGGTTGAGGCAGAGGTAGGAAAAGAGAAAAATGATCAGATTTTTAATTCAGAAAAAATGAAAAGAAATGAAAAATCAGACTTCAGTCTCAATGGCCAAGGAGGGAGCAACATAGATGGATATGTGAATTCAGAGGAGACAGTCAAGGTGGAACGTCGTCTGTTGACTAGATATGATCTTTACCTTCATAGCATGGAAAATAAACAATCAAATAGATGGGACAGAGAAAAACACAACACTGTTCAACCAGTACAAGAGACAACAACTAATCAGGCAAAATACTATAGTTCTGGGGGGAAAAAAGAAGTATTTAAACAAGAAAATGCTCTAGACACTTCCTGCAATGTCCATTCAAGTGAAATGGCAGGTCATTTAGAAGGCCGTGGCTACAGAGCCGCGGCGCGGTCAAATGGCCCAGCAGTTTCAGGAACCGCGGCACTGCCATGTATCCTAATGGCTAACCCCAACCCTAACCTTAACCCTAACCCTAACCCTGACCCCAACCCTAACCCGGCGCGGTCAAATAGCGCAGCAGTTTCAGGAGCCGCGGCACAAAATAACATGGCAGTTTTGGCCGCACGCCGCGGCTCTGTAGACACCCCCAATTTAGAAAGACATGTCACGGTTACAGGGATGGAATATGAGAAGTGTGTTGTGACAATAGAAGGAAATGTAGAGACGATAAAGATTACACCAAAGAAAAAACTAAATAAGTTATAAGTTGTTTATTAGTTCCAGCAATCCTGTACATACACCTGACAGCTGTGGTGTTTTAGCTGCCATATTAAGAATGAATTCCTGTTTGATTTATTCATATTTTTATTGTTTCTAGTCTATGTATGGAAAGTTATAATTTAAAAAATGTGTATAGTATAACAAACAGTGCTATGTTGGTCATGAACAAATCAAATATATTTGGTGTGTATAATATATATTGTGGGAGGGGCAACATTCACAATAATCATAATTAATGTCTGTAATGGTGATGGTAGAAGGCCAAAATCATGTTTACTTTTGAGATGTTACAGAATAAAATGTTGGGTGATAACATTTTTATTGTTTGTTTGTGCATTAATTTCTTTTGCCCGACTATAAAACTTTAGCCAAAACTAAAATGCATAACTTCCTATGCACTTACATTGCAGTCTTTATGTTTTTTTAAATTACAGATTATAAAAGTAGAACAGCTAAACTAACAACTAATAACAGACAAAAAAGACAAATTCATTGAACATTGAAAAATATGGTATATTCTGCAGATTTTTTTTTCCAAATGACTTTGTACAACCTGCTTTACCTGTGCCAATTTATACATTTGTTGAGTGTTAAAAAGGTATTAACAATTGTCAATTAAAATATGGTCCAGTCTGGGTTCATTTGTGCAGAGGTTGTGACAAATCTATGTGTAGCCCATTTCAGTTCTAAGGATTTATTTGGCCTGATATTGTGAGAGCTGGAATGGCATTAAATCGTTCCAATATTTTTAGAAGTAATTTTCTGTAAAGCTCAAGAGGAAGTGTGTTTGAAGCACGTGGTCCTCAAACACTGGGTGAGGGCCCGAATTTAGACATCTAATGTACGAAGGCACTGTGGTTGTACAATGGTAAATGAAGCACTTTCTTTTATCCCATTCGTATTGCGATTGTGTACTGTTCAACCTGAAAATGAAACATTTAAAAAACAACAACAACAAAACAAGTCTGTCCGATGCATTTTGAACGCAGAGCACAAAGATTGTATTCTAGCATTTCTTGTGTAATACAAATGTATGAAATAAAACACATACTCTGCAGTTCCTGGTAAATTATTAAACAAGAAAGAAGGATAAGAACAGTTTATGGTGCCACTGCCACACAGCTCTTACACTCGATCAGCTGGTACCTGTTTTTCCAGTGCACCTTGAACTCAGTGCAAAGAAATGAAAGAGAAACTATTTGAAGTTATTGAAGTTTAAGTCCTGGGACATGAGAGTTACAGAGTGGCTGGGGAAATGGCTGGTAAGGTCAGTACAGGGTTTCATCAAAAAGACTCGCCATTAGCAGAGAAAAAATACCATGGATTAGTGAACCAGGGAGTTACAGACTACCTGAACAGTGTCCTGCAGGTGCTGTTCATGACAGAGGACTTCAGAGAAAGAGTCAAAAGGTTTGTAGTCAGCAACATTTATTCAGAATTGAAAGTGTTCTTCAGTCAAATGCTTTATGATTATCTTTTTAGAAACAATGCAGGAGAGGAGCACATTGACAAAGAGCTGAGAGACCTTTTTATTGACTTGGAAGAACATGTTGCCAACACATCTAAGATCACAACTAAACTCAAGATTACAAATGGTAGAGTACTTTATTTAAAAATACAAATACATTATTATTGAAATGATTGTGGTCTGTCTCTCTAGTGCATGAGCAGCGTGATGCAGCAGAGCACTATGAGAAGATCTTACGTCTGACCAGTCCAGAGGCGTCCCAGGTGACATATATGAGCTTTGGCTTCTATTCTTTCTTTATTAAGATTTATTTTTATTTTTATTTATGTCTTTGTTCACAGATCTTCCATGGAGAGCTCTTAAACACAAATACATGTAAGAAGTGCAACACTAAAACTGAGAGTCCAGCAGGATTCTGGCAGCTTCCTCTTCCTCTGGTGGACAACAACAATGAATACAGCGTGGTGAGAGCAAATAAAGCCTTTTCTGACAGACACAGCAAGAAAGTAATGTTGTTTTAAAAAATTAATTAATTAATTAAATGCCTTTTCAGGAAAAAGGCATTGAGGACTTCTTCCGTTCGTCAGAGATCAGTGGAGATGATCAGATGTACTGTGAGACCTGTGATGAGAAATGTGATGCTGTTCTGGTGAGTAACAGTGATATTTGTGAGTGACGTCTGACATGGTTTTGACCCGTGTTTGTCCCAGGATTGTGGTGTGAAACATCATCCAGAGGTGTTGGTGCTTTTGTTAAAGCGCTTTGAGTTTGACTACAAATACATGACGTATGTGAAAGTCAAGCAGCTGGTGAACGTGCCCAACACTCTGCAGATATCAGGGGTAAATGCTCCCAATAGTCAGTTCTATGTAAAACGTCAATGAAGTTACTGACTGTACTCTGTGTTATGTCTCATTCAATATTCTTCACAGAATCAGTCGTATGAACTATATGCCCTTGTGGAACATTCTGGAGAACTGAGATATGGACATTATATTTCCACTATCAGGTCCCAGGACGATGGCAAATGGTATCAATTTAATGACTCTCAAGTGGTAAGTCTGAACGTAACAAAGCAAATGTAAAAATAAATCAATCCATTGAATAGAAGAGATTTTAAAAATATGTTTTAAATCAAATTCAATGAGCATGTTAAAAAAATGTGTTCCTTATTTAGGCTCCACACAAAGCTCCACCAGCACTGGAAAGGTATGAATCATCAAGTATAATTTACAGTGGCCCCGAAGAGGTGTTGATGTATAAAAATGGCAAATAAAAAAGAAATCCCTACAAATTCATGTGTCAAAGCTATTACAGGTTTATTCTTAGTGGATTACTTGCAGACACTCCTGTCACCAAGTATCTAACTACAACTACTAACCTATTACTGGTACTATTATATCCGTTTAGATCCCGAAGTGCTTATCTACTGTTTTACCAAAAACTAAAAGGTAAGAGAAAAATCCATCTAAAGGAGAATATATGAAACAGACATTTAAACACAACTGCAATTATAATGCTGATTATTCTAAAATACTCCACTTCAGAAACACCTCTTAATGGCACTGGAGACATCAACGAAACAACCGAGGAAGACCAAGATCCAGATCCAAACAAACCGGAAAATGAAGAAACGCCTGGCAGTTCTGCGCAGAAGAGGGATGGACCATTTGACGAGGCTGATCAGAAAGGTCAGAAATTTCAAGATTTAGACATTGGAAGCAGCTCCTCAAGTCTGCAAACATGTGACCCTTATGTGGCAGAATCAAAGAAGGAAAGTGAAGGTAAAGTTGATAATAGCATCACTGACACAGAGTTTAGTGATGATAAAGAGCATTGCTTAAATGAGGAGAATGTTAAAATTGAGCAGGAATCCCAGTCAGAAATGAAGCAACAATTAGTGTCAGAGGCAAAAAAAGAGAAAAATTATCATAATATTAATTTAGAGAAACTGAAAATAACTGAAAAATCAGACTTCAGTCTCAATGGCCAAGGAGGGAGCAACATAGATGCACGTGTGAAATCAGAGGAGACGGTCAAGGTGGAACGTCGTCTGATTACTAAATATGATCTTCACCATAGCATGGAAATGAAACAATCAAATAGATGGGACAGAGAAAAACACAACACTGTTCAACCAGTACAAAAGACAACAACTAATCAGGCAGAATACTATAGTTCTGGAGTAAATAAAGAAGTATTTAAACAGGAAAATGCTCTCGACACTTCCTGCAATGTCCATTCAAGTGGAATGGCAGGTCATTTAGAAAGACATGTCACGGTTACAGGGATGGAATATGAGAAGTGTGTTGTGACAATAGAAGGAAATGCAGAGGTGATAAAGATTACACCAAAGAAAAGACAAAATATGAGATAAGTTGTTTATTAGTTCCAGCAATCCTGTACATACACCTGACAGCTGTTGTGTTTTAGCTGCCACATTAAGAATGAATTCCTGTTTGATTTATTCATACTGTTATTGTTTCTAGTCTATGTATGGAAAGCTATAATTTAAAGAAAGTGTATAGTATAACAAACAGTGCTATGTTGGTCATGAATAAATCAAATCAAATATATTTGGTGTATATAATATATATTGTGGGAGGGGCAACATTCACAATAATCGAAATTAAAGTCTGTAATGGTTGATTTGTTTGTTGAGTACATGATTGTTTAAGTTATTCATATCACTGGAAATGTGTCTTTTTTTTAGTAGAAGGCCAAAATCATGTTTACTTTAAAGATGGTATTGAATAAAATGTTGGGCAATAAAATTAAATTGTTCGTTTGTGCATTTATTTCTTTTGCCTGACTTTAGCCAAAACTAAAATGCATTACTTCCTATTCACTTACATTGCAGTCTTTATGTTTCTTAAATGACAGATGTAGAACGGCTAAACTAACAAGTAATAACAGACAAAAAAGACAAATTCATTGAACATTGAAAAATATGGTATATTTTGCAGATTTTTTTTCAAATGACTCTTTATAACCTGCTTTACCTGTGCCAATTTATACATTTGCTGAGTGTTAAAAACGTATTAACAATTGTCAATTAAAATATGGTCCAGTCTGGGTTTATTTGTGCAGAGGTTGTGACAAATCTATGTGTAGCCCATTTCAGTTCTAAGGATTTATTTGGCCTGATATTGTGAGTGCTGGAATGTAGGGACCACGCCACAACAATGGAGTATGAAAAAATGTTTATTAATAAATGACGACGATGGATCGACGATGGGGCGACGATGGGGCAACGATGGGGCGACGATGGGGCGCGACAATGTAGCGACGATCGAGCTACGCTCGAGCTACGATGTAGCGACGATGTAGCGACGATCGAGCAACGAGAGTTGGCTGGGACTCAGGACGGGGGCTCTGTCTCGGGTAATCAGCCCAGCCGATTCAGAACCCTCCCCCCGTAGATGGTGATGTGTTAAGGTGAAGATGATAGAGACATGGGGTTGGAGGGCGGAGTCGAGAGAGGAGAGATGACAAGAGATGCTGTGAATATGCCTTATAAGTAGGGCTTCTGGGTAATTAGAGGTGTGGTTAGAGAGTGGGGCGTGTTTACTGGTGGAGTAGAGGTTGAGGCGTGGTCCCGCTCCTGAACCCACGTTGGCGATTTGACATCTCCAACTCCACTCATTTTCTGTAAAGCTCAAGAGGAAGTGTGTTTGAAGCACGTGGTCCTCAAACACTGGGCGAGGAGCCGAATTTGGACATCTAATGTACAAAGGCACTGGTTGTACAATGGTAAATAAAACACTTTCTTTTACCCCATTCATATTGAGATTGTATACTGACTTT
This sequence comes from Eucyclogobius newberryi, assembly GCF_026437365.1. Taxonomy (NCBI): domain Eukaryota; kingdom Metazoa; phylum Chordata; class Actinopteri; order Gobiiformes; family Gobiidae; genus Eucyclogobius; species Eucyclogobius newberryi. Next base: position 12,375,024 of record NW_027315857.1, on the reverse strand, counting down.
ATTTGTTCTTTGTATGATGCATTGTTTTGTATGAAAACTGTTCAACCTGAAAATGAAACATTTAAAAAAAAAAATCTGTCTGTTGCATATTGAACGCAGAGCACAAAGGGTGTATTTTAACATTTCTTGTGTGATTAAATGTATGAAATAAAACACGTACTCTGCAGTTTCTGGTCATATTATTAAACAAGAGAGAAGGATAAAAAATGTTTTTAAAAGGCCATCATCATGAAGAACATAAGTGCAGCTTAAACAGGGTGAGCAGAGAAGTTCTGAAAGTTAATTCAAATAAAATCACACTGCCACTGCCACACAGCTCTTACTCTGTTTAGCTCTGTTTTTCCGCTGTACCTTGAACTCAGCGCACGGAAATGAAAGAAAACTATTTGATGTTATTGAAGTTTAAGTCCTGGGACATGACAATTACAGAGCGGCTGGGGAAATGTCTGGTAAGGTCAGTACAGGGTTTCATCAAAAAGACTCGCCATTAGCAGCGATAAAATACCATGGATTAGTGAACCAGGGAGTTACAGACTACCTGAACAGTGTCCTGCAGGTGCTGTTCATGACAGAGGACTTCAGAGAAAGAGTCAAAAGGTTTGTAGTCAGCAACATTTATTCAGAATTGAAAGTGTTCTTCAGTCAGATGCATTATGATCATCTTTTTAGAAACAATGCAGGAGAGGAGCACATTGACAAAGAGCTGAGAGACCTTTTTATTGACTTGGAAGAATATGATACCTTCACATATAAAATCACAACTAAACTCAAGATTGGAGAGTGGAGAGGACCAGATGTACTGCGAGACCTGTGATGAAAAGTGTGATGCAGTTCTGGTGAGTGCAGATGAAACGTGTAGAGCAGGCCCGGGGACAAAATCAGGCCCTCCAAGCGATTTAATCTGGCCACAAACCTATCTTCTAAATATAAAAACAAAAACATAAATGACTGGTTTAATTCTTGGTTAGCACTAATTTAGACCTGGTTTAGTCTTGGTTTATTCCTTGTTAAATTCTTCTTTAGACTTGGTTAGATTCAGGTTTAGTCCTGTTTCAGATTTGGTTGGTCCTAGTCTAGTTTAATTCTGGTTCAGTACTGCATGGGTAATTTAGCAAAGCAATATTGGTATTTTTTTTTCCGCTCAAAAATCAAATCCATCAGTATTTTATTGTATTAATTCAATTTATTGAAATAGTGTTGGGAATATTTTGTGCAACCCGAAATGTTGCAGTCGTGGCTTGTTGTGTTGAGCCCTTTTGGCCCTTTGAAAAATCTAGCCCTTGAGAAAATGAATTTGAAAATTCCTGGTGTAGAGTTTACCCCTTATTTCTGACTCATATTTGTCTCAGGATTGCGTGGTGAAACATTACCCAGAAGTATTAGTGCTCCTGTTAAAGCGCTTTAAGCTGGTATTTGACGGTAAGGCTGTGAGAAAAGTAAAAATCAACTGCCCAGTGAAGATGCCGGACACTCTGCACATGAAGAAGGTGAAGTAGAACATTTTTATAGAGGCTGTTTCAGTATCAGACTTAAATCCACTGACATTTAGCCGCTTTAATATTTTTCTAGACTAAGATATACAAACTGTACGCTTTTGTGGATCATTTTGGAGAGCTGCAAAGTGGACACTATATGGCAAGAATCAAACCTCAGGACGATGAACAATGGTACATTTTTGACGACCAAAATGTCCAAGTGGTATGTTTAAATCATCCTAATTTTCAACATAATTAAATCAAAACACAGCTGTCAAAATGCATCTCTTTCTCTCAACAGTTGAGCTACAAACATTTCCAACTGGATTCCACAGAGACGTATGTTTTGTTTTGTTTTTAATCAGTTTATTTAATGTGGAGTCAATGTATAATCCCTCCTGTTTCATCTGCCCAGGTCCAACGATGTTTATCTTCTGTTTTACCGGCGACAGAAGAAAGGTACGCACAATATAATGCCAGAGCCAAAAAATCACATTGACAATCAAACTCCCGACCTTTGGATTAGTGTGCGAATGCTTTTATTTCTCCATGCTATAAAGAGCAGCTGGAGTGCCTACCACAGAAATGCTTGTTTTTCCCATTATCATGGTGAATATTTAGTAAATAGTTTTACATCAACCAAGAGGAAAATGGTGAGAAAAAATGTAACTTTTAAAATCACAGGAAGTTTAGAGGGAAGTGTTTTTTAAAACAAATTGCTCTATGTCATCAATAATCAACAAAGTCATCTGAGCCTTTAAACCCTGTAATTTAACTATCAAATCATAATGATGTGCTCACATTTAGTGCTTTCTGCTGAGTCCTTGGGCAAGACACAGGCCTTTTATGACGACTTTCATCCAGAAGACGCAAAATATACAGAAGCACATGCCAAAAGATCGTACGGAAACTCTAACGTTACGATTGAAATGCCTGGCGACACTTATGTGAAACCAAGTAAAAATAACAAAACGAGTCAAAACTTTCATCCAGAAGATGCAAAATATATAGATGCACGTGCAAAAAGATCGTACGGAGACTCCAACGTTAATAATGCTAAATTCTTATCTGGCATGTCAACACAAGTGAACAGTGTAGATCCACAATATGATGGAGGGCAATGGAAAGACCAGGCAATGACAAGGAGGCAGCAGCTGAGACAAGCACAATATTCATCAGAAAAGTTCAGCCACGAGGGGCAAACAACATGTCCGTCAGCATGACACTGGAGTAGCAGAATACACGAAACAAAATTTTCAAAGGTTCTGCAAACAAGTTCAACCAAGTCATAGTGTTGATCCAGGTCAAAGTAGGAGACATGATAATATTATTATTGGAAAGCCAATGAGTAGAAGGGATCAGGGCCAAGGATGGACTAAAAGTGAAACAGTGGAGAGGCATAATAGTTTTCATGGATCAGGCAAGTATTATTCACAAGATCTCCAATTAGAGAACTTCAAGAAAGGAATCCACGTACCGGTATATAAAATGACAAATGTGGGAGCAGATGTGCAATATTAAAACAACATAAAGGATGTTGCCAGAGTGTCAGAAGAAGAGGCACATTACAATGGACCATCAGTGCAGAAGCCTCAGCAAGATGTTCCTCGTCAATGCTTGGAAAGATCAAACCAGAAAACAACTCGAAGCAGTTACAACCAACCATCACAAAGAGTGAATAGTGCACGTGGTGGAGGTCACAGCTCTGTTAGAGGAGGAGATGGAGAGTGCAAATCAATGGAAAGGAAAAGCAAAAATTACCCAAAACAAAATGCAAAAATTAGTGATAATTTCAGAAATAAATCACATTAAAAAACATGACAAATCCTGAGGCAGAAATAACCCCTGATAGTTTAGCTGAAAAGATGAAACGTTTAACAATCAATGAGTCTTCCAAAACAGAAGAAGATCCTCAAACTTTCATTAAGGTTGAGGGAGAAGTGGTGCTTAAAACAAATCGTCACAAAAGCAGGAGGTGGACTAGTCATTGTTATTGCTGTTGTGGAAGAAAACACTCACTCACACAAATGACTAGGCATGCATTGTATCAGATGTAAGGAATGTTTTATAATTATGTTCCTGGTTTGGGTGATTTGTTTCTTCATCCTGCACAAATACTAAAATACTGTACTTTCAGATTATATATACGTATATATAGTATGGTTTTGAATCTACTTTAACTTCTCTATTTCCTTAATGTTCAGGAAAACAAAGGCTGTATTCCAGTACTTCTTGTGTCATTAAATGTATGAAATAAAACATGTACTCTTCAGTTTCTGTTCATATTATTAAACAAAAGAAAGAAGGATTAAAAAAAAAAAAGGGCATCATCATGAAGAACATAAGTGCAGCTTAAACAGGGTGAGCAGAGTCCTGGAAATGTAATTAAAATAAAGTCACAGTTAATGGTGCCACTGCTTAGAAGGTTATTTTGTGTTTTCATTAAAAAAAAAAAAAAAATATTACATTGATTTTTTATTTTTTTTTGCCATCGAATCTTCTTAAAATATTCATTGTATATAAATACGATAATTTTTTGTTATTTTCGTTATCTATGGGTGGAAAAAATCGATGGAAAAAAAAAATCTTAATAAAAACACAAAATAACCTTCATACTCACACACAGCTCTTACACCAGTGGTTCTTAACCTGGGTTCCATCAAACCCCAGGGGTTCGGTGAGTCAATCTCAGGGGTTCGGCGGAGGTCAAGACACACATCCGACTCATATGATTCGTGATGACACGCCCCGCTTGGCCTGTCTGTGCTGAAGGGAATTTGGTGCTCTCAGTTGTCGACTTGTGACTGTCGTGATGTCTTTCTTAATATTTTAGACTGAATCAAAGCTCACCTTTCTGGGCAACGTCTTTGTACCAGCCTGGCCCCAAAAGGGCCAAAAGGACCAGGCCAGGGTCCCAACAGACTAGCCTGTATCAAAGCCCTCCTTTCTGGGCTAAGTTTTGGCACCATCCTGGCCCCAAAAGGGCCAAAAGGACAAGGCCAGAGCCCCCAGAATCTAGCCTGAGTAAATCCCCTTATATCTGGGCTAAGACATGGCACCAGCCTGGCCCAAAAAGGCCAAAAGGAATAGGGAACAGGCGCCAGAGTTTACCCTGAATCTCAGCCCTCCTTAGGGTTAAGTCTTGGCACCAGCATGGCCCCAAAAGGTCAGCCTCTGGGGCCATTTCCCTTGTCCTTTTCTATAACTATTATAATATATCTTTGTGAGCAATCCTTTTCAAGGATGCTGAACATAAAAATGAAGAAAAGGAACAGACTTTGTTTTGCGAAAATGACTTGAGAGTGGCACTTGCAAAGGTGTGGCTTTTCTGAACTGGTCTCTGAAAGGCAAGAGCAGAAGTCACACTGATTTGCAGTTCATTACTATGTTTTTGTTTTTGTGTGAAAATCTTGTTTTGATGATTTTGTTCTTTGAACACATTGATGCTGATGCACGGTTCATTTTGTGCACCAGTAAAAAATATACCTATGTTTTGAATTCTGTGGCCCCATGCATGAACCTGACAACACACAAAATAGTTTTCAAAAATGTGTGTTGTCAGGTTCGTGCATGGGGCCACAGAATTTGAAAAAAATATTAGATTTTTCCAATTAAGAAGGGTTCGGTGAATGCGCATATGAAACTGGTGGGATTCAGTATCTCCAAAAAGGTTCAGATCCACTGTCTTACACTCAATCAGCTGGTACCTGTTTTTCCGGTGTACCTTGAACGCAGCGCACAGAAATGAAAAAGAAACTATTTGAAGTTAACGTCCTGGGACATGAGAGTTACAGAGTGGCTGGGGAAATGGCTGGTAAAGTCAGAACATGGTTTCATCAAAAGGACTCGACATTAGCAGCGAAAGAATACCATGGATTAGTGAACCTGGGAGTTACAGACTACCTGAACAGTGTCCTGCAGGTGCTGTTCATGACAGAGGACTTCAGAGAAAGAGTCAAAAGGTTTGTAGCAAACTTTATTCAGAATTAAAAGTGTTCTTCAGTCAAATGCATTATGATCATCTTTTTAGAAACAATGTAGGAGAGGAACACATTGACAAAGAGCTGAGAGACCTTTTCATAGACTTGGAAGAATATGTTACCTACACATATAAAATCACAACTAAACTCAAGATTACAAATGGTTGAGTACTTTATTTTATTACAAAAACTTTAATATTGAAATGATTGTAATGATTGTGGTCTGTCTCTAGTGCATGAGCAGCGTGATGCAGCAGAGCACTATGAGAAGATCTTACGTCTGACCAGTCCAGAGGCGTCCCAGGTGACATATGAGCTTTGGGTTCTATTCTTTCTTTATTAAGATAGTTTGATTTATGTCTTTGTTCACAGATCTTCCATGGAGAGCTCTTAAGCACAAATATATGTAAGAAGTGCAACACTAAAACTGAGAGTCCAGCAGGATTCTGGCAGCTTCCTCTTCCTCTGGTGGACAACAACAATGAATACAGCGTGGTGAGAGCAAAAGCCTTTTCTGACAGACACAGCAAGAAAGGCAATGTTAAAGTTTTTTTTCAAATTAATGAAATGCTTCTTCAGGAAAAAGGCATTGAGGACTTCTTCCGTTCGTCAGAGATCAGTGGAGATGATCAGATGTACTGTGAGACCTGTGATGAGAAATGTGATGCTGTTCTGGTGAGTAACAGTGATATTTGTGAGTGACGTCTGACATGGTTTTGACCCGTGTTTGTCCCAGGATTGTGGTGTGAAACATCATCCAGAGGTGTTGGTGCTTTTGTTAAAGCGCTTTGAGTTTGACTACAAATACATGACGTATGTGAAAGTCAAGCAGCCGGTGAACGTGCCCAACACTCTGCAGATATCAGGGGTAAATAGTCTATCAGTTGTAAGTAAAACGTCAATGAAGTTACTGACTGTACTCTGTGTTATGTCTCATTCAATATTCTTCACAGAATCAGTCGTATGAACTATATGCCGTTGTGGAACATTCTGGAGAACTGAGATATGGACATTATATTTCCACTATCAGGTCCCAGGACGATGGCAAATGGTATCAGTTTAATGACTCTCAAGTGGTAAGTCTGAATGTAACCAAGCAAATGTAAAAAATAAAGCAATAGATTGAACAGAAGAGATTTAAAAATATGTTTTTAAAATCAATGTGCATGTTGTTCCTTATTTAGGCTCCACACAAAGCTCCACCAGCACTGGAAAGGTATGAATCATCAAATATAATTTACAGTGGCCCCGAAGAAGTTTCGATGTATAAAAATAGCAAATTTAAAAAAAAATCCCTACAAATTCATAGGTCAAAGCTGTTACAGGTTTATTCTTAGTGGATTACTTGCAGACACCCCTGTCACCAAGTATCTAACTACAACTACTAACCTATTACTGGTACTATTATATCCGTATAGATCCCGAAGTGCTTATCTACTGTTTTACCAAAAACTAAAAGGTAAGAGAAAAATCCATCTGAAGGAGAATATGAAACAGACATTTAAACACAACTGTAATTATAATGCTGATTATTCAAAAATACTCCACTTCAGAAACACCTCTTAATGGCACTGGAGACATCAACGAAACAACCGAGGAAGACCAAGATCCAGATCCAAACAAACCGGAAAATGAAGAAACGCCTGGCAGTTCTGCGCGGAAGAGGGATGGACCATGTGACGAGGCTGAACAAGAAGGTGAAGAAACCAAAACAGGAGCAAGGTTCTGATCAGAGAGGTCAAGATCAAGACATTGGAAGCAGCTCCTCAAGTCTGCAAATGTGTGACCCTTATGTGGCAGAATCAAAGAGTTTAGTGATGATGAGAAATGAGGCAAACATTTGTGTCTGAAAAAACAGAGATCAGATCAGTTAAATACACACAAAGCAGGAAAGATGGGGCAGACCAGTTCACCCAGAAACTGAAACATATTGTGATGGAGTTATAATACTATAATACAAATAGTGAAACGCTAATCTTGTGAGAAGGGAGAAAAAGGTTGTAAAGACGATGGAAGCTTCCGTAGAATCCATGATCAGGGACTTTATCAGAAGAGGTCTAGCTCTACTGAAAGAGACGGTCCAATGCAAAAATGTCACGCAAAAGAAAGCCTCACATCAGTGGAGGGAGATAAAGAGAAAGCACAATCCTGTACATACACCTGACAGCTGTAGTGTTTTAGCCGCCACATTAAGAATGAATTCCTGTTTGATTTATTCATATTTTTATTGTATCTTGTCCATGAATATAAAGCTATAATATAATTTGTGTATTGTATAACAGTGATATGTTGGTCATGAACAAGTTAAATCAAATATATTTTTGTGTGTATATTATCATTATTGTGGGAGGGGCGACAGTCACTATAAGCAAAATTAATGAGTGTAAAAGTTGATTTGTTTGTTGGTGAGACGATTGTTTAAGTTTTGGTTAATTATGTAACTGGAGAAGGCCTAAATAATGTTAACTTCATGGAATATCAATGAATAAAATGTTGGGCAATAAAATGAAATAGATTTTTTGTGCATTTATTTCCTTTGTCTTTATCTAAAATACATCACTTCCTTCCAATTTCTTAAATGTCAGATAATAAGTGTAGAAAACAACAAATAACAGACAACAAAAGTCATCTGACTCTTTATATTAAACATGCAGAGTTGGTGCTCTGCATGTTTAATATAATAAGTCAGTTGATGTGGTTGAACAACATCCTGTCTTGTCTTTCACTTTTGATATTGGCTGATACAGAAACACTATCAAGCTTTAGTGACACACGCTCTGCTTATTCCAAGAAGGTAAAGCAAGGTAAACACATTGTGCATTTTAATACAAAACTATGCTTACTAAAGTGTTTGTAACCTTCTTCTGTAGCTTTTATCTGTCCTGATGATAATGCACTTTCCTTTCCTTCCACTTACCAAACGTCGTCATCTGAACTAGACCTGCTCTTTACAGTTATAAACAGTTTTATTTATAACCAGTGCTGAGTTTCCCTGTAGGTCACTGAGGGAAGTACCTGGTGGCCCGTGCTGTGTCACGTGTTCACTGATAGACATGACCCCACCTTTATCGCAAGAGAGACATTCCTGCTTCTCATAATGTCCTACTACTGGCAGTTTCCTCTTTGTTGATCCACAGGACTCGACAAAATGAGTTCCGATGAAGCTGAAGCAGAAAAGTCCTTCGACCCTTTGGACAGCACAGTCAACTTGGTAGATGGAAAAGATGACTTGGATCCCTTCTGTAAGTCTCATTACTTTTATTGTGCATGCATGTTTAATATTATGCTATTATAATAACGAGCGTGTTGTGTTATTAGCGTCGGAGGATGGCGTCTTAAAAGCGCGTCTCTCTTGTGGCCACGTCGTTTCCCCTGAATCTCTCACTGAAGCCTGCCGCGCCCAATTAAATGAGGTACATTTTGGTTATTATCACAACTATTAGACTTGCTTTGTCATGGATTGTATAAGATCTAGGGTGACACCTACTGGTAATATGATGGATTGTTGAGATTAAATAACAAGAAGTAAAGTTGATCATAACTGTTTCCTAAGCTTGTCATTATTACAATGTTGTTTCTTTTGTTTCAAAGGGTAATTACAAATTCAAATGCTCGGCCCATGTTGGTGGCAGACTCTGTAACAGTCCCTTGTCGTACCGAGAGGTGCGCAGACTGGCTGCTCTGACTGTTGAGGAGATGCAGTACTTTGAGGAGAACATTGCACGCCTGGCTGTAGCGGAGTACAGTGATATTCAGGGGGTAAGGGTCTTTAAGGTCTTTACTTTGCACACATATAGGTTTTTATGTGATTATTGACTCATTATTTTTGATGCAAAGTAAAGTATGTGATTGCAGTTTCATTTGTCCACTTATTTGTCTGCTGCAGTGCCCCAAATGTAAGACTAGCATTGAGAGGAAGGACATGACCAACCTGTGTGTGAAGTGCGATGTATGTTCGGCAAACCAGGGCGAGTCGTACCTCCTCTGCTGGCAGTGTCTGAAGCAGTGGAAAGGACACGGGCCTCGCTCAGACCGCTGTGACAACTCAGGCTGCAAGAACTACGAGCTGGAGCTGCTCCAGACCTGCAAACTCACCAACCTGCCCCGGGTGCAAGGGGCTGATGCGGTCCCCTCCATCCGGGCCTGTCCCACCTGCGGACAAAGAGTAGAACATGATAGAACAGGCTGCAAGAACATCATCTGTCCTCGCTGCCGGAAGGAGTTCTGCTTTGTGTGTCTGAAGCTCACGTCTGAGTGTCGGAAGACCAGCTCCTACTTCATCCCGTGCAGCGCTGGAGTGGCCCCCCGACAGACCTCCATCCCAGTGTGGCACAGGACCTGAGGGCCCCTGCTGGTCTATGCCACCGTTATTAAATACCAATATATATAAACATCCTAAACTTTAAATACTTAACAGTGACATTTAGTGACATTTAATAGTATGTGTTTTTCTCTGACACTGCCGGTCTGAAGCGTTTACATGATTCAAATATTGTAACACTGACTGCCTTACACACCCAACTGCCATTATACAGTAGAACTTCGCCTCCAAAATGTTCGATTGTATCTGGAGATAGGCGTGTGTTAACCCAAGAATGTCATTTGACTGGCGGCTCTGTTGTGCAAGTAATATGGAATGATGAAAACATTGGTCCCAGAGCTGATGCAGAGTAATGGACGTGCTATATATATATACACACACACCATTTTGGCAAACGCAAAGGGCAATACCGATTGGTGTAATGGTATCTTCGGTCACACGCAATAAACATAATTCAAAATAGTTCTTGTAATACTGTTTTTATTTCATTCCATGTTCCCCTCCACACCTGCATAAACCCTTCATTTTATGTAGGCTAATTTCATTTAAATGGATTCATACAATTGGATACATTCGAGTTCACATTATATTAAATTGCAGCTATCACAGTGAACAGCAGGACACGTAAACAGAAAACATTCCACACCAACAATGTAAAAGAACATCCATTACCATTTGTCAATTTCCTTTTTTCCTTGTTAAACCCAGGGTTAAACCCAGCACAAATATAATCACCAAAATCATTACGCCACCAACAATCAGTATAATTTTGGATCTGTGAGTGGAGGGTGGCCGGGGGCGTTGGTCTAAAAAAAGAGACAAAGACAAATGAATTAAGGCAAATGCATCACTTGGATAGAACTTGTGTTTCTTATCATTACCGATCTCAAATGGTTTGAATGGTGGTCTCGTTACTGGTGGTTCTGGTTGAATCCCTTCATGTGTGGTTGGTGGGTCTGAAGAAAGAGAGAAACCACTATGGCAGTTATGTACATTAATACCATGTGTAAATACAAGAAAACATTACCTTTTGTATATGCAAGCAGATATGCATCGCTGGAGCTGTAGATATCAGATGGTGGATCCTTAGCCTGGAAAAACAATAAAAGCAACATCTGAATTTGGACACAAAACACACGTGGAGAGACTTTACGGTTTATTCTTACCCTTTCAACAGAGTCATCATTGAACTTGTACCATGTTTTATCATTACTGGACCGGATAGTTGCTGTGTAGTGTCCACCGCTGAGTCCACCCCAGTGGTGCACTATGCCGTAGAGGTCATACTTTACAGTCTAAACAGAAAGAGAAAATGAAGTTGTGTTGACTTTAGAGTTACGGGAGTCTGAGTGGACTTGCCTTCATACTCAGTGTGGTGGGTATGTCGACTGCGCAGTTGGATTTGAAGTATGAACTGGTGTTGTGATCAAACTCAAATCTCTTCAGAAGGAGAACTAAGACCTGAGGAAAATCCTTCGTCTCACATTTCTAAATAAAATAAAGAATCAAAGACATAATTATTATCTCTAATGTAAAGGGAAAAACATCACATGCGTTATTAAGTCCATAAGGGCAATTACTTGAACAACATTCAGCTCAATACGTACATAATCTGCATCTGTATTTCTACCACAGTCTTTGCAGTAGACTTTTCTCTCCCCAGTAAACTTCTGAGTTGTGAATATTCTATCGAGTCCCCCATTCTGTTCACAAAATGAATACAAATGACACCACATCACACAAAGAACCCTTCTCACCCATAGACATTGTCATTGTTCTCACCACAGTGAAGACTCCATTAATTTGGTTTTTCAGGGGTAAAGGAAGAGTCCAGAACGTTTTTGTCTCCTCATTGATGCTGTGGCCTTGGCAGCAAATTGTAGAGTAGGACATCATTCCACAAAAGATCTTCAGAAGTGTGCAACATGTTTAATTAGTTAAAGACAGCGTGTTACTAGTCTATCAATCATTCAAACCATATTTGCACAGAACTTTTTATTAATACAGGAGGAAGCACAAAGCTTCACTCAAGAAACAAGTAAGCGACAGGTAAGAGTAAAAGAACACTCACCGTATACATAAAAAGTAAAATAGAATATCAGAAAAGCAAAAGCAGATTAGAGAAATAAAAAGGACTAAGACTGTTAAGAGCTTGTATCTGTGTACGTTCAGCCAGATGGACACAAACCTTGGATGCACGTTGACTGATTCGGTTTAAAATGAGGTCCAGGTATTCAGTGACATCATGCTGTTTATGGACTGCGAAATAAAAAAAAATATTTATTGTCAAGTTTCGAAATTTGTCTAAATTTGTCGAAAATTGTTCTTTCTCTGTAGCTTAGTAATAGTTTGAATTCAAATGTGGCAAAATATTACATTTACAAATTCCCGTGTCTGTCCATTACTATGTTATAACTTACCATCTTGAATCTGAAAGCTCTTTGTGATACTCTCTGTTCCACATGAACCCTTCTTCAGATTTTCAAACAGCGTTTTTAATTCCTGGTCTGTCCGCTTGTTTGGATCCAACCTTGAGAAAGAAAACAAACTAGTACCACAGACACTAACTTATACACTTTATAATGCCATACTGTCTATGTTGCATAAATATGAACATGGCTTCCTTCTAAAGTGTTTGCAAATATACAGTAATTAGTACAAACCTTTCACCAAAATGTGGGGTCATGAAGAGCAGCTGTAGGACACTGTTGAGGTAACAAGTCATCCCCTGATTATAGAGGCCATATGGAGCTATCAATCAGACACACAGCGTTAACACTTCACAAAAGGCACATGCTAATTGTGCAGATGTTTGATCACTAATATTCGTACTTTTCCGTTCTTTATTTGAATTTGACATCATTTTTGCGACACTAAAATATGAATCTGAAAACAAAAGACACATCTGGAGGATAAATCATACATACATTACGTGAATTATTATATCAAAAACATGACGACAGTGTGATAGTTTTACTTACTAGATTTGAGCTGTCACTAAAATGCAATGTTTCTTCTTGAGACAGAGGGTTGAAATGATTTTCAGTAATTAGTCTTGCATGTTCCTGTTAGAAGGAAGTCTTTGAAATGTTGAATTACCGGTACTAGTTTTCAGCTTCTCGTAAGACTTGAAAGGACTGTTACCATTTTTAGAATGTTAATAAATCAAACCAACCCCAGACCCTGGTTAGACTGGAATCTGAAATCTGATGAGGCAGAAAGCACCTTTACATTCAGTCCGGAAAGTCAGCCAATTTTTACTCTCTGGAACACTCGGTAAGCTAATTTGTTTTTCTTTACAATTACACAGCAACCTGCATATCAGGCTAGACAAGAAATCACACAGATAACAACAACAATCCATAAAATAATTTTATTGAACTTAAAGAGAGGTCATTAGGCTTGGTCAGATGCCACCGTGGAGAATGAGAAGGGTATGAATGGTGGAAAGGTGCCGGATCCCATAGTGCGTGAGAGTTTGAGATTCATTCAGCGTGTCATTTCCAAACACCAATCTAATGTCCTCCTCTGGAAAGAAAATATAGTGCTTTATTATTGCTCATGTCTTGACAATGAGATGTCAAAGTGGGTATGGCAGGCATTCATATTTTAATTTTGTATTACTTCCTTATCATCATTAATTTTGTTTTGTTGTTTTGTTGTGTTTTACACCAGTTAAGTGGCAGTTTCTTAAGACATTTTTGGAAACAGAATTTGGTGTTGTCAGTACATAGAATAAAGATGATGTCATGTTTAATTTGTCAAATATGGCAATAGTGTAAATTAGACAAGATTTGGCTCTAGTTTACAGTATGGTTGCTATGCAGCAGTTGTGGAATTACCTCTACATATGTCACAAACGGGAAGCACGTTTAAGTCAAATGTGTAGTCTACCCTGTCAGATGCAGTTAAAAGAAATTAAAAGAAAAACTTACTTATTCTCAGCTGCTGTTTAATTTTCCCTTTGAGATCCGAAACAGTGATCTTTTTCATTTCATCTTCTCTCTCACACAGGTTTATAATCTTTTCGTCACCTTCAGGTAAATAGATGACCAGCTGGACTCCCATTATATCCAGCGAAAAGGTGAGCCAGGTGTTTCTTTTTCAGTCTTCACAGTGAGTTTGCAGTCCAACTTAATTGTGAATGTTGTTTTGTAACAGATCTTGAGATGGGAGCAAGGACGTCACGTGAGCATGACACATGAGTATGGTAGCCAAACAGACAGCGAACAGAAACAGGAAACATGTTTTTCCGGGCAGTTCAAACATTCAATTGTCAATCAACTGAATCTCTACCTAATCAGTCTTCTATCCATGTCAACCAGACAGTGAAATTGTGAACACCATGATTTTGAAACTAAAGGAAATCGTTTTTTCTCCCTTCAAAATCTGAATATAATATGTTCTTTTAATTACTTAATTAATAAATAGCTTGAATTTACCTACGCAATTTAGGTTTATATCTCAATGCTTTCACAACAGCACCATCCACTGCTCTTTATTTATAAAATGTATAAAATGAAAGAGGCCTCCTTTTTTTTAGGTTTAGGATGAGGACAAAATATATAGTGAGATTATGTGAGAGTTTTATGTGTTTTACAGGCCCTCTTGGTCAAATAACTCGCTGGCATAGTCAACCAGTACTCAATACAACAGAGAAATGTTATGACCACAACGACAAAACGCTGGCATTTGTTGAAGGAGAAGATGAAATGGACTGTAAGTGACACTAAGACAGAACAGTGAAATGTACAGTGATCATTTTTACTAAACCATTATAACTGTGATTGTACTTTTTGTTTATTTCTAAAATCCTTTAACGATATGTCACAGTTCTCTGTATGGGTTACAAATCTCTGAGAGCACGAATGTCCTGTGGCCACACTGTGACTCCCATGTCTCTCTTCGACTGGTGTCAGCAGCAGTTGGAAGAGGTTAGAATTGTTTTAATGCTTACACAAATTAAAAGGCCAAAGAGTTATGTTGTTGTGTTGATCTTTTTGACAAAGGGTTCTACAAAATTTACTTGTGGTCAAACTAACTGTAACGCAGAGTGGAGCTACGAAGAAGTTCGTAAAATGGCCCTTTTGACACCAGCAGAAACAAAAAGCTTTGAGGACAAGCTTTACAGGAATGCAAAGAACAGTCTGAATGTCAAATCTGTGAGTATTTGTCAATATAATGACACTGAGGTATATTGTGATTGTGGTAGTATGTGTTTTATTGTTTCTTTCTTGTTTCTGTTAGTGTCCCGGCTGCAGGTGTCTTGTTGTAAGGGATGATCCCAACAATCTGTGTGTTCAATGTCCAAAATGCACAGCAAGTAATAATAACAATCCTTACAAATTCTGCTGGCAGTGCTTGCAAGCATGGAAAGGCGCAGTTCCAGCTTCAGATCATTGTGAAAACGAGGATTGCTGCAATGTGCAACTAAGCATTCTGAAAAACTGCCCCGTTATTCATTTTGAGGATGTACAAATGGTCCGAGGCTGCCCCTGCATTCGGGCCTGTCCCTCGTGTGGTAAACTACTGGAGCACAGCAGATTGAAATGTAAATTTCTTATTTGTAAGAGATGTAAGGCAAACTTCTGTTTTGTCTGCTTAAAGTTATTTCCAGAATGTCAAAATCATTATGAATTATGTTTAAGTGGCCTAACCCCTCGACAGACCTCTATACCTGTGTGGGATGGGAAAACTGTGAACACCAATGAAGAGTAAAAGATGATGTTATGTTTCAACTGACAATATTTATTCAGACTTTTTTTCTGATCAATCTGATTTAATGATATGGTTTTGTTATGAGTTTTATCAAATACAAATGCTTAGCATAAAAATGTGTATGATTTGTTGTACTGTACAAAGCAATCGATTTTCTTAATATATACTTTATACAGACATATAACTAGGACAAGAGAAAACATCATAAAATCTTAAAGAAGCTAACAAAAAAAACGGCTTTATGGAAGTGTTTGATCCAGAGTTTGAACATGCATGAGGCTGTGAACCCTGACCTTGCAGCAGCGACAAGAAATGGTCACAGCCAGAACCAGGGAACAGGCCGAGGCAACAATGACTAAAACAGAGACTGTGAGCTGTGCAGAGGTCGTCCAAAATAACCAAACTACACTCAGAGTCCTTGATTTGCTGTGGTCACTGGGTAAAAAGACAAACATAGTGAGTAAGGTAAGAACGAAAAACTGATGAATAAAAAACTGAAGGTAAAAAGTACCTTGTATTATGAGACAAAACCGGAACAGGAGCAATGTCTGGCACACACAGTCTCATATCAGGGCACCAGACAAAGCCCTGATATCCTTTAATCTGATAGAGTAAGAGCACCAAACATTTAAAAACAAGTAAGAGTCTTATTTTGGTAAGCAAGCTCACATTTTATACCTGTAAACTCAATTTATGCTGCCAAAGTACCAGCCTATTTTTATTTTTTACCTGAATAGCGCCTCCTGCTGGACAGTCTACCCACTCAGAATCATGCACCTGTATCTGGTACTGGTTAAGGGCAGTGCATCGGTGTTTGTAACAGCGACCCACCACTGAAGTGTTTGTCACGTGATCCTGAACACAATCACATAAAGCAAAAGTTAAAGGCCAAAAAACACTAACTTTATATTTTACAATCATATTTGACCAAACCTGTTTATTGAGGCTAGAAAAAAAACAACGGCTATTGGATCCAAACATTTCATCTTGAGCAGCCTGTTGGGCATTTCCCTTCATCCAGCACTCACTCTGGAAGCATATGTAATCATCAATGCAAACTAGTAACAACTAATAACTATAGAACAGAAGAAAGTACACCACTCACTCCATTTTGGATTGGTTTATAAATGTGGCATCCATCCAGGTAAGGATCCGACTGGCACTGGCCCTTGTGGAGGTGAAGGTAATGACATCCAGAACCACTATAAGAAATATGTGATAAACAATTTTTTTACATGCAACAATTCAACAACATAAAAATATACCTGCCAGAACAGAAGAAAGCCGAGTTGTGTTTACATGTTGAGGGCAAGCCAAACTTGTTTCCTTGGCCTAATAAAACACATACACATTTGGTTGTGGATGTCTTTCATTCATATACGCATTACTTAGATTGTGGAATCCGGACCTTCTCCCCAGACCAGACGCTGTGCCCGCTCCAGGTCAGCCGTGTACCAGCCGGTGTCCTGCAGCGCTGCCAGGGTCATCGGGTCGATTCGAACAGTGAAAGGATCAAGCACTGAAGCCATGATGGACCCCTGCATCACCCGGGCCTCCCAGTGTGACGAGACCCCACTAGGACCAGCATCCTGTGGCATCGCATAAGCAGTCAATTCTGATCAAATGAATAGGCCGGGACATACGGAACTACACTTGTAAATGAGTTAATTTGACTACATTTCACTAGGTTAGTTTCTAAATAAAAACTGTAACCTGTAATGGGAGGACAATGCTGTGTTTTCCTGCGAACATATGATAAATGCCTAGAAAATGAATTATATTGATAAATTATTTGTATAAACTGTAAATGGGCATTTAAATGGCCAAAAAGCTCGGTTCAATAGAAGGCCTAGTGATTGTACCTTATTTTCTAGTGGCCCTCCAACATCTGGATCAGTGGTCGTCAGGTGCTTTTGTAAGGCTGAGGTCACAGACTGGGTGTAAATCCTCATCTGACCTGAAGCATCTGGGCGAATCATTTTGGCTCGAAGGGAACAACCTGCAGTCACAGCAATACATCTAAGAATAAAATGCATGACACAGCAGTTTTCTATGAAGCTTAAATGTGACCTGGGCGAGAGGAGGTGGAGCAGTCTCTCCAAGTACTGAACAGCTTCTTTGAGAAACCAAGAGCATGAAACAGCTCATGGATTATGGTCTGCAGAAAAAGTAATAGTGGAGATTCAAATTAACTGTTGACAAATTATATATTAATTTATGTATCATACCTGAACAGTAATGTGGTGGTTGTACGCAACTCCAGCAAGCCTTTGACTGCAGATTACCACAACTCCAGCCAAAGGACGACCAGTG
Source organism: Eucyclogobius newberryi (assembly GCF_026437365.1). Lineage (NCBI taxonomy): Eukaryota > Metazoa > Chordata > Actinopteri > Gobiiformes > Gobiidae > Eucyclogobius > Eucyclogobius newberryi. Next base: position 12,357,217 of record NW_027315857.1, on the reverse strand, counting down.
CTGTCAGTTTGGCAATGGACAGCATATGCCAGTACATTTGGCTGGGTAAAAAAAATAAAACCATGTAAATAACAATACTGAGCAATAACATATGAAAGGTATTCATTGCATTCAATGCTTTGACAACAACACTATACACTACATTATACAAGCAAGGGAAAGAAAACAACAAGAAATCTTGTGAACAAGTAATTATTATCAATAATTATAGTGGTTTGTTCCTCTTTTATCCCATTTTAATATTGGTCAAATTCCTGGCATTTTTTGTCCATTAAAATGTCTCACTGAAATTAGAGTAATTACAGTGACTCTGTGGTTTATAGTTTGGAGTCATGGATTAAAGTGATGGTTCACCTCTGTTCTACACTTGTCAGTAGCTCGGACATGAAGGTACAGCAGGAAGTCTGTGTCAGGGAGTCCAGCTCCTTCAGGCCTCAGCACGGATCTTTGAGCCGAGTCTAGCTCTGGAAAAATGACACACCCCTCCAGGTGCTCATCCGGGATCTATATGACCAAATACATGAGTTTTTTAATGTATAAATATGCAGTTAATTTGGGGAAACATAATTACCATCACATCAAGGCAAGTCTCGTTTCTGTAGGTCTTATTTGCTCGCCCACACCTTGACAAAGAGGACAATTTAATTTATCAAACCATCATTTGTAAAAAAGTAAATTAAATCTTTTAACTTTGCAAATCTAAACATTGGGACACAATACTCTGCTAGTGAAAACAAAAGTATAACTTTGACTTAAATAAATGAAAAGATTCTTGTGAATGGATCACCTGTTGTAGTTCAAAGAACTGGAGTTTTTCCAAAGGAACTTGCAGTATTTGTTGACGTCTCGCTTCAGCAGTAAAGGTCCAGGAACTCTGCTAACTATTGAAGGATCATAACATGAAGTTATGACTTATGTTAATACATATATTGTATTTTATCTTATCTTAGCATAATCTATATTTTTTTACTATTGTTATTATTATTATTATTATACATTGTTTTCTGTTGCACCTTAACTCTGAAACAAGTTCCTAGTTTGTGAATAGTTCACTGTGGCAATGAAACTGATTCTGATAAGGCGTGTGATTATGTAAAATTATAAAAAGGTTTACAGCTTGTTACCTGAGAGCAAAGATGAAACTATTTTGACCGCACCCTCCACAGCGGCTTCTAGTTTCTTTTTCTCCTCCTCTGACTGGAAATGGCTCTCCACTGGGAACCATGTCCTAATCCGGATTGGTTGTGGGCCGTTTGTCTCCCTGGTGTTTCTCTGTGACTGGAATTGCATGTGCTTTTGTAGATCCTTAGACTGCTCTTGTCTGATGTGGCCTTCAGTGAACAGACCTGATTGTTGGAGAGGAACAGCTCTGACTGGCCTGACATGGGTCTGAACCTCGTCAAAGATGCATTTTGGTCTGGAAACATGAAATCCAGGCAACAGAAACAGCCACCACCATAAAAGTGTCTCGGAATAAGATAGAGTCATTGTATATAGCAACCTTCTCTTCAACTTAAACAAGGGTTGCAAAGATGAATGATTTTTTGGAGTTAGAAATTGTCCATGGGAATAAATAGGGAATTAACACAAATAAATATGTCTTTCAACAGGGGTGATGGACAGACCATAAAAATACACTTCTATATCTGTGTCGTTACATCCACAGCCGAAAGATTATCAGTGTCCAAAAGTTGCCATGAGCCACCAGGGTTTGAAGAGAACGTTTTTTTGGCAGCCTGGTCAACATTAAGCAGGGCTCTGAAGGGTGGTTTCAAACATCATCATCCTGACAAACATCAACTGCATCTGGGCACAATTATTTCCTCTGGCCCTTTGCAACCCAAACTTTAACTGATAACAAAAAGGAAAAAAATAACATTTACATTTCGAAATGTGTGTTTTTAGTAGATCAATAAGTCTTACATTTCTAGTCCATGCTGAAAAACGTAATGTTCTTTGAAATTACCTGTCCACTTCTCTGTGTAGTCTTGGTCATGCTGTTCTCTGGATTGAAGCCGTCTCTGCGCTCACAACTCTTAAGTGTTAGCTTTCTGAAGTACATTTGAATATAAAGAGACAAGCAACAATGACTTCAAATGCTTCTATTCATTACGTAAAGAGTTTCAGTTCTCACCTGAGCACAGTTGGGTGTCGGAGCTTTCTTCCACAAACAGTACAATTAAATACGCAATACCCAAACAGTAAAAGTGCAAATTGTTTAATCTCAGCCACATATTTACTTATATACAGTGAAGTTGACCCAAATAAATCATATTATTTTCTCTCATTGTCATATTATAAATTTAAATCTCCTCCATTAACCCTAATACATTCAACAAAGCAACAATAAAAATGTTAATTGTCTAAAATATAAACACCATAAAAGAAAAATGATACAAATGGCACATCACAAGTCTGCTGTGACCGAATAACTCCTAGCTGAGGGTGGGTTTAATTTGGAACCCCTGGGAACGACCAACCTTTTCCTCCACACATCACCCCAAACCACACTTTATTTCAGGCACCAGAAAGATTGTCTTATGACACGTGTTTGAAACAGCTTTGTACATTCAAGTGGGGGGATTGGATATGCACATGAATAGGGGTCTCAAAGATTATTGCCAACTTTCTGTGGAGACATGCATTTGTTTCATTACCCAACAGTGTCAATGCAGGTGTAAAAAAATAAACGTGCGTGTTTTTGGTGTGCACTGTGCAGAGGGAAGCTCAAAGACAGATTAACCACATTTCTACTTAAAAGACGCCCCCCTCAAATATATAACATACATTTTGCTCTTGGTCAGGTGTGTAATGTTTAATTTAAGACTGTTGGATTTAAAGTGGATATTGCATGATTTGTCTCACTGACATTTTGTGTTCATGTTTAGATGTAATGTTGGGCATTTTGGCACATGGAAAACTGCTTTAAAAATGTTTATGATTGCTGTGAAGACCTGAAGTGATATCCATGTGGCTTCTCAGATGATTCTACGTGAATCTAAAGGCACTTTCATTGGAAAAATATATGGCCAGAGAGCTATGAATCAGGATGATCAAGATGCCGAGTGCCTTTGCAATAATTGTCTTAGTAAGACTAAATGCAAATGCTTTCACTTGGCTGCACTTATACCAAACATTAAAAATGTATACTTCTAAAAGGAAATCACTAAAATTGACAGTAGTCTGCCTTAATATCTAGATGGGGAAGAATATTCTGTGCAAAATATTACTTCAATGTGCAGCCTAGCATTAAGTGCACATTAATACTCACCAACATACTCTCAAAACACAGGTCAGCCATGTTTTTTGTCTAAAACACATAAGTTTGTTTTCAATGATAAAATACTTTCAACAAATCAAAGTAATTCAAAAGGCACCAGACTTGCACAGCAAGGGTAAGGCTCCCCCTTCCCATGCTTCAGTTCAAACAACTGTGGAAAGACGATTTTACTGAAAGAAGACAGATGTGAACGAGATAATCAGGTGAGCATGGGCACATCATCCTCTGAAGTGGTGGAGGTGGTGTCCTCCGACAGCGGGATGAGCAGCACGTCATCATCAGAGGACGACGACGAGAAGGAAGGGGATGCAGACAGAGCCATAGAGTTGTTGGAGGGAGAGGCCCTGAACAGGGAAATGCTCAGACCCAATGTGTGGAAAATAGAGGCCAGAGAAGGGCTGCTGGGAGGGACAGTGACTGGAGGAGTGCGAGGAGTGTCTGGAAGAGGGGCTGGGGGTGCGTATGGAGGAGGTGGAGGGGAAGCAGGAGGTGGTGATGGAGGGGACAGTGGTGGAAGAGCTCCTTGTTGCTGCTCTGTTTGAGCCAACAAGCCCAGTTTCTGAGGCACAGGCTGGTTGACTGCTTCAACAGCTGAAGAAGAGCTGGTGGCTGTGGACTGAGCAGGTCCATGTGGAGCAGAAGCCACTTCTGCCTGCGGGGGGCTGGAGCTGGAGGCCTGAGATGGTCTGGATGAAGTTCTGGGAATCAGACCCCATCTCCTCATTCTTCGCACGGCCCGTCGCACAAACCTGGGCCTGCGTCTGCGATGTGGGGAGTTAGCTGCATCCTGTCGCAGGAGCTGAAGGATTCCTCGCAAAGACAGAGAAGAGGTCTATAAAGAAAGAACAAAATGTTCACAGGTTAATCATGTTTCAATTCAGCACAATTAATTTTGTTCTTTTTTCCTGACCTCATTAGGGTTTTCAGTTGGAAAGTCCTCCACTGGGGGAATTATGCCCTGGGCGATCAGTTGGCCATACGAGGGAGGGGCCTGCTGCTGAATCAGCTCCGCCTCCAGCCGACTGATAGGTGCAAACATGCTGCAAATGTAGTTGACATTCCCACGTTAGAAAACCTTTAAAAGACCTATGCAATTTAAGAAGACAGGAGGAGGAGGAGAACATTCATACCTGTACTCCCTGGTTCTGAGTGAGTAAAGTTTGCAGGTACAGCCCATGGCTATCACTAGCAGCAGCCCACACACCAGGCTCCCTACTGTTGCAGCTGTAATGACTTTGCGTGGAAGGATGACCGTGCAGTTCATCTCATCAGTGCCGTCTTTACAATCCACCTGGCCGTCACAGCGCCACGTCTCAAACACACACCTGTAATATTATAAAACATATATTTCAATTATTTAGATATTGTTTGGATTCAACCTGCAATTCACTTTTTTTTGCCAATTTTGCAGGGAATATACAATAATATATACATCAGTAATTCTTGGGACAGAAATTCTCCAACACAAAGTTACTGTTAGTGAAATTGAAGGTGCTTGCTGACCTGTCGCTGTCACAATGAAAAGTTCCAGGCTGACACACGGTGCAGTCCTTCTCGTCGCTCCCATCGGCGCAGTACAGCTGGTAGTTGCATCTTTCAGTGACTGGGTAACACACAGGTCGGCCCGTGAAATGGCTGGATGCCACTGACCTCTGCCCTGCAACAAAATGTGTATAGTATAACAAACAGTGTTATATTGGTCATGAACAAATCAAATATATTTGGTGTGTATAATATATATTGTGGGAGGGGCAACATTCACAATAATCATAATTAATGTCTGTAATGGTGATGGTAGAAGGCCAAAATCATGTTTACTTTTGAGATGTTACAGAATAAAATGTTGGGTGATAACATTTTTATTGTTTGTTTGTGCATTAATTTCTTTTGCCCGACTATAAAACTTTAGCCAAAACTAAAATGCATAACTTCCTATGCACTTACATTGCAGTCTTTATGTTTTTTTAAATTACAGATTATAAAAGTAGAACAGCTAAACTAACAACTAATAACAGACAAAAAAGACAAATTCATTGAACATTGAAAAATATGGTATATTCTGCAGATTTTTTTTTCCAAATGACTTTGTACAACCTGCTTTACCTGTGCCAATTTATACATTTGTTGAGTGTTAAAAAGGTATTAACAATTGTCAATTAAAATATGGTCCAGTCTGGGTTCATTTGTGCAGAGGTTGTGACAAATCTATGTGTAGCCCATATCAGTTCTAAGGATTTATTTGGCCTGATATTGTGAGTGCTGGAATGGCATTAAATCGTTCCAATATTTTTAGAAGTAATTTTCTGTAAAGCTCAAGAGGAAGTGTGTTTGAAGCACGTGGTCCTCAAACACTGGGTGAGGGCCCGAATTTAGACATCTAATGTACGAAGGCACTGTGGTTGTACAATGGTAAATGAAGCACTTTCTTTTACCCCATTCGTATTGAGATTGTGTACTGTTCAACCTGAAAATGAAACATTTAAAAAACAACAACAACAAAACAAGTCTGTCCGGTGCATTTTGAACGCAGAGCACAAAGATTGTAATCTAGCATTTCTTGTGTAATACAAATGTATGAAATAAAACACATACTCTGCAGTTCCTGGTAAATTATTAAACAAGAAAGAAGGATAAGAACAGTTTATGGTGCCACTGCCACACAGCTCTTACACTCGATCAGCTGGTACCTGTTTTTCCAGTGCACCTTGAACTCAGTGCAAAGAAATGAAAGAGAAACTGTTTGAAGTTATTGAAGTTTAAGTCCTGGGACATGAGAATTACAGAGCGGCTGGGGAAATGGCTGGTAAGGTCAGTACAGGGTTTCATCAAAAAGACTCGCCATTAGCAGAGAAAAAATACCATGGATTAGTGAACCAGGGAGTTACAGACTACCTGAACAGTGTCCTGCAGGTGCTGTTCATGACAGAGGACTTCAGAGAAAGAGTCAAAAGGTTTGTAGTCAGCAACATTTATTCAGAATTGAAAGTGTTCTTCAGTCAAATGCTTTATGATTATCTTTTTAGAAACAATGCAGGAGAGGAGCACATTGACAAAGAGCTGAGAGACCTTTTTATTGACTTGGAAGAACATGTTGCCAACACATCTAAAATCACAACTAAACTCAAGATTACAAATGGTTGAGTACTTTATTTAAAAATGCAAATACGTTATTATTGAAATGATTGTAATGATTGTGGTCTGTCTCTAGTGCATGAGCAGCGTGATGCAGCAGAGCACTATGAGAAGATCTTACGTCTGACCAGTCCAGAGGCGTCCCAGGTGACATATGAGCTTTGGGTTCTATTCTTTCTTTATTAAGATAGTTTGATTTATGTCTTTGTTCACAGATCTTCCATGGAGAGCTCTTAAACACAAATACATGTAAGAAGTGCAACACTAAAACTGAGAGTCCAGCAGGATTCTGGCAGCTTCCTCTTCCTCTGGTGGACAACAACAATGAATACAGCGTGGTGAGAGCAAATAAAGCCTTTTCTGACAGACACAGCAAGAAAGGAAATGTTAAAGTTTTTTTTCAAATTAATGAAATGCCTTTTCAGGAAAAAGGCATTGAGGACTTCTTCCGTTCGTCAGAGATCAGTGGAGATGATCAGATGTACTGTGAGACCTGTGATGAGAAATGTGATGCTGTTCTGGTGAGTAACAGTGATATTTGTGAGTGACGTCTGACATGATTTTGACCCGTGTTTGTCCCAGGATTGTGGTGTGAAACATCATCCAGAGGTGTTGGTGCTTTTGTTAAAGCGCTTTGAGTTTGACTACAGATACATGACGTATGTGAAAGTCAAGCAGCCGGTGAACGTGCCCAACACTCTGCAGATATCAGGGGTAAATGCTCCCAATAGTCAGTTGTAAGTAAAACGTCAATGAAGTTACTGACTGTACTCTGTGTTATGTCTCATTCAATATTCTTCACAGAATCAGTCGTATGAACTATATGCCCTTGTGGAACATTCTGGAGAACTGAGATATGGACATTATATTTCCACTATCAGGTCCCAGGACGATGGCAAATGGTATCAATTTAATGACTCTCAAGTGGTAAGTCTGAATGTAACAAAGCAAATGTAGAAACAAATCAATCCATTGAATAGAAGAGATTTTAAAAATATGTTTTAAATCAAATTCAATGAGCATGTTAAAAAACTGTGTTCCTTATTTAGGCTCCACACAAAGCTCCACCAGCACTGGAAAGGTATGAATCATCAACTATAATTTACAGTGGCCCCGAAGAGGTGTTGATGTATAAAAATGGCAAATAAAAAAGAAATCCCTACAAATTCATGTGTCAAAGCTATTACAGGTTTATTCTTAGTGGATTACTTGCAGACACTCCTGTCACCAAGTATCTAACTACAACTACTAACCTATTACTGGTACTATTATATCCGTGTAGATCCCGAAGTGCTTATCTACTGTTTTACCAAAAACTAAAAGGTAAGAGAAAAATCCATCTGAAGGAGAATATGAAACAGACATTTAAACACAACTGTAATTATAATGCTGATCATTCTAAAATACTCCACTTCAGAAACACCTCTTAATGGCACTGGAGACATCAACGAAACAACCGAGGAAGACCAAGATCCAGATCCAAACAAACCGGAAAATGAAGAAACGCCTGGCAGTTCTGCGCGGAGGAGGGATGGATCATGTGACGAGGCTGAACAAGAAGGTGAAGAAACCAAAACAGGAGCAAGGTTCTGATCAGAGAGGTCAAGATCAAGACATTGGAAGCAGCTCCTCAAGTCTGCAAATGTGTGACCCTTATGTGGCAGAATCAAAGAGTTTAGTGATGATGAGAAATGAGGCAAAAATTTGTGTCTGAAAAAACGGATCAGGTCAGTTAAATACACCCAAATCAGGAAAGATGTTATGTTAAGAAGTTATGATAAATATAAATAGTGAAACGCTGATCTCAGATTATGAGAAGGGAGAAAAAGTTTGTAAAGATGATGGAAGCTTCCGTAGAATCCATGATCAGGGACTTTATCAGAAGAGGTCTAGCTCTACTGAAAGAGACGGTCCAATGCAAAAATGTCACGCAAAAGAAAGCCTCACATCAGTGGAGGGAGATAAAGAGAAAGCACAATCCTGTACATACACCTGACAGCTGTAGTGTTTTAGCCGCCACATTAAGAATGAATTCCTGTTTGATTTATTCATATTTTTATTGTATCTTGTCCATGAATATAAAGCTATAATATAATTTGTGTATTGTATAACAGTGATATGTTGGTCATGAACAAGTTAAATCAAATATATTTTTGTGTGTATATTATCATTATTGTGGGAGGGGCGACAGTCACTATAAGCAAAATTAATGAGTGTAAAAGTTGATTTGTTTGTTGGTGAGACGATTGTTTAAGTTTTGGTTAATTATGTAACTGGAGAAGGCCTAAATAATGTTAACTTCATGGAATATCAATGAATAAAATGTTGGGCAATAAAATGAAATAGATTTTTTGTGCATTTATTTCCTTTGTCTTTATCTAAAATACATCACTTCCTTCCAATTTCTTAAATGTCAGATAATAAGTGTAGAAAACAACAAATAACAGACAACAAAAGTCATCTGACTCTTTATATTAAACATGCAGAGTTGGTGCTCTGCATGTTTAATATAATAAGTCAGTTGATGTGGTTGAACAACATCCTGTCTTGTCTTTCACTTTTGATATTGGCTGATACAGAAACACTATCAAGCTTTAGTGACACACGCTCTGCTTATTCCAAGAAGGTAAAGCAAGGTAAACACATTGTGCATTTTAATACAAAACTATGCTTACTAAAGTGTTTGTAACCTTCTTCTGTAGCTTTTATCTGTCCTGATGATAATGCACTTTCCTTTCCTTCCACTTACCAAACGTCGTCATCTGAACTAGACCTGCTCTTTACAGTTATAAACAGTTTTATTTATAACCAGTGCTGAGTTTCCCTGTAGGTCACTGAGGGAAGTACCTGGTGGCCCGTGCTGTGTCACGTGTTCACTGATAGACATGACCCCACCTTTATCGCAAGAGAGACATTCCTGCTTCTCATAATGTCCTACTACTGGCAGTTTCCTCTTTGTTGATCCACAGGACTCGACAAAATGAGTTCCGATGAAGCTGAAGCAGAAAAGTCCTTCGACCCTTTGGACAGCACAGTCAACTTGGTAGATGGAAAAGATGACTTGGATCCCTTCTGTAAGTCTCATTACTTTTATTGTGCATGCATGTTTAATATTATGCTATTATAATAACGAGCGTGTTGTGTTATTAGCGTCGGAGGATGGCGTCTTAAAAGCGCGTCTCTCTTGTGGCCACGTCGTTTCCCCTGAATCTCTCACTGAAGCCTGCCGCGCCCAATTAAATGAGGTACATTTTGGTTATTATCACAACTATTAGACTTGCTTTGTCATGGATTGTATAAGATCTAGGGTGACACCTACTGGTAATATGATGGATTGTTGAGATTAAATAACAAGAAGTAAAGTTGATCATAACTGTTTCCTAAGCTTGTCATTATTACAATGTTGTTTCTTTTGTTTCAAAGGGTAATTACAAATTCAAATGCTCGGCCCATGTTGGTGGCAGACTCTGTAACAGTCCCTTGTCGTACCGAGAGGTGCGCAGACTGGCTGCTCTGACTGTTGAGGAGATGCAGTACTTTGAGGAGAACATTGCACGCCTGGCTGTAGCGGAGTACAGTGATATTCAGGGGGTAAGGGTCTTTAAGGTCTTTACTTTGCACACATATAGGTTTTTATGTGATTATTGACTCATTATTTTTGATGCAAAGTAAAGTATGTGATTGCAGTTTCATTTGTCCACTTATTTGTCTGCTGCAGTGCCCCAAATGTAAGACTAGCATTGAGAGGAAGGACATGACCAACCTGTGTGTGAAGTGCGATGTATGTTCGGCAAACCAGGGCGAGTCGTACCTCCTCTGCTGGCAGTGTCTGAAGCAGTGGAAAGGACACGGGCCTCGCTCAGACCGCTGTGACAACTCAGGCTGCAAGAACTACGAGCTGGAGCTGCTCCAGACCTGCAAACTCACCAACCTGCCCCGGGTGCAAGGGGCTGATGCGGTCCCCTCCATCCGGGCCTGTCCCACCTGCGGACAAAGAGTAGAACATGATAGAACAGGCTGCAAGAACATCATCTGTCCTCGCTGCCGGAAGGAGTTCTGCTTTGTGTGTCTGAAGCTCACGTCTGAGTGTCGGAAGACCAGCTCCTACTTCATCCCGTGCAGCGCTGGAGTGGCCCCCCGACAGACCTCCATCCCAGTGTGGCACAGGACCTGAGGGCCCCTGCTGGTCTATGCCACCGTTATTAAATACCAATATATATAAACATCCTAAACTTTAAATACTTAACAGTGACATTTAGTGACATTTAATAGTATGTGTTTTTCTCTGACACTGCCGGTCTGAAGCGTTTACATGATTCAAATATTGTAACACTGACTGCCTTACACACCCAACTGCCATTATACAGTAGAACTTCGCCTCCAAAATGTTCGATTGTATCTGGAGATAGGCGTGTGTTAACCCAAGAATGTCATTTGACTGGCGGCTCTGTTGTGCAAGTAATATGGAATGATGAAAACATTGGTCCCAGAGCTGATGCAGAGTAATGGACGTGCTATATATATATACACACACACCATTTTGGCAAACGCAAAGGGCAATACCGATTGGTGTAATGGTATCTTCGGTCACACGCAATAAACATAATTCAAAATAGTTCTTGTAATACTGTTTTTATTTCATTCCATGTTCCCCTCCACACCTGCATAAACCCTTCATTTTATGTAGGCTAATTTCATTTAAATGGATTCATACAATTGGATACATTCGAGTTCACATTATATTAAATTGCAGCTATCACAGTGAACAGCAGGACACGTAAACAGAAAACATTCCACACCAACAATGTAAAAGAACATCCATTACCATTTGTCAATTTCCTTTTTTCCTTGTTAAACCCAGGGTTAAACCCAGCACAAATATAATCACCAAAATCATTACGCCACCAACAATCAGTATAATTTTGGATCTGTGAGTGGAGGGTGGCCGGGGGCGTTGGTCTAAAAAAAGAGACAAAGACAAATGAATTAAGGCAAATGCATCACTTGGATAGAACTTGTGTTTCTTATCATTACCGATCTCAAATGGTTTGAATGGTGGTCTCGTTACTGGTGGTTCTGGTTGAATCCCTTCATGTGTGGTTGGTGGGTCTGAAGAAAGAGAGAAACCACTATGGCAGTTATGTACATTAATACCATGTGTAAATACAAGAAAACATTACCTTTTGTATATGCAAGCAGATATGCATCGCTGGAGCTGTAGATATCAGATGGTGGATCCTTAGCCTGGAAAAACAATAAAAGCAACATCTGAATTTGGACACAAAACACACGTGGAGAGACTTTACGGTTTATTCTTACCCTTTCAACAGAGTCATCATTGAACTTGTACCATGTTTTATCATTACTGGACCGGATAGTTGCTGTGTAGTGTCCACCGCTGAGTCCACCCCAGTGGTGCACTATGCCGTAGAGGTCATACTTTACAGTCTAAACAGAAAGAGAAAATGAAGTTGTGTTGACTTTAGAGTTACGGGAGTCTGAGTGGACTTGCCTTCATACTCAGTGTGGTGGGTATGTCGACTGCGCAGTTGGATTTGAAGTATGAACTGGTGTTGTGATCAAACTCAAATCTCTTCAGAAGGAGAACTAAGACCTGAGGAAAATCCTTCGTCTCACATTTCTAAATAAAATAAAGAATCAAAGACATAATTATTATCTCTAATGTAAAGGGAAAAACATCACATGCGTTATTAAGTCCATAAGGGCAATTACTTGAACAACATTCAGCTCAATACGTACATAATCTGCATCTGTATTTCTACCACAGTCTTTGCAGTAGACTTTTCTCTCCCCAGTAAACTTCTGAGTTGTGAATATTCTATCGAGTCCCCCATTCTGTTCACAAAATGAATACAAATGACACCACATCACACAAAGAACCCTTCTCACCCATAGACATTGTCATTGTTCTCACCACAGTGAAGACTCCATTAATTTGGTTTTTCAGGGGTAAAGGAAGAGTCCAGAACGTTTTTGTCTCCTCATTGATGCTGTGGCCTTGGCAGCAAATTGTAGAGTAGGACATCATTCCACAAAAGATCTTCAGAAGTGTGCAACATGTTTAATTAGTTAAAGACAGCGTGTTACTAGTCTATCAATCATTCAAACCATATTTGCACAGAACTTTTTATTAATACAGGAGGAAGCACAAAGCTTCACTCAAGAAACAAGTAAGCGACAGGTAAGAGTAAAAGAACACTCACCGTATACATAAAAAGTAAAATAGAATATCAGAAAAGCAAAAGCAGATTAGAGAAATAAAAAGGACTAAGACTGTTAAGAGCTTGTATCTGTGTACGTTCAGCCAGATGGACACAAACCTTGGATGCACGTTGACTGATTCGGTTTAAAATGAGGTCCAGGTATTCAGTGACATCATGCTGTTTATGGACTGCGAAATAAAAAAAATATTTATTGTCAAGTTTCGAAATTTGTCTAAATTTGTCGAAAATTGTTCTTTCTCTGTAGCTTAGTAATAGTTTGAATTCAAATGTGGCAAAATATTACATTTACAAATTCCCGTGTCTGTCCATTACTATGTTATAACTTACCATCTTGAATCTGAAAGCTCTTTGTGATACTCTCTGTTCCACATGAACCCTTCTTCAGATTTTCAAACAGCGTTTTTAATTCCTGGTCTGTCCGCTTGTTTGGATCCAACCTTGAGAAAGAAAACAAACTAGTACCACAGACACTAACTTATACACTTTATAATGCCATACTGTCTATGTTGCATAAATATGAACATGGCTTCCTTCTAAAGTGTTTGCAAATATACAGTAATTAGTACAAACCTTTCACCAAAATGTGGGGTCATGAAGAGCAGCTGTAGGACACTGTTGAGGTAACAAGTCATCCCCTGATTATAGAGGCCATATGGAGCTATCAATCAGACACACAGCGTTAACACTTCACAAAAGGCACATGCTAATTGTGCAGATGTTTGATCACTAATATTCGTACTTTTCCGTTCTTTATTTGAATTTGACATCATTTTTGCGACACTAAAATATGAATCTGAAAACAAAAGACACATCTGGAGGATAAATCATACATACATTACGTGAATTATTATATCAAAAACATGACGACAGTGTGATAGTTTTACTTACTAGATTTGAGCTGTCACTAAAATGCAATGTTTCTTCTTGAGACAGAGGGTTGAAATGATTTTCAGTAATTAGTCTTGCATGTTCCTGTTAGAAGGAAGTCTTTGAAATGTTGAATTACCGGTACTAGTTTTCAGCTTCTCGTAAGACTTGAAAGGACTGTTACCATTTTTAGAATGTTAATAAATCAAACCAACCCCAGACCCTGGTTAGACTGGAATCTGAAATCTGATGAGGCAGAAAGCACCTTTACATTCAGTCCGGAAAGTCAGCCAATTTTTACTCTCTGGAACACTCGGTAAGCTAATTTGTTTTTCTTTACAATTACACAGCAACCTGCATATCAGGCTAGACAAGAAATCACACAGATAACAACAACAATCCATAAAATAATTTTATTGAACTTAAAGAGAGGTCATTAGGCTTGGTCAGATGCCACCGTGGAGAATGAGAAGGGTATGAATGGTGGAAAGGTGCCGGATCCCATAGTGCGTGAGAGTTTGAGATTCATTCAGCGTGTCATTTCCAAACACCAATCTAATGTCCTCCTCTGGAAAGAAAATATAGTGCTTTATTATTGCTCATGTCTTGACAATGAGATGTCAAAGTGGGTATGGCAGGCATTCATATTTTAATTTTGTATTACTTCCTTATCATCATTAATTTTGTTTTGTTGTTTTGTTGTGTTTTACACCAGTTAAGTGGCAGTTTCTTAAGACATTTTTGGAAACAGAATTTGGTGTTGTCAGTACATAGAATAAAGATGATGTCATGTTTAATTTGTCAAATATGGCAATAGTGTAAATTAGACAAGATTTGGCTCTAGTTTACAGTATGGTTGCTATGCAGCAGTTGTGGAATTACCTCTACATATGTCACAAACGGGAAGCACGTTTAAGTCAAATGTGTAGTCTACCCTGTCAGATGCAGTTAAAAGAAATTAAAAGAAAAACTTACTTATTCTCAGCTGCTGTTTAATTTTCCCTTTGAGATCCGAAACAGTGATCTTTTTCATTTCATCTTCTCTCTCACACAGGTTTATAATCTTTTCGTCACCTTCAGGTAAATAGATGACCAGCTGGACTCCCATTATATCCAGCGAAAAGGTGAGCCAGGTGTTTCTTTTTCAGTCTTCACAGTGAGTTTGCAGTCCAACTTAATTGTGAATGTTGTTTTGTAACAGATCTTGAGATGGGAGCAAGGACGTCACGTGAGCATGACACATGAGTATGGTAGCCAAACAGACAGCGAACAGAAACAGGAAACATGTTTTTCCGGGCAGTTCAAACATTCAATTGTCAATCAACTGAATCTCTACCTAATCAGTCTTCTATCCATGTCAACCAGACAGTGAAATTGTGAACACCATGATTTTGAAACTAAAGGAAATCGTTTTTTCTCCCTTCAAAATCTGAATATAATATGTTCTTTTAATTACTTAATTAATAAATAGCTTGAATTTACCTACGCAATTTAGGTTTATATCTCAATGCTTTCACAACAGCACCATCCACTGCTCTTTATTTATAAAATGTATAAAATGAAAGAGGCCTCCTTTTTTTTAGGTTTAGGATGAGGACAAAATATATAGTGAGATTATGTGAGAGTTTTATGTGTTTTACAGGCCCTCTTGGTCAAATAACTCGCTGGCATAGTCAACCAGTACTCAATACAACAGAGAAATGTTATGACCACAACGACAAAACGCTGGCATTTGTTGAAGGAGAAGATGAAATGGACTGTAAGTGACACTAAGACAGAACAGTGAAATGTACAGTGATCATTTTTACTAAACCATTATAACTGTGATTGTACTTTTTGTTTATTTCTAAAATCCTTTAACGATATGTCACAGTTCTCTGTATGGGTTACAAATCTCTGAGAGCACGAATGTCCTGTGGCCACACTGTGACTCCCATGTCTCTCTTCGACTGGTGTCAGCAGCAGTTGGAAGAGGTTAGAATTGTTTTAATGCTTACACAAATTAAAAGGCCAAAGAGTTATGTTGTTGTGTTGATCTTTTTGACAAAGGGTTCTACAAAATTTACTTGTGGTCAAACTAACTGTAACGCAGAGTGGAGCTACGAAGAAGTTCGTAAAATGGCCCTTTTGACACCAGCAGAAACAAAAAGCTTTGAGGACAAGCTTTACAGGAATGCAAAGAACAGTCTGAATGTCAAATCTGTGAGTATTTGTCAATATAATGACACTGAGGTATATTGTGATTGTGGTAGTATGTGTTTTATTGTTTCTTTCTTGTTTCTGTTAGTGTCCCGGCTGCAGGTGTCTTGTTGTAAGGGATGATCCCAACAATCTGTGTGTTCAATGTCCAAAATGCACAGCAAGTAATAATAACAATCCTTACAAATTCTGCTGGCAGTGCTTGCAAGCATGGAAAGGCGCAGTTCCAGCTTCAGATCATTGTGAAAACGAGGATTGCTGCAATGTGCAACTAAGCATTCTGAAAAACTGCCCCGTTATTCATTTTAAGGATGTACAAATGGTCCGAGGCTGCCCCTGCATTCGGGCCTGTCCCTCGTGTGGTAAACTACTGGAGCACAGCAGATTGAAATGTAAATTTCTTATTTGTAAGAGATGTAAGGCAAACTTCTGTTTTGTCTGCTTAAAGTTATTTCCAGAATGTCAAAATCATTATGAATTATGTTTAAGTGGCCTAACCCCTCGACAGACCTCTATACCTGTGTGGGATGGGAAAACTGTGAACACCAATGAAGAGTAAAAGATGATGTTATGTTTCAACTGACAATATTTATTCAGACTTTTTTTTCTGATCAATCTGATTTAATGATATGGTTTTGTTATGAGTTTTATCAAATACAAATGCTTAGCATAAAAATGTGTATGATTTGTTGTACTGTACAAAGCAATCGATTTTCTTAATATATACTTTATACAGACATATAACTAGGACAAGAGAAAACATCATAAAATCTTAAAGAAGCTAACAAAAAAAACGGCTTTATGGAAGTGTTTGATCCAGAGTTTGAACATGCATGAGGCTGTGAACCCTGACCTTGCAGCAGCGACAAGAAATGGTCACAGCCAGAACCAGGGAACAGGCCGAGGCAACAATGACTAAAACAGAGACTGTGAGCTGTGCAGAGGTCGTCCAAAATAACCAAACTACACTCAGAGTCCTTGATTTGCTGTGGTCACTGGGTAAAAAGACAAACATAGTGAGTAAGGTAAGAACGAAAAACTGATGAATAAAAAACTGAAGGTAAAAAGTACCTTGTATTATGAGACAAAACCGGAACAGGAGCAATGTCTGGCACACACAGTCTCATATCAGGGCACCAGACAAAGCCCTGATATCCTTTAATCTGATAGAGTAAGAGCACCAAACATTTAAAAACAAGTAAGAGTCTTATTTTGGTAAGCAAGCTCACATTTTATACCTGTAAACTCAATTTATGCTGCCAAAGTACCAGCCTATTTTTATTTTTTACCTGAATAGCGCCTCCTGCTGGACAGTCTACCCACTCAGAATCATGCACCTGTATCTGGTACTGGTTAAGGGCAGTGCATCGGTGTTTGTAACAGCGACCCACCACTGAAGTGTTTGTCACGTGATCCTGAACACAATCACATAAAGCAAAAGTTAAAGGCCAAAAAACACTAACTTTATATTTTACAATCATATTTGACCAAACCTGTTTATTGAGGCTAGAAAAAAAACAACGGCTATTGGATCCAAACATTTCATCTTGAGCAGCCTGTTGGGCATTTCCCTTCATCCAGCACTCACTCTGGAAGCATATGTAATCATCAATGCAAACTAGTAACAACTAATAACTATAGAACAGAAGAAAGTACACCACTCACTCCATTTTGGATTGGTTTATAAATGTGGCATCCATCCAGGTAAGGATCCGACTGGCACTGGCCCTTGTGGAGGTGAAGGTAATGACATCCAGAACCACTATAAGAAATATGTGATAAACAATTTTTTTACATGCAACAATTCAACAACATAAAAATATACCTGCCAGAACAGAAGAAAGCCGAGTTGTGTTTACATGTTGAGGGCAAGCCAAACTTGTTTCCTTGGCCTAATAAAACACATACACATTTGGTTGTGGATGTCTTTCATTCATATACGCATTACTTAGATTGTGGAATCCGGACCTTCTCCCCAGACCAGACAATGTGCCCGCTCCAGGTCAGCCGTGTACCAGCCGGTGTCCTGCAGCGCTGCCAGGGTCATCGGGTCGATTCGAACAGTGAAAGGATCAAGCACTGAAGCCATGATGGACCCCTGCATCACCCGGGCCTCCCAGTGTGACGAGACCCCACTAGGACCAGCATCCTGTGGCATCGCATAAGCAGTCAATTCTGATCAAATGAATAGGCCGGGACATACGGAACTACACTTGTAAATGAGTTAATTTGACTACATTTCACTAGGTTAGTTTCTAAATAAAAACTGTAACCTGTAATGGGAGGGCAATGCTGTGTTTTCCTGCGAACATATGATAAATGCCTAGAAAATGAATTATATTGATAAATTATTTGTATAAACTGTAAATGGGCATTTAAATGGCCAAAAAGCTCGGTTCAATAGAAGGCCTAGTGATTGTACCTTATTTTCTAGTGGCCCTCCAACATCTGGATCAGTGGTCGTCAGGTGCTTTTGTAAGGCTGAGGTCACAGACTGGGTGTAAATCCTCATCTGACCTGAAGCATCTGGGCGAATCATTTTGGCTCGAAGGGAACAACCTGCAGTCACAGCAATACATCTAAGAATAAAATGCATGACACAGCAGTTTTCTATGAAGCTTAAATGTGACCTGGGCGAGAGGAGGTGGAGCAGTCTCTCCAAGTACTGAACAGCTTCTTTGAGAAACCAAGAGCATGAAACAGCTCATGGATTATGGTCTGCAGAAAAAGTAATAGTGGAGATTCAAATTAACTGTTGACAAATTATATATTAATTTATGTATCATACCTGAACAGTAATGTGGTGGTTGTACGCAACTCCAGCAAGCCTTTGACTGCAGATTACCACAACTCCAGCCAAAGGACGACCAGTGCTGTCAGTTTGGCAATGGACAGCATATGCCAGTACATTTGGCTGGGTAAAAAAAATAAAACCATGTAAATAACAATACTGAGCAATAACATATGAAAGGTATTCATTGCATTCAATGCTTTGACAACAACACTATACACTACATTATACAAGCAAGGGAAAGAAAACAACAAGAAATCTTGTGAACAAGTAATTATTATCAATAATTATAGTGGTTTGTTCCTCTTTTATCCCATTTTAATATTGGTCAAATTCCTGGCATTTTTTGTCCATTAAAATGTCTCACTGAAATTAGAGTAATTACAGTGACTCTGTGGTTTATAGTTTGGAGTCATGGATTAAAGTGATGGTTCACCTCTGTTCTACACTTGTCAGTAGCTCGGACATGAAGGTACAGCAGGAAGTCTGTGTCAGGGAGTCCAGCTCCTTCAGGCCTCAGCACGGATCTTTGAGCCGAGTCTAGCTCTGGAAAAATGACACACCCCTCCAGGTGCTCATCCGGGATCTATATGACCAAATACCTGAGTTTTTTAATGTATAAATATGCAGTTAATTTGAGGAAACATAATTACCATCACATCAAGGCAAGTCTCGTTTCTGTAGGTCTTATTTGCTCGCCCACACCTTGACAAAGAGGACAATTTAATTTATCAAACCATCATTTGTAAAAAAGTAAATTAAATCTTTTAACTTTGCAAATCTAAACATTGGGACACAATACTCTGCTAGTGAAAACAAAAGTATAACTTTGACTTAAATAAATGAAAAGATTCTTGTGAATGGATCACCTGTTGTAGTTCAAAGAACTGGAGTTTTTCCAAAGGAACTTGCAGTATTTGTTGACGTCTCGCTTCAGCAGTAAAGGTCCAGGAACTCTGCTAACTATTGAAGGATCATAACATGAAGTTATGACTTATGTTAATACATATATTGTATTTTATCTTATCTTAGCATAATCTATATTTTTTTACTATTGTTATTATTATTATTATTATACATTGTTTTCTGTTGCACCTTAACTCTGAAACAAGTTCCTAGTTTGTGAATAGTTCACTGTGGCAATGAAACTGATTCTGATAAGGCGTGTGATTATGTAAAATTATAAAAAGGTTTACAGCTTGTTACCTGAGAGCAAAGATGAAACTATTTTGACCGCACCCTCCACAGCGGCTTCTAGTTTCTTTTTCTCCTCCTCTGACTGGAAATGGCTCTCCACTGGGAACCATGTCCTAATCCGGATTGGTTGTGGGCCGTTTGTCTCCCTGGTGTTTCTCTGTGACTGGAATTGCATGTGCTTTTGTAGATCCTTAGACTGCTCTTGTCTGATGTGGCCTTCAGTGAACAGACCTGATTGTTGGAGAGGAACAGCTCTGACTGGCCTGACATGGGTCTGAACCTCGTCAAAGATGCATTTTGGTCTGGAAACATGAAATCCAGGCAACAGAAACAGCCACCACCATAAAAGTGTCTCGGAATAAGATAGAGTCATTGTATATAGCAACCTTCTCTTCAACTTAAACAAGGGTTGCAAAGATGAATGATTTTTTGGAGTTAGAAATTGTCCATGGGAATAAATAGGGAATTAACACAAATAAATATGTCTTTCAACAGGGGTGATGGACAGACCATAAAAATACACTTCTATATCTGTGTCGTTACATCCACAGCCGAAAGATTATCAGTGTCCAAAAGTTGCCATGAGCCACCAGGGTTTGAAGAGAACGTTTTTTTGGCAGCCTGGTCAACATTAAGCAGGGCTCTGAAGGGTGGTTTCAAACATCATCATCCTGACAAACATCAACTGCATCTGGGCACAATTATTTCCTCTGGCCCTTTGCAACCCAAACTTTAACTGATAACAAAAAGGAAAAAAATAACATTTACATTTCGAAATGTGTGTTTTTAGTAGATCAATAAGTCTTACATTTCTAGTCCATGCTGAAAAACGTAATGTTCTTTGAAATTACCTGTCCACTTCTCTGTGTAGTCTTGGTCATGCTGTTCTCTGGATTGAAGCCGTCTCTGCGCTCACAACTCTTAAGTGTTAGCTTTCTGAAGTACATTTGAATATAAAGAGACAAGCAACAATGACTTCAAATGCTTCTATTCATTACGTAAAGAGTTTCAGTTCTCACCTGAGCACAGTTGGGTGTCGGAGCTTTCTTCCACAAACAGTACAATTAAATACGCAATACCCAAACAGTAAAAGTGCAAATTGTTTAATCTCAGCCACATATTTACTTATATACAGTGAAGTTGACCCAAATAAATCATATTATTTTCTCTCATTGTCATATTATAAATTTAAATCTCCTCCATTAACCCTAATACATTCAACAAAGCAACAATAAAAATGTTAATTGTCTAAAATATAAACACCATAAAAGAAAAATGATACAAATGGCACATCACAAGTCTGCTGTGACCGAATAACTCCTAGCTGAGGGTGGGTTTAATTTGGAACCCCTGGGAACGACCAACCTTTTCCTCCACACATCACCCCAAACCACACTTTATTTCAGGCACCAGAAAGATTGTCTTATGACACGTGTTTGAAACAGCTTTGTACATTCAAGTGGGGGGATTGGATATGCACATGAATAGGGGTCTCAAAGATTATTGCCAACTTTCTGTGGAGACATGCATTTGTTTCATTACCCAACAGTGTCAATGCAGGTGTAAAAAAATAAACGTGCGTGTTTTTGGTGTGCACTGTGCAGAGGGACGCTCAAAGACAGATTAACCACATTTCTACTTAAAAGACGCCCCCCTCAAATATATAACATACATTTTGCTCTTGGTCAGGTGTGTAATGTTTAATTTAAGACTGTTGGATTTAAAGTGGATATTGCATGATTTGTCTCACTGGCATTTTGTGTTCATGTTTAGATGTAATGTTGGGCATTTTGGCACATGGAAAACTGCTTTAAAAATGTTTATGATTGCTGTGAAGACCTGAAGTGATATCCATGTGGCTTCTCAGATGATTCTACGTGAATCTAAAGGCACTTTCATTGGAAAAATATATGGCCAGAGAGCTATGAATCAGGATGATCAAGATGCCGAGTGCCTTTGCAATAATTGTCTTAGTAAGACTAAATGCAAATGCTTTCACTTGGCTGCACTTATACCAAACATTAAAAATGTATACTTCTAAAAGGAAATCACTAAAATTGACAGTAGTCTGCCTTAATATCTAGATGGGGAAGAATATTCTGTGCAAAATATTACTTCAATGTGCAGCCTAGCATTAAGTGCACATTAATACTCACCAACATACTCTCAAAACACAGGTCAGCCATGTTTTTTGTCTAAAACACATAAGTTTGTTTTCAATGATAAAATACTTTCAACAAATCAAAGTAATTCAAAAGGCACCAGACTTGCACAGCAAGGGTAAGGCTCCCCCTTCCCATGCTTCAGTTCAAACAACTGTGGAAAGACGATTTTACTGAAAGAAGACAGATGTGAACGAGATAATCAGGTGAGCATGGGCACATCATCCTCTGAAGTGGTGGAGGTGGTGTCCTCCGACAGCGGGATGAGCAGCACGTCATCATCAGAGGACGACGACGAGAAGGAAGGGGATGCAGACAGAGCCATAGAGTTGTTGGAGGGAGAGGCCCTGAACAGGGAAATGCTCAGACCCAATGTGTGGAAAATAGAGGCCAGAGAAGGGCTGCTGGGAGGGACAGTGACTGGAGGAGTGCGAGGAGTGTCTGGAAGAGGGGCTGGGGGTGCGTATGGAGGAGGTGGAGGGGAAGCAGGAGGTGGTGATGGAGGGGACAGTGGTGGAAGAGCTCCTTGTTGCTGCTCTGTTTGAGCCAACAAGCCCAGTTTCTGAGGCACAGGCTGGTTGACTGCTTCAACAGCTGAAGAGGAGCTGGTGGCTGTGGACTGAGCAGGTCCATGTGGAGCAGAAGCCACTTCTGCCTGCGGGGGGCTGGAGCTGGAGGCCTGAGATGGTCTGGATGAAGTTCTGGGAATCAGACCCCATCTCCTCATTCTTCGCACGGCCCGTCGCACAAACCTGGGCCTGCGTCTGCGATGTGGGGAGTTAGCTGCATCCTGTCGCAGGAGCTGAAGGATTCCTCGCAAAGACAGAGAAGAGGTCTATAAAGAAAGAACAAAATGTTCACAGGTTAATCATGTTTCAATTCAGCACAATTAATTTTGTTCTTTTTTCCTGACCTCATTAGGGTTTTCAGTTGGAAAGTCCTCCACTGGGGGAATTATGCCCTGGGCGATCAGTTGGCCATACGAGGGAGGGGCCTGCTGCTGAATCAGCTCCGCCTCCAGCCGACTGATAGGTGCAAACATGCTGCAAATGTAGTTGACATTCCCACGTTAGAAAACCTTTAAAAGACCTATGCAATTTAAGAAGACAGGAGGAGGAGGAGAACATTCATACCTGTACTCCCTGGTTCTGAGTGAGTAAAGTTTGCAGGTACAGCCCATGGCTATCACTAGCAGCAGCCCACACACCAGGCTCCCTACTGTTGCAGCTGTAATGACTTTGCGTGGAAGGATGACCGTGCAGTTCATCTCATCAGTGCCGTCTTTACAATCCACCTGGCCGTCACAGCGCCACGTCTCAAACACACACCTGTAATATTATAAAACATATATTTCAATTATTTAGATATTGTTTGGATTCAACCTGCAATTCACTTTTTTTTGCCAATTTTGCAGGGAATATACAATAATATATACATCAGTAATTCTTGGGACAGAAATTCTCCAACACAAAGTTACTGTTAGTGAAATTGAAGGTGCTTGCTGACCTGTCGCTGTCACAATGAAAAGTTCCAGGCTGACACACGGTGCAGTCCTTCTCGTCGCTCCCATCGGCGCAGTACAGCTGGTAGTTGCATCTTTCAGTGACTGGGTAACACACAGGTCGGCCCGTGAAATGGCTGGATGCCACTGACCTCTGCCCTGCAACACCGCAAGCAAACTGACTGCGACTACAGCCCCTGCAGCCCTCTTCGTCACGGCCCGTCTCAGAACAGTCCCATTTGCCGTCACAACGCTGCTCCTGTGTAAAGCATCCACCCGCTGCTCCTCCACATCGGCCTTCCCACGGCGGACAGTAGGTTCCCACTCGGAAGGTAGCATTGAAGCCACTCCCCTCTGACCCAGGAATAGTTTGGTATGTCAGAGAGAGCACACCAGTATGAGACTCTACTTGGATCGATTTGTAATTAGAGCTGCTTGTGATCTGAAATGATATATCAAAAGAACATTTTTTTTTTCCTTTAAATAATTACATTCTCAACAACAAACCAACAGATACTAATTTATATTCTCTAAGTTTTGCACATTAGGAAACTAACCATTTTGAGTATATCCCCTTTGCCTTGCTCTCTGTTGAACACTGTGAGTTTGTCTCCAGGGCCAAGTAAGAGCTGCTGTAGGTCCAGTCTGAGGGGCCTGGAGTCCTCAGGGTCCACTGTCCACACACAGAAGAGAGCAGGGCCGCGGAGAATCGGGGGCGAGAAAGTGCCATAGAATGTTTGAAGCAGTCCCCCGCATGGCCAGTCGATGGGAGCGGGGGTCACCACACTGAGCTCCTGGTCCACATCACTCTCCTCTTCCTCACGCCCTTTAAGCAGAGCCCAGAGATCGGACTCCGTGTCGATGGTGGTCGATGGAGCCACCGCACTGTTCTTCTCCGTGTACGTCTCCACGCTGTTCTGGCCTGCTGGTGTGAGGCTGTATATGGTGGATTCTGGCGTGTTCACTTCACGTTCACAGTCTTGTTCGTCACTGCCAAAATCAACGCCTTCATCTAGACACTCGACTTGACCATTACAGAGCCAGGAAAGAGGTATGCACCGCCCTCCCAGGCACTGAAAGGATGTCTCAGGGCATAAACCAGAATCTGAAACATTTTAGAGAAGGTGAGCATGGCAAAACTGCCAAATATATTTATATTTATTAATCATAAATTATTAATTATTACCTCTGGCATAGTTCAAGCGAAATGATGACACGGGAAACAAATGGGGGAGAAAATGGTGAATTATAGTAATATTGCCTCCAGGAAACTCCATGGGCTGGGGCAATTTGCCACAGAGGACCATTGCCTCCCCGCCAACTGATGACTTAACCGACAACCATTCTTTACTGCACCGTACTGAAAACTGAGAAAAACTAAAAAAGAAAAGACATAAATGAAAAAATATATATATTAAATACATACCACTAAAATTTGGCATCTAACTTAAAAGAGCTTTGTGTTTTCATTTCTTTTAAAATGTGATCTTGTACCTAAGAACTATAGGTTGGTTTTCCGAGCCCTTGATGACCCAGCAATCATAGGTGGGGCCATATCGGTATGAGTAGCTGTGGTATGCTGAACTTGTGATCTCTCCCACTTGGTTGTCTGTAACTTGAAGGTAGCGGCTACAGCGTGCTGTAAAAAATAATAATAATAATAATGTGTAAACAACTGTAATATATATCATATCACGTCTATAAGTTAGCCTCTTACCAGACGAAAGAGTAAACTCAAAACAGCAGCATGCTGTGAGGAATGAATGACATAATAATTACAACCATAATAAATCATTAATAATTACATTAATTGAGAAAGTATAATCAGCACATTTTTACTTACCTAAAATGGAAAAGATTAGGACAAGGATGCTGCAAGCAACTGACATTTTGGAAAATGCTCCTCCACAATATGTTGCAAGAAAAAACGTCAATGCAGCAAGTCAAGAAATGTCACATAAGTTCCATTTTAGGAGGAAGACATCACCTGTGGAGCAAAGACAGTATTTTAGCTGCTCATCAATTAGTCAGATAATGTTAAAAAGCTCTAGGTTTACAGAATCCTGTTATAGACCAGTAGTTATCATGAGCTGAATTTAACCCATGGGACTCTTCAGTAATATGAGATTATAGACAATCCATTATGTCAGAGGATAAAGGGAAAAGAACGCGGCTACTGTTTTTCAGAAACACAGCTGTTAGACTACTTGTCATAAAACCAAAACAGCTCAGATTAATGACAATGGGCCCCGCACTGGAAGGCTTTGACAATCCTTGTATACAATAAAGTATAATATCGTTAAAGGGGAAACGCAGCTCAAAAACAGATGACGCTGAAAGGTGTGGAGAAACGTGGGATTATAGTTTGGTCGCGGCAGACAGCGGGAGCTCGCCTTCTTTAGTAACAAACAGTTCTTTCGCTTAGCTTCATGTCGAGCTAAAGCTAACGCTAATACCAGCACTTTTGTCGCCGCTTTAAATTGACATTTCGTTGGACGACACCATTGGGAAATCGGCTCGGGTGTGCATCAAAGACCCAAGAAACAATTAAATGAAGAATTTAAAGGGTATAAGCAATAACTACACCGAAAAACAAACAGAAATACAGCGGAATGTCTCACCATCAGTTGGCCTTTCGTGTTGACAAGTTCCGAGCCACTTCCGGGGACTGCGCCCGTGATGTCAGGAGGCCGGGAGTGTGACGTTCGTTTTTCCATTCATAAACTTCAGTCAAAATAAAAGTAACAGTACAATATTTTAGATACAAGGACAGGACTTATATACACTGATCACTGAACCCATTGATTACTATTTATTCGAGTATCTATTTCGGTTACAATAGTTTTTGCCACAAGGTGTCGCCACTGAGCAAATACTAATTCATAAACTTGTATATGCTATTCAGTTCATTAAGAAAATGTAGGCATACAAAGTTAATGTTAATGTTAACATTTGGTCTGCGTTGCTACTTTTTGTTGATTATTTATTGTTTATTATAAAGTATGTCATTCTTGAAATTGTCACGTCTGCCTTTCTTGCTTGATACAGTACGAATGACTAAGTAATAACGGTGCTTTAAAGCCATAGCAAAGACATGTGCAATGCAAACTAAAGTGGTTATGGTAGATGAGCTGTCGTCACACGCACAAAAAAAGTCTTCACATCTGTAGGAGGATCCAGAGGAAAATCCAGCTCTCCCTGTCCCTCCCTCTCTCTGTGTGTGCGCTGTTTCTCCACCACGTCCTCACGCTGCAGACAGAGCCGAGCGAAGGAGCCACAGCCAAACTATGATGTGAGCCAACTTTAGACCAACCTATCACTGCACTTTGTATGCTTTAGTTCATTATTCTACTGTTAACAAGGTTTCTATAGGACTTTTTTAGTTTGAAAAGTTTTTCCATGTGGATACTAAAAGTGCAACGGAGACGCAGTAATCTTTTTCCTCCTCGTCGCGTGCTGCAAGGACAGTAGTGGGACTTGTACTCTACAGAAAAGTATCATTTTGGGGCCTAGTCTGCAGGCTGCACAATGCTGCCCAGTCTCATAACTCTGGCCTGTGGCCTTTGCTGCTTCACATCAGTGTCTGCCAATATACTCAAAGCTGAAGTAAGTGCTATGAAATTTAATTGTTTTATGATGAAATGTTGATAGTATTGTCTTTGTGCTTTAATATCTATTGTCCATTATTCGAATAACTTAATTTTCTTCACAGGTTGTGTTAAAGGTGTGTTATTTTGTTTTTTATTTTGTGTGGGGCTCCAGTCATGGAGGAGCCTTGCTGACCAAGCCACAGCTGAGTTGCTTTGTTCTGAGAAAAAGGGGTGGCTATGTATAAGAGGAGGGGGAATGTAATAGTTTTCATCTGCTCTTGCAGAATTGCAGAATTGCAGCAGCTCGGTCAGGAAGTTTACCCCAAAACAAGCTGGACATACCATAAGGGTTTAATAGGACATGAGTCCATCAGCTTCAGACGCTACACTTAAGTCAACAACTAAACTACACATTATATATGTCAGCAGGTCTCGTGATCCTCTCAAAATGAGTGGATGCACTCACCAGGGGCGCCTTCAGTCTTGACCCAATTGTAAAATGGCTTTAAAATAGTTAGTTCATCAAATAGTTGTTCATCCCAAATACATACATTTTCCACAGAGATAAGATCAGATTGTAGAGTTGGCACACAAGAATAATGGCTAAATATCACTCAGATGAACACAGAACAATAAAAAAGCTCGTCACTTGAGGTTTCCATTTTCTTGTAGTCTACGTTAAATTGTGCTTGAAAGATCCCTAAATATTTTTACTACATGCAATGTTTTGGCTAATTATTGTCTGACACAGCATGAGATCACTGACATGGAATAAACGAGATTGATATGTGTCACTCTTGATTACAGTTCTTATACGTTGAGTTTGTGAACTGTGAAATATTGCGGGAATACATCTTTACCTGTGCAAAGTAATGAGAAGACACGAAGAACACCCAATTACCAAAGGGGACGAAAAACATTCAATATGGTATCACTTCCTGTCTTCTCACAGTTCAAATTAATGAACTGCTCTTTTATTTTAGAAAAGGTTAAGGGTCACCAAGTTCTATTTTGAAAGCTGCGTTAGCTTGTATTTGATTTCCAACATTTAAATGTAAAATAATTGTAGTGGTAGTGTATAGGATACATGGCACAGGAGGAAGACTTTAGTCACTGACCACAAGATGCTGGAGTGTGACTCAGACCAGACACAAAGCAACTCAGACAGTTTATAAGAGGCCACACTGATTAATGTCTGCAAACAGTCAAAAACACCAACACTTACCACGTCCTGAGCAGGGCTGGGATAAACATCTGTGTCCATGCTTTTGCAGTCAATCAAGCCTATTCTTCTACTGCAATGGCAATTTAACAAGTCGGACATTTACCTCAGATTAAATGTAAAATAATATATATTAGAGCAGCCAGCCCTGATGCAGAAGAGGATCAGCCGTAATTATAGGATAGGCATTACATCACCTGTGACTGGAATACACAACTTGTGGTCAAAAGACTTGGACTTGAGAAAGTTGATGAAACTAGAACTTAACAAGAAATTAAACCTTCAATAATTTATGATGTAGAAGTTAGAATATTTAACAGTATTTTTGGTAAATACGTTCTTGGCATTACTTTGTTGGTTGGACAGCAACTCATTCATTTACGGTAATTTAGAGACTACTTTATGACTGAAATATTAGCCTAGTTATTATATATTTTTATTGACTCATAAACTCATTTGTGGGATAGGACAGTGTCATTTGTGACGTTCCCTGTTCATTTTACCCCAGCTTTGTTGTCTGGTGTTGAATTATAGCGATAGAATTGGATGTGAATCAGAAATTTGCATCATGAAACAGAGACAGAGGAATTATGTGGTCTATCAGTGCTGGTTAAGATTTGAGCAACCCTTTTTTCCATACTGAATGATAAGGAAGCTCCACCAGACGATAAATAAAACATCTGAAAGGATAACCACGTCCTGCTAATTAGTTTATATTTTTTGCCTGGTCTAACTTTTATGTTTTTAAATGAATACTTGAAAGCACTTTGCATGTGAGAGAAATGAAAGTGGATCTGTCGGGAGATTTCTTCTTGCCATAAAGAGACACACGTCTGGTGATCCTTATCAGGGACACATCAAAACACATCTGGCTCTGTTTCTCTTTATCGCCACTACAGCTGCTTCAAAGACACTGCACTGACAGGCACATGGCACGTGGAAAAAATGGAAAAGTAATCAGCTGCATAAGGTTTAATGAAGAACTGCTGAAGTTCAAGGGAGGATGAGCTTATCTCATCTGAAGTCCTTGTTTTGAGCCAATAGACACTTTTAAATAGAGACAGTGACGGGATGGTTGGGCCCACAGTTCTATTTGTTTTTGGAAGGCCAGATGTTAAACCAAAAGAGATGACTGTGTTTTAGTCCTTGTTGATACTAAAAGTAAGGTGAAGTGTTTAAGCAATTGTGTTAAAGAATCCATAAATTATAAGACGATGATGCTTATATATAACTAGAGATAGAACCAATATTTTCCCTTTTTTAAGAATATAAACTTTAAAGCTCTAGCACAGGCCCACAGTATATTTAGTTTGAGTTGACTAAAGAAAATATATGAAGATTTGTTTTAACTCTGGAACAGCATTATTCAGTATAATTTCAGTTCATAAGAAGTGTGTACTGAACAAAATGTGACTTCACAGCTTAAAATTAAAAGGAATCCAGTGGATGTCAATCATTGTTAGATTATATTTTGTCTTATTAAATTTGTCTTATAGAACAGTGCACCTTACATACAGCAGCTATGATGATATAAGGAAAATCATATCATTTAATTATCAAAAGTAGGTAAATAGATGGGCCCAAAAATATTGGCATAGCTTATCGACCATCGTTTGCTCTGGATTCTGTAAAATCTGTATTTAATCAGCCATGGAAAACCTGTACGGGTCGATCTCTGCTGAATCACAATCTCATTTGCAACACAATCCCGGGTGTTTTGCTTCAGGAGAGGAATGGACATCTGGTTAATGTTTATGTTTGTTTTCAAAGTCAAATAAATGGATGTTTATATGTGCAGCAAAATAGTGAACATCTGTAGTATTTGACCTTGAAAACATTTATTTACTTCCAAGTAAACAATGTAATCAGACACCATCTTTGTGACGATTTATCTCAAAACTGTTCCTTGAGCTAGCTGTATTGGTAAATGGGTCAAACAGACACCAAGAAATGAAGGCAATGTGAGTTTCAGCTGCTCACCGGAGTTCTCAGTTTTTTTCCATTGGCACAGAGGGATAGGAACAACTGACTCCGTCCCTTATATTCAAAGTCATTCAAACTCATAGCCCCTTCTCTGACTTTTCCTCATCGCATTAATGTCTTTACCTTCTCCAAAGCAAACTACATATCGGATTGTTTTCCACTCGACCTGGAGTTTGGCATTTTGTCCTTTAATGCCTTTGATTCCCATAGTGTAGAGTTTCTGAGGACAAAAATAGTAATTTCGTTTCTCAAATGTTATTTTCAATTTGACCATATTTGGCTGGAATTCTATTTTCATGCCTACCATTATATACCAACATGTCTTGCTATCTGCATTGCCTAATATAAACATAACATTCTCATATGTGACTATTACATTACTTCCTCTCTGAGGAACATGCGGGAAAACAACTCATTTCCACGTAAAGTGTGACCTAAAGTGGAATTCACCGTTCTTTGTAAGACGTCACGATGCATCACCCATCTAGTTCTCTTTTTGATTATTCCAGTCTTGGAAGAGTAGACTCCACTTAAACCTTTCTGTTTGGACCATGTAGTCCACAGGGACTCCGTACAAACAATGCAGCTGTTGTTGTGCTCAAAAGGTTTATGGTGCTCATGATCGTAAATTGTTTATCCTTTTTGGCTTTCCCAGTTTCCATTTGCATTTGGAGCATTACTGCAGTTGTCTTGGTAACAGTATATATATATATATATATATATATATAAGTATTGTGACCATGAATAATTAACTATTGTTGGTTATTATGTGCACGGCCATCTTACCTGAATATTCAAACACTAAGCATTAAAGATACTTTATGTAACTTTTCTGGTGGAGGGCAGGTCACCTCCATGCCCCCAAAAAGATGTTACTTCCTTGCCTGAAATCTTCTACAATATGGCATCAAACTAATCATTCTGCATGTAGACAAGCTGAGCAATTGGAATATTCTAGGCAAAGCAATAACATGGAGACAAGCAGGCGGCAGAGCCTCCACATGCCATACCAGTATCAGCATGTTGTAAAATCATTATTCAAAATACTCAAATTGAAAGAAGCTCCACTTGTGTGGACAAACAAATACTACATGCTACTTAAAAGTAAGAAAAGTCTTGCTTCTTTACTGTTATACAATAGTCTACAAGTATCATTGTATGGCACAAGGGTCACATTGAGGTCAAAATGTCCATAGCACATCCCGACATCACCAGATTTACCCCTCGGTTTTGGGACCACATGTCACTCCATTCACTGCACAGAGCCTGATGTGTGTTTACCAAACCAGTCTGCAGCCTTTTGACCACACAGACTACCGTAGCCACCCCACGGCCAACAATACCAGCCATATACAAGCCTCAATAAATAGGTGCTTTGACTCAGGCTGCCCGGAGTTCCAGGGAGAAGGGGTGCAGTTTGGGATATCTGGCGTCCCAAGCGGAGGTGGTAGTGTGTTTTTATAGAAGCAGACTGGAGCCACGGACACACTAGCAGTAGTCAGTGCTCTCAGAAGTGAACTGAATGTAGTAGACGCTAGCGCTGGGTTGATTCAGAGTAAATTACAGGAAAATTCAATTGACTGAACAGTGGAATGAAATGTTAAAAAATGTGATCCTTATTCCTTGAACATACTGTGGCTGTTTGTGAGTCAGGAATCACGTTATCCTAGCTCACAATGATGGACAATATAATTTATGTTATTTGACCATTTTAAGGGTTTATCACATAGCAATGACTGGTTCTGCTCAAATATGTATTTTGATACTTTGGGCATGTCTGAAAAGTCCATATTAGGAAAAACATTTGATTGAATTCGGTCATTGGTGATGATATTGGGATGACTCACCGATGTATTAATGTTGTGTGTGAATGAGTGAATGAGTGATTGGTGGTGGTCAGAGAGTTGACGCAGACTGACAGCCACGTTCTCTTCAGCCCCATGTTTTGGCTGAATATAGTGCAATATAAAGTGTCTTTGATGGTCATAAACACATTATTCCAAGGCAAATCAGCCAAGCTTAAATCCACTCTTAGGTTAAACTTTATAGTAGTGTATACAATGTGGTGATATGTGTTTTAAGCTATGCTTAGCCTGTGTTTAAAAGTGTGGAGTCCTGGACCACCAGCAGCTTACAGTGGAAAGAATAGGCAGGTTTTTCACGTGTTAAGATAAATAGATTTGGTGGTTTTGGTTTACAAGGACAGACAGCCAACACGACTCCAAATGTTAAGCTTTGACGATCCCAAATGTTGCCTAAAATGTTTCTTTTTCCAGCATTAGCCAGTTGTTTTTGGCTGCATTTGTCTAGACAGCACTTTGGATCAGTGTGACATCAGTACTTGCAGCATATGTGTTTTATTTGGCTTTCTACTCCTCCCCCGGCCTTACGACCCCACAACAAAGTTTTCTGTTGCAAGTTCAGCATAAATACAGGGACATATATGAGAGGTTACTGTTGTTTTAAAACCATAGGCATGTGTGTGCGTGTGTGTGAATGTGTGCAAAGCTGAAGGATTTCAAATGTTTTTGTTGGTTGAAATCTGTCTGGCATTCAGAGCTTTTGTCCTACCAGTCATGAAATCTGTGTTACACATCTGAACTCAGTGACAGGCCCAAACAGGACCTGCATTTAAACACAGGCTCATACAGACATTTTGATGTTGACTAAGCAGTTTGAAGTATTTAGATGTTTACAGCCTATTTCACTGTGGGCAAAGTGGCTCTCACTGAATGAGAAATGAGGGCAGATGTACCAAATCATAACCTTTCGAGTGTTTGTGTTAGGCGTGCGTCATGTTGGTTTTGAAATAGAGAAACAAGTATAAATTGTCAACCCTTCTTTTCAGGCTTGGCTGCAGCAGTATGGCTACTTGCCCCCGGGTGATCTCAGAGCTCAGGCGATCCGCTCTCCAAAGTCTGTCGAGGAAGCGATATCTGCTATGCAGAGCTTTTATGGATTAACAGTGACAGGAAGCATAGATACCAATACAATACAGTAAGTTTTAAAATATGAAATAGTATTCCTGGATAACATGAAATAACACATTTGTATTTGTTTTTCTTCTGCCAGAGCAATGACCCGACCTAGATGTGGTGTACCAGACAAGTTTGGCCCCGAACTGAAAACAAACCTGAGGAGAAAGAGATATGCAATACAGGGACTGAAGTGGGACAAATCAGAAATCACTTTCAGGTCAGAAAAGGCACATGCTTTCTCTATACAGTTTATAAATACTGTAATGAATAACTAATGTTAGTTACTGCTGAAACATATTATTATATTACTGTAAATCAGAAACACAGCAAAAAAAAACACATTTCTCTCAAATTCTATTTACGTTACATTTTAATCATCAGTTTAATGTAACTGTCCACAGCATACAGAACTACACTCCCAAAATCGGTGAACGAGCTACATATGAAGCCATCCGAAAAGCCTTCAAAGTGTGGGAGAGCGCCATCCCGCTCACCTTCAGAGAGATACCCTACAGCCAGATCAGAGACAAAGTGGACAAGTTCGCCGACATTATGCTGTCATTTTCTGAGGGTTTCCATGGTGACAGCACACCCTTCGATGGGGAAGGTGGCTTCTTGGCCCATGCGTACTTCCCCGGTAACGGCATTGGTGGGGACACGCACTTTGACCTAGCGGAGCCGTGGACAACTGGGAATGTCGACCAGGGAGGTGAGTGTTGATTCATTGTTTATTCATTGATTTATGTTATTTCAAGCAAGGAAAATTAAAACAAGCAAAGCAGAACATGAAAAAAAACTGTAGATCCTTGTATTACCACAACTAATAATTTGATATAGAATGCCTAATTTTATAGACTTTTTTTCACAGCATTGTATCCAACATTTGACCCTTTTTTCTGTTAACGCTCTTCATCTGTAAAGGTAATGATGTGTTCCTGGTGGCTGTCCATGAGTTGGGTCATGCCCTTGGTTTGGAGCACTCCAACAGCCCCTCGGCCATCATGGCACCCTTTTACCAGTGGTTTGAGACAGAAAATTTCCAACTTCCAGATGACGACCGCAGAGGCATCCAGGCAATTTACGGTAAGACACAACTCAGTCAGAAATGTGGGAATTTGTTTCACGTTTACAATATTAAAAAGGAAATATATATATTTTTTTCCCCCATAGGCACTAAATCTGGGGCTCCTCCTCCACCGCCTCGTCCCACAAAAGCAACAAATCCCAGTAAACCAGAGAACGGTCCTGACATTTGTGAGGGGCATTTCGACACTATCGCTGTCTTGAGAGGAGAGAAGTTTGCGTTTAAGGTACAAATCCCAACATCCAAATATTGAAGACAAAGTGTGGAATCCATCTACAAATAATACAAAAATGGGAAGAATAACTTGTTTGCTATGTAGGATAAATGGTTTTGGCGCATCCGCAACAACAAAGTCCTGCCGGGATACCCCATGCCCATTGGACACTTCTGGAAAGGCCTGCCATCAGGAATCAACGCTGCCTTTGAGAGGGATGATGGGAAATTTGTCTTCTTTAAGGGTAGGCCCTGTGCATTATGACAGCTGCAGTGTGATGTCCGCAAAATATTCATTTTGTTCTGACATGTTCTTGCTTGGTATGAGCAGGTGATAAATACTGGGACTACAGTGAGTCGACCAAGGATAAGGATTCTCCCAAAAGCCTGAGGGACATGGGGACTGGTTTGCCCAAAGACAAGATTGACGCTGCGCTATTCTACACACCGACAGGGCAGACGTTCTACTTCCGAGGAAACAAGTCAGTACTCAATATAACACAGCACAGCATATAGCAAATTATTTTAAAAAACAAAATAACTTTATGTTGGATGCTTTCAAATAAGGGTATAAGGTGATATTTCTACATTTATGTGATTCATTTGTCATTTCACATTCGTCTGATAATTATACTTCAACTAATATGTTTAAAGAAAGATATTGTCTGACTAGTACAAAATGTATATTTCACCCACCCCTTCTTAACCAAATTCACCTATCCTGCATGATCTGTACGTGTATGTTATATTCTTCAATACTATTAATAACTTGAAAGGAATAGAACATTTACAGTACATAGGCTAAGGATGTGTTGCTCTGTCTTTACAGATACTACCGTTTCAACGAGCAGACTCGCTCGGTGGACAGTGGTTATCCTAAGCCCATCAGCACATGGAGTGGAGCACCAGACAACATCAAAGCAGCCATCATGAGTGAAGATGGATGTAAGTTATACTGTACACTCCGGCTAATTATTACAGCAAAAAGTAGACACGCCAATTAACTTAAATATTCTCTCTTTTTTTGTCAGCTTACACCTATTTCTACAAAGCCAATAAATACTGGAAGTTCAATAACCAGTACATGAAGGTGGAGTCTGGTTACCCCAAGTCGGTGCTCAGTGACTGGATGGGCTGCGACAGCGAGGAGCCGAAACGGGGCAAAGAAGAGGAAGTTATCATTATAGAAGTGGACGAATCACAGGGCGGGGCGGGGCCAGTGGCAGTGGTTATTCCGCTCCTCCTGTTGGTGCTGGTAGTGATCACTATGGGAGCGCTGTTGTTCTTCAGAAAGTACGGCACGCCAAGGCGCCTGCTCTACTGCCAGAGATCTCTCCTGGACAAAGTGTAGAGAAAAATAGTGAATTTTATGAACGAGTGACTGCAGAAGGATGGACTAGAAGACAAGTTGGAAAGCAGCAGGAACACGAGTGGAAATGAGAGACTAAAGAACTAGGAATGAATGTTTTTAAGATTTGGTGGTTTGTATATGCCACAAAAGTGCAAAAAGCCCTAGGAACTGAATCAGGAAAATGTGTATTTGTATGTTAAATATTTACGTGTTCTGTTTGGATGTTACTTCATCGATCACCTCTGTCATGAACCGGGTTTTAAATGTTTCTCAGCTTTAACTGGACGATTCCAGCTGAACTGCTGTCTGATCAATTAGACAAAACTGTATTTCCTTTTAGCATTTTAATTGTTATTTCACACACTGCCATGATGTGACCTGAACGTTTTTATGGGGTTGTATTTTCTACCACTAAGTGCAGTCAGTTTTTAAATTGACCATTGTTTCAAATGTCAGCTCTTATGCCTATAACATTCAGCACAACAGCCACTTGCAAACAACACAAAACAGGTCTGTGAAAAAATCTATTCTGTGTGATATCTGCACATTGCAACAGAATGCACAAACAAGATCAACTTTTTTCAGAGCAAGCAGTCAGATGGGAAAAATATATTCTGAAACTTGATGTTTTAGATTGTAAAGGTTAATTTTATGTCAGCACAGCTGCTTTATTATGTGTGAAAAAGCGGTACTGATTTACAACCATGGTGCAATTTTATTAATAGTGTCAATTATTTTGGGATACTTTTATTATTATAAGTATGGTTATTGTTATTATTGTTCTCCTGTAAAGTTTTGTTTGTGTACGTTGTCACTGGGAGTCCTGCTGGACAGAGGCATTAGGTGACAATGGTGAAATAAATCCCAGTTTACATTCAATTGTTTCATTCATAATGAATTTGATCTAATTTAATAGAAAAATTACATCTACACACAATAATACTATTTATGAACTATGGACATAGATAGTGCTCAGTACCTTTTGTAGTTTCTACATCAATTCTGTTTAAAGTGATTTTAACAATGATAATGGTAATGATATTTATAATGATCAACAAAATGCAATGGAAATCTATTTTCACTTTTGTATTTCATCAAATAAAGTGAAATTAAAGTTTTTTCTACAAAAAAATGAAATTTGTGTGTGTTTTTTAAAAGCTTGTGTTATAAAATATAATGTATTTTTCTCTTTTGGGTCAACTGACAAATCACTGTTGGAAAAAAAATTACCTTTAGAAGTATTTAAGTCTTGGGTGATGTTTTATTGACCACTCCACATTCCACATTCCACATTCTCTTAACCCGAGTTTAGACAGATGCTGATGATCTCTGGATACAGTTACACAGCTGGATGTTTTAGCCATGGTGCCAGCATCATGTGTCGAGGAACCGGCAGGAAAAAATGATGAAACACAAATTTTTGGGGGAACTTTTTCCAAGTCAGCATCTGGATTACAAAAAGAGGCCTGGAGTGTGTATGTATAGGGAATGTTCCTATAGAAGTATTAAAAAACATTGCACCCCGACTCGGCTGTAAAAATCTATGGAAACAATGTGTGAAGAAAACTTGCACACTGCAGAAGAAACGTGATCAGGAACTTGAAGTGCTGCAGGGCAAAATTATGGACATCTGCAAATATCTGTATTTCCTTTCTTTCTGCAAAATCGCTCTTTTTTTTCAGGCCGCTCCTCCTCCAGACCACAAGTATCTGATGTGTTTTTGCATTTTCTATTCCTCCCTTCACTCTTCAACTTCCTTCATTCTCCAAAGTTAGTCAAAACGATTCATAAAAAACAGTAAACATATACTGCAATTAACTATATGACTTTGTTATACGTTTTGAAGATCGTTTTTTTGTCAGACTCACGGTAAACAACAATTTGGTTAGACCACTAAGTATGAGCTGGATAACCACAAACATAAAAACAAAACTAGTTGATCATTTATGTGACTTTAAGACGTGGTTAAGTTAGTCTTGTGACCTTAACACAGGGTCAATGGCAGCACACATTTGGGTGAAAAAAGTCAGGAACAAAGTTAAGAGTTGTGGGGTATTTGCTGTCATGGTAACATTCAGCTAAACCAATCAAAGGCAGAGGAAAACCAGATCATAATTTGTGGTTTAATGAAGAGGGGTGGGCTTTGGCTTTGAAGAGGTCAAAGCTTTCCAAACTTGCATTCTTGAGCTAAAATATCACGACATATTTTTCTACTTCATATAATAATTCTTGAACAAAACTAAATACAAAGTTTGAAAGATTATGAGATGTATTATTATTATTATTATTATTATTATTATTATTATTCATACATTTAAGGTTTTGTACGAGATCCCAGCGCATAAATGCAAATCAGAGAAGACAAAACAGAAGATTTCCTGCAAGTCTGTTACTTGTAGAGCAATGTTTTTGTTATCTGGTTAGAGACATGTTTGTACTGACCACTGGGCATTTCCCACCTGATCTTTCACCATGTGTGCAAGATCTTTTTGCCTCTGTCAAACCTCTAAAACAAATCAACCTTTTTTTTTATCTTCCACATCTGTTCCCCCACTCTCCTCCTGCAGTGGCTCCCTCTCTCAGCTGGTCTTCACATTTGTCTGGTCGGCTGGTCTCTCTTAGGTACTGTAACTATTTGGAGCCATAAGTCACTCTAGGAAAACATCAACAGAGACAGTTGAACTAGGTCTTGCAAAAACAAAAAAAATGAAAATTGAGGAGAAAAAAAAGAACATTGTTGCTCTATCAGGTCAAATAGTGAGATTGTTTTTTGGTGTCCCATTTCTCTTCTCACCTCTTTCCTTGTCAGCCATTTTAGTGCTGAACTCGGGGCCTGCTGGATCCACCATCTAAGCTCAGCACTCCTTCCAATGCCAGGAAGGAAGTGACTGTGGCAGCTGCTTGCAATTCAACCTGAGACTTTGTTTGGGTGACCTACATTATGGCACCATTTATTTTCTACTGTAAATGGGAGCTTTTCATGTTGGAAGCAGAGGTAGTCATTGTGGCGCTAAGAACAAACAAGCACTGAAAACAAATATTAGAGTAGAGCCCTGAAGTCTGCTTTCCTCAAGAGAATGCTTACAAACCTTTTACTTGACAATAATTAACCTTTGACGCATTTGCAAACCAAATCAATTCAGTATTTGAACAAGATTTAATGGACAGATGTTGGTAAAAATGTTAAACACAGTGAAAAATAGCTCCGGCCATAAGGGTTCAGTCAGTGAACTAAAAAGTAAATAGTAGCTAGTTTACAATATTGCGAAACAATGACTTTTGTTGTTTGTTGTTGCTTCAATCAGTGACCTTTTTTTTAGATTTTCTCATGCAATTTAATGCTTTCTAACGTGTAAGGAAAGGCGGGGGTGCGTTTAGGTCAGGAAGTGGTCTTTTGAAACGACTTGCTGAATCAGACTCTCTGCAACCCCCCCCCCAACTCTGTGCCAGGATGCTGCCCATCGCCCCGCCCTGCACCCCACCAACCCTAACCTCCACGTCGGTCACATCTGCCAGGAACACCCCCTCCTCACAAAGTCTGGCGAGTGGGCAGACAACTACGCTGGCTAATCCTCAAAGGCTCGGTACAGTTTCCTCGCTGACCTCACCTAACTGAGGAACGTTCTTTCTTTTCACCAGGCTACCACCGCTGACTCCTGCACAATACGCCACATCTGGATCTCATTTCCTCAAAACCAAAACAACATGAGGAGCAGAGGAGGAGTAGAGAGGATGGGAGTAGTCAGAAGAGAGAAACATATTTGGGCTAGATTAGACTTTCAGGTCCTTTTAGAGTTGGCATGCCTCAAACCACCACTAATGATGATTCAGTGTAATCGAAAAGGCCCGCCAACACTGGACAGAGCTGCTTTTATCTTTCAGATCCTCCTTTATGTGGCCAATAGCAGTCATCCAGGCACCGATACTACATAATGGTCTTTGGGGAAAAAGGGAAACTAAATGTACCTTATAAAACGCTAATAAAGGAGAAGGTGGAATGGTGCAGAGTGAACATCTCACTGGATATCAAATGTATATGTAGTAATAACTCAGGTTTATTACAACTACACATTAAATTGTGTGTGCAGAAAGAGAAAGGTAGATGTTCGTGGGATCCAGAAAAGATTGGAATAAGTTTGTCCTGCCTTTGTTTAATTTGACTGTTGGTCATTTATCCTCATAGTTTGTCCTAATTGTCAGCGTGATCATCAGATAAGTATAAAATGTTCAACCATATTAAGTGATGGTTATATAATAATAATACATCTAATTTAGTAGTTGAACAGGAACGTGCGCCCCCCAAAACTCAGGGCTCGTTATCATCTTCATGTGCGTTTGTTCAGCTAAAGTTTGCAGAAGTCGCTCATTGCCTTTAAGCTCTTAATTATGTTGGTATTTATTAGTAGGAGTGTGTTAGTGCAGCAGTGTGGTGTCTGTACTTAATATAATGGAGGGGGGGGAAAGTCTTGGGCGATTAAAACAAAGGGTACTTCAGATTTTTGGATTAGGAGTTGATTTATTAGTCAGTCCTGAATTATTTCTGTTTGTTCAAGATATTTAGTGCAAAGGATCTCTAGATGTAGAGTAGAAAAGCTCTAAGTTTGGTCAACTCAAAGATTAAGAACAACTGGCAACACTAAAGCTCTATTTCTAATGAGCCATTGCCTCCCACTCTGTCCTGCAGGCTTTTAATAGTTCCTTCTCTCTTTTGCACTTACAAGACTTTTTCATACCTGAACACCTGCAGCTGGTTCAACCTACACCCCTTTAAGACAACAGACATTCAGCTCTTAACACAGTAAAAAGACAAAGAATGGGGCAGGAGGGGGGAAAGAAACCTCCCCATTTCCACAGCAAAGAATCTGCAAGTCAGCGGCTAGTGGCCTTAATTACAGTGAGGCTTTGCTGAAGTCTGCAACACGACCCGGGCACATGGAGGGGGAGAGGACTGAGAGACTGAGCAAGTAAGACCTAAATGTACAAAAATAATGCACTATCACTTCCTCAATGGGTTAAAAAATGTGTGTTATATTGTGAAATAGTGGACAAA
Source organism: Eucyclogobius newberryi (assembly GCF_026437365.1). Taxonomy (NCBI): domain Eukaryota; kingdom Metazoa; phylum Chordata; class Actinopteri; order Gobiiformes; family Gobiidae; genus Eucyclogobius; species Eucyclogobius newberryi. The sequence goes on along the minus strand of NW_027315857.1, from coordinate 12,316,372 downwards.
ATTGATACATAAAGAAAATTACTTAGTTTCCAGTCCTATACTTCAATTTGTACTCAATATACATATAAAGCTGTATGTCTTAGTTGGTTGTAAGACAATTCATTAACAAAGAAAATTAGTCCCAGCTTATCAGAAGTGGGCAAAAAAAGTTGATGTGACAGCACCAGAGAAGCAGAGGCCTTTACTCAAGTACTTGACATTATCTCACTAGAGCTTAAGCATGACCCCTCACTCACAGTCACACACACAGAAACATTGAAGACCTGAATCAGAGGGACCTTATGCTGACCAGCTCCTCCCTTCCTCTGCTTGCTCAACACCACTCCACTGTGAGGCACCAGACAAAATGGCGTGTGGGCCTTGGGAGCCGCTTCTGCTGTAGAAGTGCTGCATCCTAGTGGAAGTAAAATTATATTAAGAGACTTTCTTTTTTTAATTTTTAAACAGAAGATATGGTTCATAAACAATTGAGTCCTGTAATCCGTCATAAATTCTACTATTGTCTCAAGTGTGTTATAAAAATGTTAATAGGAGGACAAGTACAGGTGAAATGCAAGCCTCTGATGTCTTCCTGATGTGTGTCAAGCAACAATGTTAAGGTGCATTGTACATGATAAATTACTATCACGGCATGTTTGTACAAAGAGATTTATTAAATTGTTTTATTTCACGAAATAAGAAAACCAGACATGCAAACAAAACCAATACTGAATCTAGCTCTTTGGGTCCTCCTTCTTCATTAAAAGTCTTCCTTTGGGTTTGAGTAATTGAGATTTCCTGTGCTCTTCCAGTCGTTTGGCCTCCTCCTGTCTCTGTTCCCACACCTCGATGCCTCTGTCCACCTCTGAGCTCAGCATCACAATACGTCTCTGAGAAAAACACAAAGAAAATATAACTGAACGCACTCAATTGCTCAAACTGCCAAACAGCTAAACTTACAGCTAGGTTTTCTCTCTCTTGCCTTCTCCTTAGATGACCTTTTAGTGGCGGGGCTGGTCTCCCATCTATGGATATAACAGGTACAAATACAGTGTTTTCTTCTCAACACAAAATGTAAACAATCCACGTGCACTGAAGTTTATAGTTGCCAAAAGAACAAAATATTTCTCACCTGCAAAAGACCAGTCTGGAAGATCTGTCAGGGGTCCAAATTCAGAGCCTGAACGCGAAAGTCCATTCCTAAAAGTATTCAAGAGTGAGCAACAAGAAATTATTGTATTTTTGGTAGAAGGAGAAACGTGTTCAGTGTAATCCATCAGTCATCCAAGAGTTGTTGAATTGTTAAAATCTGCAAATCTAGTCCCATTCCAGATGAGTATTTTTTGTTAGTTAGGTTTAGAAAGCATTTTATTCACATTATGAAATCTCTGAATAGTTGTGAACTTACTCTTTCCTCCATTTTTCTCCAGCTTGTACGGTACATGTTGTGTTTAGCTGTCTCCTGCAGTGTCTCAGTCCTGAAACAACACAGTCCATTATAATTATGAGCACTTCAGCTCAATGACACAATACCATTCAGTCACATGCTACTGCTGTTAGCATCAGTGATAGCCCTGCGCAACTGTGGATTTTTACCAGTCATTGGAAAATACCGGGATTTACAAAAACAAATGGGACAATCTGATAGGTTCGGAACTTATAAAAAGTCCATTTAGATTACACAAAAGCTGTGTAAACAAGTTAAATTGACGATAACCTCGGGCTCACCTGAAAAGCACAGAGCTCTAAAGGGAGCCGCCATGATGACTGCACTGCACTGTACATCACTGTCCAGCAGAGGGCGCCAAACATACATGAAATGCCTACTCACCAATTACTCACCAGTTCTAACCATGGATCTAACAGACATAATAATAAGTAAGCAGTATAAATGTCATATATAAATATACACATTTATACTGCTTACTTATTATTATGTCTGTTATATATAGATATAGAGAGATATAGAAATAGATAGTTAGATGGATACAGATAGATGGACATATTATATCAAATTAAATATAAATGCTTCAGCAATCAGCTCCATCTGTGCCAATCTGGCCCATTGTTTCGCCCCTAAAGGTCTGTGGGTGTCACATTGGTTGATTGCTACAGCTGATGATAAATAGGCCCTGGTCTACAGATTATCTCCTACTCCTGATCTTTAATAAACTACTGAAGTCTATAGAGTGCCGCTACACTAAGCCCAGAAGAATTTCAATGTTGGCTTTTGGGACATGTTCCCACTCGCAGCCAGCCGTGAGATAAACGCTGTGGTTTGCAGAAGCTGCTGTGACTCTACTGAACCGCAAGGCCATGAAAGACTCACGGGCCGTTTGGGGAAGAGGTGGGGGCTTCAGGGCAGACAGAGGGCCCACGGGACTGAACCACACTGTGACCCGTGTTTTATCAAGGCGGATGTGTTTTTTCATGTAACCGTTAACTGCCACCGAACGGCCAGAGAGGCTGGTCACTGGTCACTCGGGTTTAGAAACAGTGCGGGATGTTTACTCTGTATCGTCCTTGGAGAACTCACACTCGCCCAAAAAATCCACCTGCCGCACCACCAGCCTGTATCCTTCCGCACATTCCAAAGGCTGGTGGTACAATAAAATAGTGCCGTTGCCTGAGCGACCACAGGCCGGTTGGTGGTGATGGTTCATCCGATTGACTTAGTTTCTGCCCCATTTTTCAATTATTTTAATATGAAAATTATTTTATATCATAATTGTAAATGGCAGAAAATATGTATGTTTTAAACCACGTGTAAAGCAGGTTTATTTTAGTTATTTGTTCATATCCATCTCTTGAAGATGTACTTTGTAACTTTTCTGGTGGTCTGCCACCTGTTATTTCGTTGCCTGGAATGTTCCGCAGTGTGGCATTAAACCAGTTTATCTCCATGAAGAGAAGCTAGCCATGCCAACAGGCCAAGTTGTAAGTCAGATCTGTGGAGAAGGTACCCCAATCACCGGGTTTTTGTCATTTCAATGCATGAAAGATACGTTTCATGACATACTGTGAAACATTCAAGGAAAAGCAACAACATCTCAACGGAGACAATTAGGAGGCAGACCCCCATTAGAAAAGTTACATAGTGCACATTAAATTGCCACGCAGATTAAAAAGGTAATGCCTGTCATAGCTTTTATTCCACAACACAATGTAACTGTAGCTTGTGCATTCTGTCATGACCCTGGCAAGATGAATAACAACATGTGAACAATTACATATGTACCCCAACTGATATATCTTGTTTAACCAAACAGAACATGATTTATAGACCTGTTTGAACACTGACATATATAGATGTACCATGGCTATTAAACAGCTATAAAACGTGCAGTGCATTTTAGCGCAGGTTTCCACAGGTTCCTATAATTCATTTTGAACAGGGCTAGTTTTGGCGGAGTGTGCGGTGCGTATGAATGACGAAACAGAGCAGGGCTGGGGGGGAAAGGTGTCCCGGCGCCGCTCATACATAAAGGGCAGAGATCAGTTGTCAAGGTGACGTCGGGGTAATGGTAATGTGCGGGAAGGCGGAAGTGGTTTCAAAACAAAACTGCTATTCAGCGAAAACAACGTACGTGTTTGACAAGAAGACACACATTTTGTCTGTATTTTCGTCTTGGTTCATTAAGAACAACAAAAGCCACCGCACATGTGTGTTCTGAAATTACCTTTATTTCAGAGGTAGTGGTTTTATCGTGAGGAAGCTAATATATAATTTGATGTGAAAAGTAACAGTGTGTAGTAGTGGACTTTGATGTGGACATTTACTGTATAAGTCTGAGATAAACCAAACGTAAAATAATTTCCAACTTTTAAAGCAGTGTGGAGTTGATTTTGAAAAACCAAAACCGGAAACGCGCTTTCCTCATGGCTGACTTGACCACACTGGAGAGAGGGGGAGGTAAGTAATTATTTAGGGGGAAGAAAGAAAGAAACAAAGTTGTCGACCGAGCAAGGCACACGGGAAGAGATTTTATTTACTCGCTTGGATCTGTCTACAGGAAGTTTCACAAGGAGCACTTTTTTCACAGTTTTTGCTCTCTGCAAAACTTTTCCGCTACTGTGTGAGCGAGCTTCGGACCCGGCAGAATCTGTGCTTTGAAAAACGGGAATGATCAAACAACCTCCAGACGAGTGGAGACGGACCTCAGTGCCTTATTTTTCATTCAGTTCATTCCAGTATGTTTACATTTTCTGAACACATCTGCCTCTGAGATGAATGGCAGACGCGTGGTGAGACTTTTTGAACCCAAACGAATGAATATCCTTGTGTACACTGGACACACATGAAGCAACGCAGGACTCTGCTGAAACCGGACGCTTTGTGTTTTTAAAGGACGTTCATACGTCGGGACTTTCATGCCTCACTGGATAAGTACATCAATCTAAATAACTTGAAATTACATGCTTAACTGGCAAACTTTACTAAAATGCAAACGTGGATCCACACGAGGGCCCACAAAGAAGGCCCTCCACGACCATAGGTCACGGAAAGTGTCGCTTGAAGGGACTGACTTGAGCTGCTGAGATTTTCTAAACCAATGGCCTCGCCAGCCCAGTCTACCTGTGTCTGTGTGTGCTCCACATGAGGCCAACCAAATGAGTCAGAGGACCACCCAATCTATGCCTCTCAAGTCTTATTTAAAGTTCTTGTATTTATTCTAAAAGTCCTTTGGCTTAGAGAACGTTTCAAGGGCAGTTTTTACTTATTTTCCATTTTATTGTTATAAACATCCTCACACTGTATCTGAGGAAATATTTCCCTTCAGATTTGTTTGTATAAAAGGACATAACGCAAAGTATCATTATGGACAGGCCAATAAGCAAGTTATTGGAGAAATTGAAGCTAACAGACTCTGGCAATGTGAAATTCAACAATTCAAAGAAAAAGCATGACTCAAGCAGCAACTCGAACAACAGTAACGCCAACACTGCTGTGTCCACTGGCAGCTCTCTGCCCCCGGCTCCCACCGCCTCACCCTCCAGATCGGGACAGTTTACTCTGCCCCCAGGGACATCCACAGACACATCTGTCCCTGTGTGTAGAGTGCCCCCAGGAGGAGGACCAGGAGCTGGGATTGTTCCCCCTTCACAGAGCTCTACAACCTTGCCCCCAGACACAGAGCCACCATTGCACCCCTCCACCCTGGCACCAGTGAGGCGGCGCTCCCCACAGCAGCGGGCCTCCTGCTACCTGGGCGAAGGCGCTGATTCCCACCTGAGGCGGGAGTCTGGCTTTGGCCCTGAATTTGACCCATTCGGCTCAAAGGCCTCTCTCAATCAAAGACGCTACTCCCTGGAAATCCAGCAGCTGGTCATGAGGCAGCAGTACCTGTCCCAGCCTCCTCCTTTGTCTGTGCCCCCTGCATACCCCTCCACCTCAGCATACAGCTCATCCCCAAGGGGCCTGGGAGAGACGGGATATCTCCCCGAGCCCGAGCGACACAAGCGCTTCTCGTTGCAAGAGGCACTTTTCTACAAGCGGCTGAGTACTGGCAGTGACCTATGGGAGAGCACCAGGCCCGCGTCCCTGTCCCATCCTCCCCAGCGGCCATCGGAGGTGAGCGGAGGAGGTGTTGGAGGGGGATTTTTCTATCCACCAGGACCAGCTCTCAGCCCCTACTCCTCTCTCAGTCTTCAGGAGTCTGTGCTGGTCAGCCCAAGGTCCAGTTTTGCGTCCAGCACGGCCAGTGGTGGTGGGGGGGGCAGCAGCCCGATGGGCAGCCGCTGCAGCAGCAACAGGACCAGTGGTATCAGCCTTGGCTATGACTCGCGCTACTCTACCTCTGGCGGGCCTGCCACTCATCAGTCCCCCTCTGTACCCACTGGCTCTGTGTGTGGATATGGACCCCCAGGTCGACCCGGGATGACCCCTGTAGAGGCCTGGAGTCAGTATCTTGATGCAGGGGTGCCCCCCAACTGTCAGGACAGTCGGCACTCATACCCTCCGGCTGTAGGCAGTCCTGCTGCAGTGTGTTACCAGACTGGTCCAGAGTGGTGGGATGAGATTCATGTCGGGGCCCAGGGCAAAGCGGCACTGGGGGAGAGGGCTCGATACTCGGACCAGCCAGGGACAAGGTACCAAGAGGAGCTAACCAGGCTCTTGATCCGGGATGCTGCGCTGGAAGGGGAAGGGCTCCCAGGCTCTTTTAAACTGGAGCAATGTCCTCCTGCCATCTCCAAGCCGAGTCCAGCACAAGCCTCCAATGCAGGCCCAGCCAAAGCCCCAGAGGATCCAGGCTCCACAGGGCCAAGAGAGGGGACGGAGAATCGACAAGAGTACTTTGGTGAGGCTTTTTCTAGTGTCACTTGCTGTACGATAAAAATATAATGTGTCACTAAATAAGTTACCGGCCCACACCAAATTCATTGTACACACAATACATTGTTTTTATGAGACTTGAATATTCAACAAAAAGTTGGACTGGAAAGTAGTCATAACAGCAATTAAGTAATTATCTTATTTCAGGACTGTAGCGTCACTGTTAATGCCCCGTATCTCATGCATTTCTAACTGAGCCCTAAAACTGCAGGCTGTGTTATTATTGTCCTCCTCACTGCTTAGTGTCAGATCACAGGTTTCTCTCCAAATGAAAGGGTGCAGTGGCTGGATGCAAGCATGGATGAACAAATTAATAGTTGAAATACTGTATGCATGATTGACTAGGGCCTTAGAACTTGCAGAGACATGCTGGGTTACAGCACGCACAAGCAGGCAAAAAAAGAAGAGAAAAATGCTTAGGTCTTTGAAACCAATCAGGACAAGTTCAAGGTAGCAGAGAACAGCTACCCTGCAGTCAAGTAAAGCCAGCTGAAGGTGGATGTTTTCAATTTGCCTCATTAGGGAGTTCATATGGGTTTTAAACGGCAAAATTCAGCGCAAACGTAAATTACATGTCTCAAGATAAGTGCAGCCTCAGCCTCCTCTCTGAGTCACTGCAGATTAGTGATTGGCTGCTGTGTGCGCTGTGATGTGTATATTGTTTCTTTGTGGCAGGGCGTGTTTCAGCGGAGTGACTTCAGGCCACAGTAACGCAGTGTGTCTGTGTATTTAAGTCTGTAATGCCGCTGCTGTGGCGTGTGCATGGGCGGTGTGCTGTAGCCTGTTTTTCTGCTCAGGTATGCGTGCCCGGAGGGGACATACAATACTGTACTCGGATCTCCATTAGACATTAGGCTCAAACGAGACGCTCCGAGTCAGGAACAGTGATGCTTCTTGATTAAAATGACCATCTTCATTCAATTGAAAAAATAAAATAAAATACGATTGTCTTAAGTAAGATAAATAAGGTGTGTGGCTAATCTGCGAACTCACACTTTAAAGGTGAAGTGATCGCTATCAAATGGAGGCCTAAAATCCAAATCCCCCTCAGTATTAAACTTGAATGAGTTGCTGCAACAGTGATAGATAATAATGGTTTAAAACTCTACAGGTTTTCAGCATTTTAGTTTGTGTTGGTCAAAGAAGGGTGGTTTGGTATACAAAATTCCTCTTGGTTTAAAACCCTAAAAAGTCCCTGGAAGTGGTCCCAGCCCTGTTCTTTCCAAGCCTTTATTCTATATGCAGCAGCTCCAGCAGTATATTTAACTGTGAGTCCTGCCTCTCGGGTTTTGGTTTTTGGCTGCATACTGAAGGGCACTGTCCAAGAGCCTAGCAGCCGCAAACTGAAGGAATTTTCGATCTGTGTGGCACCGCTGCAGCCACATAAGAAGCAACGGACGCAGGATGAACTGAAATAGATCTGAATAGCCTGTGCTAGATTAAAAGGTTAAACTATTTTATTGTCAAAAAAAATGGTAATTTCTGTTCATCTTAATGTTTTATTTTCAAAAAGACATTGAGAATCCTTGATGCAGTCAGTTTGGGCTGGGTGTAATGGCAAAGAAGCTCATCACAATATATTTCCTTTATTGGATTCCAAAAAAAAATCAGACTTTTAATCTCAGTATCATGGATATAAACAAGACTGACTTAATTCCCACCACAAAAGTCTAACTCTAGACGTACACCTGTCGATTAAAAGTCTCCACGCCTAACATTGACTATTTTAAATTACCGGTATATGAAGCATTTCAGATGGAATGATGATGATATCTATCAATCTGAAGAGTCATATCCGGTGGAGTTTCCCTTTGATGACACACAAACGACTGCATGAGCACACAGGCTGGCATGGGTAGCTGGACGTTTACTGTGTGAAAATCCCCGAGGTGGTGCGAAAGAGAGGATTTACAAGTGTTGACACTTTGTGTAGAGTTGGATTTCAGACACATCCTTTTGGAATGTGTCGTAAACTAAGCGCTAAGAGCTGCTGAGCGATTACTCTCGACTTAATGCCTGTTTGTGTGCATTTGTGTTTTCCTTTTGTGTCGGCAGGGACCTGTGTGAAGTGTGGGAAAGGAGTGTATGGAGCAGACAATGCCTGCCAAGCACTGGAAAGTCTCTACCACACTCGCTGCTTCACCTGCGTCTCTTGTGGTGAGCGGTCTCTAAAACAGTCAAAAATACGTAGCAAAAGCACAGAACTGCCTGTGTGAATTCACTTTTGTTAATTCAATTATGCTACAGATGTACAGTTCAATCTGTCAATTATAGTTCTTGTCTGGAAGGTACTTACCCTTCAAAATTTCCCCAAAGTACCATCTAATAAACACTATTATACTAGATAACTAATTCAGAATTGGTAGAGTTGTGAAATGCTTATCTGTATTATGTAAATTGCAATTTTTTACGGCAGCCCAGTCTTGTTTTACTTTCCTAATTCTGTCTACTCTTGGTTTGTTTTTCAGGACGCACCTTGAGAAACAAGGACTTTTACAATGTCAATGGCTCTGTATACTGTAAAGAAGATTACATGGTAAGAGATGAGGTGATGGTAATTTGTCATCGTCCCGCTCACAGATAGATCTGTATGATAATCTCTGCTCTAATTACAGTTTTCAGGATTCCAAGCGGCTGCAGAGAAGTGTAGTGTGTGTGGCCACCTTATTCTTGAACAGGTGAGATCCGTGTGCCTTTGCATGTACACATGGGTGATCTTAAACAACTTAAATCTGACACAAAGTTATTAGCGGGATAAGAATCACAAACTTAATCTGTTTCCCAGCGTTTTCAAGAATTCCCTCAGGAGAAAGTTGACATTTTTGCGTTGGCTGCCCTTTGGGTTCCCACGACAAGTTTTCACTGGAATGTTTGTCTTTTATATAAAGCTCTGTACTGCATTGAAAAAAAGGCTCTCCCAAAAAAGCAGGGCACAGAAGATGATTTTAGATTGTGAAAATGTTTAATGTTTGCAATGTGTACCTATTAATGATTTTATCGGGGGGGTTTTGTCACGTTGAGAGCACATCCTAGAATTAGACATATCGGGCATGCCTTTATCTAACATGATAATCTCTGTGTTTGGTCTCAGATCCTGCAGGCTCTTGGGAATTCATACCATCCAGGTTGTTTCCGCTGCGTGGTTTGCTCCAAGGCTCTGGACGGCGTGCCTTTCACTGTAGATCAACACAGCAATATCTACTGTGTGACAGATTACAACAAGTAAGACTTTATCTTGAAACAAAAATCTCACTTGGTTTAGAGTTTTTATGTTTTGTCATTTTTGGAAAATGTGTTAATTAAACATGACACATTCTAATTTTTGCAGGACTTTTGCTCCCAAATGTGCCGCCTGTTTACAACCTATCCTACCGTCTGAGGTTAGTGCGCGTTTGATTTTCTTGTTTTTGGCTTGTGTCACTTCGCTGTCAATAAATGCACACTGACTGGAGGGATACTGCTTTTTTAAATGGTTACAAATACATTTAGAATGATTCACTTTTCCTTAAACTTCATAACCCACTTGCCTCTGGTACTAAATGTTTTTTTTTTTTTTGTCACAGGGCAGTGAAGAGATCCTCAGGGTTGTGTCTATGAACAAGGACTATCACTTTGAGTGTTATCACTGTGAGGTGAGTCAAAGTGAAATAGATGTTAGCAATAAATGTGAGAAAATGTTAAGTCAAATTAAAGGCCCCTGTGGTAGTCAAGAGTAATACTTTTAGTGGGTCAGCGAGAGTAGCATTGTCTTTCATACAGAGCAAATGTCCAGCGTGTTTAAGACCATTTCCATATAGACTCTCCTTTGGATCTGTGTGAAAAGGCTTTACAAAACATTCAATTAACGAACTACCTATTAGTAATTTTGACTGTATATAGTATTTTATAAAATTGTTTAATCTTTAGAAGAAACACTGCACTCTACAGGCTTTAGCTTTATTGGATCAAATAGTTGTGGATGTGCATTTTTAACTACCGTAGTTTCCCAATTTGAACTGAATTGGACTTTAGCCGTGACTCACTGACCGTTGCCTACAGTTCCATGACCTCACTTCCTGTTTGTGCTCTTCCTTTAGGAATGTGGCAAGCAGCTCTCTGATAAACCTGGCTCGCAGTGCTTTCCGCTGGACACTCATCTACTGTGCCACTCCTGCCACTTAAGCAGAGCGTGCGCCCCTCAAAACATTCCCCCTCAAAATGCACACTGATCGCCTGTGGATGTGTCTAAGCTGGTCTTAACATTTCAATGTATTAAAGTTGTCCTGTTTTTGCTACAACTTACAAAATCAAACTGCTGTTAAAGACATTTCAGCTGGTTCTTCTGCTTGCACCAGCCCCACGGACAGATGTTCTGCCTGCTGTAATTCTTAATATTTTACTGTACCATTTAAAAGGGAATGGGAATCAAACTACTGTCCATTAACTCCCAACCCAGAGGTGGCTACTCTTTGCTATAGAAGAACAAGGGATTTTTGTTGTGTACATACTTATTAGCAAAACTTTTGCACTTAAATGTAACAATGATTGTTAATTCATAAACCTGGGAGAAATCACTGTAATTTCTGTATGTAGTAATAAATGTGTCTCCATGTATCACTGATACAAAAACTACCATCATTATAACATTTCAATTTATTAATTTGAAGTCATCACATTCAGCACTTAAAACAATTCAACTAAAAGCAAAATTTAAAATATTAAAACTGTAACCATTACTCTTAGACAAACTTATTTTACTTTCTATTATATATGATGAAGAAATCAAAGTGAGTTTCTTAAATGGACACTATTGCCGAGGTTAACAGCATGTTATTACACCCTTCAATTGGAAAGGAAATTCACAATTGTCTCAAAGTGAAAATGGCGGTCAAACATTGTACTGGTCATAAACCATGCTGACAATGTAGATGAGACAATGCCTGAGTAAAATGCCAAACAAAACTATGAAAAAAAAGTTTGGTGTAAAAGAAATCTCAGTGCTGATCAAAACAATGTAAAACAAATGTACAGAATTTTGGATGATTACAGAGTTGCACAGAGAAAGTGTGTGCCCACAAAACTAAAAACAGTCAAACCTTAAACCCTCAGTGGGACAATGAGGGAGGCCTCTGGAGGAAAAAAACAATATGAAACAGAAGGAGGAACACTGCTCTCTACAGGACAAAGACGGACAGTAATCTGCAGCAGGAAGACAAAGGAACCACTACAGAGTCATGAACAAAACTGCGTGTTCATGGAAAGTGATCTCTACGAGGTGGGTACCGTGTGGAAGACCATAGCATCTTTGAAATAGACCAATTAGAACAAACGCAGGGTAGTGTGGAGCCCCACCAGAGCTCAGACCGACTGCTCGTCCCCAGTGACCTCCTGTCTGTTCTAAAGCTGCCTGTGATGGGACACTCAGCGCCGCCGCTCCCTGGGGTTGCTCTTGCTTCGTGAGCGTCGTGGATTTCCTGCTGCTGAGAGGCGCCTGGGTCCGCGACCACAGTCCCGCCTCCGGTCCCCCTCCCGGCCTCGTTCCCCTTCAGAAACGCGCCGAGGAGGTCCACCAACAGCTGGCCCAATCTCCTTGTCTCGAACCTTAAGCCGCTCCTTCTTCTCCTCCTCGCGCTTCTTCTCCTCCTCCTCCTCCATCTCCTTACGTATTCGTTCACGTTCTTTCTTGCGCTCTGTGCGGGCCAAAACTCGCTGTGCTGCCTGTTGAAAGTATAACACGAAACTTAAGAGATACTGTAAAAAAAAAAAACAGGATCATGCTAAACAGTTCATCTATTTAGTCACGGCAATCTTGATTGCCGCTGTGTCTAGCTTTAGATTTTAATTATTTTTTTTTAATGGTAGTGTTTTTTTCCTGGTTCAGAAGTTTACTGCAGGCACAGCAAAATGTACATTTCTAAAACTAAATTACCAAATCGGTGAAATGAAATGTGGAACGTTCAATGTGGAATGTTCAACACCAAGAGACTGCACTAGATGAACTGACCACTCATCCTAGGGCGCATTAACAAGATGAATTCTTCTGAGTTCACAAACACTTGAGAATCCATCTTGTTAGGCTTCCGCTGATTCATTTGCAGTCCGCACCGGTGGTAAATGGGCCAATCAAATGTCATTTAGGGCCCGCAGGCGGGACTGGAACCAATCACAGAGCAGCATTGTGGTTTAACCAGAATTCAAAACTTCGGCTTATTTCAGGAGAAATACAGACGATCGTTTTTTCAAAAATGTGCACATAACACAACTTTGAACATTTGTGAATGAGAAAGACTGTGCTTTTCTGAACACTGGATTTAACTATTTTGATTTTTCGTCCCGGCTGCTTTTGGCGGGAACCTTCCCAGATTGATTCATGTGAAGAACTCAATTCAAAGTGAGACAATCTGGCGTGAGCCGGATTAGGGGGGCATGTATTGAATCATCTCTGTTGATGCCCTAGTGATGACTTGAACTGAATCTACAGCTCTGTAAATAGACTGTTGCCAAGCTTTAAATTATTTTCAATTTCTTAAAGTAAACAGTTGTAAATCAGAACATATCGACATTCTACATTGCCTAGAGAAAAACTGACCTGTTCTTCAGTGAGGGGGAGCCAGTATATACATGGAGCAGCTTTGGTTTTCAAAAACAAATCATCAAGAAGTTTGGCTGGAGGCTCGTCTCCCTTTTCTGAAAAACACAACAATAACTCGCATTTAAAAAAAGGAAAATGACAAAAATGCTTTGTAAGTGGATGAACGCAGCAACGCACCCTTTTTATCAGACTTCCTCTCTTTGCTCTTGGCCCGCTCTCGTCTCCTGCGCTCTCGTTCTCTGGACCTTGATCGTCGTGTGTCCTCCCCCGGTCGAGCAAACTCCCTGATCTTGTCGCGGTCCCACTCCCTCTCCCCCCTGGCCCGCTCTCGCCGCTCCATCTCCCGCTGGCGCTCGGCCCACAGGTCCCGGACCACGCCCAGGCCTCGGTCCCGGTCGCGCTCCCGTTCTCTGTCTTTGTCTTTGTCTCGTTCGCGTTCTCTGTCTCGTTCTGGCATGAGTGGAGGCAAACGGTTCTGAGGTCCACTAATCAATGGGACGCTATGGTCTGGTTCCTTTTTGACTTTAAGGATCCCTTTGTGGAAGTCCAACTGGAAGAAAAAACATTGATATAAGCATTAGTGTTGTAATTATTTGGACTCAAATTTAATGTGATGTTCAGCGTGTTTATGATTGTATAAGAATGTTGTGTACAAAACCTCATCTTGCTCACTGAAGTCCACACTGAGGACTTTGGGATTGCTCTGAGGCCATTTTACTCCATGCAGAGCATTTCTGGTAGAAATCGCTTCCTCTTCTTTAGAATACTGAATGGATAATTGAAAAGATGTGTCATGGAGCCCAAAATAACATTAGAAACATAAGCACAATAACTTACTGTGACAAAGCAATGAGATTTGATCTTATCGATCCAGAAGCCATCCTCCACTACGCTTCCAGTTTGGTTTAGTAGCTCTTTAAGTTGACCTACGGTGAATGGCCGAACCTACACAAAACAGAGCAAGATTATAACACACAAGAGGCTCCGATCAAGCTAAACTAAAATTTAAAAAAATTTAAAATGCAAGTTGCAGTAATGTCGGTGTAATCCCTCATTCGTCCAGGCGTGTTCCATAGTAGAAAAAGCTTCAGTTGTAGTCATCTGGACTCAGTTTGAAAAAATAGACGTTTCGACTCTCATCCAAGAGTCATTGTCAATAACAGAATCTCGACCTAAATTCTGTTATTGACAATGACTCTTGGATGAGAGTCGAAACGTCTATTTTTTCAAACTGAGTCCAGATGACTACAACTGAAGCTTTTTCTACTAAGTTGCAGTAATGTGCTCAGGTTGCCCGACTGCCCCTGATCCACATTCAGGTTTGAGTTTTTCTATGACACACGTTCATTATGTGTCTTGACTTGACTTGTCAATGCATTGTTAGTCACAGACAGGGTATAACAGCTGTTTATTCATTATCTTTTTTTTGCAATATTAAAAGGTCTTCCTTTATAAACACAGACACTAAAGAACCTTGGAAAAGCTGCTTGAGTTCATATCTACTTATTTCAGTAACTTGAGGTATTTGAAATATTCAAATAATTGTTAATAATAAAGAGATTACCCAACATCTGAACACAAACTCACTAAATTGGTCACATGGATGATATTGGAGACTTTTCCACGTGGCGGTGATGGCTGTCTGTTTGAGCGGATGGGGTCGTCGATTGTGACAGAAACTCCAGACTTCTGCTGACTGATGGATCGGCGTACCAGGGTGTCACTGGGAGAAACTAAAAAGAAAAGACATCTTAGTGGTAAGATTGTGCAAATTTGCCAAAACTAATATGAGAAACATAACATTGCACCTTTCTTGGCCTCTCCAAGTTTGGGGGATGTTGTGGACTCAGTTGCCTCCTCAGAAACACTACTCTCCCTTCCGTCTTTGGAAACTCTCAAGGGCTTTTCGCCATCAGTTTTTTCTCCTTCACCCTCTTCATTGCCTCCATTCTTTTGACCATCGCTTGAAACTACCTGTCGATGGAAAAAAGGGGCTGATCAATAACACTACCAAGTATGAAATGTATTTGGGAGGCATTTTTCTTGCCTGTGTGACCGTGCGCTGAATCTTTAGGCCGTTGTCCTGGTCGTCGTGGGTGCTGTCCATGGTGTCTTCATCCCCAGAATACTGAAGCTCCTCTGCAGGAAGGTCTACCACAGCCTCCTGATTGACTTTGATGTCAGGGATTAACGACTGAACGAGAAAAAATATATTATGGCAATAACAAAATAAAATTATTTCCCCTACCAATAAAAACATGTGTATGAATGAGTGTGTTGTGAAAGTGAGAGTGAGACAACGGATGAAAATTAGCCCACTGCTACTCCGCCCTCTTTGCATCAAGTGTTTCATGCATGTTCAACAACATGCACTGTCCCGACCAAATAAATATAAATTAAATGAAATAGCCTTTTAGCTTGACGAATGGAGATTTTAGGATTCTAAAAAGGCAACAAAGTTTACCCAGCAGTTTATCAGGTCATTCCACAGACCTTTTGCTTACGATTTTACATGCTCTACAGTAAAAACAACATTCACATTAGGGCTGCTTGATTATAGAAACTTATAATTATGATTATTTAAGTGATAATTGTGATCACAATTATTCACTTTAAAAAAGGGAATACATTTTCTCAGCCCCATCTCACCCTGCTATGAAATGATCATTTATTGGCCCTACCAGCGTCCTGCATCAGCCAGAGAGCAGCGCAGCTGGAGTTTGCAACACTAAATTTGTCCACTTATTAGAGCAATGAGAGGAACTGCATTCAGTGAAGGTTTGTGCAGAGCGAAAGTCTGTAATGTTCTGATCAGGGCGAAAGCAGAATTCTGCTCCACAGCAGATCTCACAGCTTTATATTCTACATCAAATCAGCTTTTAAATAAGCAATACAATATTTCATTTTAATGGTAGGCTGAATTGTGACAAATAACCAATTGTTGCCATGTTCTATATATTATAAAAGTGACATAAAAGAGATGCTGTTAAGTGCTAGAGCTTGGCTTGCGGACATTTTCTTAAACTGAAGCTCTGTGAAAGTTTAGTAATGGCCACTGCCATAGGCAAAAAAAGTATTTCCACTGCTTTTCTTCTAATCTAAACATCTAAATGAGGATTTGACTCATTAGTTGGGCCCACTTTTAGTTTGAATAAAATATGGGCTTATTTAGTGAACTAACTTGACCCGTACCTCTGGTTAAAGACATTTGTGTGACTGTAGAAAAAGTGACAGGAGTGGAGTAAGTTTAAGAGAGTTTTACAGTATTTTGCACTAAATCTGCATTTCAAATGAGTAACATAAAACAGTCTGCAGAGGACTTCAGAAAGTTTGAGAAGCTAACCCTGGGTTCACATCGCACGCGGCCCAGCTCCAGCTGCTGTGTTGGAGCAGTATTCTTGTGGTGAATGGTTCACAATAGGAATGGAGCTCTGTGGTGCTGTTGAGACCATGTGCTCACATAATAACTAATTGTTATTACAGAGAAAAGGCTTGCGGTGGGCTCCGAATATTTCCTTTTAACGGAAAGAAAGTGTGCAGCCCTATCGCACTGCACAGCAGAGCTACTCTTGTACTATTATTGCTACTGAAAGGCTGTGGTCACCGCATCAGAGCTGTACCGCGTGCAATGTAGTCTGGGCTAACGGGTGGCTGGTGTGATTACTGACTACTTTATTGGCGACTTTTCTAAAAATTTAAATGTGGAACGCCTCAGATAAGATAGATTAGAAAATTCCTCAAAATGCTGCATAAATCAGGAAGCTGATTTATCCATGAATATGGAGGAAAGTGTAGGACCTCATGCAGGGATGGGTACCAAGACCTACATCACCCAGACTTTCTGAACAAAATACTGAAAAGAATGATGCACGATGCTGGGTGAGAGAAGATTTTGGAGAGTGTAAATATTTTTGTTTTGACTGAGCATTGGAAGTGTTTTAGTTTGTACTTGTCTGCAACAGTCTAACTGTGTATGTGCAGTTTACATTCTCTTGCCCTGCTTCATTTCTGTGATACCTTGAGTGAGTCTGTGGTGATGCTGATTGAGGGCTTCTTAGCAGTGGCAGCTGTGCTGGATCCCCATCGTCGCTTTCTTCCGGCATTAGCCGCTTCAGACTCACTCGCTCCTCGTTCTGCACTCGCTGGGGACATCTTGTTGCCTGGAGTTGAATCAGAGTGTTAATTGTTACATTATTTTATCTTTTTTAATGTAGGCACACTTGTCTGTCCAGAGCACATATGAGATAGGTTAATGGCTGGTTAATGTGTGGTCACCAACTAATGCCTGTACAGAATAAGTACTGCACAAAAGGTATATTATAAGTACCGGTACATCAATGTGTCTTCACGATTTGCACCCGAGGACGAATTAAAGATCGGTATAACTTACTGGTCAAGGATATCTTGCGGGCAGCAAAAGCCTTGGGAGTGGTGCTCTGGAAACAGAAATAGACAGAGAAAATACAGAAACCCCACGGGTGCGGGGCAAGATGAGAACCTGAAGTTGCACACATGAGCACAGATACGAGTGAAGCAGGAACAGTGAAGGAGGGAGGGGCAGGGGAGTAACAAGAGCCCTGGAGGCTCCTACTGAACCATTTTAAACTAACGTTTACTGGTCGTTACAGATTCTCCAGACACATTTCCGCCTTCCACCTCTGCTCAAAGAAGTCGAGATAACCAAGCAGCGTTTCCCCTTCTATGGGTACATACAACAGCAGCTTTATATTCAGTCAAGACATAAACTATGCAAGTGGGTCATTTGCAGAAATACCTATGTATCTATCCAAGTTTTGTTATTATTTTCTCTGTTGAATCCAAATCCAGAAACAGAAAATGGCCGTTTCTGTATTTGCCATTTAAAAACACACTAACATTCGAAAATCGCTCCGCGAGGAGTCTGGGGCCACTTCCACGGTCCCCACTCTGAACTCGAGAGGGCGCTGGGGAAGATTGTGGGTGTTTTTCACAGCTGATGTGTTCAAAGTTAGACTATGAAGGGATTTCATAAGAAACTACTGCAAATCTTTGTCACCTTCTGACAATAGATGGCCCAAACTAGGAAGCTGTGGAGGACACTTCCGCAGTAGCCATAGTGACTTAATATACGCATTAGCTTTTTAAGCGTTTGATTTCACCCAATTTTTTTTGTTTTTTTTTAAATTGATCAACTAAAAACGGTTTTCTAATGAGAAGTAGCAAGTGAAAAAAAATTAAATCTGTTTTTCATGGTCAGATTAGGTAAACAAAGCTCAAATTAATAGATGATGCATAAATATGCTATTATAAAAAGATGACAAAACAGTGGGTTTCAATAGTAGATCCAGGCTAGTCTCTGAAACATTGTCTTCGCAAAAGCACAGTATGAGGCAGCCATTACTTGAATCTACAAAGACTGTTTAGTCAAAGTGGTATTGGGTAGTGTATTCCCATCATGTGCTTTGCATTATTTATGTTTAATTGCCATGTGACATGTTGGGGCAGGCACAATCGATGAGCAGAGGTGAAACGCCTCAATGTATGTCTCAGGACCTACAGTATTTAGCAGTATTAATGTTTTTAAAAATCTTTTACATTTGTATGAAACCCAAATTTTATGATAAAGTTTGATGTAAAAGGAATTCTAAATGTGCAAAGGGGATTTTAGTATACAAGAAAGTTGTTCACAGCATTAATCCTATTTGAATGTAAATTATAGGAATAAGTCATATCGTGGTACCATTTAACACCTGATTCCTTACTGGCTCGACTATGGCCCACCGCACGTCATTGTGCACTGTATCTAGGCAACATGGATCCAATCAGTCAAGGCAGAGGAATGGGCGGGGCTTGATTTGAGAGTGCAGAATGGTCAGCAGACAGGAACTGATCTCTTGATTTGCCTTTTTCAGCAAGGGTCAGTATTTCGTATTGACTGTTGGTCTAAAAGTCACTTTTAAGTCTTTATGGAAAGCAAGTGTACACTTCCATGATGTGAGACGAGCAGGGCTGCACTGAGAAGGATCCAGATGAATGTCCAAATGTTAAAAGTTCCAATGTTCAAGAAATGGACAGCATAGGCCTTGGCAGGTTCTTTTCAACACTCCATCAAGAATGAAAGCAAAACAATAATCCATAAGAATCTGTTGTTTTCTTATGATCCAATAAACCACAAAGTGCAAACGGTGGCATTCTGGCTAGCATCCATAATATCAGAAAAAATGCAGCGGCAGATCAAATCAGAATCCAGAATCAGGAAAAATGTTCATCAACACATGTCCATAGGATGGAAAAACTCATTTCAGTGGCAATAAGTCAAAGTTTGTTATGGTGCATCCAACAACTTGAACAGGGATTCGACTGGTCCCTTCACAAAATGTAGCCAGCTGTTAAATCGAGACGAGTCAAGACAATTGCAGTCTTGGATCTTTTGTGTCCTGTTTCTTGTGAATAAAACTTTGATCCAAAAGAATTAGCGATGGTTATTTTCCTCATTGTCCTTACAGCCTCACACCTGCAGAGGGCAGCAATGCTTTACAGGTGGGAAAGTTCCAGAATGAGGATGCAGAATGTGATCGCTGTAGGCCTTTGAAGTGTCCTCAGCCCTTATTTTGAATATAGTTCAGTTCAGAAAAGGCTTCCATGACCAGTGTGGGTTTCCATGGCAACTGTGTGCTGCTGCAGTTGCCATGGCGGCCCCTGTGGCTGCTGATGCTGGTCTGATGAGAGCTGCACATCCTGCTGGTTCAGCGTTTCACAAACGGGCAGACTCTGGGCCTAAACTCAGGTACCAGCGCTGCGCTCAGGCTTAGCGAGACAGGACTTGTAGGAGTAGGAAGAGGAGTGGAGGAGGTGATCGTGTTGGTGGTGATGGTAGAAGTAGTACGTAGCAGGTACCATTAGGGGCAATGGAAGAGGCATGGGCACCTTCATAACAAAGCAATCAGTGGGGTTTTAAACAGCAGTCACACCATAAAATATATAGTGAGAGAGGTGTTCATGAGGGGATACAAAAGCCAGAGGGAGGATAGGGATAAAGAAGGCAGATAGTGAACAAGACAAAGTGAACTCAGAGAGAAAGCATTGTATACAAATCTAATGATCAAAAACAGCCTTCCATGTGGTGTGAGGTGCATTACTCATGCAAACGGAAAAAGACAACTAATCATGCAAACACAATGATACATTCTGCAGCATCCACCTCACTGTTCTAACGGGAGGGGGGGGTTAATCTAGTTGCATAAACGACTCAAAAGTAGGAGCCATTAAATATGTGCAACACATTTTGTATAGAAATATATTTGGGACTAGCTGGCAAGCAAAATGCTGTGACATAAATATCTCCATTATAAGACAGTACAGGACTTCTCCGACATGCATAAATTAAATAAAACAAATAATCTAAGTCAATGATGATTATCAAAACATAATTTAAAGCTTTTAAAAGTTTGCTGTAATGGTTGCAGTCTGGATGAGAGTTGGGCGATAGAACAGATATAATGGATAACACGGAACAGAAATGACCTCACAATGTCTCCTTCATATCATACATATCCTCAGCAACTTGGCCTTCAATATGAATAATTACCAGTAATAAAACAAATTGGAGTGAATCCTTCAGTGCTTTTTGCAGTCAAAATTTCACTAATGAACGGTAATGTAAGATTGCAAATAAAGCAGAGAATGTGGCAGTAAGTGCAGGAGATGACAAGTGTGTGCGAGCAGAGGAAGAAAATACAGACTTGTTAAAAGTGTTTTTAAATTACATGCTGTGTCTTATCAAACAAATCAGATCATTTAGTAAACTTATGAGACACTTTGCAAAACCTTGTCCTACTGCACAGACATGCGCCTGCTGTGGAAACACTGTCATTCAAAACAACAGGAGCTTATTTGTAGGAGAGTGCTGCAGTTCAGTGGAGCAGATGCGCAGGCAGTGAAATTTGGGGGTCGTTCAACAACCTCTAGCAAAATCAGCACTTAACATCTCTCTGCATAGCCAAAACAAGCAGCGTATAGTGTACGAGATGAACTACTAGTCTGGTTAACAGAAGTCAGCTAAGGGTCTTGAGGTCTCAATCGCAACACAACCCAATCACACGCAATCTGGTCCTTATAGGGGTGTAACGATTCAGGGATCTCACAAGTCTGTTCAATTCACAATTCGGGACCTGCCATCCGATTCATCACGTCATTATTCCCACTTTGGTTACAAATAACCTGTGAAGTCATTTTAAGTAAATTTTACTTATTGTTATTGTAAATGATAACATGTAAATTGCACAACTGTAGTCCAATTGTGTTTATGACATGTTTTTATTTCATAAAGGGTTTAATATAGGCTCTCTTGTATTTTACTTAAATTTAGGCTATATCTTCTTCATATAAAGGTGAACTGCTTGATGCATTTGGCCTGTGCTTATTATATTTCACATGTGAGATTTTTTTCACTGCATAAACAAGCGTTTATGCGCTTTGCAGCAGAAATATTTTGCCATATTTACTTGATGGAAATATTTACACGTTGTTGATCACCGTCTGCTTTGTCCACGCATGCGCTCTGTCCGTCAGAGCGGCGTGTCACTCAGTGCAGAGAATAGTTTCTGACTACACGAGCAGTCAAAGCTGTGTCGTGACACAAGCTTGTATGAGGAGATAGTAATTTAATGCTTGCATTTGTTTTTGTGACATTAGTACAGAAATGCGCTCAGAAGGCTGACAGGACATGGCCCAGGCGCTGATATACTATAGTTTTTCAGCATGCAGCTCTCAATTTGGCTTGAGACACATGTACGATACATATCGCGATATTTAAGAATCGCGATGCATCGTTACACCCCTAATCATCAGATGAAAGAAATACAATTACAACCCAAACTTGATCGTTATTTAGTGTGGTTTGGTGCATGTTTGGGCTGTGTTTCTTGATTCCTCTATGGGTTAAATGTGAAGAACATGCCAAGATGTAAAGGAGGAGGACACAAGTTAGTGCGAGACACAGAACAAATTCCTGAACGTCCCACACCCAGAGTGAACTTACCTCCTCCACAGGACCCTCACTGTTCTCTGGCTCTGCCCCAGATGCTGCTGGCAAAGCCATGGAGCTCTCAGAGTCCGGCTCCTCTTCAGTGATGGCAGCTGCACTAGGCTCTGACACCTCACTGTAGAACACAACAATACAAGAACAAACACATTCAATCAATTCTGGGTTCTCTGTTTAAAGAGTAACACATGTATTGGACATTAGTGAATGCATTGGAAGGAGAGATGGAAAAGAAGAACCACCGCAAACAATAAGCATGATGTCCAGGACAAACAAAGATGGGAAAACAGTGAAGGAGGCAGAGGAAGGGTGCTGAGACCAATGATCTGGGTCACTCTTACTATAAATACCACAGCAGAGAACTGACACCCAGGTTCACTGACCGTCCATCTTGTATATTTCAAGAGAAACAGCCAATCAAACAAATGTTGTCTCGTCTGTGACGTTGATGCAGATGATGACATAAAGCCTTCTTTCCATTTGATTGCTGTAATATTGCAAAAAGTGAAGGCACAGGAGAGCCACCCTCCAAGCTACTGCTATAAGTAATTAGCTTTACACATGGCAAAAACCAAAAATCTAGATCATCATTTGTGGGAATCCAGTATATCCAACTGAGGCTGAAACTCAGATTTATACTGTAAATAGGGAGACAGGCCTCAAGGCTGCATCACCTTTCTTGTCCTTGATGTAGGAGATAAGGTCTGGCAAGTTGTGTCAAAGACTCATCTTGATTGTGAGCCAAATAAAAATAATTGCTGCTTTCAAGCATAGATGCAAAACATTTAAGAATAAGAATACATGTCCAAACAAGGACATGGCTGCATTTCAAAATTGTACAAATACATTAACGTTGTAAGCTCTGGTTGTAAACCTTAAGATTTAAAATCTGCGGTAAGTAAAACAAAAACATTCATGAAGCAAAAGAAACACCTAGCCCACTCCCAGAGGACATGGTGAGTCCTGATGTGACTGAGAGAGTGATATCACAGCATAAGGACCCATTCACACTGACTACAGCTAACAGATGTCTACTTTAATGATCTCCCTTGACAACCGAGATGGTTACAGCTACAACCAGCTACACAGCTGAAAAATACAAATATGCCGCATTTTCACTAAACTACAATGGGTGATTGCGAATAATTTACCCGCATGTCTTCAACAAGCTGGACTTTCAGCCACCTGTGTGAAAGCCATAATCTGTATTCCATCCAGTCTCACAAAATCGTTGAGTATGAACATGAAGGGTGCTAAGAATTCACTGAATTATAAAGGGCAAATTTAGTCGTGCCCCCACCCCCAAAAAAATCTTGTCTGCTTCTGCACCCAACAAAAGGCTCCGAACTCGCGCAGCTCACATGGACTAGCGTGTAACGCTCTCACGATCCGTACATGACATAATGTTACAGTGGCAAAAAGAATCAGCTAGCCAACTCATGGTTAATGTACATGCAGCTGCCATCTTGGTATGTAACGTCGAGTAACATCGTAGACAGCAAGCCGGTTGGTTTGAGGAAAACCAGAGCCAGCTACATGCAGCCTTGTGCCGCCTTCTGGCTCATTCTTACCCGTTTTTGTTGCCTTCCGACAGCATAACGCCCAGGGTGAAAAGATACCACACAAGGAAACCCCTCCTCTTCGCGACAATGACTCCGGTCAATTGTGGGTTAAAATTAGGGAACGAATTAAAAAAAAAATCCCGGTCACGTTTGTGTCTACTGCTGCTTCGCGTACACTGCGTCGGTATCAGGGATGCAACGCATGCATGACGGCCATGTTGGCTTGCCGGGACCAAAGTCACGCTCGCTAAAATATAAAACAACCAGTTCCGCACGATGATTTTCACTATAAAAGCATGCTCACGTGAACGGTTGTGTGACGCCCAAAAACGCTCAAAACTGCTGTTTTGAACAACTGTTTATATTGGGACAATTGTTTTTTTTTAACTGACTAATGAACGTGTGTAGTTAACAGAAGTTACAATAAAGCAACACTGTATGATTCCTAGTGGTGAGCATGGCTTCTGCATGACTCCGTGGAGATATACCGTAAAGTTAAAGTCAAACATTTAGAACAATCTTCATTGAGAAAGATCAGTTCTATATCATATTGGGTAACAAAACTGGTAAACCAATCATATCTCCATGGAAACAAGCACAGATCTGACCTTCTGCCCTTACTCTTAGACCACCAAGCCAAGTTACGGTCTATGAGGAGGCAGAGTCCACACAGAAAATAAAAATAAAAATGCGGCCCAGGAATCAAACTGACGTCAGCAAGGTGACCATTGCACCATGGTCACCAAAACTTGGAATAGAATTGGAATTCATAATAATGGATCACTTGAGGGTACAAAGTAGTGACTGGGCAGAGAGAGTTTGTGTGTATCTGCAACTGTTTAAATGTGAAAAAAAAAAAATAAAAAAAATCTTGTAGTTTTGCTCTTACAATAAATATTCAAATGATATACTTAAAGGTGGTATGGACGATTTTTTTCAGCAATTTTTTTTATCATATTTCCTCGTGGCGTGGATAAATCATTTGTCCTGCCACGTATCAATCATAAAACGCACCTACCGCTCACCTGCAGCCGCGTCAGGCTCGTCCCCACGTTTCCGCGTGCCTAAGCGCATGGATCTATCATAATATAGTTCCCTCAGTGTACGGGGCAAAATGAAGACGGAGAAAGACAGTTCGAGTTGACGCAGAAGTGGACAGAAATCTACGGGAGACGAGCGATGCGATGCGCTCCGTTGCGCTAATAAACAAACGCACGTGTGTGATGTATCGGTCCGCAAGGGGGAGTGCGCATGCGCACTTCCGCCTGCGTTCTCAAATCGCCGAAAAATCGTCCATACCGCCTTTAAAAACAAATCCCATGACAACACACCTTGGTACATAATCATTATTATTACGCTTGTTGTCAACATGTACTTACCTTTTTCGAAGGTGTTTTTCAGACCGGGCAATCTCATCTTTCCTTTGTCGTTGGTGTGCCTCCTGTGCTCAGAAATTTGTTTATTTAATTAGAAACTAATTTGCAATATTGCAAAAAAGTAATAATTCATATATGGCTTCGTTACAAACCTTTATCTGCCTGGTTGAAGCGTCCATTGTTTCAGATGATGAGCGTGAAGACGAGTCAGAATCTGATGATGAATCAGAATCTTGGGCTTCTGTCATTACTTTAGCCGAGCTGGTGTCTGGTGCCTGCTGCCTTGTTGGCAACTTTAAACTTTGCCTTTCATCTTCTTTGTTTTCCTTTTTGTCCCTCTGTTTCTCTTGTCTTTCAGGTGGTTTTCTTTCATTGCTTTTCAAATCATTTTTTCCTTTTTCTTCTTCAACCTTTCTCTTGTCCAGTCTTTGCGGTGAAGATTCATTGACAGCCACAGTGCTAACAGATCCAGCTGGAGTTTGCAACTCTTCCCCTGACATATTGGCAGTTGAGGTGGACTGAGCCTCATCCAGAGCCTGTTCTGACTCCATCTTGTGCACCAGCAGAGAGAGAGGCCCAGGTTGACGCTTTGCAGGAGGCTCAGGGCTGCTGGAACGTGAGCTGGTGTCAGAGTCCTGCCTTTGCATAGCAGCAGATGGAAGAGCGCCCCCCTTTGACCTTTCTCCAGAGGGTTGATCAGCATCCGGTGGACTCTGCTTTGGGGTGTCTGGGAGGGGGAAAAGGTTTGGGGGAGGAGAGGGAGGAGGAGTGGGATGTCGTAACTGGAGCGGGCTTTGAAGCTGGGGAGGAGGGATGTGTTGTGGAGGCTGAAGCTTTCGTTTGGATCTAACTGAGGCGGCAGCAGCACTTGGAGGCTGTGGCTGGGGGGCAACTCTGCTGCTTCTGCGAGATGCAGCGGGTCCCCAGTCATCGCCATCGCTATCGTCATCACTTCCTTCCCCCTCCTCACTGTCCTCACGGGCTGCGGATGCCACTCCTGCAGAGCGACTCAGGTGAAGAACAGGGGGAGTTGATTCACTGGGTGCTGTGTTTGCTTTCTCCTGAATCCGGGGTACAGCAGGAGGAACTCCTTGGCAATCAGGCTCCCCAAGCACACGTACTGACAGAGAGGCCACAGCCCGCGGTGGAGAAGGTGCTGGAAGTTCCTGTTGTCCTGGATAAAAATGCTGAAACTTTGGTCCTGGAGGATCTTGAAATTCTACACCATGAAGACCATATACACCATCTCCAGATCCCAGGGCAGAACCCAAAGCCATTAGGCCATGACCAAATGATCCCCCCACTTGCCTATCTTCTGTCTTGGCCTGAGAATGCTAGTAAATACAGAGAAAAAATTGTGTGATAAAAATACAGCATGTCATTCCATACTGTAATCTAAACCAATGAAAACAATTTTACATATTAAAATGTTAATATGTAGCAATTTTTACATATTAAGTAATAAACATTGCTAATTTCCTCTCACCTTGGAGTCATAGGCTGGGTTTTCTAATAAATTGTCCTTTTCTTCCCCAGTGTGGCATTCTGTTTAGAGAGAAGGACAATAACTATGATGTAAATGTGATAAAACAAAACGAGTTAACCGAATATTCTATTGAATAGAAAAGTCGTCATACCATCAACCTCCTCCTCATCATCAAGCTGAGCTTCTCTTTCTAGCTTCTGACGGAGAAGCTCCTGTTGTTTGGCCAAATACTGTTTTATGAAGCTGTTCTGGCTCATCTCCTCTCCAATCTATGGATTTAAAAATCGCAATTAATAATACACAGCAAAGTATTAAACATGTTAGGTAAAGTTATTAATAGCACAAAAACCTTCTAACCTGGGAATTGGGTTGTATTCCTCCATGAGAAGAAGACTTCTGCAGGTTTTCCAACATAAGAGCCTGCAAAAAATGGGGATAGAACAGGAACGCAAATTAGGCCCATGAATTAAATCATACAATCAATCAGAATAGAGCTCGGGATCAAACGCCAAAAAGTTCATGTTTGCGACATACTAAACATAAAAACGTCCATAGCATTAGCAAAAACAATGTTAAGAAGTAATCAAAAGAGTCGTAGAACAAGTCCTGCAGTATCACTACAAGAAAATACATTATTACGCTATAGCACGGGTGTCCAAACTTTTTTCACAGAAGCCGCATTTTGAAACCTTTGGAGAGCGGAGGGCCATAAACAACATTAAAACATTCATTTTAGATCTGTATAACATAAAAATGTTTGTTATTAATTTATGATAGCAGAAAGTACTACTAATTAATTTGGGACAATTTAGCAGAAAACCTGAGGGCTAACAAAAATTGGGCTGAGGTTCCGTATCAGAATACTTCTGACATGAATACTATAAAGTGTAGGATTTAGCATCTTAAATCTCCATTGGTTTAACATTAGGCCTAAAAGCCAAGGTCTGTAAAGTGTAAAGCGAGTTGTTACTTTGAACTAGAAATGCCAACTTTTGAGGAGAGTACATTTGCATATTCTCCCTTGTGATCTGAAGATGGCCACCCTCTGTGTGTAGGCCGAGTTTTACTATCAAAACATGATAGATGAACAATATTTATGGAGCTCAATAGTGTGTATTTTTTCAGTAACTATATTACATTTGAGCTGTTGAGGGTTCAATAATTAATATATACAACTCATTATTGTGGTTCATTTTGTTTATGGTTTACACTGATCCTTATCCTTATTTGGGGTCATTGTGTCAGTGACTCTACTTAGTTTAAATATTACCAATTAACGTAGCATAAAAAGGAATATATTATATAAGTGAGCATGTAAAGTCAAGTCACGATGAACAGCAACTTTTTCCCCAAAAATGAACAATGTGTTTACTTGGAGAGTGTCGTCCACAGTGCGCGCCTCTGCCTGAACACTGTGTGCGCAGTTTACTCTCAGCGGCGCAGGCCTACATTTGACAGGTGCACATTACAGACCGGGTGTGCAACACATTGCACTGTGTTATTACAACTCTATAGTAAAGCAGTAAGCAGTTGAGCAGTGATTGCATAACTACAAACTTAGATGGCTGCTCACGTGCGATGGCACACATTTACCAATTTATGTATTCCCGCTTCAAGCTTATCACACTAGCCTCAACGTTAACCCCCGACGTCTATTACCTCCTGCTGAACTTAGCAAGACTCGACAGAGAAGCTTTCATGAGCAAAAACTTACCCCTTTTAGTCGTTTTAGGAGCGTATTTTTCTGCCCAGTTTTGGGGAGGTTTCTTTGCTCCAGAGCAGCTTTTAAATCCGCTACACGGAGCGATTGTAGAGGTTTCCCATCAAGCGTAATATCGTCGTCCGCCATTTTCCTCCAACGGCTTGTCCAACAAGCGTCGCTACGGCTGCTGCCTGCGTCACGACTCGGGACTTTTCGGACAGACTCGGCTTTTCCCGAGTCGCATGTCCTGTGTTCAAAGCGTGGGTGGGTTCAAAGCATAGACTTCAGATATGGTTCAAAAGCATTTAAAGTCTGGCGGTAATGCAACACTTGGATGCCAACTGCCATAAAACAATAACAACAACAACAACAACAAATTAAAATCGACTGATAGATTTTCTTCAAATTATATCCGAATTCCTCAAGTCAAGAACGAATATTTTCCTCGAATCCATGAAAAGTAAAGTAAAACGCACAAAACATTCAAATATTTGTTTATTTGCGAAAATGCATTGTGCCATCTTAACCAAAGTAAAATAAAATTGTTTTTCATGTAGTGCTCAGACCTGCATCACTGTAAAAAAAGTGTTGCCTCAGTCAGTAATTAAACAAATATACACAATGTAAAAAAATCTTACAAAATGAACCAAAACAGACATTTGTAGCCTTAAAAATGTAACTTGTTAGGTTTATGTAAACTTTGGGATATATAAAATTTAAGTAAATTAAAGCCATGCAAACAGGACAGCTGCAAACTCCCCAAATAATTTCTACAGCACAATTACAACTAAAGAATGGCAGTTGTGTCGTAATACGGTAGTAATATACCTAAAGGTAATAGTCGACTCCAACACTAGGTGGCATAATGTGGCAAACAGGAAAAGAACAGCATGGTAATAATAGTAACGTTTGGCATGAAAAACACAATAAATTAAAATAATTCCCAAGGTATATGAAATTGATCTGCTTGATCTGATATGACATAAGTTATTTTAGTCTGGACCTGTAGTGTAGTCGATCCAACCCATGCTCAGATTTCAACTGTTTAGCAAATGGTGAAGAAAAAGTTATTACCGGTAAATGCAGGCCTAGATTAGAACAGACATGTTCAGACAACTAAACCTGGGAGACAGGTTTCTTACGCATCATGAGGCTTGCATGTGACCGTGGGAAAAGAACAGGATTAGGCCATTTTCTAGTTAACAATCACCCTCACCCCAGAGTCACTGCTTGTTATATATCGTTTCTGTATTTGTATAATCAGTACTTCACATGCCAAATGTGCAACATAAACAAGGATCTCTTAATTTCTAGCTCACACAAAATTAAGAAAGCAAAAATTATCACAAAAGGCAATTCAGGAATTACAGGCAACAAGTGTGTTAAAGTTAGGATATCAGGCCTCCTTTTCAAACATATTTAGACCAAATACTACGGCTAAATAAATAGAAAAAGGGAGGAAATGTTCTGTATGTAATGGGAAAGGAAAGACTTGCTTACAGAAAAGGGGCATCGCTAAACCGTCCACACAGAATGAAAATCATATTCAATAAGTTAACACTAAAAACACATGTGTGACATGAAAGCACACTGATCATCTTATTAACAAAGGCAATGAACCACACATTAGAAACAATGAAGGATCAGGTAAAACCACTTCACTGTAACTTGACCCCTTAAAACAAATGTCTTCAAAAAAAAAAAAAAAAAAATGGTTGAGTAGTTCTATTATGATGATATTTCTGCCAGACGCTGAAGCAAAGTTGAAAATCCTGCTGCATGCTGTGAGAGTTCAGCTACACAATCCACCATTTCCTGAGTGGCAGATACTGATGGGTAGTTTTGTGCTGCGCCCTTGGTTGCCACAACAACTGCTTTTAAGGCCTGGCAAAGTCTTCCACCTGAAGTATTAATCTAAAATGAGAAAGAGAAAAAAAACACATATTCATGGTACAGCTTTGTTTTGATGATATAAGAAGATGAGTGGTTCTACACACCTTAGTACGTAGGTCTCCAGAGGAAAGGAGTCGGGAAAGGGTGTCACCAATAAACACCAGCTTGTGTGCAGTCACGATAAGACTCTTTCCTCTAGCAACAAATATACGGGGAGGTTGGTTCCCCTGTACACTACTAAATAGAACATCTATGGCATCTGCGAGGCAGGATAGATGGGCTAAGCTCTGAGAAGAGTAAAAGGACAGCAGCTCCGAGTCTTCCAGAGACAGAGACACTGGCAAAGGTGGTGATGGAGTCATCTACAGGAATAAATCAAAAGCGAAAACTCAATACATTATTTCATAAATCCATAAGTCCATTCAAGGTATATCACAACAGTTTCTCACTACAATATGTATATGCCAACAATTACACAAATGTTAGGGTCACTGGATGCATTTCTATAGAGTAGGTAGATGCACAATATCCATATAAATAAATCTACTGGTAAATGAGAAAAGACAAAGCAGTGCGACAGGGGAAGAGCAAGCATTACCCCACACAGCCGCAGCTCCAATCAATTGAGTATTAAAGACATTTTGTCATGGTGTAAAATCAGTAGACAACATGTGCACGTTAAGGTAGACATGAATGACCCAATTCAAAGTTTGTCACACAGACTTTGACAAGACCATTTTAGAGAACATGAGGAAAGAATGACTATGCTGTCCTGTCACTATTGTAGTTCTGTAGCCCCCTTCTATGTAAGGAAAGATTGTGAAGATTTACAAGTGACCAATTGTTGGCAGTCAAATGGCGTAACCAAGGCATCCAGCAAGAAATGTTTCACTAGAAAAAAGCCCCAAGATTCAGGCAACACATGTGTACCAGAAATGTAAAAAGCTAAATTATTATACTAGAATAGAATAACATGCCTGTAGCCTAATGAATTCAAAAAAGGTGCTGTACCCTTGTTTCTGCATTGATGGTGTGTCCATTTTCAGCCAGTGTATTTGGAGGCAGATCAGGTTTACCCTACAGAAGGAACAGGAAAGTTTATTTGGAGTAAAATTCAGAGGAAAAAAAAAAGAAAAAGTTTAGCTGTGCAAAATTACCTGAAGTTTGACGTATCCCACGCTGTCTCCAGAGGATATCGGGGCAGGGATAGGAGTCATACCTATTCCTGCATACTCATTACTGGGGTCGTCTTCTCCATCACTAGAACTCACAGTCACTGTCACTTGGGACTGAGAAGGTAGCAAGGGAAACTTGGGCTGCGGGGTTGGAGGCAGGGGTCTCTCCTGTATCCAGCTACCTTTACGGGGGCCCATCCCAACACCAGAGGACATGCCCTCTGCCACTGGCAGGGCAGGCAGCGGGCGACGTGAAAGCGAATCTTGGGACGGCAGACGAGGACGACTTTGCACTTGCAAAAAAAGGGAACTTTCTTCAAGAGAACGCTGAACCAACGTGAGGAGGCCTTCAGATGGAGGTGCATTTCCAATTGCTGACAACGCAGGTAAAAGGTCCGATAAACGGGCCCAAGCCTGTTGAAGGGGGGGAGGAGGATCACCATTGTGATTGGCCTTCCATGTGGACAAGATTTCAGCCAAAGAAGTGGCTAGGTCTCTTGATGGAAGAGTTGAGGGAGAACAAGACACTGTGGTTAAAAGTGAATGCACAAGGCTCGAAAGACCAGTCTTCCATTGCACATCGCCCGAGCCATTGCTAGAAACAGAGAGCCTTCGAGTAGATGTGGAGGAGGAAGAGGACGTGAGGTGAAGGACTTCAGCAGTTAATGCAGGCATGTCATAAATGCCACAGTCAGGCTCAGAGGTGTCTCCACTGCTCACTCGTTTTTCAGAAGCGATTGTAATAGATGTGCTCTCTTGGCTTAAAGGAAGTGTTGGTACACTGTACACTCCATCAACCTCATCTGGTACTGAGCCAATGTGCTGGACATCTGAAGTACATACATTCAGAGTGATTGTTGGGACATCATAGACCTAAGATTGAGGAAAAAAAAACAAAAAAAAACACTATTAAATCAGATAAATAACAATAATACAAATAATAATAAATCGTCTGAAATAAATTAAAAGTGTTTGTCGTTGGACAGACAGAGGTCAGAGAGTAGAGGCTTGCTAGGGGAAGAAGCTTAAAGTCTTTGGTACAGAAATTCCATGTACATTTAATCTGAAATGGAATAAGCAGTCACCAAAAAGTGGGCCACATCTGAATATGCAGTTTAGTTTACAGTAATTACAGAGAGGTGGAAGAAAAAACTACTTCAGCTGGCAGATGTGGTCAACTGACAAGAAGGAATCCATTGGGGGCAGGGTGGCCCTTGCGTTAGTGGTGGCAATATGGCCTTGGCATGGCCCTAACAGATGGGTGTGAAAGAGAAAAAATAGCAGCAGCCCTTGGACTGGATAGACAGGCTCCCGAAGAGACAGGTGTGGCTTTGCCTTGGAGCAGGGGGCAGGGAAAAAGAAGCATGAAGAATTGTGGGGAGATGTTTTTATATAGTCATCTTTGGCTGCCTGGTTCCTTTTAACTGTTGTGTTAGATGTTAGAAATGGTCAACTAAAAGTGTATGTGGCATTTAGAAACAGTAAAAGCATTTTGTGGGTAAAAAAGGTTTACTTAATACAGCTTATTTAAGTGACTTTTTTCTTTTTTTTACCTCCACTTCTGAATCACTTTGCGGTGGCACACTACGGGGAGTATCATAGATGCCTTCATCTTCAGGGAGAGAAGAGCGTGCTGTACGCTTCCACCTTCCACTTGGAGGAGTATCATAAACCTTTAATGACATAAGTTTCTCACATCAAATTATACATATATACACATCAAATATTCATGTGCAAGTTACTGGTGAATCAACCTCTTAGTACAGTGTTAAATAAGACATATTATGCTCTTGTTTTTTTTACTTGCAATCGGTGATACCCATGGATCTTTATTATATTATTTGGACATTTCAAATCTCAATATTGAACTAAAATTACTTCCAACAAAACAACTGACTTGAAAGTTATTTGCAGTGCATCGCCATCAAATGTCATCACTACAAAACACTGTGCAGCTGGACCACGCTGCCTATGGAGAGGGTTGCGAATCTTGTGGATCACTGTTATAGAAAAAACTAATCTGAGAACGAAGTATGTACAGAGCAATGGGCATGTGGATTTTTTTGAGAAAGGGAATAGAGATTACTCAATCAGGCATGAATCACTCAATTTCGAGTGTATAAATGAGAAGGGAAAGCAATTATAACATGGTTACATGCTCTCAAAAGTTGATTTTGCACAATTTCTCTCCTTTAAGTGTATCAGCAAATAGTGGGAGGCAATTTACCTGGTCGTTCACGCTGCCTTGATTGTCTGACATTTCTCCTTGAATGTTCTGTACAGTGGTGCTTTTCTCTTTGCTGTTACTGATGGGCTCTTCCCTGGAAACATTTACTTTCTGTACATCGTCTTCTTTCTTTGATGAGGCCTTGGCTGCAGAATTAGAATCAACTGGTAGTGACGATGACTGTTGTACATCTTTCCTAGTGACACCTCGTACTGGAGGGGCTGGGGGAGGAGGCTTACGGGCAGAATTAGGCGAACCAGGACGCCTGCCCTGCGCTGCTCGAACAAGTAAAGGAGAACCACATTGAATGGCAATGCCTGGCTTCCCCCTACCAACAGCTGAGATGAGAGACGCCCCCTTCAGCAGACATTTAGGCGATGACTGAACAGGTGATTGGTGAGTCCTTTGAAGGTTTGTACAAAGCGGTTTAGGAGTTTGATAGAATCCAGGTGCATCTTGAGCCACTTTGGGCTGGAATGAACCACTTACAGTGGAGGATCCATTTGAAATTACTCCTCCAGTTGGTGATTGGTAAACATCATCATCTGCAAGGGGTGTACCTTTAGGTACCAAGTAGCAGTCATCAGTAACAGTTTCTCTGGGCACTAAATAAGTATTGTCCTCTTGTGAATCATCACTGGACCGTGATACTCCACTGGGAGTGAGGTAAACGGACTCTGAGGTCAAAACACTTCCTGGTTGCTTTACATGCTGCGTTGCAGGGAAAGAATTTACTGGAGATTGATACAGTGTCCCTGATATGTCTGTTCCTCTTTCTCTTAAAGAAGGTGAGCGAGGACGCCCGGCTATGCCAAAATCCCACTCAGGTCGGGCCCTAGTTCCAGAACTCGAGTGGGAACGTGGACGTCCACCTTCAGTTCTGCGGAGTTCTCCTGGCCTTCCTTCTCCTACAGTCAGAGGAGAGCGGTAGACTCCGTCTATATCTTCTGCACTGCTGCTGACTCCAACTCGGGCAAAAGCAGGACCAGGTGACAGATAAACAGAGTCCTCATTAGAACCACAGTAAACGTCTGAACCTGGGGTTGGGGCAGTCTGCAGAAGGCGAAGACGATTGGCAGGAGCAATACCCTGCCGTCCATGTAGAGAGCAAAGCCACCAGCCTGGGCCACCCGCCTGCTCTTTCTCTAGGACCATCAAGATGTCCCCCTTACGGAAAGCCAACTCCTCCGGGCTCTCTGCTGTGTTATCAAATAAGGCCTTTGCCAATACAGTCTGCAGAGAGGACAAAAAAAGTTCAGCAATGGTCTCAGGGAAATGGCTTAAAAAGCAGTGACTCAATGAAATGAATGTGTATTAACAGACAAGAAGCCACAGACCAGATCATTCATATGTTAATAGAATGAGCAAGAGACTGAAACGACTGATTGTCAGGGCTTTGGAAAGCAGGCTGAATAGTACATAGGGAAACTTTTTGTACTCTGAAGTGGAATAGCAGCTAGATAGTGTTCAGTACAAAAGTGAAATCTAAATGGACTGACTATTATAATGAATCTAATTTCTGTCAGCCATGAAGTGGAGATAAAGATGAGCAGTTAGAGCAGATCAATGATAGAATGGACACGGGCTAATGGTAATGAGCTCAACCAGGGTGCGGGGGGAGGGGCACGGGGCACATCTGTCCCTCACTGTGGGGAGTTTAATTGCCAACCTAAAGCCAAAGAGTCAGTCCCCCTTTCATTTTCTAAACCAAGCCCCTGGGGACAACTAAAGCCTCAGCCATGTGGGACCCCTACAAACAGTAATGGAGGCAACACAAGGAGGGAGAGGAGGATACAGTAGTAGGATCTTGGTAGTCTATGCATTGATAGCAAACATTAATTTTTCATAATTGATCAGTCAGACCAAACGTGAACGTAATGACTTGCTGAACAACATTTATTTAAATAGAAAAAGCATGCAAGGGGTACTTACAGAGACAGACATTGTAGCAGAGATTATTATGATTATTTCCTATGTAGTAAATCCCCGCTCTTCGTGGTTAGTCTGGATAATCCATTTAGGTCGTCTTTGGCCTCTCACGGATTTATCTGTGAGCAGAGACTGCCCTGGTACAGCCGCATCTGGGGTCGATACATCATTGAGCTTCACCAATGCCCTTTCATTTGGGATCCTGTGCACAAAGACAACGCTTTAACACACACCCACAGTACGATCTGAACACAAATGCCTACGTCCAAGGCTCACTTTAGGTTTATTGACAGCGCCAACACCTGTGCCGACTTTCCACGCCCATTAAGCGTAAAATACATTAGATGAATCCCGTTAAGGCTAATGTTAGCTTAGCTTTGAGAATGTGTGACATGATGTGTGAGCCCACGAATATAGTTTGCGTGGAAAAAGGCAAGTTTGCAACAATAATGGGCAAATACAACAACTTACACATTCAGCATGCGGTTCAGTTTAAAACGCAAATACGGGCATAAGTGAATATCAAAAATATGAACACAGATCGAAGCCTTGGTTGGTGTTCTTCTCCCAAAAAGAAACTCAAATCAACAATAGCGCCACCAGCTTGAGCCGAAATCCAATCTGTAAGTCAACCACCACGAACGTGCACACGGGATTTTGAGTACATTTACCTGGCCTTTTGTAAAACGGATAGCTTTGCATCGAGATATACTCCGTGATAGCGAAATCACTTCATTTGAGGCGTGAAAATCTGCGACCATCGGCGTTCAATCATCATCGGTGATGTCAACACAATTATCTCCGCCTTCTTTGGGGTTGACGCAGTGTACCGATGTACAAAACCAACTGAGCCTGGATGACAGCGAAAAGGACACGGGTTTAGAGCGGTTTACACCAATCCAGTTTTATGGAGATTGCAACAACTTCCGCAATAGAGTGATCACTGTGCTTTGATTGGCTCCCGTTTTGAAGGCCACAAAATCGTCGAGATAGTTTAAAACCATTATATTCCATACCATAATGATTTCTGTGAAATAAAAGAACAACAATTATGAAGCCAAATCACTATACATACATTTATTTATTTTAAACTGGGTGTTAAATTTACTTTGAAATAACCGGAAACAGGGATGTACGGGCTTCCGTGGGTCACTGATCGAGTCTTTCAAGAGTTAGAATAACTAACATTTCTCATTTTTAGTTTGTTTATCTATATTTTTACCGGGTGTTGATCATCAGTGGGTGAGACTATCTTTTTAAATCACTTTAGTTGTGATGCATGACAAATACTATTGCTTGATGTGTTTTACAACCAGGTAACAACTACATGTGGTTTGTTTACATCGACAGCGTTTGCTATAATTGGGAAGATTGTGTAAATTTAAGCCACTAAAAAAGTAATTACTCATACACTATTGGTTCCATTGGAATTGGTTCTCCATAACACACACGCACACACGCACACACGCACACACAGATACATCCTACCCTTTGCCCCAGTGTCTTTTGTACTCCCATACAAGAACATGGAAAAACTGTTTTGTCCTGTAGGGGATGTTCAGGAGTGCGGTCAGCTGTCTTCGGATCTGTCCTGTTGGCAAAAGAAATATGTCCAGCAGTCTTGTAGGAAAGGTAGCCATTGTAACGGCCTCAACAGATGGGTAAGAACAAACCTTATTCATGTTTTGATGCAATATTTTAACATTACTTGCAATTTCCAAACATATGTGAAATGCAGTGAAGGGCTTTAGTAAAGGTTGAAATATAGAAGCTGACTTAAGTGAAAAGTTGAATGTGCACAGAATTATCTCAAATTAGTTTTCTTTTTTTCTGTCCCTAGAATCGGTCTGGCTGCAGCTCAAGCCTTGGGGAAGAAGGGAGCCCATGTAGTGGTGAGCAGCCGACGCCAGACCAATGTGGACAGAGCTGTGGCCTTGCTTCAGAGTCAGAACATCCAAGTGACTGGTACCACTTGTAATGTGGGTAGTGGAGAGGACAGAGAAAAACTGATTGAAGTGGTGAGTCAAATCTAAAACTGGGCAGCAAGACCTAAAGGCCAATTATAATCGAAATATCTAGAAATAGTTTGGGTAATAATAATAATAATAATAATAATAGTCTTTATTCATTAAATTATAAGCCATCCACACTCCAGTTACTTCTATAGTCACAGTTGCCCTGGGGTAGATTGATGGAAGTGAGGCTACCAATTTGTGCCATCAGCCCCTTCCCACCATCCATACTAGGCAAGATAGGTGAAGTACTAGTAAGTCTAGCCTAAGAACCCCACAGCACTTAGTCCAAGTGGGGTTTGTGACAAGCGCTGTAACCACTGTTACTGTCTGACTGAAGTTTTAATGCAATTATTTTTTACTGGTAAAATTTCGATAGTATTCATATTTAAGTTTGAGCCAATCACCAATGATGATCGCAGTTTCAGTTCCTTGGCAATGGTTGTTATGATCCTTGCCATCCATTTGAACTTTAAACAGTTCATAAATTCTTGAAGGTGAACCCCACCTAACTGGGGTTTCAACCATTTTCAGAAAGTTCATGTCCCTCACAGTAGGTTCTATCTCTGACCTCCTCTTTTAAACTAGGTCCTTGGTAGGGCCCATGGTAGGGTTGCAAGCACCACCTTGAGGGTCGTGCAAATAATATAGAATGTATTATGTTATATCATTAATCTGTGATGGGTTTCTTGCTGAATAAGTTTGGACCTAAAGTGAAAAAAGACTGTTCCTGTGTTAGAATAAGCAATTAATCAAAATTGTTCTTCCTTGTGTAGACTCTTCAAAAGTATGGTGGCATTGACATTTTAGTATCAAACGCAGCAGTCAACCCTTTCTTTGGAAACACACTGGATTCCACGGAGGATGTTTGGGACAAGGTATGAACAAAAATACTTTTACAGGTGCCAAAATGTTGTAGTGTGCATAATCTTATATGGCCTGATTTTGTAGATTTTGTCCATTAATGTGAAAGCATCTTTCCTGTTGACCAAGTTGGTGGTGCCTCACATGGAGAAACGAGGGTAAGCATCAAGAAGAGTACATCACACTTAAACACCAGACAGAATGATGTCATTGCTGCAGTTTTTGTTTATAGAGGCGGAAATATAGTGTTTGTTTCATCTGTAGCTGGATATCAACCAATGCCGGTAAATAAATACAAGTATTTAAAGGTGACCTATGTTTTGTAATAACTGATTTATTTTCCAGGGCTTGGGTCCTTACAGTGTGAGTAAAACAGCTTTGCTCGGTCTGACTCGAGTGCTTGCCCCAGAGTTGGCCTCTAGTAACATCAGAGTCAATTGTGTGGCACCTGGAATAATCAAGACACGCTTCAGTTCAGCTGTAAGAATGGATGTGTACTATAGGGTCATTTTTGTGTTTAAATTGTTACATTCACAATATTGTGTTTCTAGTTGTGGCAAAATGAAGACGTAATGGATGAGTTTCAAAAGCAACTCAGTATTAAAAGGTACAATTTCTGTTAAAACAGTTAAAATGTTCCAAACTACACATTTTTGTTCCAGTAGTCATTTATTTTTTAAGGCAAACTGTTAAATTATATAAACAATATATTGCTAATGTGTT
This sequence comes from Eucyclogobius newberryi, assembly GCF_026437365.1. Lineage (NCBI taxonomy): Eukaryota > Metazoa > Chordata > Actinopteri > Gobiiformes > Gobiidae > Eucyclogobius > Eucyclogobius newberryi. The sequence continues at coordinate 12,277,517 of NW_027315857.1, read as the reverse complement.
AAATACTTGTTTGGCTTTTTGTTGGCAGAGTTGGAGAGCCAGAGGAAATTGGTGGGGTGATTTCCTTCTTGTGCTCCGAAGAAGCTTCATATATTACAGGAGAGACAATTACAGTGACTGGAGGAATGAGTGGACGACTGTAAAGTGCTTTATTTTAATTTATTTTTAAAGATAAAACTAATTTGAATAATCACAAATCTTATTTTGATTTATTTTTCTCCCATATGAACAAATGCCTTGAAAAATTTAGAGGCAAAAGTAGTCTATATTAAATCAACTGGCATATGAGAAAGAATATCTCTTGTATGTGCGCGTTTCCTGTTAATTGCTGTTTATGTTAATAAAACTAAACCAGATGTGAAAATATATTCATTTTGAAAGAATGGTGAATAAAACAAACTAAAATACACATTTTAATTTGATTATAACGTTTACACACAACACAACTTAATATAAATGATATCAGAATAAAATATCTACAATGTATTTATCTTAAAAATTACTTGCATAATATAGCATGGCTTTGTTAGTTTTCCCCCATGATGATAAAGCCACAAACTGGAAATACTAATGTATTAACAATATAAAAGCGGGATTTCTTCAGTGCTACACCAGAGCCCTTAAAACAACCGTTCACCGTCGTTTACTGCCAGGACCAAGCCGGGTGCGTTTCTCTGCACATGGTTTCCAATACTCCCTCAAAGTAGGAACATATGTGCCATGCTTGGTTTTACAATAGCGTTTGGAAAAAAGCTGTAGGAAAATAGAATAGTCATACGAGTTTGATAATAATAGAATGGCAAAGTTTCACCTGAACGTGACGTGAAGGGGTTCATACCCGTCCTTTAAAATTTTTTGTAGCTTCATCCTCAGAATCAGCTACATAGTCTTCATTTCCTCCCGGGGAGTCCTGATGTTCTGCAAAATCAAATTAAATTGTGAAAAAAAGTTAAACATGTAGTCAAGTTTATAATAAAGTAAAAGTACCTGTACGCTGGAGTCGTAGGGATAATCTTTGTGTGGGTGGGTGGTTGGGAGTATTTCTGTGAAAAACAGTAACTCCTTGAGGTCAAAGGAAAACACCAAGCAATTTCCAGATCCCCTTTCAGCTACTGATTTATTTGTATAATTTACAACATTTGCATATTGGGAATGAAGGCAATTCATAAAATTAGATTAAAAAAAATATTAGATAAACTGTCTGCCCAGGAAAAAAAATCCTTACTCTTTATTGTCTGAACCAGGGATGCTGTCGTTGGTCCTTGGAGATTGGGCGCTCACACAGTTGTACTCGACGGTGACTGGTGGAATGCTTCTTGGCTTTGTAACATTTTGGTCCCGATTGCACGCAGAACTAGGCAATAGTTTCTTAACCTTCACTTTGGGCTGACTTTTTAGGCAGGAAACCCAGATGGAACAGAGCGAGTTGTCATCTGGGATCTGAGGTATTTTCAAACCAATGTTATGCAAGCAGGCTTTCAGCATTTCCCTACTGTCAAATGACATTTCTATCGATTTGCACTTATCGCTGATTTGATGTACATTACTGGTCATCCTTCTTTTAACACACCTGGCTTTTCTGAGTACATCTTCCTGATCTGATGCACTGTCTTCATCATCAATGTGCTTTCTTTTCAGCCCAGTAATTCCACCATTTTCAACCTGATCAACATTCTCACCAACTTGCTTTTCTTTGCTCCCAGTGCATTTAATATTTGATTCTGAGAGATGACTTTCACTGCTTCCATCATTGGAGTTTGTCGTTTCACTGCTCCGTAAACGTTGGGAGGCCGAGATCATGAAGGGCACTTTATCGTTCGATAGGAGTCCGAACACAGGTTTGATGAATGCCGTTTTGTGAGCGATCAGAGACATGGAAGACTGATCTGATACTCCAAATCCTGTTTGTTCATTTGAAGGCAGTTTTCCAGATGGTGGAAGGGAAAGGGAGGCAAGGATGGAGTCTCCCATATTTGGAGGAAGGGATGCTGTACAAAAAAAATTAAAAATAAATGCATTAATATTGACAAATTGCCAGGTGGTAGAAGCTGCCAGTCGAAGTCAAATAGACTCCAAAAATAAACAAATAAAAACCTGAGTGCTCATTCAGGACAGCATATAACCCACAATAACATCCAAAGACCTGAAGGTTTTAATTAAGGGCAGTGCTCAATCACAAATTGCACCCACGGGAGGGTTGGCACATTTGGCAAAAAACATCTGGATGATCCCAAGAATATTTTGATTTGAGATTATGGCTAAAACGTTGTGTAGTGCATTACATCTGGTAAACCACACAGCACTTAGAGCATCATTCCTAGTCACACTTGGAGGTAGGAGTGTGATGGTCTGAGGCTGCTTTGCTACTTCTGGACCTGGAAAACTTTATTTCCCTCAAGCTCAGAGGCTCAGGTACTGCTGCAAGACAATGAGCAGACTTTGAGATTCTGCAGTTTGACCCAGTTCATATCAAACAAAAAAAGAAAACTATTCTGGAAAAAAAAAATAATAATAATAAAAAAAAAGGGGGGCCTGAATGACTCCACAGATGCAAAAGACACATCACCAGTTATCACAAGCACTTGGTGCCAGTTATTGCTGCCAAGGGTTGGCCAGTTATTAGGTTCAAGGTGCAATTACTTACTCACACAGGTGCCAGATAGATTTGGATTTATTTTCCCTTAAAAAATAAATAAAGTAATAATTTAGTGACTGCATTTTGTTTGCTTGTGTTGTCTTTGTGTGAAACATTAAAATGTGTCTGATGATCTGAAAAAAATAAAAAGGAACTGTATGGGCCTTTATTTATGGGCCTATATTAAATACTAATACAGGCGCAACTGCACATGGGTTGCCAGTGCATTAACTTACATAATAGGGGACACATACAAGTTCTTCTCAATCTTAGTAAGTGAACAGCCAATGCCTCATGTGAAAGAACTTCGAGAATTCTCTTACCGAGCTGCAGAGACTGCACTAGTGCAGAGTCATGATTGGCTGCAGATGCTAAGCTTTAGGTAGTGAGGATTCTGATCCGAGAGAGGACGCACAGGTTTAACCAACAGGATTTCAGCATTGAAACTGGCATCCCAATTGAGAGACTCATGTGAGGCTCATTCTGCGTTTGGATTGGATAATTATCTTGGATTATTAAACAACAAATTATAACAAAGAAATTGTGTCTATTGTTTTTTGTAATTAAGAATTACTATTCAGCAAAAGGTAAATATGTTCAAATCATTGATTGATTATTGATTTTAACATATTTGCATTGAATCTGGGCTGAGGGCACAGATGGAGTTTAAAACTAAATATGTAAATACTTTTTCTTGCAACTGTAATAATAAACAAACAGCAGCATCGAGAACTCTTGTTTAGAAGTGCCTTTACCTGCCGTCTCCAGGTGACCTAAACAACTTTGATGCTGGAGAAGCACCTTCAGAAGCTGTGGTTGTGTTGCTGCCTGAGCGCACTCTTCCAAGACAGGGGGCGCTTCACTGAGCCATGACACAGTCTACCAAACACATTTATCAAAAGCAAAGTAGGGTACTTCAAATTACAGATACAGGGTTAAGATTTTTAATGACTTCTACCTGTGTAAGATTGGGTACTGGGAGTAGCTGGTCTAAACGGATTAAAAACTCCCAGAGCAGCTTCTCCAATTCCTGGTCATATTTTTGTCCATAAACTACAGGGAAGTCTTCCTGTAAATTAAATCAAAGTTTATATTAAGTGTTCTAGCCATGCGTTATAGACTTAATGCTCTATCCACCTTAAAAAAACGCTCCCTTTCCGACTTGTCTGTTAGCAACACTGAAACTAATGCATGGAATTCTTCCACTGTCTTTTGAATTTTCTGAGGAATGAGGAAAGTATAACAAAGGTGTTGAAAACAATATTGACTTGTTATAAATTTGACATGTTACATTTAATATGATGTTCCAAAGCACTTACCATATCTATAGCAGAGGAGGATGAAGGTGAAACTTTAATCCTTTTCATATGCACAGCAATGGTTTTCGGGTCAGGCTGTTTATTACACAACTCCAAGATTAGCTATACACATGCACAAAATAAGAGTCAATTACGTTTACTACAGAAGGGTTTTAGAGAACTCTATAATGGACAGTATCTCCCCAAATATGTACCCGTGCTCTAAATCCCAAGGCGAGTTTAGCTTGGTGCCTCAAAGTGAGCAGTCCAGAAACGGTGTCACAGGCCGAGGTAACAAATTCCTCCACAATCCCATACTGCATCACATCCCTGTCCTTCATTACTTTCCACAGAGCTGCGGACACCAGACGCACGGGAGGCGCCAGCAGCTTCAGTGCTGCAAAGGGGAGGCTATTCTGACCTGTGCAGTCAACTCATCAAAAAACAAACTCAATAAATATCATAATGCACGTACTATACAACGTACTGTAATAGGCAAAACTGGTATGTCACACTTACCATGTGTCTTCGGCTTTCTTGCAGCCATCCTGCAGTGTACGGCACAAGAATTGGCTTTCTTAGCAACCTCAACAAGATTCAATGCTACGCAACAAATAGCGTGCAGTAAGCTACCGTTACCGTGCAGTTTGGATTACAAAAACATTTGAGAGGCCACGCACTATTATATATTTATCGCAGAGAGTAGATTATTTTGATGCAAACAAAACAAAAACAAGCTTGAATCAAAACTTCAGTCTGACATCCTCCCGCCGTCAACACAGCAGATACAGACTACTGCACGCCTTTACATCCCGCAAGGGCGGAGTTCTGCGTGTCTAAACAGTCGAAGCGCGTCTCCGCTCGTCTCCGCACGAACCCAGGATAATAATCAAACGTACACAGTGCAATGCGCAACAGGATGTGACGCCATAAACCGCGAACGCTACTTTTCCGGAAACAAATAATAAAAATGAAATACGATTAAAAATGTTAAAGCTAGTAAACATTATATGTTTAACCACATTTCTAAATAGTATTTAAATATTAATCAGATTCGGGGAGGCTTTTAAATGAATGAAATGAATCAAAACATATTCGTGAAAAGGTTTATTATGAGTTTATTCATTGTTGATTTGCTCCATTGTTCATATATTCAAGTTGCAATGACTACAAAGAGGAAGGAGCCATACAGTGAAGCAAGAGTTGAACTTTGATTGGAGCTTTACTTTATCATCAGGCCTGGGGCAAAGTTCATCAACTTGGTCTATTCAGAACTGACACTATCCCAAGTGGTTACAGCATAACAACAACAACCCACAGAGCAAGAATAGAAGCTAAGGAGGAAAGCAAAGAATGGATTCCACTTCTTCGTTTATTAAGTGAGTAAAATTATCAAAACTAAGCTAAATCATGTGCAATGGTACCATGGTGTGTGTGTGTGTGTGTGTGTGTGTGTGTAAATGTTTTGAAAATGCCTTCACGCCAACATAATTTGCTTCACATTCTAAAGGTCTGTAACTAAGAGAGTATGGTCCCCCACCCAGCGGCCCTTCAGGGTGTGCTGTCCCAACAGGGAGATTAAGAAAGGAGTCGTTGCTGGAACTCTAGAGGAGCTAAAAGAGAGGGTGAGCCAAAATCTACATCTATTAATATTCGATAGTTTATTCATTGATCAATTTTATGCCCCAGGCCTGCCAGGCGTTGCTGCTATCAGCTATGTCCTTGTCTCTATTTTGTGAAGAGGATGGTACAGAGGTGGATTCCGACGAGTTCCTTATCTCACTGCCCGACAACACCATGCTCATGGCCTTGAAACATGGGCAAATCTGGAAACCTCAGTCCGTATGTACCAAGCATAATAATCAGTACCCACTTGAAAATGGTCACAGTGGGAAAGTAAACATCCATCCTTTCTATTTTGTGGGTGGGAGAAACACTGTTGTTATTATCCCCTTATGTAACTTCACTGATGAGGGGACTATATGCCAGTGAAGTTTAAAGTACACATCTGGTGTTGCAAATTATGCAGCTGTATACCAATTACATAAAAAAATCAATCACACTGTTTTCACGTTTTGACATGTATAAAATTATATACTTAAGATTCTTCTTCTGACTGATTACACTTTTTAGTATTAGTACACCATTGCCCTGCCACAGTATCTCTGCTATCTTTATTGATTGGGCTATCATGTTTTATATCAATAATAAAACTTTATCTTTCTCACAGGGAGCTGTTGTGGCTAAACCTGACAACAAGCCCCGCAATGGTAAAGACATTGCTCGCGTCACCTTTGACCTTTACAAGATGAGCCCCAGGGACCTGTTTGGTTCTCTGAGTGTGAAGGCAACTTTTCAAGGCTTGTATTCAGTCAGTGCAGATTTCCAATGTTTGGGGCCAAAGAAAGTTCTCAGGTAATATACAACAGTAACTCTATACAGTTTTATACAATTTATTCAATAACTTGACTCTTACTGTTTAGAGAGGCACTCAGGGTAGCCTCGGGGCTACTTCAGGCAGCAGGACACCTTCTTATAACCTCTGCGGCATTGATTCGGCGGATCATTGAAGGAGCTGAGCTTTGGCAGCCACAGAGGGTTGGAGAGTACACCGCCACTTGGAACTGAAACCACCAGCTGTTTGCATATTACACTGCTAAGCTCTTAATTAGACAACAATCTGTGTAAATGAGAATTTATATTTATTATGGATAGTTTAACAATACATATAGTATCACTCAAGTTATACGCGATCAAATAAGATATTCTAGTTTGATAATGAATTCCAAATGTATAATTATGTACAATGCCATTTTGTGTTCAAGAACCGTGTTGGTGTTCCTATCCATGGGTTTAAACCTGTAACCATAATAACAGCTAACAATTTCAAACTTTATGTCTTTTGAAAGGGAAAATGTATAAAATGAATTAGATGTAGATTGCAAATTGCTGCATCCAAATAATTTCAGACATTTACATTTTATTGATCGCTATTAACATCTTTATAATGAAATGTCAAAATGAACACATTCACTTGTATGCAAAATAAATGGTAATATGCTATTACTTTCAAAAACTGCACATACAATGAATTTGAAAAACAACTGTGCAATCATTCCAATAAAACTTAACACTTAATGAAAAAGAGAAGAAAATGTAAAACACTTGGAACAAGGACTATGTTTCTTACAGATTCTAACTCTAGATGTCAAACTTTCCCACTTGAGGACTTCTCCACTTGAGGACTTCTCCACTTGAGGACTTATCCACTTGAGGACTTATCCACTTGAGGACTTATCCACTTGAGGACTTATCCACTTGAGGACTTCTCCACTTGAGGACTTATCCACTTGAGGACTTATCCACTTGAGGACTTATCCACTTGAGGACTTATCCACTTGAGGACTTATCCACTTGAGGACTTATCCACTTGAGGACTTCTCCACTTGAGGACATATCCACTTGAGGACTTCTCCACTTGAGGACTTCTCCACTTGAGGACATATCCACTTGAGGACTTCTCCACTTGAGGACTTCTCCACTTGAGGACTTCTCCACATCATCTTTTTAGATTGCTCACGCACTACGTTGGCCACGGCCCACTTATGTTGCTCCACACTCAACCATCCTGGTTTGACTTTCTTGATTAAATAGCGCATGTTCTTGAACCATTGGACTAAATGAAAGCGGGAAGCGCCGGACAGTGATGACAACTCCCTGTATTGTTTGCCACTTGGATACTGGTATTTGGCAAATTCAAGCTTCATTAATGCCAGCTGCTTCTTTGTCTTCAAAGGCCTGCAAACCAACCCATGTTTTTTGATTTTGAGATTGCTGCAGGTTGGTGACACTTCCTTCTTAGGATGTAGACAATTGGTTTCCATTTGTTCTTTCTCCATGAGTAATGATGTCACTGAAGATGCAACCTGGGACTGGAAAGTGACTGATGGACTCCTATCAAGGGCCTCGTCCTTAATACTAAAACTATTTTCACCATCATTTTGCAAAGGTGTGATGTCTGGTTTGGAACAGGAACCTAAGAATGCCTGGGAATTGTCTTCAGTGGTCTCACTTTGTGTTGCATTGAGATCAAGGACTTCATTTTTTCTCTTCAATACTTTCCTTTTGCGTCCTCTTTGCTTCTCCTCTGCATCACCCTCCTCTTCTCTGGTTAACTTGGGCTTTTTCATGGTTTCATTTTCACAGTTTTGCTGCTTTCTCTTGGGCGTCATCCTTCCAAACATTTTCCTTCTCACCACATTGATGTCATTTGAGTCCCAGCTGATGCCGTAGCAGAGTCTCTGTGACATGAACCACACCTTCACCTGGTCAGGGTGCAGGGAGCAGCTCTGCGCCAGTGAGATGGTTTGCATTCGGGTTAAATATGGGAATCTGCTGAAGGCCTCGTCAAGCTTGGCCACTTTGTCTTCTTGAATGTTAATCTGATTGGAATGTATCCAAATTATCTTCTGGTTTTTAGACATCAGGGGGAGGCATACAGTGCTATTCTGGTTTGTATTGAAAGCTGCTGGAGCCAGGGTTGGTTGTGGCACAGCCTTCTGAAAAGTGCTGCCACTGGTGATGGGAAAGTGTTCATTCATCTTATGCCTCATCCTTCCAATTTCCATTCTGCAAGACAAAAGCAATCATGCCATAAAATACAGGTAAAAATAAAAGTAAGTAAAGTAAAAAGTGTTAGCTAACCAATGAGATGTGGCTCAATAAGATAAGATAAGATAATCCTTTAATATCCACACAAGGGGAAATTTCGTTGTTACAACGCAGTAGAACAGGAGGAAAGGACAGATTATAGGAAGTTTCAAAACACACTCTTAATAGAACTCTTATGAACAAAAACCAAAAGACTCTTATTAACAAAACTCCTCTCCTATCTTAATAGGAAATGGAGGGGGGGAAATAAAATAAAATAGATAAATGAAATAAAAAAATAAATAAATAAATAAAGATAAAGATAAAAATGAGATAATAATAATAATAATAAAATAATGATATAGAATTTTTTTTAAATAAAATAAAGTATAAATAGCTAGCACAAGATTAGGTAATACTAATGCTATTTGAATGCTAATACGCATTCAAATGTTTTTTTTTTACCAGTGCATACTAAAGTTAGCATACGGTGTCCAAACTAAATTCTATGAACTTTACCAAATAAAAAAACGTGTAAAATAGCACATTTTAAAACTTACAGGGCTGTTTTGTTTTGTTTACTTTACTTGGTCGTGTATGAGACGCTAACTTTACCTGACTCGTGTATGGCTATGCTAACAAAAGATCGTTGACTTCAAAAAATCAACTTGACCCAAACACGACGGATAAAATGCTATATAGTGTTCATTTTTTATCAAGCAAGTTAGGAAATTGCAATCATTTGGAAATCTCACCTTATTGACCTTCGCAATCTTCATCAAATAATTCGGTCCGCGATGGTTGACGTGGTGGATTCTCTGGTCTGGTTCCACTACTTCATCTAAACATGTACTGCTTTAACCTGCCACCACTGTATCATACTTATACTTTTGTAATGATACAGTGGAAACGCAAACGAAATACGAGCATTTGAAAACATGATCAGTACAATTTCACCCATCAAATATGACTCCAAATATAAGCAAAATAATCTATTATATCTGAAAGGAAATGAAAGATTTTCAGTAGAAATGATTAATTATTAAAATATTTTATTAGAAAGACAACTCATGTATTTAGTTGGATTTGAAAAGAGGTATTTAGTTGGCCTGTGTGCTGTATATTTACTCTATCCAAAACAAAAGCAAAAATAAGCCAACTCAAAGCTTGTTAGATTTGCAGATACTGACTATTGGAACAGGTTTCAACAAACTGCACAGGGGAAAGTGTATAAGTCTGTAACAGCACATTATTCACAAATCAGGTCCTGGAATGAGCATCATGAGGCTTTAAATGGGACAAAATTCATGGGGTACTTTGGTGAAAATGGTAGAGTAAACAGTTTTATATCTGTCTCTCAAAGGTAGTGTAATCAAAGTAATAAGTACTCAACTTAGTTACTGACCACCACTGCTACTCAGTTAAATTTACTTTGTCTTGTCTTTCAAATTATATCAACGTAAAATTATAAACATTAATACGAGTGGACTTTAGGAGTATTATTGGGAGCTGTTTTTTTTTTTCCTTCTTTTTTATTGTCAAAATTCTTTATAACAAAACATTTATGACAGATAACAAACAGTTAAGGGAATACCAGGGGGGGGGGGCATTTTACAATTACAGTTACATTTTATACATCAAAAACATTTAATGACACACAGTTTTCATAAGTAGAAATGGCTTTTAGGTTTAAACTTCTGGTAATAGTGAGCAAATATGATTACATTTGTTTAATAACAACAGGGGGGAAAAGGGATACTGATGATGAAAATGTACTCAGGTCTGCTGGTGTGAGACTGCTGTTTCTCAGGTCTGCTGGTGTGAGACTGCTGTTTCTCAGGTCTGCTGGTGTGAGACTGCTGTTTCTCAGGTCTGCTGGTGTGAGACTGCTGTTTCTCAGGTCTGCTGGTGTGAGACTGCTGTTTCTCAGGTCTGCTGGTGTGAGACTGCTGTTTCTCAGGTCTGCTGGTGTGAGACTGCTGTTTCTCAGGTCTGCTGGTGTGAGACAGCTGTTTCTCAGGTCTGCTGGTGTGAGACTGCTGTTTCTCAGGTCTGCTGGTGTGAGACAGCTGTTTCTCAGGTCTGCTGGTGTGAGACTGCTGTTTCTCAGGTCTGCTGGTGTGAGACAGCTGTTTCTCAGGTCTGCTGGTGTGAGACTGCTGTTTCTCAGGTCTGCTGGTGTGAGACTGCTGATTCTCAGGTCTGCTGGTGTGAGACAGCTGTTTCTCAGGTCTGCTGGTGTGAGACAGCTGATTCTCAGGTCTGCTGGTGTGAGACAGCTGTTTCTCAGGTCTGCTGGTGTGAGACTGCTGTTTCTCAGGTCTGCTGGTGTGAGACAGCTGTTTCTCAGGTCTGCTGGTGTGAGACAGCTGTTTCTCAGGTCTGCTGGTGTGAGACAGCTGTTTCTCAGGTCTGCTGGTGTGAGACTGCTGTTTCTCAGGTCTGCTGGTGTGAGACAGCTGTTTCTCAGGTCTGCTGGTGTGAGACAGCTGTTTCTCAGGTCTGCTGGTGTGAGACAGCTGATTCTCAGGTCTGCTGGTGTGAGACAGCTGTTTCTCAGGTCTGCTGGTGTGAGACTGCTGATTCTCAGGTCTGCTGGTGTGAGACAGCTGTTTCTCAGGTCTGCTGGTGTGAGACTGCTGTTTCTCAGGTCTGCTGGTGTGAGACTGCTGTTTCTCAGGTCTGCTGGTGTGAGACTGCTGATTCTCAGGTCTGCTGGTGTGAGACAGCTGTTTCTCAGGTCTGCTGGTGTGAGACAGCTGATTCTCAGGTCTGCTGGTGTGAGACTGCTGATTCTCAGGTCTGCTGGTGTGAGACAGCTGTTTCTCAGGTCTGCTGGTGTGAGACTGCTGATTCTCAGGTCTGCTGGTGTGAGACAGCTGTTTCTCAGGTCTGCTGGTGTGAGACAGCTGATTCTCAGGTCTGCTGGTGTGAGACTGCTGATTCTCAGGTCTGCTGGTGTGAGACAGCTGTTTCTCAGGTCTGCTGGTGTGAGACAGCTGATTCTCAGGTCTGCTGGTGTGAGACAGCTGTTTCTCAGGTCTGCTGGTGTGAGACTGCTGATTCTCAGGTCTGCTGGTGTGAGACAGCTGTTTCTCAGGTCTGCTGGTGTGAGACAGCTGTTTCTCAGGTCTGCTGGTGTGAGACTGCTGATTCTCAGGTCTGCTGGTGTGAGACAGCTGTTTCTCAGGTCTGCTGGTGTGAGACAGCTGATTCTCAGGTCTGCTGGTGTGAGACTGCTGATTCTCAGGTCTGCTGGTGTGAGACAGCTGTTTCTCAGGTCTGCTGGTGTGAGACTGCTGATTCTCAGGTCTGCTGGTGTGAGACAGCTGTTTCTCAGGTCTGCTGGTGTGAGACAGCTGATTCTCAGGTCTGCTGGTGTGAGACTGCTGATTCTCAGGTCTGCTGGTGTGAGACAGCTGTTTCTCAGGTCTGCTGGTGTGAGACAGCTGATTCTCAGGTCTGCAGATTCATATTTGCGTCAGTGTTTGCAGTGGGCGTGTATTAAACCTCGTGATATTCAGGAAAACGAAACTTTGTGAGCTTGTGTCAATGTTAGCCCAGTATTTTTGATCGCAGAGAAGAGGAATAAGAAAACCATACCGATATACTCTACAACACTGTGCTGGCTTCAAACATGGATGATCTCAAACCAAGTGATGTGCTTGTTATTTTTTGTGAAATGTGTCCAGAGGAGGACAGAAAGCCAGCCCGGAAGACCTGCATGAAGTGTGAGATCTCCATGTGTGTGCATCACCTTCAGGCCCACCTCACGACTCCTGTGCTGCTGCAAACACATCCTTTGACTGAGCCCATGGCTTTTGGAGGGGCCACTAAGTGCCCTCAACATGGCAAACTGGTGGAGTACTACTGTCTGGATGACCTGACCTGTGTGTGTGTGTCATGTGCAATAGAGGACCAGCACAGGTTACACAATTTGAAGACTTTCTCGACCGCACACAAAGAGCTGCTGGAGAAGCTTCTCACTGACCAGAAGGAGCTGCTGTTTAAAACTGATGATGATAACTTGAGCCTGGAAAAGTGGGAGAAGAAAGAAAATACGAAGGTGACCAACTCAAGTGTACGTCTGATCGAAGCTATCTCTAACCTCCGTGATCTCACCCTGGCCAGTGTCCAGACTTCAGTCTCTGCTCGGATGGTGTCCATCCAGACGAGCAAAAACAGCATCCAGGCAGCTCAAAACGAGAAGGACACCTACAGATTTCTACAGCAGTACTCTAAGGTCCACCAAGATGTAGAGAAGGCCAAAGTAGTGGACCTGAGGAAGGGATTAGAGCCTGGCCCTGATAGAGAAAAACTGGTTAAGGAAATTAGTACTGAAACAATAATAGAACAAGCTGTAGACTTCTGGGGGTCTTTGCTGGAGATGGTTGACCCTGAAAATCACCAGGAACTCATTCCCACCAGTGAAGACCTGCTCTTTGAGCCGCAGATGTTTTCCTCTGGCATGTTGCTTTCCTCAGACAAAAGGGAAGTCTTGTACTGCAGTAATATGGGTCAGTGTGCGGCAGTTCTTTTAATCCAGAGTACAACTTCCGCCGATATCACCAGGTGGATCATCAGTCTTCCACAGGACTACGATTGGATCATTGGTGTGTGTGACAAACGGTGTGTGAACAATTTAAAACATGGACCGGTCTATGGCTTGAGCTGTGAAGCTGATCAGATATCTGTCCTTTCAACTGAGCATGTTGATACATTTTCCAATTCTGCACAAACAGACACACTTGTGATTTCAAGCCCAAGAAGAGAAGTGGTCAAACCAGAGACAGTTGAAGTGACTTTGACCTCCTCTGTGCTTTCCTACTTTAGCAGATCAGGACAGTATCAAAGACAACTGATACATTCACAGAATATCGACCCAACTGTCCAAGATCTGAAGCATTTTGTGAAGCTGGGAAAAGAAAATGGCTATCGTTTGTCTAAATGCGATAGTAAACGAGCAAGAGGGATACACATCGCAGAGCTCATTTGTAAACTTGTGTAATATTTGTGATATTGGCAGGAATAACAGTACCATAGTTAATGTAAGTTGAAGATATCTGTGAGTCTACAGTATTTTCAAAGTTATGGCTAAAGTAAGTGATTTGTAAAGTAAGCATTTTTTTTTAAATGTTTGGCTCCCTCTAGTGATTGATAAATAGATGACCACTCATTTGAATTTGTTTTGAATATTCTCAATATCTTGGACTTTCCTGATTAAAAAAAATAAATAAAAATGCTGTGTCTTTGATTCGTATTCCCAAGAAACAAAAATATAACACAAATCATACCACATGACTTGCGTTTTATTGTCAATCAGTGATAGCAAATGAGTAAAATGAATACAGAACACATTTTCCACTTTATTGATATATATATATATATATATCTTTCATTTTACAAAGTGCAGCTCAAAAATTAAAAGTGACAATTGATAAATTGTGGCAGTATAATCAGTAAATATGGTTTCTCAACAATAAAGACAAACTTATATTTTAACTCCTTTGTTGAGTTTGCATAAAGCATAAATGTTTGACACATCAGGAATGCAAGAGCAGCCAAAACATTGACTGATATTAGTCTTTAAATACTGAATAGTCTAAAGGCGACTTAGTTCACAAAATATTATAACAAGGAATGAAAAGTAAAGGAAATGTGTTACCCTGTGAATCATTTCAATAAAAAGGGTTTCGAGCCCGACATTCAACTGTTGCCGAAAACTGTGTTGAGCTGCTGTGTAACTCTGATGAAGGTTGTCCTACGGCTCAGCTCCTTCAGTTTCCCAGCTCCGACATAAGTGCAGGTAGAGCGGACGCCTCCCAGGATGTCCCTAATGGTCTCATCCACAGGCCCTTTGAATGTAACCTCAACTGTCTTCCCCTCTGAAGCTCTGTAGCGGAAGAAATGATACTTTACACTCCAAGAAACAACCATCTCTGTTATTTACCGTAAGTAGTTCATAAAAAGTCTGACCTGTAGTCTGCCACACCTCCTGCATGTTTTTGCATCGCAGTGTCAGAGCTCATTCCATAAAACAGTTTGTATTTCTTGCCATTCTTTTCAATAGTCTCGCCGCCACTCTCTATGTGACCAGCAAGCATACCACCAAGCATCACAAAGTCGGCTCCGGCACCTTGGGGAAAAAATGAATAAAAAAAGTCATGATCTTTTAACAAAAAAGTTATTAGTCAGGTAGTGAAAAAAATACCAAACGCTTTTGAAACATCTCCAGGACAAGTGCACCCTCCATCCTGCGTGCATAACCAATTCTGTTATTTTTCTATAAGCAAATACACGGACAAAACATTTGCAAGAAAACCGTTACATACAGAGATGATATGTCCACCCAGACCATGGGCTGCATCTGCACACTCAATGACAGCACTTAGTTGAGGGTATCCAACTCCAGTCTTTTTGCGGGTTGTACACACAGAGCCTGTAAATCACCACCATGTTCAAAAGTCTTTATAAATAAATACTGCCACATAGTACGGCAAAATAATATAGTTACCTGGTCCAATGCCCACTTTGATTATGTCGGCACCAGCCAGGATCAGCTCCTCGACCATCTCTCCTGTCACTACATTTCCTGCCTAGAAATGAAAACACATTTTAGTATTTGGTATTTATTATTTAGAGAACTATTTCTGACGGATAAACATTCTTACCATGATGGTGTGTGAAGGGAATTTTTCTCGTACGTCTTTGACAAAGTGGACAAAGTGTTCAGAGTATCCATTGGCCACGTCTACACATATATACTTCAGCTTGGGCAATGCAGCTACAATGGCTGAAATCTTCTCAAAATCTCCCTCACCGGTGCCTGTGCTCACCGCTACACTCTGCCACACATAAAAAAAATGTTTTAAAAAACTCTTTAAATGTTGATTGTATATTATCTAAACCACTGCAGAACTAATATGAAACTAATTGTTACCTCAACACATTCTGGGTGAGTCTTTGCAAAATCTTTCCAGTCGTCGACAGAGTAGTGCTTGTGGATGGCAGTAAAAAGGCTAAACTGATAGGGGACAAAGAGTGGAAAACAATATTATTATTTGTCTTATTAACTGTATAATTTATTGTTCAACTGCGTGGAATATGACTGTATTATATACCAATGGCACTATTTCTCGAGTGGCCTGTGAAGTATGTGCAAATAGGTTTGAAGTGAGCGGTACACAGTCAAACGATTAAACTGACCTGGTGTAAAACTACGGCCATCTCAAACGTCCCGACCGTGTCCATGTTGGCAGCAATGATGGGGATCCCTGTGTAGCTTTTATTTGAATTTCTGAAGGTGAAGCTTCTCATTAAGTCCACCTATCATAACAGTTATTAGTAAAACATGAATATATTTAAATAAGATTATAAAAAGGTGACTTTCAAGACACTCAAAGTCACAGAACAACAATTAAATAAACTAAATACAAAATAATAAATCAATTACAAGTGATTAGTGAAGGACAACAACATATTAAAGTTGAGTTATTTAATTATATGTTAGATTTGAGAACATGGAGTGGAATAGGTCTAAATTGGGTTATGGATTGACAAATTCCAATGTCGAGTGCAGTGGTTTGACAAGTCCACTACACATTCTTTCCCAACAACCAGTCTGTGGCACTTAAGGTGCTAGATAAAAAGCCAAACAATTATCATTATTGCAAAATACTTGAAAAATATACTTTTATTAATTGGGCGTTAAACTTTTAAATACAGGGTTGTAGGACTAATTTCAAATTAACTGTCCTACTTTTGTGTATGTGGGTGTCTTTTTTTCTTTCCCTGTATTTGACACCAACTAGCCTAGGGATGTTTTAGATTATTTGCCACACTGGCTATAATCTCACACATGTACATACTAAATGTTAATTAAATTGAGAAGTATCTTAATAGAAACACTGACTCTTGATTTAGTTAACAATCACTCAACACAGCAGCCTTTACTGACCTCACTCCTGGACTTGAGTGTGCTCCTCTTTGGCCGAAGTAGAACATCTTTGAAGTCGAGCTTGATATCATTTTCAATGCGTGGCATTTTGAAATTAAACAGTCTCACAGCCCAGTTATGTTCTGTTAAAAGAAGCATCAGTCAGATCAGAGGTCTGAATGCTCACTGGTATTCATGGGTTTCAAAGTCCTGTTTGTAGGTGATATTTCTTATCATTCAAGATGTAATTATATTTTGCTTAGACTTGTAAATTGCTTTCGCACCAGTGGTAGAAAAAGATTCTGTTGTAGCAACAGTGCTAGATTTTCATCACTACAACCCCACTGTGGTGTTCAGATTCTTGAATGTGAAGTCATACTCTCAATGGGGAGTTTTACCAATTGATTACTTTGAATTTTCAACATTCAAATTAACAAATGTTGAACCTGATATTTGATAAAATGACCAAGAAATGTGTTTATTACAACAAAAATCTGCATTATGACCACATCAATTTTAGCTCCCCCTTATCTGTATTAAACATTATATTAGAGAAAGTTGTGATGTCATCAGAATCCAAAAATGCAATCGGACTTTAGTACCAGGTTATGGTTATTACATATCAATAACCCATGTCAGGAATAGCAAGCTATAAACACACACAAAAACATAAAAACTCAGCAATTGAACCACGCCACATGGGTAAAGTCTAGGTGAAAATATTCAAGGTTGGTCGGTTCAAACAGTAGGCTAACGAGGTTAATTGTTAACAGACGTACGCATAACATCCTTTAAAAGAACATAAAAATAGTCTTAATAGCTATAATAAATAGTGTACATGTCCTAAAAGCTTAATTACCTCGAGGATATTATGTAGACGATGAGAGGATACTCGCTTTGTCGAAGTATGGTACGCACTCTGCTTCCTTTCCACGTTCACGTCGGAGCGGCGGTTACGCTGCTGTCATCCGCTATGTAGTTCTTTCAGTGATCGATCCATGGTTATAACACGGACACACAGCGAACAAAAAACTACAAAGGGAAACGTTGACATGAGCTACTTGCCATAAAGACATTTTCAGTAATATGTCACACGTTAAAATGTATTGGGATTTCGGTTCTTGAACATTTGCATAATGAAATATGTATCTATTGTGTAATTTTTGTGATAAAGTAAGCAATAAATACCTCAGAATTAAAATAAGGCCGGAACGGAACTCTACACCGAAACATCAAGGCGGGTCGGTCGATTTACTGAAAAACACAGGAAGTGCTCTTTCATTTTAGCACAGATCCATGGATCTATTATAATATCGGCATTTTAGGGGAAAAAACAACAATTTCCAATTATAAATAAAATATTTCCAATCTTCCACAACTTCATTTTTTGGCACAACATTGTTAACAGCGCACATTATACAGTATAGTAGAAAAAAAAGCTTCAGTTGTAGTCATCTGGACTCAGTTAGAAAAAATAGACGTTTCGACTCTCATCCAAGAGTCATTGTCAATAAAAGAATTTAGATCGAGAACTCCGGTATTAATACTGTTCTGTGGTAAGACCCGCCCACAGAACAGTACGAGTCCAGATGACTACAACTGAAGCTTTTTTTCTACTATGGAACACGCCTGGACGAATGAGGGATTACACCGACATTATACAGTATACTACGCACATTGTTCTAAAATAAATCTACAAGATGCTAATTAAAGTAAAGGTGCGTAGGTTTAGCGTAAATTGTTGTTGTTGTTGTTGTTGTTGTTGTTGTTGTTGTTGTTGTTGTTGTTGTTGTTGTTGTTGTTGTTGTTGTTGTGAAGAAGGAGCAGAGTCGAAAGGCAAAGCTCTCAATTTACCGCTCAATCTACATTCCTACCCTCACCAATGGTAATGAGCTTTGGGTAATGACCATAGATCTATTATATTATCGTTAATGACCATAGATCTATTATATTATCGGTAATGACAATGGATCTATTATATTAGACTTCCTATAAGCGATCTGTTCTTCTGTATCTACCTTTGTATCTACCTGCGTTGCACCAATGAAATTTCCCCATGTGGGACAATAAAGGAATATCTTATCTTATCTTATCTTATATTATCGGTAATGACAAAAAGACAAGATCACGTACACAAGCACACAGTAAGTGTATTACATATTAATTTAATTACTGACTATACTGCGTGTGCTTTCAGGAATGATGAGAAAACGGCAGGGCGGCTCAGTTCTTCATCTTGTATTCTCATTACGATCGAATAGGACTTAAGTGCTATTCTACCAGACATACTAAGTCTTTGTAACCATCACTTTGAACTCACTGCACCACACAGACCTACTACTTGTATATGAGCAAACTAAAACGGTGAGAAGAGGTAATGAAAGCACTATTATTTCTGTAATATATTCAAAGCAGGAGTCTGCTCTTATTAAAGGTGTGCTGGCAATGCTGCTTTACTGACTCAAAATGACTGGATATTGATTTTTAACGTAAGGTGCTCTCAATATTTGATCAATACGTTGGTCTCAACATGGCAACATAATTAAAACAGACATCAGTCTTGATCACAGAAGAGAAGAAATGGTTTTGATTGATTGTATATTTATAGACTAATAATCCTCAATCTTCCTGAAGCTGTTACTTGAGGGACTCTTTTCATTGTGTGATTGATGGTTTGGGTTTTTTCCTGTCGGGTACTGATATTTCTTTTGATTTTTTGTAAACAAATCTAAGCTTCAATTTGCAATGTGCAGAAGTAAATGAAACGTGCAAGTAATAAATGTACAGGTTCTTCTCATTTTATACATAGTATTTGCAAATGTATTCCTACCATTCACTACATAATTTGCTATGTGCTATTGCAGGGAACTAATGAACGTTTGTTGATGACATATACAAGTTTAGAAAGCTCATTATTTAATTCATATCACAAATATTATATTACTATTCTATCCTAATGAGGAAATACATTTACTACATAACTTCAAACATTTATACAGTAGTTTTATTATATTCCACACAGTGAAAAAATTATGGTTTACAATGTGTTACAAATGCGATTATGCAGACATTATGTCAGTGGTTTTTATTTGAAGCCAACATAAAACCTGTCTTTTATATTAATACTCTTCATACCGAAACACATATTGGACTTCAGACACTTTGTTCCCTAACACATTCTGACCCTCATCTTATTCATTCATACATGCTGAAATGGTGACCATTTGAATTGAGTAATTCCTGAGGAAAGCAAATCTCAAACCAGCTGTAAGGAGGATATTAACAGATAAAGACCAAGAGGAGCACTGTTAGCTTGCCCAGTGAGCCACACCCATTTTGTTTATATGGGTAGAATAGGCTGGCTGCCTGGTAGGGATGTTTTAAACTCATATGGTGCGTTTTTTGGCAGTGTATCAGTGAAGTAGTGGTGATTACATTAGGACACATGCATTGAAGTGAAGTTATCATCTACTCAGACAATGGCAGACAACTCAAATCACTTCACTCTGCCTGTGTATTGCACTAAAATCTAAAATGTAATTGGAAAAAAAAAAAAGAATAACGAAAGAGAGCTATATGTAAAAGTGAAAAAATACAAGCTAAAGAATGCCTTTGCCCATTAGTTTTTACACAAACATTAATGTTGGTTTAAGTCTAAAAGAGACACAGAAATTAAATTTAAACCCAAGTGTAGTGTCCCTAGATCATCTATTTAAGGCAAAAACCTTAATTACACACTTTACAAACGTTTGCAATATACCCAGCGATATGTGCTACTGTATAGAAAAAGACTATACACAAAACTAATTAACTTATCAAAACTAATAACACAACATAAGGTATACAATACACAATTTAAAAAAAGGAATCACAGTAGCCTTTACAACACTGTAGAATATTATATGACTGGATTTGGGAACAGACGTCTGAAAAAATATACTGCTTTGGTGTGTTATTTGTGAGAAAAGGCAAGAAATATTTATCAAAATTATAGTCATAGATTTGCTGGTTAAAATAAAAAACCTTTGGAGTGTACAGAGTGTGTGGTTTTAGATGGGATACATAGACTGTTAGTTTGCAAATGTAAGACACATGTAAGAGGATATCTATTGCACTTTTGAAGGATCCCTTAAAAATGGGATTATTTGTTTCTGTGCCATATTTGGCATGGAAATGACGATGTAATATCCACACCAAATATTACTTAACAGCATGGAGTACAGAAACCTGTGTTCTGTATGTGTGCCCAGACATTGAATGATATGTGTAAAATAATGACACTTTTTTAGCTGTTTGCTTTAAGATTGTCTTCATCCTCTTTCGACAAAGGAGATTTGGCTTCTGCCATCTCCTGTCCTTCATCTGCATCACTGTCACTGCTGGTTTCTGCTGGGTAGACCACCATACACAGCTTTTGGCCCACGTATGTCATTTTGTCTGAATAAAAGTGATGACACTGCATGTTAGTGGCATGCATTTATTTAAACAAAGCTCCAACACAAAATATGTTCTCTTATGACTCACCAACTAAAGTGTCAAAACACTGAGGCTTGTTTTTCCAGTAGACTCCGAGGAAGTAGACAGGGATGCCAGTGAGCATGATGGCCAGGCCAATGCCGCACACCACGGGTTCAGAGTATAGGGAGAAGATGAGCAGGAAAGCCCAGAAGATAAGGTAAATTACTGGCCAAATAAGGCTGACCTGAAAGCACAACAAAAATGTACTTTTAAGAATGTTGTGACACACGTAAGAGATATTTGCTTGACAAAATTATCAGAAGGTGACTAGTACAAATGAGCTCAAATTCATACTTTAGTTTACCTTGATTGGTCGGTGCATATTCGGTTGTTTAATACGTAACACAATCTGCCCAGCAACAGTGACGCCGTAAAAGAGGTAGTTGATGAAGCCCACATAGTTAATAAGAGTATACATGTCACTGGTGCACAGCATGAGCAGAGTAGATATACACTGATGAAAAAAGAAAAGAGAGGGTTAAAAAAGTCTTAACTAGATATCTATTACAAGGCATGGAACAACTGTCTTGCTTGTTACTTACAGTAAAGAGCAAAGCTGGGATGGGAGTGCAGCGTTTGACATGGATCATGGCCAAAAGGCTAGGGAGGTGGCCTTCTCTAGCTCCAGCAAAGAACAAACTGCAAACAAGAAAGTGATATTTAAAAATGATAATAATAATATAATAATATAATAATAATAATAATAATACAACCACATGCACAATATTGCAGCAATAAATCAATTAAAAATAATGAATATGCAAACTGACCGTGAAGAGGTAAAGAGGGATCCATTGACTCCCCCAAAGGTAGAAAGAGCCACAGAAATGGGCATGATCCAAGCCATGACACCAAGGAGTTTCTCACCAAATGTCTGTATAAACATATAGGTGTATTAATACTATAATCGAGTTCATGTTCTGATATAAGGGAAGTCTATTCTATTGTATTAGTGTGTCATATGTTGGGAGATGAATTCAGTGCAAGTCAATACTTAATTGTCACCACTAGAGGGGAACATAGTCTTGGTCATGGTCTTTTTCCTCCCAAAGGTGGATCTCAGGATGACACAGATCAAAAGTACTTCTCACCACGGCAACTGCATTCGAAGCCAGCAGCTCCTGAGGACTCATGGCTGTGACGTAAGCGATGTTCGCAAAGACGTAGACAAAGGTCACCAGGGGGATGGAGATGAAGATGGCACGAGGAAGGTTCCTGTATACCATATGGGGCGTTTAGGAAACATTTATAGACAGGACAACTGGATTTTGGGTATAAAATCGAAGGCGTAGTTCTGTTTTGTTTTTTGTTTTTTTGCAAATGATCACAAAATGATCACAAAATAATTATGATCGCTTATTAAAAAGACATTGGAGGAGGAGAGTGAAGTGCACAGACAAGGTTTGACCACCAATATAGTAAAAGTTCATAAGTATAGTCAATATATGCTAATGTGTGCTTTGGTATTCATCGACAGTGCTTACACATATGGATCAACCAGTTCTTCTGTGACATAGTTGAGGAAGTTCCAACCTCCATAGGCGAATGAGCCTTGTAGAAACGATAATGCAATCAAACCCACATCGTAGTCCTGGAAAGGCTCAAAGGCATTGGCTGGCTCCAGCCAATAGTACTCTCCTGTAGATGAAAAGGTAAGTAAGGTAATTTTTTTATGTTGGACTTCAATCGACCTACACAATCAGTAATCAATAATCTTTTTAAAAAGCTTTTGTGCCCTTGTTGCCCTCATTCACTGAACTCATTCACTGAACCCTTTGATCATCTTGTTGTTTCAAGGAATTCTGTTCTTTGGCCCTAATGGTAACTGCCCTTCATCATGTTGTGACTGCAGATCCACAGAGGCCTGGTGCTGACTCTAGCTTTGTGAGTTTTAACTATGAGGCCCTGACAAAACCCACTGACTCTGATGTCGTCCCAAGACACATCAAAATGTTCAGAATGACTTGGCAAATATGGAGAACCTACCTTTACATACTTTTTCCACTGATAATACGTTTACAATGGTATTTTTGTTTTCGGCATGTGTTGTATTCTGTAGCTTTTTACTGGCAATAGATACTGGGGGCTTACCTTTGCAGATCTGTACAATGCCCATGATAATGATGAGCATTAGAGCTAACAGTTTCCCTGCAGTGAAGATGTCCTGGACTCTGGTCGCCCATCGCACACTGGAGCAGTTCACCCATGTCAATAGCACTGAAGATAGGAGGAAACATTGTTATTGGACTCCTTAATCTAATTATTTTTTAAATATCTTTTCAGACCATCTGGTACAAAAATGCAGAAACTGTTTTTTTAATTCACCAAATTATGAAAATTAATATGGCTGCATTTGGGCTTGTACTTTTACCCTCATACAGTAAGAGCGGAGAATATAGATGGAACATATGCTTCAGGGTTCAGATCAATGGGGTTCTATTAATTAATGGCCACTGCTGGATTATTATGCAAGATAATGGGAAATACATGTATGGACAAAGACTTCCTTTTGTCATATTGTATTTAATTCATGTATTGATCCTTTGCATATGTCATAATGAAGGTACTATATGCTAGTAGCAGGGCTTTTTTCCCTCTGATCATCAATAGTTTTTTAATAGAAACATTATATACAAACATACCATGCTATCTCACTTTCTCTGAAATGTAGAGGCCCTAAAGCTGAGTATACACATCTGCACTCTCTGCACCCATGTGAGCTTCAACTTTCTACGTTAACCACAAGCTTGCAGAGAAAACATGACAGAGTTACTGTATGACCTCTTTGCTATGCCATCTGTAGGAAGAGATGGGGCCCCAGGGACAGACCCCCCCTTGTCACTGTTTTTGAAATGGTATACCTTGGAAAAACCTGCCCAGTGCAACAATAAATCAACCATCATGTCTGGTTTGGTTGCACATATGAAATCCAGTTATGACTGAATTGGTAGGTAAGGTAATCCACAAAAACAGTAATAGAAAAAGGTACAAATATATCTTTAGCTTCAAAAAACAAAGATTAATTCATGGCCAGTTGGAGCAGACAACCTATCACCCAATTTTTCAACGCCATCAAAACTAAATTCCTTTGCTCGTTGCTTTCCCCGATAGCTATTGATAACCCGTTTGCTTTGCGGATTTTAACTGGAGACAGTTTCAACTGTTCAAGTGGGTCTGCTTAAAAACATGATAAAACTTGTAGCATTTCTCTTTCCAGTTATTTGAAAATCAAGTTGATGCCAAAGGATGTTCTTTCTTGTGATTTGTAGTTCTTGACTTTTTTTTTTTTTTTTTAACAGCAAATACAAGTTTTTTCCCCACTAAATCAATCAGTCCAAGTAAACAATTCAGAGCATGGGGTTTAATGTATGGAACAAGGAACAAAGCAAGAGAACAGACATATTTCACACAGAGTTGTCCGTCTGTAGAGCCTGTGTGGTATGTAGCATTTGAGTGTAATTTACCCAGGCACTAAAAGGTAACATTGTCACATTTATCCATCTATCTTAACACACGTCACTTGTCACTACGGCTTTGGCTCTTTCAGCATAGCATAGGTCTCCTTCCTGACTGACTGTTGACCCCAGGGTTAAAATGCAGAAAAGATTACTCTGAGACTGCATCCATCTGAATAGGTTAAAAAAAACAAATGTATGGCTGCTTACAAACGCTATTTGTTTGCTACCTTCTGTTTAGTACAACAAAAGGTCTATTATAGTTCTAATCTGAAAGTATTTACTTCAAAAGTCTTAATCGTGTCAGATTTGGGGCAAGTAGAACAAAAGGTTTGCAAGCAATCATCCTAAAATTCAACCCGTCTAAGCTCCTTAGAGACCAACTTTGGGAGCAAACTTTTCTTTTACTCCTATAAATAGCTCTAAACAAACACCGATTATGCTTACACTATAAAAGACCAATTTGTTTTGCAGTATAAGTGATGCTTACATAGACAAACCCCAGCCAGGATACGCAGGCCGATCTCAGGCGGAAAGCATGTGGGGAAGAGGGGCTGCAGCACGTAGTTGGAGAACGTCAGGGCAATCACAGCTTGGTTTGTGGGGTAAATAACCAGCACTGCAATCCACAAACGCAAAAATCTGAAATGAAGAAAGAAACAATGATGATGACAAACTTAAAAAATTGTATTCTTCAATGCGACAATTGTTTGTGCCTGTAAATTGACCACGGATTGGACTAGTTAGGTAGTATGTCTTTCAGGTGACCATATCATGTGCAATAATTATAAGAATGCAATACCACATATCCTTAAGCCAGATTGTGGTTTTAGGTTAGCCGCTCTATTCCTTATTGAATTCGGGTACATTGGTCTGCAGTAGTGTAAGCCCTGTCACAAGTGGCACCCACGACCACTGGAGCGACACTAACAGAGAGGAACATGTGGCTTTTCAATAAAATTCTCTGAAAGCTTACATAGGGATCATTACACCTGACTGGGTTAAACAGATTATATGCGGCTGGTATGCATTTTTGAGTTTAATGTAGAAAATGTTGGTTTAGAAGACGGCATTTGGCAAGAATCTCACCGCTATGAGATGGATTCCAGGCTCCAACAATTTGCTAAATGTCTCACCTCACTTTTTACAACTTTTCACAAATGTTGTTCTGAAGCAGTAGGCCAAAAAACCTGATAAAAATAGAAGATCCTTTGCATTTCTTTTGTTGTACATTTATGTACAGTGCCATGGGTGTAACCTGTCCACCGGCGTTAGTCCGACTCAACAAAGAGCCTTTGTACTGGAACCATTGTGGAACCGTTTTACTAGCGCTTCCCCTTTTCCAAGAACTTGCACAGCTGTGATGAAACTATTTTGTAGTAATATACCTGCACAAAAGACCCTGGACCTGGATAAACAAATGATCTATGGATTAGGTTTATTTATCTAAAAACAGAACCTGAATGTTCATTGAAGTTTAAAATAAGTAACTACTGCAAAAACAACCACTGGCTGTTTTGTCTACCTCAAATCCGTTCCCGAAAATACCTTCACACAATGTATCTAGGCTTTGGAAACAATGGTCTAAGATGTTCACAATCCGGCACAGTATGTGAAACAAACACGCTATATGGTTTTGCACAAAAAAAATACTATATGTTCCCACACATTTAATGAAGGGAGTGTCTACAGAGCCGCGAAACTGCCATGTTATTTTGTGCCGCGGCTCCTGAAACTGCTGGGCTATTTGACCGCGCCGCGGCTCTGCAGCCACTGCCTTTAATGAAAGCAGTGTGAGATGAAGTGCGCCACACATAAGTTTAAAGTTGTTTTGAAGCATGTTTTGAAGGATGAGCCCTTTTGGATATAAATATATTGGTTTCTTGTCATCCTATAGCCTGAAAATAGGACTGTAGGTTTATTACTACTGTAACAGAATCTTGTTTGTGAAGCCCCTACTTATCCGAGAACTGGGTCAGCGTTTTATTGGAAAGTTGTGTTGTCAATCTGCTCTACTATGATTAAATATATTCTTACCATTGTTTAGTGTTCATTCACAATACATTCAAAGTATGATTTGTGAATTGCACCTCAACACACACCTCCAACCACTTCACAGCAGTTTTCAAATTGCTACATAGTCAATTACAAGGTAGCACTGCTATTTTTAATTTGAAGATTTAATAATAATGAGATAATATATATTTACCCAGCCAAACCACCAAAAATGTCCTTCACGTAAGCGTAATCTCCTCCAGATTTGGGGATGGTGACCCCCAGCTCAGCGTAGCACAGTGCACCAATGGCAGTGATGATACCGGTGATGATCCACACGATGAGAGCCACACCCACAGAGCTGGCATTCTCCAAGACGCCTTTCGGACTGACGAAAATCCCTGAGCCAATGATATTACCTGCAAGACAAGACAGAAGGGTAAATTAACAACTATTAACAAATTTAAGATACACAATGTCGCTTTCCTGGTGGAGAGTCTGACCTCCTGAGATGTTACTGCTTTGCCTGGAATGTTTCACAGTATGGTATTTAAGCTCGTCTTATGCTTCTTTATCGAGCTGACCTGTAAACTTGGCCTAGTGGCGCCCCCTGCTTGTTTCCAGATGGACTCGCTTAATGCCATACTGTGGCACATCACCATGAGACTAGCAGCTGGCTGACCTTCCACCAGAAAAATGACATACAATTCTATTTGGATATGTAATACTAAATTGCATAGATAGAGTTATGTTGTATACCCAAGGTGGTACAATGAACAACTGCATATACTTTCCCATGTGTTACATTGAAATCTTCTGACTTTGTCTTTTCAGCGCATTGACAATTCTATCTGTAACAAACAGACCTACATAATATAATAATGGCATGTATAGCAAGGGAAGTATTAGCTGAGCGCTGGTAATAAAAGCTAATAGGAACTAGAAAAGTGCTGAATCTGACAGTATCTAGACTGAGGCACCGGGACAGGACAAATTGGTAGAGGGTCCAAACCACCGGCAGAGAGGTGAACGCACAATGGCAGAAAGAACACAATCACGACAAGCTAAATGAAGATCAACATGACACAATCCAAGGTTCAACTAACTACTTCCCAACTTTAAGTTTAGTTAAGTGGCTTGCATTGTTCATAAACATCATAATTACGACTCATTAGTCTTTGAAGTAGACAATCAAGCAAACGTAGAAGGTCAGATGTGTTACATTTTCAGGAGAGAAAGTACATTTTATGTGAAGTGCCTTTCCCAATCAAGAAAAAACTGTAAAGTCAAATCTATTTTATCCAGTCAAAGGTCAATTGGCGTTGGAGTTGACAATGGTTCTATTCTCGCTGAATCCAAAAGGCAATAAACTAGCGTGGTGGGGCAAAGGTTAGGTTTGGAATCATTACAGTTTGCACATGTTGCACAGTGGCATTTTACAGTTCAAAAGTCAAATGTGAAGCAGAAATGATTCAATTCCGTTTCAAATTCAACTTCAAACCATCGCTCATTCCCATAGTCCTGAAGTCATAGGGTAATGTGGTATTATTTATTGCATCAGAAAACATATCCGTCTGCTGATTTTGACCCTTTAACACAATGAGAATCTTTGGCTTAAGTCTAAACATATGGCAGATCACATGCCAGACTCTCAACTGTGGACGTGCATGGTCCACCAATACAACCGCCACTCACTCATCCCATGGTTATCATGTGCTGTAGATATGTGCGCTTATGTAACTTGCAGGTAAAAAGGCAGAAGTGTGATAGCATCCCACCTGCTGTTAAGTTGACATGTTTACTGCACAGGTGGTCTTTGTAAAGGGATCTTTTGCTGCATGTCAAAAAGTAGAGTGACGCAGCATTTTTCAGGCATACACACATCTAGAATATCTTAGTTCAACCCTATATCCACTCACTCTCTTTTTCCCTTTGATGATATACGCCGGGCATCTCATTCATGTTCATAAAGTGTTAGAGCTGCTGACTTATGTGGAATCTGTAAGTTTCCTGTTTCTTTCTGCCGCTTGCACATCCTTTTGTCTTTAGTCAGGGACTCCTTTTGACACACTGTTGCCAGAATTCATTGTCTCTGCAATTTGTTGTTATGGGACTGTGAGCGCAAACTGACAACAATTGAAATCCAACATTAAATGTGTTGTTGATATTATTTACCGTGTTATGCAAATTGTCTTAATTTCACACCAAAAATATATATGCAGAATTTTAACAGTCAGAAATATGAATAAGCATTTTCATACAGATGTTTTAATCCTGTTTTTTGTTGTATTTCATTTATCTAAAGAGAAAGATTTTTTTTCTATATTGTACAGCATGTAATGTGTTTTATTCATGATATATCCTAAGTGATCGAGCACAAGCAAATCTATACCACCAGCAGCAGACAATGAATACTAATAAGCTTGCAGTTGCATTGTTAAAGATCAGAGAAGCTTGATAATCAGCCTATAAAGCTTTACACAAACAGTCCCATTTGCTCTCAGTGCGAAAGTCTAATTCAAACAATTTACCTATCTCTAGTGACACGCTACCTGGCCCTCAGCCACAATTGCACGTCAATTAATTCACAGCATGTGAATTCTTGCAAAACTCAAGATATTCATAAGTCTGGTTGCAATTAATCCACTCACTTGTTGGTTCAGATTGTCTTTGTTTTAATTTTAATTTTTTCAGTAAGGAAGATTTGCCTGATTCAATCCAGCTAATCACTGTCAGGGCGGGGCTGTCTTTGTAGTAACCAAAAGTTCACTTTGATAATCTTGATTCTTGGCACGTTTCTGGACTTTATGTCTGAGTGGGTAAATGATAAAGTCCTTTGTACACCAGCCATAAAAGTATTTGATGTCGACGTGCCTGTTTCATGGAAGACTTAATGCTCACTGTCAAAACCAGACACATGATCAGAAGTTGACCTGATTAAACCATGAATGGACTCTGAACTGCCATAAAGCCTCACAGTTGGCACACGGGCAAATTGCCGTTAAGTCTATAAATAATTAATACATATTGAATGGGGCAACATAAGAGCAACTTTCACGAGATACTCCTTTCATCACATTCTATTTTCTTCCACCTCTCGTAGCACCCCTCCTGGGAACTCCCTCTTCAGTCTTGCCTCCTGTTACCGTGGAAACATGTGAACGAATAAGTCCATAGCGTTCTCCCGAATCACCTCAAGGTCATCTCACAGACTGACCACATGCCATGCAGGGAAACTGGCGTCATACTTCATACAAACATTGGTAATGATGATATAGCCCGATAAAGTTAAATTCAAATAGGCCTATTGTTTATAGATTGGCCAATCACTATCAAGTGTTTAGTCTGTGACATGAGGTCCAAGTCCTTCTTCTTTGAACAACTCAACATTAACCCTTGCACCCTTATCCAATCAGGAGTTATGTTAGAATTTAGGTAAAGAATTATAATTAAATCATGTTGGCCTAGTTGTGTGTAAGTAACTAGATTTGATGCAAAATATTTAATAATTCAATAATTGGTCCACTTAAGCAATCTTGAAATATGCTATTTAGTTAATGTGTAATATTATTGTGACAAACAACTATATAGGAAAATTGCAAAACTTTATGAAGTAATGTTGGACAATTTACAACTGTATAATTCAATCTTAAAGTTTAGTCTGCGCACATAAAACAAATATGTGTGCAGTTAACTTTATACGAATCACGTGAGCCAGTGGACTAATCTTTTTGAGATTCAATGCAAAGTCTTGAACGGATTAAAAGGCAACTGTTGATTCACTTTTGATTAAACGGCCTCACTCCCCCACAAGTTATACTAAAGTTTAACTCAGTTTAAGAAGACGTTTCTGGTTGCAAATTTGCTCTCAATAAAGCAAGTGCAAATAATTGTGACCATGCATGCTTTACAAAATGATAACTTTATGTCAGTAACGAAGTTCATCCTCACACCTCTGCAGAACCCTTGTCTCAAACATGCCTCAGTGTTTGCATTTAAGACACTGAATGACATGACAATGAAACAACGCGTTTAAACGTTCATGATTCAGTGTGATCTACAGACGCTTCATAAAAGACTCACCAACGATGATGCCACAGGCGCTCACGAGCCCGATCTCCTTCTTGAGCGCCACCCCTCCTCCTCCAGAGTCCTTCTCAGCATCCTTGGCAGACCCCGACGTGCTGCTCCGTTGTCTCGGACCGTCTGACATGGTGTCGCTCGCCGGCTCCCTCGCTTCTGGCTTAGGGGAGCGACAGTCGTTGACGCGGTTGCTGTGCGTGCGTCTGGGTAAGTCCGTGTGCGCTCCACCACTGCGCGCTGCACTTATCTGATTAGTTGCGCTGTCAGCAATTTACGACAGTGGAGGCTTTCGGGTTGTCAAAAAAAAAAAAAAAAAGCACCAAATGAGTGTGGATAATAACAGCAAAATGACCTACACACGTGCGTTGTGTTTAGAAATGCCCTGAGTGCCCAAACGTTTTCTTATGCGCAATCCCGTAATGTTGTGTAATCTTTATGCTTTTTGAAAATAACATTAAAAACAAAGCCCCCCTCAAGTCCTGACACAGTTGATACCCCGCATATTCCAACAGAAATGTAATGTCTCTTTATCAGATTGTGGGGAGATATTTGAAGAGTATAAACAAAAAGTTAATTTCACCTTTTTCCTGATTTGAGTCAAAAACACATCCTTTCCCAAAATAAAACACTCCAGCGTAAAAACGTTCACTTCAGCTTTGCACACGTTTCTCAACACAACCGACCAGCTTGTCGCAGAGAGCTTATATTTGTGCAAATATAGGCCTACACGTTTTCGTTCATAATTTGTACAATAAGCCACACCCTTTCTTGTTCAGTCCACCAATCCTTTAGCTTGTTTTCCTGCCGCTTTTCGTCCCAAGCCACTCCCTCCCGGGTCAGACCCATCAGCTGCTTGGGACCAAGTGGAGGATAGAGTAGACCTACTGTATTTTTCCTACTTAGAATGAAAACAGAACATCCAATGGGGAATAACAACCCCTGTGTACTACTACTACTACTATGTGTTTTGACCACTGGACCCACCCACTGTCACTTTTTTGTTTTTGTTTTTTGTTCCCACTGAAACTTTATATCTCTTGCACCAACCAAACCTTCATAACATTTGTCCTTATTATTCAGTTAAGTTTAGTCTTCACACACACATGACTGCCACCTTTGGAGCAGTCTTCTTACTCATTCATACTTTATTAATCCAGATATAGCAGCAGAGTCTAAACTTAGACGTTCACTATGATGTCACCATTCACTGTAAGCATGGCATGTGTGCGCAGTACTTACAAGGAGCAACTGCACACATGGGGTCCAAAGAATACCACCAAAATGTAGGCTACTTCCTAAAAATATATTTATCTTATTTGTAATTATTTGATATCTCTTTTAAACTTACAGTTAAACGGACAGTGTGTGTGAGCAAAAGTGTTAATATTAATACACAATACAAAAACAAGTAGTCAGTTTGAAATAATTAATTGTACAATTTTATTCTATGACTACCAATATTTATTATGATCATGATTATGACTATTATGATCATGATTATGGTTATGAATGTTATGATTAGTATGATAAGGACAATGTTTATTATTATATTATTGTTATTAGGAAAGTGTGCACAGTCTGCACAAAATTTAACGTAAACACTCACTAATGCACTCCTCCACACATGTATGTCCTGTGCATACTAATTAGTAAAATTGAACCTTATTTTTGTAAATGGGTGAAGCCCATGCAAAAGTGTGCACAAAGTACGCAGTAAACGAGCGCTTTACATGGTGGTTACATGATGATCGGGGCTCTGCCCACTCAAAAATAACGAAGGTGCCCATCAGTGACCAGGGACCCACACCATAGGAAAGCATGTGTGCTTTGAGAAAATGTATAGTTTATGATATTTATATCATCTTCTTCTTCTTCTTCTCGGGACCAACCCCCCTATTTTTCACCAGTGAAAATTGACCCAATCTTTTTTTTGCACACTTCGAAAAATTGTCTTTCTGCATTCTGGCTGTATTCTATTTCTAAAATTCGAAAATTTGTCCCATCAGTGCCTTCAAAGGTACAAAAAATATATTGAGAGATAGGAAATGGCCAAAAAAATCTTGATTGTAGAATCATGAAATTCGGTGTAGAGGTAGATGGTGACAAGATAAGTAAAAAATATTATGACGGCAACGCAGTCTGCCTGAAATTTTATGAAATTTGGCACAAAATTCCATTTTGGCGTCTTGACAAAAAAAGTCAACGAGACTCGTGTCATAATTATTACGGTGTAACCGCAGTGATGACAGAAACCTCCCATGTTTTTCCAATGGGAAAATTGCCAAATCTCCGAAATGTTAACGTGCTTATACTTTTATAAACTCCTCCTTGGGCATTAGCCATAATTTACCTGACATTTGATGTGACTCATCTTCAGGAGTTGTCCATCAACACTTCACAACGATCAATGTATTGGCGTGGCGATGGCGGATCATTGCCGCCTGCGGGTTTAATTATCATTATAATCAATTAAGCCATTATAAGACACATTTATCATTCATTACTCAGAGATCTGCAAAAACAAACAAAACACTTGTTCATGTTTGCTTTCATTCGAGTCTAAATTTAGGCCTCTTGCCAAAACGTCCCTCATTCTGCATTATCTTCTTGTTCTTATTGTGGACATCAAAGCATTTGTGCAGTTTAGACAAGGCAAGTTTATTTGCAGAGCACAGTTTGTCCGCAAGGTTATTCAACATGCTTTATAGAAGAAAAGATGGATTAAAATGACAGTACAAACAGTTTCAAACCTAAATAATAATTCTAAAATTAAGTTTATAAATGTGCAGATAATGTGAGTGCTCAGAAAACTGGTCAAAGGAAAAGTAGGCTTTATATAATCAAGCATGTAAACTAACCTTTGTGAGTGCCAAATAGCTCACAGCCCAGTGAGCTCTTTGTGTCAGCTCCATGCACAGATAAACTGAAGGAGTTGTGTTAGAGGGGTATGATAAAATTGTCTTTCCAGAAAAACCTCAATATTAAACAAGATAAAATAAAATAATTCATTAGCATACTACTGTATTTACAAAACGATTTATTGATACAATCCATAAACTGATTTTGTTTCTGCACGATTAAGAGATTCTTTAAATAATGTCAAGTCTTATATAAGTTCGAGCCATGTTATCAGAAGAGCACAAGTCACTTTGTAATCCTCACCTTTGTGTATAATAGGCTAGGCTAGTCAAAATTGTGAACCTGAGTCTTTCAACAATGACATTATGACTTTCTGTGTGTTGTAGACTTGTGTTTTATTGTAGAAAAACACAGATTCACCAGAGAGACCTTGGCGTTTCCTGTTCAACTGTTGACCTATGACAAGTGTTGCAGAACAAAAGGCTGTTACATAACTTAAATGCTAATCGATATGTTAAAAGCCCACAATACAGGCTTCATGCACTAAACAGCCCCAATAGCACTTTAGGGACTTTTTGCACACTTAACTGAACTTACCTTAAATCCACCTGGTTACCTTCAGGAACAGTGACCTAAATTCTAAACATGTACTGGCAAACTTGGGCAGGTGTGTATTTGTATTGTGTTGAACATACTATACTGATGACTCGACTCACTCACTTTGCACATGCACCACTCGAGTGAAATACAGCAGGTCAGCAGGGCAGTTTGTTTACACCTTTAATGGGCAGAAGACTTTATATCCTGGTTAAATTAGGCTTCAACATTGAGCCGTTGTAAACAGTAAATTTAGGCCACAAACTTAAATCCTCATCTCAACTGGATTCCTCATCCTTGTTCTGCCTGATAGTCTGTAAAATTGTGGGACAAAGCCTATTCAAGGAGACATAATAAGATTTTGTTTCAGGTGCCTTGGTATTAAACTACAATAAGTTGATTATAAAATGCATTATTAATCTAAAACGGCTTAGAAATAGAAACAGATCCATTGACTTCTTGTTGAAAATAGCACAACTGATAAGCTCTTATCATGTCATTTCACCATCATGTCATCTTAATGTTTTTATTTTTGAAAAGTGGCTACGTGACATTTTAGAGTCTGAATTTGAAGAATAATCGCAACTAAGTCCACTGTACTAATCGTGTACATGAGGGAGGGGATAGGGGGTAGAGGAAAACAAACATTTTCTGAGCATTTGAGCCTCAGTTGCAGGAAAATACAGGTTCACTCAAACATGCAGGAATAAATCAAAATGCAACTTTGATGAGGAAACACTCTTAAAAGCTCATTGAAGTTGATTTTGAAGTTGACATAATATGTCCCCTTCAACATAGGCATACTGTTCCATTTGATTAGATTTTTTTTTTTACAGGATTACAGGTAATTGATTTTCTTGTTATCATCTGTTACTTTTCGTTTATGATTAGATCGCTGCTAATCCCCAAACTCACACTGATTACATCAAGACCAATATTATTTGTTCATTTACTATATATATTATAGATATTCTGTTTATTAATTGTTCCAATTTTGTAATTATACTACTACTTTACAAGGCAATGTGACTTTAAGTAAATATTTTACTTGGTTATTTTTAGGGTGATGTTGCCTAGTAATATTCCACTGGCTTAAATTGTCATGTGGCCTGGAAGCTGTTAGCAGGCTGGAGACAGGTGAGGTGTGGTGTGTGTGACCTGCAAGGCATACAGGTCTTGTTATACTGTGCTCTGATTGACAATATATCTGTGTGTGAAATGTCTGACAGTAGGTGTGGTGATGAGATATGAACTCTCCAGGCATGTTCAGAATCATCAGTGTGGTAAAAGTGCTTCTAGGGCTCTTCAACTCCAACAGATGGGCCTAGCATGCCCAAACTTAGTTGGTTGTACTATGTACGTTTTATTTCAATGCCTCAGTGGGTAGTCTATGTTAGAAGTGTACAGTAGAATTATACACTTTTGAGAATATAAATTGCATTTATGTTGTCAATGAGTTGCAATCCATACTCTGTGACCCACTCCTTCCCTTACTATACAGACTGTTGTAATCATCCCAGCAACAAGCACATACGTAACAGGGTCCCATGCATCCATGCTCCCCTGCAGGTGATAGATTGCTGGTTGAAAAAGCTTTGAGATTCTCCAGATAAGGCCGTTTAATGAATAACCCTGATGTTTCAGGCTGTTTGCTGCTCAGTGGCTGGAAAATTAGGAGCAATAACATGCAAACACAGAGGTAATGGCCAGGGGGCCTGGCAGGTACCACAGGGATCAAAACAGTCAACAGATGCAATTCAAAGAGGGAGGGGGATTCTTCTTGTTTTGTTGCAGTTTACTATCAAAAAGAGTCAATTATGATGATAAAAAATATCCCTGTTTACTGCATTTATTTGATTAAAATCAGAGGAATTAAACATTATTGCAGGCTTAACCAGAGGGGAAGTTTGAACCAGAGGGGAAGTTTGAACAGAATTATTGTGAGACCACTGGACATCTGACTCCCTTCTGCTTTTTGATTGATTGTACATGTAACTGCAGACATTTTGCATCAAGAGTTAGTTTGCAAAACAAATGAATACCATACAAATA
Organism: Eucyclogobius newberryi; assembly: GCF_026437365.1. NCBI lineage: Eukaryota > Metazoa > Chordata > Actinopteri > Gobiiformes > Gobiidae > Eucyclogobius > Eucyclogobius newberryi. The sequence goes on along the minus strand of NW_027315857.1, from coordinate 12,241,439 downwards.
AAAAAATAGAAATATTTGGGGCTTTATTTTACTCTTTTAATCTTTGTGTAGTGCAACAATAATATTTCATCCGTCCTTGATCAAATCTACTTGACAAACATTTGCATAATGAAGATATCTCTTTTTGCAATTTAACTCTTATCTTTACTTGATAAATAGGTGAATGCAAAAAAGAAAATTATAAAAAGTTATACGTTCCTTGCATGATGGGACAAACCAAGGTTGTTTCCTTATCTTATCTTATACTCTACTAGTATTAACAATAACGTCCACTTCTACTACTAGGCCTAATACTGCCAATGCCATTGTTAATGCTACTTAATGCCACAACAATATTTCATAAATCTCAAAATAAATCCAAGTCTATCTGAGTTTATCACAAAAATCCATTCTGTTCTGCTAGTCTCAACTATGTATTTAATCTCATTTATACCTCTTTGTTTAGAGAGTAATCTTATTATATCTGTCGAAAAGGCATCTCATTGTCAATTTGATTACACTAAGTGAGAACAAATGTTTTGCAGTATCAAGCTTGTAAACTGAAAACAAAGCCACAAACAGCTTGGATTGGTCCAGAGGAAGGAGGAGTAATGTTATGTCATCTTGCAAAGGATTTGAACATGGTGTATAAATTTAACCAAATGATATGTATCGTAGATGCCCAAAATAAGCAACTTAAAGAAAAATGCATTATGCTAAATACATTGATAAAATTACCCATAATTCAATCACCATATCCTTTTTTTTTTTTTTATAGGGACCATGTTAGGAGACGATACACTCAAATGTCTCCACCCAGGTTTCTAGGAAGCTTTCCCCATTTGTCTTCCATGTATTCCTTGAAAGTCATGCAATAATATGGTGTCTTGTTTATCCCTAGCCTCACAATTATAAACACCTATTTAAAGAAAGGGTTGCTAAAGGTCCGCTAAAGGTGGGTAATAGAAGCGAGGAAGATCAATTCAAATACAAGACTCAAGGAAGTTTGAATGTGGTGGAGAACTACTAAGTAAAGAGTTTGGGGGGGGCGTTTGAGTGTGTGCGTTCCCTTCCAGTGAGACAGTAATACGAGCCATGTGTTTACCATAACCCCCAAAAAACTGAGTCCACAAGCAACGTCCCAGGACAGTTTGTACAGATATCTGCTGAGCTCAGGAGCTGGACCAAGAATTAATCAGACCAAGTTGTACTTCAGATTATTCACAGTCTATTGTTGTGAAAACGTATGTATAGAGAGCATTTGTGTATTAAAAACTGCAAAAATAGACATGAATACTAGATATATACAGTATGGACAGAGCAACACTGTAAAAGTAGCAGTGCAACAAATAACTGTCACTTAAACTCACATCAACAACACTTTATCTACTGCACTAGTTTTGTGCTGCTGTTCTGTTCATATATATTTTGTATACACTGGACGGGCATCCTTTTGTGTTGGAAGGGTCGATTGCCAATATAGGGATTATACAGTAATGACGAATGAATATGTCTTAGCCTGTGGGATGCAGGTGGTAAAGCACCGTAAATACCGTACCGTAAATAAGCTCAACGTTTAATTTGTTATATGGATTGAGACACGTTACAAATGTACTTACTAAAGGTAGCGGTCTTATAGTGGGCCTATTTTTTTATCACCCCTTATCCGCAGACAGAGGTTGCACATGCTTTTGCTGATAACCACTATTGACAACTGTCTGTCAATTGACATACAAAAAGAACTGTTGTGATAGTGTGACCTGCATTCTTTGCCTGGGACAGTCAAACAGAACAGGATTATCAAGGTGCGTGGCTGTCATCGTGCCATTTGGATATATTTTGTTAATGCGTTGATTATAACAAGCAAGTTCTAGCGCAGTAAACTATAGCAGCAGGGGTAAAGAGAAAGCTGTAAATTAATCAATTCCAACAACTTTCACTCTTGTGTCAGATGTCAAGCCTGAACATGCTTCTTCACATTGGCAGAACTGGTTCCTGAACAGCAGAGATTACGTACTTTTTTTTTTTTCAAACAAACATCCTAATCCTTTGTTCACCTACTTTTAGTGTGACTTTTGGACTAATGTTATTCCAGTAAACTAGCTACTGCACCACTTATTTCTTAGGTGAGCATTGTGAACAGGTCATGTTTTCACCAAAGTAACTCTCCTAGTTCCCTAAGTGTGCATATTTCCAGTATTTCCCCTCGTTGGCCCCGCCCCTCAGAACTCTTGACGAAGCTGTTTTGAAAGTCTGGCTCAATCCAGTTCCCACCGCCTCAAGAACGGACCTCCTCATCATCTTACTCCTGGTCTTATACCTCCAGTTCTCAGTGTCTCTCCCTTGTTTTTGCACCACTTACTGTGAATGCTCTAAATCGTATTGCTCATGTTTTTCTCCTCTCCTGTTTCTGGTCAGCAGTTTAGAGCAATATGAGATATTTTCGTGCAATTCCATCCACAATATATTTTTAATTCTTTAGGGGATATGTGACACTTTGTTGTGCAATACAGCAAGTCCATTTTTCAGTTAACTCTCACACAATCCAGAGTGCACTCCATCTTAAACCCGTAGATAAATTATTGAACTAACCCTATTACTAACATAAGAAGACAAGACATTAATCAGTGTCATATTTTCCAAGTGTCATGGGCAAATAGTGTGACAGAATCAAACAAGAAAAGACAGTTTTGTTGAGTATACACTTTGTTTGCAGTGAGAATTCAATCTCCTAGTGGCACATACATCAGCAAACAACTATGGCTGCTCCATTTGCGCACTTTGTCATTGTTTGCATGCAGTTACACATCCCCTCGATTCTCTCAAAGTAACAGTGTCCAACAGAACAACACAATACTCGCATATTTTTGAATGAAGATGGCCCTTGTAAACTGCACCTGATGTGTGTCTGCAGTGAAGGTGTAGAATGTGACACCGTAGTTTTACAGACTTTTCTCGTGACAGCGTTCTCCTCGGGGTAATATTGTACCAGTCTGTTCTGGGGTGCATTCATCTACCATCTCGGTTACACTCACACATTTGTAGAATCATGCTGTAAAGTAACAATGAAGAACAGGCTTTTATGCACCAGCTGTTACTATAATTGGATTGTTGCATCTTGTTGTTATTTGCATTTCTTGATTGGTTTCCAGGTTTTGTCATTGTTTGATGAATAATTGATTACTTGCTTGAGGGTAATTAATCATTCTGTGCAAAAGCATTACATTTTAATCTGATCAAATCTATTCAAAAATAATTAATTTCTACCTCCAAACGTGGATGTTTCTTTTTGTATTTTACAAAAACCTTAATATGATTGTGTACCAAGCCCATAGAGCAAAGGAATAAGCAATAAATATAATGTTTAACTCTCTTTATGAATCACTTAAGGAAGCATTTACCCCTGCACTTCAATTATGTTCCATGTATATTTGTATAATATAACCATTTCATTGGAGAGTATTGATCATAAAGCAAAAACAAAACAATCAATCACTGATACTGTGTTACAAAGCAGCTGGATATATTACAATGTGTGAGGTTTGTCCATGTGGAATGATAAATCTTCTCTTCTCCTTCAAGGACAACACTTTTTCGTAGTAGGCCGGTGGGGCTTATGCAATATTTACGTTGCATGTGATCACAGCCAGGACTATAAATAGAGTCAGCAAACATGAAACCATTATTTTCTCTGATGTCATTCTACACACCCAGACATAAAGATATTGTCAGGTGGGTGGATATGAGACACATGCTGCATTCTGAACATGTGTTAGTATTCTGCTGAAATAGACTAACCAGCACCATTGACCATACTCAGCAATTAATAATGGGCTACAATAAAAGCCTTAACTTGAAACTATGTATACAAAATATAGCCCAGATGAGATCATATTAAGACAATGTGCATATGTGTATTTACATTTTATACATATTAGACTAAAGCTGTTTCATTGGTTGATTTAACTGACAATTCAGTGTTGTTGTTGTTGTTGTTGTTGTTGTTTTATGGCGGTTGGCATCCAAGTGTTGCATTACCGCCAGACTTTATTCCTCAGACTTTGTCCACAATTCAGTGTGAGTGAAACAGGGCTAGCCTATCGACCACTGTGCTTTGACAGCTGTAGACTGTGAAGTAGTAGTAACTACAGGATGATGACGTCTGGAGTGAAGCAGATGTGATTCTGGGAACTAAACAACACTACTTCTCCCTTTGAGGAGCACTTCCATCAAGTTTTATCAAGAGCAAAGAAATAAGTATGTATGCAGCATAATATAAAGTTATATTATTACTTTTCCTTTCCTTATTTTGATCTAATATATTTTCCTTCATTCATAAAAAGTAATCACATGAACTTTATTAATATTTGTTATTATTATTATTATTTCAATCATACGACGGCGTATAAGGGCCAACTAAGGGGGAAAAAATGCGCTGCACTACGAGAATAAAGTCATTAATTAATGAGAAAAAAGACGTTAATTAATGAGAAAAAAGTCGAAGTCAGAAAAAAGTCGTAAATTAACGACATCAAACTCATTAAATAACGAGAAAAAAGTCATTAAATAACGAGAAAAAAGTAATTAATTAATGAGAAAAAAGTCGTAGTTTAGGCGCAGATTCAAAGTGACGTGAGCAGTTCACTTTCAGCCCCAGGTCAGGACGCACAAGAACGGGCTTGGATGAGTTGACAGTTTAGAACTACATAAAAGCCTGACATAGATGTTAAAGTGTTTCCTGACCTTTAAAACGATGTCTTACGTGTGTTTATTACAAGACAAGACACCGCGTTTAGCAGCACCTTTCCTGTTCCGCATCATTCACAAACTGTTGGAAAAAGGCTTTACTTTCTCCATGATGGACCCGTAATGCACCAGGGCTCAAACAGCAGCCGTGCTCCGCGCCACAGCCGCCCGCAGACAGGAGGAGCAGCCTCGCTGTTATATTCACACGTTCTCTGGGTTCTCTGCTCCTCTAAGTTGATTGTCTACGTGGGCACTTTGCTCAGTCACTATTCTCACGTGCTCATTGTGTGCACTTAAGTTTTATGCCCGGATTCTAACCTTTTGTGATCCCTTGGACAAACTCAGTAAAACACACAGAACACAAACATCCGTCTGCGCTTCCACTCAGCTCCTCCTGACGCCCGGATCGTGTTTGGTACAGCCTAAAAGCGATATGTTTTACCCACACGCATCATCCATACATCATCCAGATGCATCATCCATACATCATTCATACATCATCCAGATGCATCATCCATACATCATTCATACATCATCCAGATGCATCATCCAGATGCATCATCCATACATCATTCATACATCATCCAGATGCATCATCCATACATCATGGCATGAGCTCCAACACACGCGAGCACCAACACCGGAGTACGTCATGTTACAGGTCCAGGACCTGACATGGGGGCACTGCACCGGGGAAATGATTGTTTGTAATGTCTAAAAGACCCGCATTATAAAGATCGACATCTATTGTGGGCTTTTGTATTCACTTTTAACCAAGTGCCATTTGCGTCCTGGCGGTGGTGTGTTTGTGTTATGAAGACTCCACAGATGCATTGGACTCAGAGCAGATCAGCTTCAGAGCTTTAAACATACAAAACACAGCGCTGTTACTGGACTGTACCATTATGTAACACTGAGGGGGGAGCACGTAACATGGTGCTGAAAGTTGTTGTTGTTGTTGTTGTTGTTGTTGTTGTTGTTGTTGTTGTTTTATGGCGGTTGGCATCCGAGTGTCGCATTACCGCCAGACTTTATTCCCCAGACTTTGTCGTAGTCCTAAAAGTTGTTCTTCCAGTGCTTTGACCTCCAGAAAAGGACAAAGCCCAAGAGGTCATGAGATGCCTTTGTCATTGTATCCTATAGAAGTTCTTCCTCCCCTCAGACTTTGTCGTAGTCCTTAAAAAATCTTATTCCATTGCTTTGGAAGTACAAAGCCCATGAGGCCATGGGACGTCTTTGTTGTTTTACAAAGCCCATGAGGTCATGGGACGTCTTTGTCGTTTTATCCTTTAGAAGTCCTTCTTCCAAGTCTGAGGAATAAAGTCTGGCGGTAATGCAACAATTGGATGCCAACCGCCATAAAACAACAACAACAACAACAACAACAACAACAACATCACTATCACTCTGTCGTTTCTAGGCCCATCAAGTCAAAGCGCGTTAGAACATCCTCTTGCTCCTCATCCTCGGCTCAGTCTCCAACACCCCCCACCTCTATAAACGTTTACCCAGCCCTGTGCTACATAAGTAAGCAACCACAACCGCGTATCTGCCTTTATAGTCTTTAAATTATGAGATTTTTCTCGTTATTTAATGAGAAAAAAGGCATTAATTAATGGCTTTTTTCTCGTTAATTAACAAGAAAAATCTCGTTAATTAACGAGAAAAAAGTCATTAATTAATGACTTTATTCTCGTAGTGCCCCGCATTTTTATTTTTTTGGTTGGCCCTTATACTCCGTCGTACAATCATATAATTTTATTCATACATTTTATTTTAAGCACCGCCGCCCCCTCGTGGTCAAACCAATGTATTGCACTTAGTCCTGCGGCTGCGCGCGCTCACGGCGCTGGCACGCGGCTTCCTGAAGAGAGCAGTGCGGCACAGCGAGGCCGACAATTGAGGATATGAGGTAAAATGGTAGTATTGAGAGTGGGAAAGTTTTCCACATTGTGTTATTGAAAATGTAGCAAATTATATGTGAATTAAGCTGAATAGTGCGCATTTCAGTTTTGGAAGCGCTTTGAGTTTTATTGCAATGACGCAGATAATTGACTAGCTTGCTAATTAACTCAGTGCGGAACAAAATGAGAGCATTAACGAGTTAAAACACTGTCATTCTTGTCTGTGGTGGACTATCGGGTTTTTAATAGCTCTGTAACATTTCCAAATGATGACACGACCGTCACAGACATTTATTTTTACAAACTTCAAAGGTAGACATTAAACGTTAAAAAGTGTTAAAAGCAAGTTAACAGTTTCTGTATCCAAGCAAAGTTTGCTCCAAACAAACTCTTCTACCACAAATTCAGATGTTACAATGTTTTATAGCAGCTTGTTACTGCACACACCCAAATAGTCAACATTTTATTGGCAAATGGCATCACTTCATTGAGAAAAATCAAGCCTGCGTTTAATATTGTGGAATATTCTCTATAGAAAATATACTTTTGTTGACCTAGCTAAAATAGTCTGCATTAAAATCAATCTCAGTTCCTAAAGCCATGCTCATACTTTTCAGCTACATTTGATCTATTCTTACAGAAGTTACAAGTGCAAGTTACTCATTCAGGATTATTTATTTTCAATGATAAGTTGTAAATTTACTTGTACATATATTTTGGTTTGTTTTAGGACAGAAATATAAAATAATCCCTCAAAGTATAAGCCTGTTCCACATAAACATAAGTCACAAAACCAAAGACCTTGGACTTGATCGTTCCTCTCTTATTTTTGGGTGTGTGCCCGTGTTTAAACAACTTAAAGAAGGAGCCTTTCATAATAGTACGATTATTAAAATGCCTTCATCCAATTGGTCAAGACCATTTCCGTTTACCGTGGACGAATGACACCCTTCACAGACGATCTATTTTAAAGACCTTAAAACTGGCCCCTAAGTGCAGGTCTATACTGTGGTCTGTAATCTTTGACTTGTCCCGGCCTCAACTGTGTTCCCTCCAGTGGGGCTTGTCTGGCTGTTTTTGTAACACATCCTTTTGCCTGTGTCCAAATTGTTGTTTTTGCAAAAGGACTTCTAAGAAAAGGACTTTAATTGTCGGATGGTAGACGTAAAATTTGAGCAGAACTGTGTAAGTACACTGTTCTCCGCATGTTTGTTTAGTCTCTTTTGTTATATCACACAACACATTTCCAGTGCTTTATTTGGACATTTCCAGTATATATCTTTAACTGAAATAGGATGTACAGCAAAAGCTCATCGATGGTTTGTCATTTCTCTGAATTTTGAAAAAGCACAACCCCCATTGAAAATCGACATACGCTGCCCCCTCTTTCCCCCGGGACCCCCACAGAAGTCTGGAGGCCAAAAGCAGGAAGTCACAGCTGTGCTCATCCCCCTTTCACTTTGTCTGTTTTCATATCGGCATGTGTGCCTGGTCCTGTCCCACATTTTCACTGACCCATTAGAGGGGGCCAGTATTATGCTAACTGACCGTTTTTATGTTCTGTTTTTCAGACATCTACAGTAGAAGTTGGCCGCAGCGAAGAGCTTGTAAATGTGTGAGCATTACATCACCATGGCCTCTGTGCTGGATATCACCTGCTCAGGAGAAGTCGATTATGAAAAAAGCAAAACAAAATATGGTTCACTTGGTTTCATTCCCTTTTCAAGCAATATGAAAGAAATACTGTAAATATCCACCTGAGATAGTTGATAGAGTTTAGTCCTGACTGAGCCGTCGGATCTAAACCTGACGTGTTTTTAGGAGACCTTCAAAAACAGCTCAAAACTCACCTTTTCTTCAAAGCCTTGAGGCCCCACTAGTGCCTGCTTTTCCTCATTACTTGTTTTTGTCCATCTTTTCTTGTTTGTTCTAACTATGCAAGCGCCTTCGAGTTACCCTGAAAAGCGCTACGTAAAACCAATGTATTACTTAAATCATAACTACAATGTATCTGTCAACGCTAAGAATAGGACATTGTGTTAATATTCAGATGTGTGTGTTATGCTTTTACCCATTTTACCCTTTATTGGACAGAATATACATGAACATATGAACTGGAGTGAAATGTGATGATCTGAGACTTTCACCAAAACAATGGCGTCTGGGAATTGATCTCACGGCACAGACTGAAGGAAAAGGTAAAATGATGCGTCTGGTTTTGAAACAAAATCATTGTTGAACATTCCTTCTCTCTACTGTAGCTCCAAACTATAAAATAGCTCTTTGAATCTTGGTTGGACTTTAATGGTTGAGCAAAGGTCAAATCTCTGTCCAAATATGAGCTCTTGTTGTTTATTAGGTAGTGTTCCTCTGCAGCGTCTGCCTATGCTTCAGTTACAGATAGTATCAGGAAGAAAAACATCTCTGGAGGAAAGGAGGAAGAGGAGAGGCTGTAATAATTGGAGAATATATTGAAACGCAGCTAATTCTAACTGTGCAAATCCCTGTGGTGCTGGAGGAAATAGACACATCCAGACAGCAATTTATCCATGCTGTATTTTATTACTTAAGCAGGACAAACAGAGGAGAGAGGAGCGGAAAGAGGGAAGTATTGAGTTTAGATTTGATAAAACACTTTTCCACAGCAGAGACAGCACTTCCTAAATCTGATCTCCACACCTCAGTCATACAATTTAGATCCCCCCACTGTTTGATGTTCACTCTTATGAATCGCGCTTTTCACTTGGTTCGATTGTTTTTGAAAATTTTCCAATAATTATATACAATTTTTAAACAGTAATTTCTTTACCCAAATCCCAAGGCGTTGCACACTAGTTCATATGTAAATTAAAGATTGCCTATGCAGCTCCACTAATCGCAATTATAATAATAATAAAAAAAATAACAACCAGTAAAATCAAATAGGAACCATTAAAAAGCAATAAATAGTAGTTATACCAATAAATAAAAACACAGCTTGAATTTTTATTTGAACCTTGTTACTGTTTGTCATGCGAGGCAAAATATGATTTTTGTTTTTATTTGAATAATAATGTAATTATATTGTTAGGGTTAATATTAACAAATACTAAGATACAAATGTTAGTTGCCAACGTGCCATCCACATCCCTGCACTAAAGGGATAAAGAATATTGATAATTGCTGCAGCGATAGGGCAGAGGGGGAGGAGGGAGAATGACTTCACTGCGACAGGACGGCCCCTTTTCCTTGTAACTTTCCCCCTCTCTCCTCCTCCGCTGTTTTTAATGATTTGGGGAGCAGAGGGGAGCAGGCGTTCAGAGCTTGGCTGGCCGTGCAGGCAGAAGCTTCAGAGGGGGAACCAGCAGCAGTGCAGATCTGAACAGGACTGAATGGGCACAGGCTTTTTGATCAAATGCATGCTGAGTGACAGCCACAGAGGTGCACAGTTGGAGACAGAGAACATAACACCCGGGACCTTTTCAGACTTACAGCAGTTCAGTCTTAAACACTTTGAAAGAAGCAGGGAAGAAGCAGTTAACACAGATCTTTTTGGAGGGACTGGCAGATGCATTGGAAGACTATTTATTTCAGCTTTCAACTTAAGCCAAGGAAATGGACTAAGAAGCATTTTAAAGCAGAGCAAATCTCCACCTTCACTACAGCAATGCCTTTGAGGAACTGCACCAGGACCCCTCTGATATGTTCCTGGACACTTTAACAGTGATTGGACACTTTTGGTTTTCGAGTTTGCACTGTCCTCAGCGTTGATTGTCCTGCTGCACGAGTTGTCCTGTTATTAATAAAATCACTATGTTTTTTCAAAGGAACTCTTTGACACTGTCATGGACTTGTTTGTTTCTGCTTCTTTGTATCCTGGATGTACGGACAACAGCTGGGCAACAGTCCCAGCTCCAGACCAGGTCAAGGCACATGTCTTCGTTAACCTCTGTGTCCCCTGTAGGAAACCTCTCTGAAAGTGCTGAGCGCAAAGTGGAGAGGCTTGGACAGACATTTAAGAAAAACCTGCGTGAGCTTCGTGAGAAAAGCCTATGCCTGGACTTAGTCTTTTTGGTAGATGAGTCGTCAAGTGTTGGAGCCACGAACTTCCTCAGTGAGCTGAGATTTGTACGCAAGATGTTGTCAGACTTCCCAGTGTCTCCTGAGAACACAAGAGTTGCGCTGGTCACCTTCTCCTCCAAAACTCACGTTTTGGCTCGGGTTGACCACATCTCAGCGCCAAAGTCCAACCAGCACAAGTGCTCCCTTTTCAATCAGGAGATCCCAGCGATCAACTACAGAGGAGGAGGCACCTTCACCAAGGGGGCCTTCCAACGAGCAGCGGTGAGTCAAACCCCTGTCCATTCCAAAATGTCTTTTAGGTCTTATCCACTAAGACAGACACAGAAAAGAAACAGGCACATGATTACATGCACCTAAACACATCTCTTACGCAAATTGCAAATCTGTTAATTTGTCAAGTCAAGGTGGCTGTAAAGTCTGTTCAAAAACTGTCACACCTCAGTCCTTCATTTGATCATTAGAGGAGCTTCATTTCACACAGTACATCATTCAGGTGACAAAAGCAACACCAAAAACATTTTACCACCGATTTGTGCGAAGAGGATGTTGATGTGCCCCAAACCCCAGTGTCTGTGATACCATGATACAGCTACAGCTACATAAATTACTATTCATAAAAACGCAATATTTAAACTTTGAGACAATAGGAGAATTACTTTTTTTTTAATCAAGATTGTTAAGATATTACTTTAAATCCTTACTTTAAAGTTATTTTAAGACTGTGGCAGTTTCCCTGGTCTGGTTTTAGCACTAATGGTTTTGGACAGCAGCCCTAAGCTTAGTGTTTAAAATTTGGCCCTCAGGACAGGTTCTCCACACACCCTGTTTGTTTAAGTGCTGATAAGGAGGCTGCTGTTTTTTAGGGGAGCTTGCTGTCTTATCTGCATTAAAAAACACTCAAAATGTTATCGCTGATACATTAAGTGATATAGGGGATACATGAACTGAGTCATACAGTCCCAGGAACCTTCCCCTGATCAACCTGAATCCTAATGAGTTATTTTTTAATTATTAAAAAATAATTTTCCGGAATTTCATATGGCATTTGTTTGAGTCTTTAGGCTCCTCCAGGCAGCACATGAGTAATAGCAGAGCTACGTGCACACTCCTTGGAAAGATAAATGAGCCTAGCAGATACCAAACTCAGTTTCAGAAGGTTGACCACATCCCCTGAATGTAGCCCTCACCTGATGGATTCAGTCTGACATTTACTGTGTGTTTTTTCATGATTGAGGAAGCAGTGTTAAAAAACAGTCCAGCTGTGATTTATCACCATAATCTTTGGTAGTTAAAAAAAAATCTCCTGTCTGAATCTCACTGGAAAAAGAAAAAAGGTGGCCATCGCCTGTTTCCATTAGCTACATAAATGTGTGGTCTGTTAACAGTGATCGAAAGCCCGCACATCCGCTTGTCATCGTGCACCGACTGAACTGTGATGCAGCTGTCTCATGGCCCAAGATTGTTGAATTTGGAGCATTGTAGTTGTTATTAGTCATCAATCTACCCTCCAAGGTGCTCAGATCATAGCAAAATGTGGATTAAGTGTGTAGTTGATCTCTAAAACCAGTCCATGTCAAACTATTCCAAGAGGAGAACGGCTAATTGTTGAAATGATAATATGGCAAATTTCATTCTTTTGGCTGTGCCTGATACGTCAAAGTTCTGCAGAAAGCTGGGATCCATTAAGAGAAACATTTTTCCACCAGCCGTGCATGTAGGGACAGGGCGCTCTTCCAGCAGACAGCGTCTCTGTCTGTGTCTGTCTCATTCAGCAGAAACGTAAACGACACAGGCTCTTAGTTTAGTCTTGAAAATGTAGCACTTTAAAGACCAGAATTGTTGCCCCACCAAAATCACAGTTTCTGAGTGTTAAGAAGCATCTATTGGATGATTGTAGTTCAGGTTACTCTGATACATTTTTCTGCTTTTATATTTAGTTTCCATTAATTTTCTTCGAACTGAGCCAAATGTCTCAAGGCTTCCGAGAGTACATGTTTTAATGATTCCATTGCTTGCAATTCTGTTGATCCAAGAATTATTGCCTTTTCCACGGGGACTTAAGAGTAGCTTTTAAGTGCCTCAAAATACAGTTCAACACTAAGCAGTATTCATTGTAGAGTCGGCTTGAGAAGATTAATTCATCTATGTGACAATTCACCTGAGTTTGCCATTAGGCTGCCCAATGCCAGACTCTTAAGTGACTGTGTTTTGGCAGCCCTCCTGAGTCAGACTGTCTGCATAGTTGAACCAGACATTGCATTCAGGCACTGTGTGAAAAGGCACAAAGTAGAATGTCAGGAAAATTGGTGGAAAGAGGGGTCACATTTAATAACTGGTAAACGGCAAATATTGTCCAGCATCAGATGCTTAGAAACAAATGAATCCATTGTAAAACCAGAGCACATCTTTGCATTTGTGTAAGTTACACAATTATTATTTATTAATAATTGTATTTACTCCATAAATAATTGTATTTACTCCATTGTTAGGGAATTCCCAACATAAAGGCATGTGACTCTTATTAGTTCATGTGGGCCACGTGCAAAATGACTAGGAGCATAAGTTAAAAGCTGCAGCAGAACACTTGTCATGCTCTAAGCTGTTCGTCTGTAAAGGATGACCTTCATTATCCGGCTCTGCCAGACCACAGCAACTCAAAGAGACTGGACCAAGGGGCTGGTTTGTGTGGTCTCCGTCTCATTCCAGCAGGTCTGCACTTTTTCCTTTTCCCTCCATTTACCTCCCATCACTCAGAGCAGACAGACCTCTGCCCGAGCAGGGGAACATTTGGGTCAGACTTTGACGTATCACAGTCAAATATGTGGTATTGTTTTTCAAAACACTGTCTATTACAAACTTGGCTTGTGTAAACTGCTTATATTAGGCCCATGGAGATGGACCTTGCCTTGCATAAAACACGCACTTGCAGATGAGATGTTACTGTTGGAGAAGAAAATTATAACAATTACCCTCAGTTCAGATGTTTTAAGTCAGACACATCTGCTGTGATTCTGGTTTGGTCAAAATGTTGAGTAGCATCTGTTTGATCCCCTGATTATCTGTGATGAAGTGGTAAGAAAACCGTCTCAACAATCATCATCTCAACAATCATTTCCTTCACCTCAGGAAGTGAGGAGACAGTAGTAGAGTAGGTGAATGATTGAATTGAAAATTAATCAATTCAATAACTAGTTCCAACCAACTTTCTGGTATAAATCTGATACAGTAAATAATAACGGCACGTTACAATGTCACTGCCTTCCTTGTCTTCAGGAGATGAAGTCTCTCTTCAGGGTTTCAGTCAAGATTTCTGTGTCTGATGTTTCAATTGATTTGGGGTTTGAAGGAAGAGCTGCATTAACATTTGGTTTTGCTCATCTGGGTCACTTGGGTGTGGAGAAGTATTCACGTCTGCCTTCCAAACATTTGCTAAGTTAAGTAACCCCAAAAACATTTTAAATATTTGAGTGATTGTTATTGTTACCCTCGTCTCATCGAGCTTAGGAGCTTTGACATGTTGTTGAATAGCAGCCTGCTCTTTCTCTCTGTTCTATCATTTGACTGTTTCTCTGGGAAATGGATACTGAATATTTTCCAGAAATGGTTGACTACTTTCCGACCTTTGCTGGACCCCAAGGTTTTGCAAATTATTTCATCATTAGATTTTATTTCATGCGCATAATGCAACTCTGAGAAAAAATACACGAAGACAGCTCCCAGCTACTTCTTTACCAACTGGCAAAAGTCCGCTGACTAGTTTGCAAATTGACAAAACGTGGTTGACAATAGGACCAATGTTTTTGAGCCATTTCCACATGTTGAGTGTCTCTTTCAGCTTGTGCCAAATCTATGAGAAGTTGTTGACAGAGGGTCAGGTAATTTAGAATACACACCAAGTTGTTTTTAGGGCTCTGTCAGTGTGTTTGGTGCACAATTTTGAGGATTGTCATATCAGGGTTCAGATTAAGGATTTTCACTTGCTACACAATCCGCAATTGTTTTCAAATTTGTATAGCAATTTGATAATTGCATAGCAAAACACAAAAGTAACAAACAATCAATATTTTCCATTGATGTAACAAGATTATTTATTTCAAATGTATTTGTAAATATTCTATTTTTAAAATATTATAATATATATCTATTTTTGAACTCTTGCAAATAAAATTATTTGTTGAACAAATTAATTAACACCAAGTCAGATGGTCTTATTTACAACTTTCTTCCATATCATCATCATCAGATGACTATTTGCATGAGTCTCATTTACATATTGTCTTTACACTCACAAGTTACATATCACCACCAGAGTCGTCATGACGATGAGCTGTCGGTATCAGAATGACTTACACACACAACACGTTTTGGTTTTGTCCTGGACATGAGTGAGTTTGACCCTTTGAATTCCACATCCTCGGGGTGAAAACGGGAGCGCGCGCGGAGGCGGCGAGGGGTTTTACGAGCGCCGCGTCTCACTGATCTCACGACAATAACTACATGTTACACAATAACTACATGTTACACATAGTTATGTGTTACACATAACTATGTGTAACACATAACTATGTGAGGTCAGTGAGACGCGACGCTCGTAAAGCGCCTCATCGCCTCCGCGCGCTCCCGGTGGCTCCTCCAGCTCAGCAGTCTTCTACGCGCGATCTGTGACAGCAGCGGGACCCGTCAAGTGTGTCATGATGTTATTGACGATCGATTGACGAGTGATCAGTGCATTTTAGGCGCTTTGTTTATACAATTGAACACACATTTTTATATCGCAAAAACTGCGATACAAAAGCACTTTTTTCTGACGAACGCATCGCATTTGAGAGAAATTGCGTCGCATTTTGCGATGCGATACCGCTTATTCTGAACCCTGCATATGTTGCTATATCATCTCTATTGCTAGAAAGAATATTGTCAGTTTTTCTCATTGTAGTGAACTCAGAATTACGTAGCACAGTTCACCTTCTCGGTTTTGAACTTGTTCACTAATCATATTGCTCTTTGATACATTAGCGGCTCACACTTTTTAAGCTCTGGAGAGCTTCCTTGTCACTGAGTAGTGTCCAATGAGTTTACTATTTGGGATATGTGACCGTGCCCTACTTGGCCCTAGAAAATGCTCTCATGGTCTGAACAACCAAGCTGTGCTGCTGGTGCCAAACCCCGGCTGTCCTGTTAGAGTGACTTAGTCAATGAAAATGAGGTGACTGAGGCCAGTGTCACAGCCACAATGTCTGCACATTTTTATGTCTCTTGACCCAGACTACAATAATAAACCACATTTGCCTGTTAACAATGTTTTTTTATACTCTGAATTTCCCATCTATTAGCTTTGTGTTATCCCATCTACTTCCGAGTTTCACCTTCCAAAAAAGACAATTCCAATCCAGATTCCACAACGTAGGTAAAATTGAACGCTGTCTACCTAATGTCTCAAGCACAAGGTAAAGCCAGTGATAAACACAGAAAGCTAAAAGTTGGCATCTGAATCGGTTATATATAAAACCATTTTACATTTTGTTTATTGTGTTATGGACCAATGTTGACTCGGCTATATATTGTATTTATATTACATATTTCATTTCGTATAGTTATCGCACTTTTAAAGAAAAGGTTGCTAATTAAAACATGGTCAGAGTTTGAGATTTTATTAACCATAATCATTGTTATAGTGTGTAGAATATTCACTTATGATTCGCTCTGTTTTCCACTCCAAAACACTTGTACTTATTTCCATTTTAGACACTTCCACTTAAATTCTTAGGCTACTGCAGTGATTGACAGGTGATACTGACACAGGCGTTATGAAGTTCGAACAGCATTTTCTTGTAATTTATATGTTGTGTTAGATCCAAAAGAACACTTTGACACTCTCTTGTCAGCATCTTCAGTGCTAGTTTTAACTGCTGTATTTCAGTCTCTAAGAAGCATTATTATAATAAAATAGTTGCTGTGAACTCACTGGAAAATCATGTTTCCGCTAGACCACCATGATGTTGAAACCTAGTAATTTTGTTAATGTGATGGTAATTATCTCAACTATGAAATTCACTGACTTTAAAATCCCACAGTTCAGATTAAACAACAAATTATACAAATGATTCTAGCACAATTATTTATTTTGGCTTCCTGACAGAGCCGAGTAGCAGAAGTGACATGGACTGGCACCTAAAGAAACAAAAATTGTTCCTACGTTCCAGTCGTGGCAAACTAAATAACATGTTTTTACAGTCTGTAGGTCTATTAGTAAGCCTCTTGCAATGTTGATGTTTGATTTGAAAGTGCCAAACTCAGTAGATGTGCTTTCTTTTGTGCAGTCAACTTATTTGTCCCGAAGTCTGTAAATCTGTTTGTTTAAAGGGACTATAAAGGAACTCACACATCTGCATCACGTTATATTTTACGATAGCATTTCGTTTTCTTATTTAATTTCTTTCGTTCCTCTTGAAGCGGCATATAAACATCCCTTTCTGGTGTAAGGTATCTAAACATGAGCTAAAAGCATTTGTTTCCAACTGCATAGTTCCAAAGTTAAGTAAGAGATAGTGCACAACTGCATGTGCCAAATGTGTCTTGATTTATTAAAACATCCACGTGTTTTTAAAAATCCATGGGAAATTATTCTGTACAACCTCAAAAGAAATAATAACTCCTTTGTAGCTGTCATCTTTTTTCAATAATAGCCTCCCATGTTGCGCAAAACTCCGTCATTGGTCTATGGTAATTCATCTTACCGGTAGATTCAGTAAGTTTAAGCCTTTCCATTGAGGTTTTGAAGTCTCAGTTTTACTAGGGGAAATCTCCATCCAAACCGGGTGCCAGGAGGAATTAACTCCTGCAGCGAAGGAAAGAATGGAGCAATGCAGCCATTAACAATCAACAAAGCAAGCCTGTCTTTGCGGTTTAACGTAAGCTTGGAAGATATGGGATGGACTTTCATCTCGAGCTTGAAGACAATGACAGTCCCTAATGTGTTACCAATGTGCACGTTATAAAGTGGCAGCCTGGAGTCAGCGCACCTCACCACCCTGTTGCCTTTTGTTTATTTTCACTCAATCTTGGTCTGTCAGCCGTTAATGTCATGATTCAACACAGTCTCACGTATTACGTAACCCAGACGTACATGGAAGAAACAGAAAACTTTGTCAATATATATGTATATTTTTATATTGCAACACTTTCATGATGTGAGACATGACCTGCCTGATATTTTGATGGTGAATAAGTCTGACATTTTACATTTAGCTCAGGCTCAAATTGCACACTGTTCTTTATTTGGTAGCAAGGATACAAAAAATAATAATGGTAATTTCTTTCCATTGCACATAGTAATTACCCATTAACAACTGTGTAAAGCACCAAATGACTTGTAAGGGGCCTGGGTCTGCATCAGATTCTGTGTAATGTTTAGTTACACATTAGTTATACATAAAAAGTTTACAGTAATTTCTAATTGGCCTATGGAAGCAAGAGAGTGGTCCTTGTATCTGCGTAAAATACAAATGGAGTCTTAAACTAAACTACTGTAATTTCTCATTTATTATGTAAAGCTTAAGAATCAAATTGTGTGTGGCATTTGGAACAACGTTACAAATTTCAGCACCCACAAAATAAAACAAATCATTTGAGTTAGACGTTAGTGCACTCTGCTGGAAAGATAATATTTAATAAATCTAAGTAAGCAAAAAATATTCCAAGTTATTCCATGTCTACTTCAGTGCGACCATTATGAGGAATGTATTTTACAGTTTTCCTATCTCAGCTAAGATATGTGTTCGTGCTGTTTGAATTCATCCAAACTTATATAATTCCTATAATGTTTATAAAGAGAAAAAAAGAAAAGAAAATGCACCTATATTTAGTCATGTGTTGGGTCAAGCCTTTCGTTTTCTGTCTGTATCTTGATCTGGTCCGCACCCAAGAGCTGTTTGTATTCTTTTTAACAGTCAAGCCAAACACAGATAGTGTCTAAATAAGCATTTAAAGTTCTGAGCAAAGAGGGCAGAGGTTTCTAAACTATGCCCAGAAATAATGAGCTTATATTTCCAGTCTGTGATAAGATTAAAAAAGAATGTACAAATGTACAAAAACTAAAAGGCACCAGTGCCATTATTCCTGTCATCATATAACGGTAAGGGGCTGGGTTCATTAGCATTCGCCATAGCTGCCACACATTTATAAATAGCCCTTTGATTAACAGCTGGCTTGCTTTGGCAACGTCTTTATCCCCTCAAGGTGTGGAAAGGTTTCTCCATCTCCCCTGCCAAATGCAATGAGGTGTGAGTCTTTGAAGTCTAATCAGATAAGTGTCTGTTTTGTGAATGCAAAGTAACTTTGAAACCACAACCATTTTTATGGAGCAAAGCAAATGTTGAACATTACTTTATGCAATATCACACTATCAGTGACGCTTTACATAAAACATGCTGAAAACCTTGTAAATACTTTTAACAACAGCTCTAGCCTCTATTTGATACAAGACAATCATTTGAATTTATCATTTTAAATAATCTATGTGGAGTGTGAAATTCTGTTAATACCTGAGGAATTACAGCCTAATTCCAAAAAGGATTACATTCATTATTTGCCTCAAAGTTCTACAAACAATACCCCATAGTGATAACTTGAAAGAAGGTTGTTCGAATTCTTTGCAAAGAAAAAGAGCACAATTCGTACACAAGGCAATTAAAAGTGCTTCACACAACAGGAAAAAAATGCATTAAAGTAGGGCGGTAGATTTAGGTAGGGCGGTAGGCGTGAGTGGAACCATCTTAATGCCTGATTTGATCAGATGTTCAAGATGGCTGGGAAGGCCCCTGGGTGAGAGTGGAGATGGGATAGTGAGGAATCTGTAGTGGAAGTGGATGTTGTAGGGGGGACCCAGGGCTGCTCTTAGGGCAGGGATGCTGTCGGGCCTGTCACAGATGGGTCCAAGCTCTTTGATGAGGACCCTGTGGGAAATAACTCCAGTGTTGGCCGTGATGAAGATTGTTCTGATGCTGTTGCTGATGAATCCTTTGCTGGTGGTGGTGGAGCAGATGCTGATCAATCCTTTGGTGGAGGCTGTGGTTGTGGTACTGTTGATGTTGAAACATTGGCTCGGTCTCTGGCTGATGGAGCAGGAATTCTTCTCTCATTCCTCTCTTCTCTAACTATCTGCTAGTGACCCTGTCCACGGACTCCCACATAGGGCAAATACTCACATGTCTCCAGTAAAGTCCAGGACCCTTTAATTGAACAAAGGTAAAAAGGGGGGGGAATGTGGAATTGCTCAGATATCTGGCACTATTTCTCTAAATGCCAAAGCGTTCTCCAATGTGGTCAATCTTTTTATTTTTCCCTTTACGTTGAGCCCCAATGTTGTAGGATAAAGCAGAGCATAATCCACTTCTTCTGTCTCAGGTGAAGTTTCACTTGATCAAAGGTTTTGTGTTTTTTGACCACTCTCGCAGAGTAGTCATTGAATAATGAGATGATCGAGCTCGTTTGGTCTGGTCCGAGGCGAGATGTCTAGATGCAGCCATGTTTATCACTGAAGTTATGGAATCAGAGATTTATTTTTCGGCTGCAGTGGCATTTCCGCCAGGGCTGCATCTGTCTTTGCCACTACTGACTTTGAAATCTTATCAGTTATCTCCCGCAAAGCCACCATAATCAGTAGTGAATCTTACTCCTGGGCTCCTCCAGTGCGGCCTGGTGTGGGTGGGGGCCGGCGCTGCGGCTTTTGGTGGTGTTGTTCTTCTTCAGTTTAAGTTCCCGAAATAAGCATCCAAGATCCCACGCAGAAATATCATATCTCCCCAGATGAACTTGGAATTTAGACGGATAAATTCAACAGATTCAACCGTAGCCCAACAGACCTGACTAAGCTTAGCAGCCAACATCCGGGAACGGGGCTGCTCTTTTTTCACTTTGATTTTTTCTTTTACCCTCTGGTCTTGTTTTGTTTGTATTTATGAAATGAAAAAAAAAAGGTTGGTTTTCACATAGTGTTGGCGGTCCATAGAGATGTATCTGTTGCACACTTCAAATATGAGGTTCAAAGTGTATTTTCATTGTTGTTTACTTCTGTAACAAAGACAAACATTTGTCAATGTCCATGTCATGCTTTCTGTTGTTACAGGAAACAGTTCTTCTTTTTCAATGTACAATAGCTCAAAATAATCATAAAATAACAAAATATCATATACATAAACAAATTTGTGACAGACATGTGTGTTTGTTCTCTTAGAACGTTTTTAGATTAAGCAAAAGTGTCATTCTTAACTCTCCTGGTGATCCCCTTTGTTTCGATTAGCATATTAGCATACTAATGTTAGCATAGCACAAAGTTACAATAAAACAACAACCAGGCTTCAACTTCATAATCTTACAGACAATTTCGGCCTAAATTGTCCCTCTATTGCCTTATTCATGTTCACAGTTCCCATATAAACATTTGTTTTACCACTTTACCTGTAACAAAGACAAACATTTGTCAATGTCCATGTCATGCTTTCTGTTGTTACAGGAAACAGTTCTTCTTTGAGCAGACGCCCCAGATACGGAGATAATAGAGCTCCCCTTGTGGTGTGGCATAGGAACTACACTAATGCAAATCAAAGCGAATTGAACACAGTCTGCCTTTCTAAAACAAACAAAAATGATATTAAATCAATTATAACATGAAATAAAATACATTTCGGGGGGTGCCCTATTTGCTAGTCCCACATATCAGTGTGGTGACAGGTAGTGGGCTATACAGAATAAGGGAGGGTCTGTGCTTGACGCTGACAGCTGAAAGCGGCTGCATTGACCCTTTCCAGACCACTGCAGCACAATCTTCTCCCTCTTATCCCTCTTTGCTTCTCGCTCCAGAGATTTTGCAATTACCCGCTGCTGCCAGAACTGCTTCAAGTTTGGACCATTAGACAATTAGTCTCTGGGATTTCTCTCTTTCAATGCATGCTTTATTCTCCGGTCACGCCCTCGTCTCGCGTGTCTGATCTACTTTCAGCTTTTGTTTGTAAATGCACTTTTAAACCTGTTTGTTAATGTTTGATATTGAATGTAGAAAAATTGGCTACAGCCTCTTAATGCACATCCAGTATTGTTATATCAATTCTTGCAAGGATTGTAGAATGCCCTGTCCTCCCTAAACTAGGAAATAGATTTCACTTAAAGGACTATCTTGGCTCACCTTTTAATTCTAGAATATATTATTTCAGGTTTTATTTTCTTGGATCATTTCATATCCCCATTATTTTTTATTCCAAGATGCAAGATGTCTAGGTTTGTTTATTCTCAAGAAAATAAAGATTTGTTTCTTCGACTTTAATGTATTGTCTTATTGTATGTGGTGGTTTGTAAACAGGGCTAAAGTTAGTTTGAGAACTGGAGCTGGTCTCGGGGGTGGACTCGGTCATCTGGGTTGTGTTGCCAGTGTTCTGGCGTGGTTTCAGCTGCACAGTCTGAAGAAGAAATAATTACATTTGTAGAGTTTTCTCCTCACCATCTCGCCATTTGTGCCCTTGTGCTGATGCAGGGTTTTGAGGAACCCTAGAATTGAGGGCTGTTTTTAGTGGTCTTCTATGACGTTGTTCAGGGTCACTAAACTGGAAATAACTTGGCAGACACAGCAAGGAGAAAAATATTTGTGTTTAGAGGTATAACATAAAACGCAGAACAGAAACAGAATGATCAGAGAGTGAATAAATAAAAAAAATAATACAAATAGACATCCACGAAACAACAAAAGAAACGGAAAAATTACATTTAAATAAAGGGAGTGTCTGCAGTGCCGCGGCGCGCGGCCGAAACTGCCATGTTATTTTTGTGCCGGCCGCGCGCCGCGGCTCCTGAAACTGCGCCGCTATTTGACTGCGTTTTAGCGCCGTTTTAGACCGCGCCGGGTTAAGGTTAAGGTTAGGGTTAGGGTTAAGGTTAGGGTTAAGATTAAGGTTTGGGTTAAGGTTAGGGTTAAGGTTAGGGTTAAGGTTAAGGTTAGGGTTAAGGTTAAGGTTAGGGTTAAGGTTAGGGTTAGGGTTAGGGTTAGCCATGACGCTATAAGAGAAATCCCGCGGTTCCTGAAACTGCACGGCCATTTGACTGCGGGCCGCGGCTCTGCAGCCACGGCCTTAAATAAAAGCCCTATTTGGTCCAAAGTTTTTCAAATTTTTCCATTTGTCTGATGTCTGTTATTATGTCACTCCCGTCCTTGATCGTTGGTGAAGTTTGTGTCAGCCATTTCTTTGTGATGGCCTTTTTTCCTGCCACCAATAGTTCGTTCCGAAGGAATCTATTAGTTGTTTCCATGGCGGGAGTTTGAGGCCCAAATACATAATTCTAAAGTTGAGAGGGGTGGCAATGTCAAAAACAGTCTGCAGTGCTTTGTCAATTTCAATTCCAATATTTCCGAGCTTGTGTATATACGATGGTCCACATTCAGAATTGAAATAGGTCTATATGAGGCACAGTCAAGTCGATCATTCTCCTCTTTGGATGGATTAAGGATATTATTACTTCCTTTCAACTTGCAAGGATCTGAGCTTTTTTAAGTGCCCAGTTAAAAGTTGATAAAAGCAAAAAGGATTAAGTGTATCTTTTAGAACTTTTTACCATTCTGAGGTGAACCCATCACTACCCGGAGATTTATTGTTTTTTAGTCTTTTGATTGCACTTTGAATTTCAGTGCAAACTAAAAATTAGGTGCTGAAATAACAGCACCTAATTTTTGTTTTGCTCTTTGGTGATTGAGAGTATCCAGAAAACATTGTATTTTTTCTTCTTTGTTTCCTGATATTTTGCTTAACAGTTTTTGTAGAAGGATTCAAACAATGGGTTAGTTTGGTTAAAATTAACTTATTGCTGCCCATCTCATATTATTTTTTTTTCTCTCTTCCTGTTGTTTTCTAAGCTTCCAATCTAATAATTTTGAGAATTATAAACCATTTTCATAATATCTTTGGTGAAGAGCATTTCTTTTTTTTCTTTTTCAAATTTCTTTTTATTATTTTTAATTTCCTGTTGGATTTGACGGTCTTTGTTTTCAGCATTTTTAGCTTCCGACAGCTATTGTTTGTTCTGTAAATCGTTTTGTTTTTTCTGCCTTTTCTGGCTTCGTTTTGGCCGAGGCGACAGCAATTGCCCCCTAAAACTGCCCTAGCTTCTACTTCCAGAGAAAAGGTGGAGAAACCTCACCATTGTCATTTTCCTTCATTTTTTATAAATTGAAGGTCAAAGAGTAGACTAGCATTACATCTCCAAAGGGCATTTTAAGGTATGTAAACAAAGAAGACTTAAATAAACGGTAATTTAATGTTAAAGATTTGAACGATACATCTAACATATTTTAATATCAGCATAAAAAGATCATTGATTCAAATGGAAAATAATAGGGCCCTTGAATGGAGCCTTGAATTAGCCCTTTGTTAATTATACATTTGTCAGACTGAACACCAAAATTGCATTTGCATCTATTTTAGACCTATTGCATAGTTTGTCAAAAAGAAAATGATGGTCCACTAGATCAAAAGCTTTGGAGGGTTCAATAAATACCCTATATAATATATCCAACATCTTGATTTTGATTGAAAGAAGTAAATAACTCAAAAGATCAAAACCCGGACTGAAAATTGATTAAAATATTAAATTAATTCAGATAATTATATAACATGATATAATAATTGTAATATAAAACATTGCTGTTTAGTGCTTATATTCATATTTTGCTCTTGATTATCATTTTAACAATTAATCTAATTTATTATATCTGAGACATTTATTGTTATATTATCTAGGTTCTAACTAATGTTTCTTCTCTCATACAGCAAATTCTCCGTCACTCCCGTGCTAATGCTAGTAAGGCCATATTCTTGATCACTGACGGCTACTCCAACGGTGGGGACCCTCGACCTGTAGCAGCAGCACTGAGGGAACGGGGTGTCGAGATCTTCACTTTGGGCATATGGCAGGGAAACATCAGAGAGCTCCATGACATGGCATCAAATCCAAAAGACCAGCACTGCTACTTTGTCCACAACTTTGAGGAGTTTGAGGCCCTAGCTCGTCATGCGTTGCATGAAGGTACTGTAAGAATGATGTTATAGATAAGCATTGAAAATATTCAATATTATTTCAGACACATCTGTGCCAAGCTTACATTATTTCACACTCATTTCTTTCAAGAAAGTTCAGTTTTGATAAACTCTGAAATTGCACGGCACCACTTTGAAGTCTCAGTGCCCCTGTCATCATATTTCCCCAACAGTAATATTTCTCAAAGGAGGCCTTGACCTTGCTCATAATTTGTTGTTGGCTTTTAGATTTATTTGACGATACTAATTTTACATGGGTTCTTCAGTTTTGTTAATGCCTCTCAATGATTAAGAAGATCTGTTTCCCACACTTACTTAAACCACTTACTTTAAAACCATAATAATGTCATAAGACATATATTAGATATAGAGAAGATTGATGCTAAAATTCATTCCCCAGTTTCTTCTGTGTTGTTTTGTCATAAAGCCTAATGCTAAAGATTATCTTAAAATCTATAATATTGATTTATTTTTGTTTATAGTGTGATACATCATGTAAATATGTTCAAGTAACAACTGATCCTCTTCACTGTGATTGAATGATTTGTCCTCCTTCAGATCTCGTAGACCTTTCCATGGGCAGTTACATCCAGGAGGACCTGCTGCGATGCTCGTCTCTGTGTGAAGCAGGGAAAGACTGCTGTGATATGATGGCCAGCTGCAAGTGTGGCTCCCACACTGGACAGTATGCTTGCATCTGTGAGAAGGGCTATTACGGCAAGGGCCTGCAGCACGAGTGCACAGGTATGAGACTGCTTCTCTGCAACATAAGATCAAATCACAGCTTTACAAAACAAGGTTCTGGATAAGTTTTGAACCTTGTAATTCAGTGTATATTTATTAAATATGTGAATTGCCATGAGATTATGTGCCCTTTAGTATGATCTTGCAATATGTGATTCACTGTATTTGGTGTGGACTTGAAAGGGTTAAATTGTGTATCTTTGAGCAGCTGTACTTAAAAGACTCCACTTGGAAACTTGTAGTGTTAGACCAATATTGATATAGAAAATCAGTGCTAAAGTTTGTACACATTTGTTTAATTCACCTTTTATTCAAGGTCAAACATTGTTCAAAAATGATCCACAATGATATGTTTACTTCATCCATAACTTAGTAGTTCTCTTCCTTTGTGTTTAAAAAAACCCCTCATCAAATCTGGATTTGTGGACCCATTTGTGTGCCTCGTCTCATCTTGTGAAAAATGTGTCTTATAAACCTGTGCTTCTCAAAATTTTTCTACGTAAACCTAAAATAATAGTAACTTCGGGCGTTTAAAACTTTAAATGCCATTTATTTTTTTGTGCCCTTGTCATAAGAATAGGCTTTCTCTGACTGTGACTGTTTTTTATTTGTTTGTTTGCATGAAGCCATGAGCTGGCACAACACAGACTCATGGCTCTGCAAGTATAGTGCTCCTCTCCTCTGAGCTCCTCTCAGCTGCACAGACAGTGGGAGGGTCAGTGTTACCTGTCTGCAGTGGGGCAGCGGAGAACTGGTGGTTATGAAGAACCTTGAGGTGAATGAAGCATTTCACAGAGAAGATGCTCGTCCTAAACCCATTGGCAGATATGTGCGAGATCAAGGCACAGGGTTAAAGGCTATCCTGCTTCGCTTTTACTTAGACATTTAACCAGTATTGGGGCTGGGTGTTTGTTTGTTGCTGAAAACCCATCCTTCACATGTACAGTGTGCACATTTGCCCAAACCCCTTAGCACATCTCTGCACCCCCCTAAATGGGCTCACCCCCCACTTTGCGAAGCTTTGATATGAACTATGAATTAAACTAAAATATATTGGAATGGTCAGAAACTTAATTTAAGCAACAACCAGCCGCACTTGCCAGGAATATTTATTTTAATGAATACTGTTGAAAATCAAGACGGTGCTCCGCACATCAGGTTCTGTGCCAGGTGCGTAGGATAAGGGCGTACGTGACGCTGAACTGTAAAGGGAAAGAAATCCTGCACACTGTCAAACTTGCAAAAATAAAAGTTTAATGGTACAGAGGCAACGTTTCGGCGTCTAGGCCTTCGTCAGGCAAAATCCTGACGAAGGCCTAGACGCCGAAACGTTGCCTCTGTACCATTAAACTTTTATTTTAAAAGTTTGACAGTGTGCGGGATTTCTTTCCCTTTACAATGAATACTGTTGAGAATTATGGTGAGATTCTGCTGTATACATGTGAAGACCTGGCACTGATTTAACTCTTCTTAATGATGAGCCCATCAGTTTGTGTGATTGTTTGAGAGATGAAGTGTGCTGCATTGGACCTTGCTCAGCTCGACAGTTCACTTTGTGTACAGTGACTGCAGGTTGGGTGGTACAGAAGAAACAGTGGTGCTGCTACAAAGATAACAATCTTGGTTAAAGTCCTGATAAGGATCTGGTCCTAATGAGAAACAATGACTGCTAATGCTGCCTGTACTTGCCTTCTGGCTTTCCTTTTCTGCCCATTTTTTTTAAGGATAAGGAGAATGAAAATCCTTTCCAGTGTCAGATTAGATTAAATAATTTAAATCAACACAAAAGTCATGGATAAATTAGATTTTAAATAAACCAAAGAAAAGAGGTGATAAGGTCATTATTCCAAAAGCACGCCGACTTAATTCTCCTCAGATGTTTTTAGGTCCGAGTCCCACGATCCTCATTAATCTGTTTAATGGTTTAATTAATGGGAGAACACAGACACAGAGTTGGCTCTGTATGAGAGGGAGAAACATTACTACGACGCTCAAACCACAACTGGAACTGTTTTCTCTGTCTGCTTCATTCTATTCCAGCACTCTCTCATGCAGACATAGGCTCTTCTTTAAATGCTTGTCTTGTCTGGGACTGAGAGTGTAGTTTAGCAGCCTGTTGGTTACGACAACACCTTGCATGGTTTTTATAACATGGTGTGAAATACCTCAGATGTGTTTTTAACACTACTTTTATTAAGCACTTTATTTTCTCATTACTGAAATTGTATTTGATGTAGTGCTGGCTCCAAAACCAATTAGGATTGTGGTTAATAAGTAAGCGAAATCCCAGAACAGCTCACATTAATATTAGCTGCTGCTTTAACCCTAATGCTCTTGACTAAAATGTGAGGTGTTCTATGAAGTATGAGTAATGTGCCTCTAAAGTGCCCAAGTGGGATTGACTCTTGTGGTCTAGACTTCAATTGTGACACTGTTTCTTCTTAATTTTCTCATTTTAACCGCATCTGACACTTCTGAATATATTATGACTAAGCCTGAGACCTGTGTGTGGACTAATATTTTTGATTGGCCTGTAGTCATTACTCTGTCAACAGCCAAGTCAAACAGCCTCTTCCACAAAACATGTCAGGAATTCCACTAGATAGAGCCTGTTGGTAAACCCTTGGGACTCAAATCCCCACAACATTGTGTTGTTTCACTTCAAATGAATGTATCTTTCATTACATTTTAATTGAATAGCATGGTACTTGTAATTGTTTGAATAAAAAACTTACATTGAAAAGCCCATCTTTCTATTATCACCTTGGTCCACACGCAGCTTTTATTTCAGTGGATAATAGAGCGATGATAGAGCAAAGTAATATTTAAAGTGTTTTTTTAGTTCATAGTTTATCTTGTTATGTTTTATATTTATCTATTGCTTTACTGTAATGGTTGCATAGTAACTGAGTCTATAAAACATGTTTTTATCTGTCACCCTCACTTATCAGCCTCTTATGTGGCGTGTGAGAGTGACAGCGGCTCTGGACTGTGTTAATGTGGTGTTAGCACTAACTCTTCTGTGGACGCCTCTACTGTGGTTGGATAGAGCCAGGCACAATGGAAACAGCGTCCAGAGTTTCATATTGCGTTTAAAAGAACTTTGGTTCAGAGACACCTACAATATCTTTGATTGTATAAGGATCTGTGGCATGTAATCTGACTTTTTATTAGTAGCTAAAAATAACATTAAATTCAATCAATTTAAAGAAAATAATTCACATAAATCAGCTTCTCTTCATTTGTTTTGATTTTAAGTAATCGTGTTGGCAGGGGCAATGATAATTAGACAATGGTACAGTTCAATAGAGGTTAAACAGACATTATAGTACCAAGAAAACGTAAGAATGTTATTAAAGACAAATTACATGGCAAATTTGGGACCCAATTACCAATGAATTAAAAAAAAAATATATATATATATATATTTTAAATTGTTTCACGGTTCATTAAACCTTGACCCTTGGCCCTTTCCTCTCTCCCTTGCCCTTCCTTCCTGACTCTATGTGGGTTTATGAGGCGCCGTTGACTGAAATCTCTGTTGACTGAAATCAAAGGTCACAATTTTTAGATGAATAAAATTAAGTCAAATTCTTGTTTTACTCATATTTTTTTCTTTTACTAGATATGCTGAATGTAATAGTGTTTTAAGGAGAGACACATAGCGACACCACAGGCAACACAAAGTTGCTCTCTCAACATATAGGCTTTTACGTGGAAACACTATTGTCCAATCTGCACTCACATTTTTATGTACATGTATTCCTTTTTTTCTTTTCAGCATTTAAATGTATATAAATAGAACAAAAAATAACACAGAACACAGCCTATATAGTTTGATCAGACAATAGTGCAAAATAAGCTGTGCAAATGGATAAGATGTTGACGTGCTTTTCAAAATGTCAGGTAGTGTTCACGTGTCCAACAGCAGAGTGAAAGGAAATGTTCTTGTGGCGAGAGGTTCTGGTCCAAGTGGACCGTAACCTCGTGCCAGAGGGGAGTTGCTCAAATAGTCCATGTCCACGGTGAGAATGGTAAGCAGTCTCCATCTCTGCTTCATCACGTCTCCTCAATGCATGCGTCTGTGTTGGATCACTTTCTCTCGCTCCACTTTAGACCCCAGGCACACTGCGGCCTGACAGCGGGTAGAGAGTCTGTCACTCTGCCCTTTCTCTCAGACCGCTGCAGACTCCGGACATACAACAGCCTCACAGCAGGTTGAGAGAGGTTGTCTCCCCGCGCTACCCTCTCGCTCAGCCCGCTGCAGACCCCAGGCACACCATGGCCCCACAGCGGTGTTAGAGAGGCTGTCTCCCTGCGCAGATCTCTTCTCGCACCAGGACTTAGCTCACATGTCACTGTTGGCTAACGTTTGTAAAGTCCACTGTGGCAGAACATGTAGACAGAGGTGTGCGCTGTGGTGAAAGAGAGATGATAATGTGAAACATATAAATGCGAGACATACATGTATTCCACTTTCAGCTGATTGCAGTGGGACATAGGAAATACAGCTCTGAAGGGCACTTGTATAACTTTATAAACATAATTTAAGTGATAATTAATTACTTGTGAGATTCCACCCTACAGCCCTTTGCGTTATCCTTACCCCTCACTGCTAAAGGGAATGGGAAAGCTACCCCGTTGTCTCTTGTGAACGTGCAAAATGAAAGAGTAGGGCTGACACAAAGGGCTAATGAGTAGAATTAGGATTGGACATCTTTGTTTGTATTTTTTGAATAGCTACTTCAGGGTCGTAAACACAGATTTTACCCAGGGATTCTCAATTTCCTCCATTTGACCCAATTGTTTGTCAGCTGCCAGTAAGAACTGTACGTTAACCTCCCGCACCATATTACACAATATTTTTCCTTTGAGATTCATGTTGTGCGAGTCAGTTGTGCAGTGTGTGCAACAGGGAACTCATTCCAAAGAGCATCAGGCCAGACATGCATCTGATGTATGCAAACATGCATCAGGCCAGACAGAGGCAAGTTTCCCCGCATCTGCACAGCTAATTCCCCTTGAATAGGCTCCATGTGAAACCCACACAGGTGAATATTGGTATTTTATCCTTGGGAAAAACTGATAAACTCATCCCCAAGCTTTAACCAACCTGACCAAGAGAGGGAGAAGAGTGAGTATGCGTGCAAGGAGCTGTTGCTTGTCTCATCACTCACTTTCCAGACTTTCAGCGTTAACATTTTTGAGAATAAGTGTGTTTTATGTGTATGTGGAGGAACTGGACTTAGGTAGCAGGAGTCCTGTTCCTGCACTTCACTGTAGAGGAAGAGCATTAAACTGCTTTTTCACTTGACAACTTCACGCAATCCATCAAAAATCGCAACCCTAAGTTTGAGAACCAATGTTCTATATCTTTTAAATGGGTTTCTTGTAAGTATATATTGTCATTTTTTTTCTTTCCCCCCCTTTTTTTTAAATGCCATTGGATAATTATTTTGAATTCATTCTTAGTATTTTGCCAATAATATGAATCTCTCTTGATGAACACAACACATAAACAAAAGAACATAAGCACAAACCCCCAAAAATGTAAAACAAAATGAAAAACAAGAGGATCCATGTCAAAAACATCCAATGAACCCAAAACCCAATCATTTTTTTAGGGAACACCATTCCCAATGAAGGGCCCTCCAGGGTAAATCCTCCCGTGTTTCCTTGCACCAAACCACACAAGTGAGGAATGATTACACTTACTTACCCAAACCTCCGCTCTCTGCTGCTATTGTTCATATATATATCATATACATCATATATATAATGATCTCAGTTCCCGCATACCTCATCACCCTCAACTAACACTTGAGTATGTGCGACCAGAAACATTAAATGCATAAGACAACTACTAGTTGCCTAAAATAAAACGTTTACATATTGGTTAGATGCATACAACAAATAGGCTTTTTAGCAGTTACAGTGCATGCATATTCATGTATTCACGGCGCTTCACTTTTTCCACATTTTGACCTCCACTTGTGGTAAATTCAGTTGATTGGACATGATTTGGAAAAGTACCTCCCTGTCAAAATAAGGTCCCAGTTAAAAGCCCATGTCAGAGCACAAACCAAGTCATGAAGTCCGAGGAATTATCTGTAAATGTTTGAGACAGGATCAAGGCACAGATCTGAGGAAGACTTCAGAAAGAGCATTGGTTCCTATGAGCACAGTAGGTTCCTATGAGTACAGTAGCCTCCATTATCCATAAATGGAAAAGGTAGGGACCACCTAGACTCTTCATACAGTGAAGCATGGTGGTGGAAGCATCATGCTGTGGGGATGTTTTTTCAGCGACAAGAACTTGGGGACAAGTAAAAACAAAAGAAAGATGAATTCAGCAGTGCACAGAGACATCCTTGATGAAAACCTGCTTCAGAGACTCTGGACCTCAAACTGGGGAGAAGGTTCATCTTCCAACAAGACACAAGACCCTAAGCACACAGCCAGGAGAACAAAGGAGTGGCAACAGGACAACTCTGTGAATGTCCTTGAGTGGCCCAGAGCCCAGACTTGAACATATCTGGTGAGATCTGAAAAGGGCTGTGATCCGATGCTCACCAACCAAACTTATTTCGGTTGGAAGGTGTGTGCAAAGAAGAATGGGAGAAACTGCCCAAAAATAGGTGTATCAAGCTTGTAGCATTATGCTCAAAAATACTTGAGGCTGTAATTAGTGCCAAAGGTGCTTCAGCAAAGTATTTAGCAAAGGCTGTTAGAAAGTGATTTATTTATTTTTAGATATATTTGCAAAGAATTCAAACAACCTTCTTTCACTTTGTCCTGATGGGGTTTTATTTGTAGAATTTTGAGGCAAATAAGGAATTTAATCAATTTAGGACACAGCTCCTCACACAGCTCCTCACACAGCTCCTCACACAGCTCCTCACACAGCTCCTCACACAGCTCCTCACACAGCTCCTCACTCAGCTCCTCACTCAGCTCCTCACACAGCTCCTCACACAGTTCCTCACACAGCTCCTCACACAGCTCCTCACACAGCTCCTCACTCAGCTCCTCACACAGTTCCTCACACAGCTCCTCACACAGCTCCTCACACAGCTCCTCACACAGCTCCTCACACAGTTCCTCACACAGCTCCTCACACAGCTCCTCACTCAGCTCCTCACACAGCTCCTCACACAGTTCCTCACACAGCTCCTCACACAGCTCCTCACACAGCTCCTCACTCAGCTCCTCACACAGTTCCTCACACAGCTCCTCACACAGCTCCTCACACAGCTCCTCACACAGCTCCTCACACAGCTCCTCACACAGCTCCTCACTCAGCTCCTCACACAGTTCCTCACACAGCTCCTCACACAGCTCCTCACACAGCTCCTCACTCAGCTCCTCACACAGTTCCTCACACAGCTCCTCACACAGTTCCTCACACAGCTCCTCACTCAGCTCCTCACACAGTTCCTCACACAGCTCCTCACACAGCTCCTCACACAGCTCCTCACACAGCTCCTCACATAGCTCCTCACACAGCTCCTCACACAGCTCCTCACTCAGCTCCTCACACAGTTCCTCACACAGCTCCTCACAGAGCTCCTCACACAGCTCCTCACACAGCTCCTCACTCAGCTCCTCACACAGTTCCTCACACATCTCCTCACACAGCTCCTCACACAGCTCCTCACTCAGCTCCTCACTCAGCTCCTCACACAGCTCCTCACTCAGCTCCTCACACAGCTCCTCACTCAGCTCCTCACACAGCTCCTCACATAGCTCCTCACACAGCTCCTCACACAGCTCCTCACTCAGCTCCTCACATAGCTCCTCACACAGCTCCTCACACAGTTCCTCACACAGCTCCTCAAACAGCTCCTCACACAGCTTCTCACCCAGCTCCTCACACAGCTCCTCACACAGCTCCTCACAGATGTGATGCAACTCGGCTCGCTGGTGACAAACCCCCACAGCTTGGTCTGGGCTGAAGAAAACCTTCTCGCCGTGGGGGATCTCCTTTACTTTTTGCAGCCCGTAAGACCTTTTCCTGATCTCTGTGGTTCAAAAACCTGATTATCAGGGCTCTCGGAGATCTTTATTTCTTCTGTTTAGGCCAACCCTGTGCGCTCTCTCCAATGTAAATTGAGGGACTGTGACTCGAGAGCCGGCCAGGACCTCTGGAATAAGTTTTTTAAGGAAATGTTCCACCGAGCCATCCTTTTCCTCATTCTCCGGCACTCCAACAAGTCTTAGGTTGTTTTAGCTGAATCTGGACTCAAGCGGCTTCATCCAGCTACGTTAACTCTCAGAACTCCTATGTTTGCCTCAAATTGGTCAAATCTTATGCCATGTTTCGCCACCTTCATCTTGGCTCTTATTGATGCCTTCTCACATTTCATTACATCAAGCATTTCCATTACTTGTGCCAGCGTTATGTCCCTCCACGCTTCTTCTCCTCCGCCTGCTGTACCACGCTGTGTGCACTTGCAGACCCACTCTCTGGAGCCTCCAAGCTAACTTTAGATTTACATGTTAACTTGTCTCGTAGGTTGCAGTCCGTGAACTTCTGCTGACTGGATATTGATGTATTCTTTTCTTTCATTGCATTTTTCGACTGCGACATGCCTCAATGAGGGTTTCTAGATTTTTGAGTAGTTGCGGGGTTAGTGCTCAAAATAGCAGCAGAGAATGCAAAGCAATCTAGTTTATCAGCGCCATTCCATTTTAAAATTATTTTCAATCCATAGATTTCTATGGGACGTTGTCACTTCCAAGGCCATTTCTTAAATGCATTTCCCCCCGTGGGAACATATAGATCACCCCTTAAAATATAATTTACACACACCAAGCTTTCCAAACTTGTACGGAGCTTGCAGAAGGACTTTATTTATTTGAAAAAAAATACAGGACAACTGATGAGAGAGCAGGGAGGACATGCAGTCGATTGTCAGAGCAGGGATTCAAACTTACAACACTGTGTGCTGCCGCCGCCTTAACCAATCAACCACTGGGCATTCTAAGCCTGATTTATCAAAGTCTTAAAAATTAGGAAAAATTTGAAATGTGAGGCCAATTTTCAGTCAGATTGAGTTTAAGATATCCAAAATCCCATCTGTAATTTTTTTTGCATCTAATATGTCAACAAATAAACCAAGACAGCCACATTTAAAACTGGCTTTGTTTATTTTTCAGATTTAAAAAAGTGCAATTTGAGCAATTTTGATTAAATCTTAAGATTTTTCTCCTAAGTGTCTCACCTTAAATGTGCTGACATATCAATCTCATCAACTTCAGCACTCCACGCAAAAGCTATTAACTATTCCATCTCTATAGACTCCTTTGCGTCATAATGGAGACTTGACAGATCCGGGGTTTACAGAAGCCAACCCCTCCTCATTTGGAGCTTGCATAGGTGGACATCCTTTCCCCTTTTCCCTGGGCTGTCCAGCTGGAGAGCACTGCAGACCTATACGAGACTCTGGTCTGGTGATTTAGAGCCTCCTGACATTCTTCAAAGATGGGATTCCCAAACACTTTCTGCTTCAGATGACCTATGTTTTCACAATGGAAAATCACTGTGACCCCGATCTGTGCAGACGCTTACACACTAAACATCTCCGTTTCCGTCGTCTATTTTTATATCCAAGGAGGGGCAGACACAAAACCAGATGTCCACTTTCTTTGAGACTGATGAAAGCCTCCTTGTGAAGTTCCATTTGCTATTTACTATTACTTTTGCTTTACTAATGATTATTTTCCATATATACAGTCCTACCGAAAGCAGTCTTATCTCCTTGACGTTATTAATCCTAGAGAGAAACCCACAAGGCATTATACAACTATTTTTTTATTGCTCAAGTCCATCTGCTCAAGTGTACATTTGTTTTGGTCTGTGGTCTAGAATGTTGTGTCTTTTAACATATTAGTATCTGGAGAAATCAGGAATAATTTTCTACAGTTTAAATTATAATGACATTTATACCCCACTGGGTTGCATTTATTTTCATTTTCCACATTATCATATCTACATTAAAATAATTGTTAGTGATTAGCATTAGCCAAATATTGCTGTAGCTTTGAATAAATAGTTCCAGATCACAGGAGCTGGTTGTAGACTTTCCTCACATCATTAGTGTACAGTAGCTCTCTTTGAGCCTCTGCTGTCGCTCCATTGGGTAATTTCCAGTCCAGACACAGCAGGCTCTTTCTGTTTCATGGTCCTCTGGTGTGCTGGCTGAACTTCCTTCCCCCAAATGAAAGCAGTAAACT
This sequence comes from Eucyclogobius newberryi, assembly GCF_026437365.1. Lineage (NCBI taxonomy): Eukaryota > Metazoa > Chordata > Actinopteri > Gobiiformes > Gobiidae > Eucyclogobius > Eucyclogobius newberryi. The sequence goes on along the minus strand of NW_027315857.1, from coordinate 12,205,690 downwards.
CCATAGCCCTCAGCAGTAACCCGATGGACCTAAAACTTCACATTTGGCTGCTGCACTGATCATTAGATTCAGCATGGGGTCCGTGATATGTTTTGAAGGGGTTTCATTTTTTCATCTTCACGCCAACTTGGCTTCTAATCATAAGAGTGTGTTTAATTATTTACCTGCCAGATATAAAACTGTTAAGGCTTTTTAGATAACTATGGCCTACATTTTGAATCATTTTGATGTTCAAGACAAATGCACATTTTAAATGTAAGGCTTGTCAAATAACACTTGCACCAAAATGGAACATATTTTTAATCTCCTATTATTATGATTACCGGTATTCTTTTTGATTATATGAATATTTGCTTCAAAACATTGCTTGGACTTCAACAAACCAGTTTGGGAGAATAGATCTCATAGGTGTATTACATGAAGCTCATTATATTTCAATGTTTTATTTTATGCGAAAGAAGACCTAAGATTCCTCATAGACACATTGAGAACATTTGGATTAAATCAAAGATTTCATCGGACTATGAAGCACTAAAAAATGGCATAAAGCCATGACCTGAGGCCTCATTTATATTTTGCTTTTGCACTCCACAGTGCTTTGGCCGCCCTCTGCGCCGTCTGTGGTATTTAGAAAACTTTCAATAGGCGCAGGACGTTGCTTATCTCTACTCAAACTGAGACCCACCTGTAAATTCTGCGCAAAGTCTGGAGACACAGGGAAAAGATGACACTCATGGAGAGAAGCAGAAGTAAAGAGAGTTTGAGGGAGTGTTTGGTTCAGGAAACCGTCGGCAAATGCATCTTTTAGCCTAAAATAATTTTATTCAGAGAGATTATCACATGTAAAAGGAAGTTGGCTTATAAACACAGAAAAAGGCTTTTATTCCTCTGATTATTCTGAACACATGACACATATGAAGCTGTGTGCACTTGTGCACAAGCTCATGCACATTCCCTCAGCACTCTCCCAAGCCAACCCTACAGAGAAGATCCCTCTGAATCTGTAAATTGATTTATAAAATAACAAGCGGACCTGAGAGAAAATTCCTCCTTCAGATGGAGCAAATGAGCGAGGTTTGGTTTAATGAAGCACTGTGACAAGACGCAGATCCAACACGTTCATTTGTCCTTACACACCATAAGCTGGAGTTTGGATTGACTCAAATGATCTAACTCGACTCTGTACACGACATGTAGCCCAATGTCCAAACTCAAGATGTAAGCCTCTAGCGGTACTCACTTGCTCTGCAAAATTTCTAAGCAATCTTTTATAGATGAGGCCCCTGATTTTGTAGTTTACTTATAAAACATTATTTATAAGTTTTGCTTGTTTAATTCTGTAAAAAGTATTTGCTGTTTGGGCCAATATTTCATCAAAAATGTCATGGCAGATAACTCTTGATCATCTCATCTCATCGTCATTTTTTGAAAAAATATTTTTTTCCTTTCTTTGTCAGCATGTCCTCCTGGCACATATAAACCCAAGGGAAGCCCAGGTGGTGCAAGCTCTTGCCTTGTGTGTCCTGACCAACAGCACACGTCCCAGCCAGGGAGCACTTCTCTCAGTGACTGTGTCTGCAAGCCCGGGTTCCAGCCGCTGGGAATGACCTGCCAACGTAAGACATAGTAACCTCAGACTTTCATAATCATAAAATGTGTATGAATCAAAATGACAATGCAAACTGTAAGTATTATAAGTATTTGTTTTAATGTATTTAGAATAATAATAATTCATAATCAATTTTTAATAATTGCTACTTTTAATTTTGACATAATATAATAATTCATTTAAAAAATGTTTTTTTTCTTTTCCAGCGGTGTACTGTCCTCCTCTGTATCCACCTGAACACGGTTTCTTCATCCAGAATGTGTGCAACAATAATTACGACGCAGCATGTGGTGTACGCTGTCAGCAGGGTTATGACCTTCAGGGAACCAGCATCAGGCTGTGTCAGGCTGACGGAACCTGGTCCGGGACATCTGCCTCCTGCCATGGTAATAGCTGCCAAATATAAATGCTAAATATCAAGATAAAACCCATCAAGGAGATTTGAATTATACTTAATCACAGGGAATGTATTTCTCGTCACCATCTATTGTTGTTGCTATGATGTTAAAAAAAAGATTAGTGAGCATGTTTGTGTAAAAGTTCCTTACACTAGTCTTCCGTTAGGTGTCAGACCAGATGTGAACAAATCCCATGAAATAAATGAGTGGAATTGAGGCTGATGAGAAGGTCACAGTGGAAAAAACAATTGAAAAATGAGAGACAGTGAGAGGTGTGGAGATAAATTAGATCTTTATTAGATAATTATGTTTAAATGTCAGACTGTGACTCATTGCAGTAGCAGACATTAAACATGCACACGTTTGCTGGAGATTTATAGTATGTGGCTTTGGTATATATTTTCAAATGTGTCTGCTGGTATGTGTTCACTAAGTCTAGGATTGGCAGGGAGGACCTCCCAGCTTGAATAGCCCTGAGGGAGGGGGTCTCCCTTAACTGCCTGCCTATGAGGGCTGATGAGAAATAACACTCTACACAGCCTCTCCAGGATAGCATAATTCATTAGACACAAAGATATTCATATTTTTGAATATATAAATATATTTCAGATTTATGAACCTTTGTTTATTTATTTCAGCCAGAGCACTGAATTAATCTACAATATATATATATTAGTGACACTTAAATAATGTACACTCTTGATACAACAGCTATTGTTTATTTTGTACATTGTATTTTTCTTCTTTCTCACTAGTTCGTTCCTGTCCGGCCCTGACGCGACCTCATCATGGCTTCTTGAAATGCTCGGAAGGTGGCGCCTCTTACAGGGCAGAGTGTCAGGTGGGCTGTGATCGTGGCTACAGGCTGGATGGGGAGTCCAGGCTGATATGCCAGGCCAACTCTCAGTGGAGTGGGATTCTGCCTCAGTGTGTGGGTAAGCCTATATTTAATGTATCTCTGGATTTTGTTGGTGTAATGTACATCAGTATCCTCATTAAAAATCTTGTTGGCATTTTGTTTTTTATTTCGTTTGTCCAGAATGTTGTAATTAGGGTTGTTAAATGTATTGAAAATCAGATAAATTGTCAGATCTTTAAGTGCTTTTCTTTTATTCTTTTTCAAAGATTTTGTGGCCCGTAGGCTTTATTAGACAGGAGAGGACAGGGTGAAATGGGGAATGAGAGAGAGGGGAGGACATGCAGTAAATTGTTGGAGTCAGAATTCAAATTCACGACACTGCGGCCGGTTGCACTTGGAGCCTGGGATACGTGTGCTGTGACTTAACCAGTCGAACACTGGGCAGCACACCTTTAAGTGCTTTTCTACCTTCAAGGCACTCAAATGCTTTCCATAAAGGAACCACTCACACATTTACACACCAGTGTATGTAGACACTGGGGGCAAGGCGGGTTAAGTGTCTTGCCTAAGGACACAGCGACAGTATTCACCTGAGGGAGCTGGAATCACACTGCCAACTTGTGGCAGAGTGGATCTGACCATTCTACCACCAAATTAGATGCTCATTTGAGGACTAAATTCAACCTTTCTTAAACAGTTTAGAATGATCTTGAAATGTATCAGAAATAGTGTAAGACCAGATGGTGACATAAATAAAGTACTAAGGCTGAAACTGAAGATTATTTTAAGTCGAATGTTTCAATTAGTTGACTAGTCAAAACATTATTTCTATTGTACATCAAAACTTTTAAAATTATTATCAACCAAACAAAGGTTGAAATGTGATATATTTGAGAATAGTGATTTTTTTATGAAAATTTGTAGTTTATTCTTTTTTGAGATTTTCATTGACCAAAGCCACTGTCTTTGTTATAGAAAACAAACAAAAAAGTGTTATAGTCTGTATAGTTCAAATTACAATTATGATTTTTATAGTTGAATAGTCACAATAAGAATTGATTGTTCGATCCCTTGAAAGTACTATTATTTTATGTTAAGAATACAATGTATTGTCTATAAAAAATATTATAGTATTGTGACAAATGGCAATCCATGAAGCCCTTTGTGTTTTTAAAGGTCAGGACTTGCACAACCTGCATAGTTTATCTTTGCTTTGAGAACATTCTAGACACATAGACTTACACTTGAGATATACTACAGGAAATTACAATGCAACCATAGTAGTTTAAAAGGCCAAACATGCATAACAGGATCTTAAAAACGTGGGTCAGAGATAGATACATCTGCTTTCCCATAGCAAAGTGGCACACACAAGTCAAAACTGATAGTTAAGTTCAAATGCTGGTGCCGGCCACAGGTCAGGCTTAAAACACACAAAAATGGCAGTGTTCAGCCACAAACCTCTGTGGCCAGCTCTTTTCCAGCCAACCAGCTTTCTGCTCTATTTATAAAGCTAGAATTTGTATTTATCGATAACTCCCATCTCTTTGCACTTGCACTTGGATCTTTTTGACCACCTTCCTGTAGCCTGTCACAGCCTCCTCAACACAACTACACCTCTCTGTGGTTTGTTACTCTGTTTGTTTTCTCTGTGGTGGAATGGGATCCACTTGGCTTTCCAAGGAGGAGGGACGTATCTTTATCGGATACAAATCTGCCATGTTAAATATCCCTGTAGGTTCTGAAGCTAGAGAGAATGTGTAACTGAAATACATTTTTGTTATATTTTGTTTGGTCCTGTGGTCTCATTTTGGTTTCCACAGGCCAAATTTCTCTTGTACGTGCTTCTGGAAATAGCTTTAATTTCAGTGTTCTAAAAGTAAGATTCATCACAAAGGAGTGAGGGAATTACAAAGACATGACATTTAAAACCTATTATTCAGAAAATTTCTTGTCAAACTGTAAATTACATGTTTTCTATTTTCGTCATCTTTTCCTAGAGGTGCGCTGTCCTCCCATTGTGAATCTGAAGAACATCTTGCTGTCGCCTCCTGCTTGTGGTAAGAGGGCTCTGTCACCTGGTGCCGTCTGTCTACTCACCTGTCGCCAAGGATTCAGCCTTAAAGGAAACAGGAGGGCAGTGTGTCTGAGCTCTGGCAACTGGAGCGCCAATGTCCTCAAAGCCCACTGCTTAGGTAATTAATTCACTTGTGTAATCTTGCAATGTGCAGGGGCAGATGCAATGTGGAAAAAAACAGGGTGTTGTTTGGTTGGTTTTTCATGTTTCATTCCGTGATTTCTTTGTGGCTTTGAGAAACAGGTTGACTTTAACTCAAAGCACACACTGTTGGATTTCAGCACTGCCTGGTCTCTGGAGTGTTGTTTAATAGCATGCAGGCCTCCAGATGCCTCAGTCCTGAAGCAGGTGGTGGAGCATATCTCGGCCTGTCCTCATTTCACTAAACCTATCCTAATTAAGCCACTGCAGCTTCTTTGAGAAGAAAAAGTCTAACCAAAAAGTAGAACTCATGAAAAGTGTGTGCAATACTTTGGGAATAGTTTCAGAGAAAAATGCTTTTCTTTTTATGTATGCGTATACTTTTACGTATAGAGTATTTTAGTACCAAATGTTATGAACAATAACAATAAAAACATTACTGTTCTGTTTCTATTGACTGCATAAAGCATTTAGATATGCCAAATCACTAATTGATTCAAGGAATGGTTTATAAGGATTCCTTATAGGCTTTATTAGACAGTATCGTGTGAAATGGGGATGAGACTGAGGCAGGACATGCAGCAAACTGTTCGAAGGCAGATATACTCACTGCTCTGTGGAGTCCACATGTGCTATCCACTTGGCCGCCCAATTTGAAATATGTTTTCAAATTAGTAAAATAATAGCATTCTTTTTAACAGGATTGTGTAAATGAGTCAAATGAGTTGGTGCTATTAAAATAAATGGTTGCTTGCCGGTAATAGTTTAAAATAGTAGACAGAAGGAGTCTTCACCAAAGACTAATCAATTCATTTCATGAATATAAACTTTTTCTTGAAGCCAATGCTTCACTCTACCATTATTTAGTCAATTGATTTAGTTTTTAGTTTAAATTTTAGAGGGTTGGAGGGTTCCCAATAAAAATAACATAATTCCATACTTTGTTGTGTACAAAGAAGTAGGTGTCTGTAAATGTAATTATTGCATTCATTTATCTCTTCAGACTCTGAGCCTCCTTGGATGCAGTGTCCAGATGACCTTATTGCAGAGACAGATGAGCGCCGCAACACTGCTGTTGTCAGCTGGAATGTACCTATTGCACTGGACAACTCCAAGGAGGAGGTGGGCTTTTTATTTAGCAATTAAAGTTAATTATTCACTTTTTATTTGACTTCAAAACTCCCTGATCTATAGGTGTCTGTACAAGTGAAACCTGTGTACACACCTCCACAACTGCTTCCAATTGGAAAAGAAGCAATCACTTACATTGCTACTGATCGCTCGGGAAATCAAGCAAATTGCTCTTTTACTGTCACTATTATTGGTAAGTCCACCTGACATCTTGAAAATGGTAAAATCAATGTATATAAAGTAGTACAAATAGTTTTGCTGTACACAGACCACGTTTTTGCTGCCCCACCCTTTGAAATACATTTTTGTCATTCTGAACTCCAATTGACACATAAGCAGCCAGCCCCTTCCCCCTTAGCAGGTGCCAAATGGGGTTACAGTAAAGAGCGAAAAACAGGGGTGTCCCATGTCAGCCACTCAATAATCATAGCAGTCGGGGTGGGGAGGACCTCAAGCATGGTAGCTGTGAACATTTCCATATGTTATTATGGCGGTGGAACGTTGAGGTTTTTTATTGGAGACATGTGTTTAACTAATGCCCCAGACACAGCACTTCTGCATCTTTTGCAGTCAAAAATGGATTGATTTAAGAGGAAGTCTATAGTTTGCTATTATTCACTTTTTATAACACTTTTCATATTTTATCAAATGTGCTCTTGATCCTCTTCTAAATCATCACTTTAGACACAGAGCCCCCAGTGATTGACAGGTGCAGGTCTCCGCCCCCGGTCCAGGTCATAGACACAGAGACAGCAGTGGTCTGGGAAGTGCCACAGTTTTCTGACAATTCAGGTATGTAGTGTACTGTATGCCAGGTGGCAGCTCATTACCCCACACAAGTATAATCTTTTCTTCTTCACCTATCTGTTTTCTACTAATTATACTTCTTTTCCGTTGATACTCTAGAAAATGTGCATAAAGTAGTGCTGGACAACAATTGAAATTTTGAATTGCAGTTAATCTCATGCGATGCCCGCAGTAAGAGGTTTTTGCTATGTATGCAGGACCAAATTACTTTCACTTTTTTAGTCTGGAGCCCAAATAATAACTCAGTGTTCTATTTCTATATTCTAATGTATTAGTTGACCAATGTCTACATTCAAAAGAGATGTTCAAAAGTTTTAGTTATCCTGTTGTTGCTGTCCTATGTAGTCTGTTGCTGCTTTTTTCTTCTTCTTTTCATTATAGGCTAGTGGCTGGCAGAGTTCTGGTTTAGTCTTGGTTTGGACTGATTCAGGCCTGCCTGATAATAGTCCTCCTGTGTCAGTCCTTGTTTAGTCTTGGTGCAGTTCTGGTGCAGTCTTGGTTCAGGCCAGGTCACTGCAATCTCGCTGCTAAAAAAAAAGTAGATTGATTTGTGCAAAATGTTCATATGACCAACGAGTCAAAAATTCACCGCTTCCCTGGGTTATTCTGTGTAGAACTTATTTTCTCTTGAGGTTGCTAGCCTTATGTTAACTAATACAAGCAGAAAGATGATTTCATCGGATGGCAGCGCTCAGGCCAACCTCTGGAATAAGGTGATTAAAGAAGCATATCAAGGCAATTCACCCGCAAAGGCTAAATATCAAGGCCTGCTTTCTCCTGGCATTCCTCGCTCTACCCAAACAGCAGTGGCGGTGACAGACAACAAACCAGACTACTTGGGGCTCCAGCCCATAGCCAGACCCATGTAATTCACTGGCTCTGACGCCCACTTGCACACAAAGAACACTGTCCACATATTTTTAAGCATTCTGACACATGTTCAAGGCATTGTTATAGAAACCAAGTTAAATGCAAGCCCATATTTTCACATATCAATCTCAGGTCCTGACATGTAGGTTCTCCTCCAGTCTGGAGATGTGTGCCTCCTGTTAAATACACATGCACACACTTGTCTCACACACATACTGTAATAACAGGTTCCTGTGGCGGCCATGGGCCACACCACGTCAAACCAACGCACTCCGACGTCAATGTTTTGTTTTTCCAGGCCCACACCCTGATGCCAGTGCTATATATAGGGCTGCTCTGATGCACATAAACAGCATAGAAGTGTAGACACCAGACCCCAGAAGGCCAGACGTGTGTCAGCCTCACTGGAATGATGCTGCTACTGTTACTACGTGTCAAAATTGGAATTGGAGCAAAAAGGATTATTGATTTGTCAGTTTTTCCCACTTGTGCCTTCTCTGTAGTAACATCCCACCATCTGCTTCCAGTGCAGTTCACATATGAGTCACACTTGTACAATACACAGTATTGTAGTATATTGTACTGACCAGCATGCATGTGCCAATGCTCTGTTATTCCTTTATGTTTTTCTCCCTTTGGGCAGAATGGAGGGCCAATTGTATTTTTGTTTTGTATTAAATGTCCAGACATACCTAGGTTCAACTTTTAGTTCTCTAACATAACTCCTATGTTTACTAAAATGATAAAGAATTCAGGATTCAGTCATGAACAAGTGTGAAGCAATACTGCCCTCTATTGGAGGGCCTTTATCTTTGAAATCCTATTTGTGAAGAGACTAAAATGTTGTTTTTTTATGTTAAATGCATAGCATAATATTAAAATGTTAACAGTGGAACATATACTTTGTTGCTGTATTTTGTGTTTGTGTTTTTTAAGTGGACACAGATTTTTTGGTAGATTTATTTTTTCTCTATATGTCTCTGCAGCTGGTCGCTTAATAGTGAACAGTTCCCATACTCCTGGTTCGTTGTTTCCTGTTGGAGATACTCTGGTTCAGTATACGGCCACTGATGCCGGCAGTAATAGTCGCACTTGTAACCTAACTGTAACTGTACAAGGTAAGTTTAAACCTTCACATTGTGAATTACTGGTTTGACCTTCTCGCTTAAAGCTGTCAAAATTCTTGTTCAGGGACCACCTGTGACCAGCCATACGTGCCAGTGAATGGAGAGTTTGTGTGTTCTGAAGAGGACACAGGGCTCCGCTGTACTCTTCACTGTAAAGAGGGCTACAGCCTCACTCAGACATACATAGTACATAGTTACTTCTGTGCCTACAATGGAGTGTGGGAGCCCCCCTCCTCCTCAGACCGGCCTGACTGTTCAGGTAAGAATACGTTTTTTATTCAAACAGATGATGCTCGCTCAATCTGAGGTGTTAAATCTTGTGAATTCAGTGAACCGTGTGGCAAACAATGGATTCAAGCCATTTGAGATGTTGTTCAAAGCTACTCGTTGTGATGATCTGGAGCTTGTCAAGTCATTTGCTGGAGAGTTCAACACTAAACTGGAAAGCTTGGTAAGGACCTTGTCTCCGGGTTGGCGTGCACTCTGACCTTTTGTAAGCCCCCTCAATACCTGTTTGTTCATCAGCTCCCAAACCTCTGCAGCAGTGATGACGTCACCTGCAAGTTAGAGGTCATGTCACAGGGAAACTGTCTGGAGTACAATTATGACTATGAGAATGGCTTTTCAATTGGTAAGTGTGGGGCCTACGAATATATCCTATCCTCCACCCAATTTAAGGTCTAACCTTCTCCCCTGAATTACATCTTAAAGCTCCAGGAGGCTGGGGTCCCCAGGGTAATCAGGATTATTCCTACTTTGAGTCAGGCTTTGCTACAAGTACCAGACAGTTGCCCATCCGGAGCCAAGGCAGTAGTGTGTCAACTCACCATCGCACCAAGAGGCACAGGAGGATCAGAGGGCCCACACGAGACCAAAAGATTCAGATCTTCTTTAATATCACAGGTAAAGTATACATTTACTTTGATAAGTGCAAAGCTTAGCATACTGTTCATGATATTTGTACTTCAAATCTTCTAATCTGAACCCATTTTCCCAGCAAGCATTCCTTTGCCTTTGTCAAGGAATGATTCCACAGAGGTAGCCAATCAGAAAAGGCTCCTGCGCACTCTGGAGCAACTAACCAACAGACTGAGGCGAACCCTGGCTAAGCAGCCATTGTCCAGTTTTCATCTGTCATCCCAGATGATTGTTGCTGACCCGAAATCAGTCGAGAGCAGAAAGGCCTCCCTGTTTTGTCGGCCAGGTTCAGTTCTTAGAGGCAGAATGTGTGGTTAGTATCTGCTATTTGTTTTTCATGTATGATTTCCTTACTATGCTACTTAAACAATGCTATTTAATGGTGTGTTACAGTCCAGTGTCCAGTAGGTACCTACTTTTCACTTGAATATAATGAATGTGAAAGTTGCTGGCTGGGGTCGTACCAAGACGAGGAGGGCCAACTTGAGTGTAAGTCCTGCCCTGAGGGATCATCTACAGCGTATCTCCATTCTCGCAGCAAGGCTGAATGCAAAGGTACCACCACCATTGGACAAATTGAAAACCGAATTTATATGCATCATATCACAAGTAATAGACACATACTCATTAACTATTTTTGGTCTTGGATATTTCAGGGCAGTGTAAGCCTGGTACTCACTCTTTAAATGGACTGGAGATTTGCGAGTCATGTCCACTGGGACACTTCCAGCCTGGCTACGGGACAAGGGAGTGCCTTGTCTGTCCTGATAAAACCTCAACTGTGACCAGGGGAGCTGTGGACGAGGCAGAGTGTGGAGGTAATCCAGGGACAATCTTTTTTCCCATTTGTTTGGTATTTCACCATGAGAAAATATTTTTTATAATATCCACCTCAACTGGAAAAAATACCTGACCCATTCAAAATGACCGTACTTTTCGGGCTATACAGTGCGCCTGAATAAATGCCACGCACACGAAATTTACAAAAAACATCAATAAACTGCAGGTGCCCACGTTGTAACATGAGATATTACACATAAATAAACACAGTAGTGATGCGTCTTTTGAACCGGGGGTTTCACGGCGCACCCGCTGCTCTGCTTTACTAATTAGACTAATTTCTCTGTGAATATAAGATAAGATAAGATATTCCTTTATTGTCCCACATGGGGAAATTTCATTGGTGCAACGCAGGTAGATACAGAGGTAGATACAGAAGAAAAGAACAGATCACTTATAGGAAGTCTGAAAAACACTTTCAGTAGAAGATCTCCTATAAATAAATAAAAACTCCCATAGACAAATAAATAAATAAATACATAAATACCATTGCATGTGATCACGACAGTAATTGCACATGAATATGTGTCATGACAGCACATAGATTGCACATGAATTTCACAGTAATTGCACATGAATAAGTTGGATTGTAATAAAACACAGCATTTTGAAGCTTGTATTATGTTTTTCAACTAGTAAAGAGATCTTCTTGAGTGATATTCACACTGCAATCCTCTACTTCTTTTTAAACTATAGTTCCTTGTTCACCTGGTCATTTCTCCCGGACTGGGTTGGTTCCCTGTTATCCTTGCCCCAGAGATTACTATCAACCTGACCATGGGCGTTCATACTGCCTCTCCTGCCCCTTTTATGGGACCACCACTAACACTGGAACAACAACAATCCAGCTTTGTTCTAGTAAGTGACACTAACAGCATTATTAATTATAAAAACAGTGGGTTGACCACAATTGTGCGATCAAACTGTGTTGTGGCACTTCAGCCTCTTTAAATAATATGACACATGTTGCTGTGGTGTAAATTGAACTTCATAACTCTGTTGTTAAGTGCTGCCACATCCAATAAGTATTTAGCTTTTTGTTGAGAGGGTTCACAGATGTTGAACAGTTTGAATTTTGGATTTCCATGCTATTTTTCCAGCTTTCCCTTTCTTGTATTGTATGTATTTTATTTGGGTGTCATTGTCAGGCTTTAGCTCAAGTTTTCTTCCAAAGGAGGAGAGTGTGACGGCTGCTCCGATTGTGGAGGTGGTTGAGGACTACCAAGCCAGCAGTCAGGTTAGTTTAATAAAAATGTTAATTAGCAGTTTCCAGACTTTTTATGATAAACAACCTCAGAAAAGTAACTGTATTCACTTATTCTACAGGTTTTCCATGAATGCTTCCTGAATCCCTGCCAGAATAAGGGCACATGCGAAGAAATAGGAGCTGGATATGTCTGCACCTGTATGCCAGGATTCACAGGTGGGCAGTGTGTGTTATTACAGTATGAGGAGACAATTAAGGTGAGGTGATACTGTAGCTCTGTCATTTTATTGTGGTAATTCTAAAGTAATATTTTTTTCCTTACACACATTATTCTACTCTGTCATAGTAGGAAATTGCATCTGTGAGTGGGAAGTAGTTGATGATAGACAGAGCTGTGGTGTTATAGGTGACATTGAAATGAAAACCATTTAATCATGTCTGTGATATTTGTCTCTCAGGTGCTAAATGTGAGGTGGACATAGATGAATGTGATTCTGCTCCTTGTCAAAATGAAGGTCTGTGTAAAGACGGACTGGGAGACTTCCAGTGTCAGTGCCAGGCTGGATTTCTAGGTAAGCTTATTACCAAAGCAGGCCCACATCAATAGATGATATCATAGGTCAGAACACATTAAGTGAAAACCATCAATTCATTGCTTCAGTTATTTTTCACAAAAGATCTTGTAATTATTTTTGTATTGTATATTTTAGGGTCTGTATGTGAAGCTGAAGTGAATGAGTGTTCATCTTCTCCCTGTTTAAATGATGGTATCTGTGTGGACGAAGTCAATAGATTTACCTGCAGCTGTGTTGGTGGCTTCACAGGTTTGTCTAGAGGATTTTATTATTCACTGACCATATGTGTATAAGCATGATAAATTACAAGAATATCTTTTACAGGGTCTCGATGTGAGCTGGAAATTGATGAATGCCTTTCGAATCCTTGTTTTAATGGAGGTGTTTGTGAAGACCTGACTGGAGGCTACCAATGCACATGTGCTGTTGGCTTTACAGGAGATCGCTGTGAGATCAACATTGATGAATGTAGCAGCACTCCTTGTCTCAATGGAGGCTCATGTCTGGATATGGTTAATAACTTAAGGTAACGCCTGATTATATTATAGTTATAATTGGTTTATTTTAGCTTTGGTGAAAGCAGCTTAATAAGAGATATGCCTATTTTATAGTCATGATTCCTGTGTGTTTGTGCCTTGTGTTGTTTACAGGTGCCACTGTATTGAGGGGTACATGGGCAGACTCTGTGAAGTGGATGTGAATGAGTGTGATCCTAATCCCTGTTTAAATGGAGCTAACTGCTTTGATGGCCTGGGCTCCTACACCTGCCGCTGTCTCCCTGGGTTCAATGGAACCAGGTGTGAGACAGGTACTATATGTATGACAAACAGATGACAGTTCAAGACTGCTAAATTGTTTTAGCAAATGAGACTTTTTTGCCTTAGCTAAATAGATCTGTAATCCATCTATATACACAAGGACTATTTTTAATATCTGTACTATTTCTATTTATTTACTTCACTTTTGGCTTCCAGAAATGTCATCTGCTTTCAACCTTGACTTTGAAGTTTCCGGCATCCATGGATACGTTATGATGGATGGTGTCATGCCAGCACTGACAGAGATCACTTGCACTTTTTGGATGAAATCCACAGACACGACCAATTATGGCACACCAATCTCTTACGCTGTGGAAGGCAGTGACAATGCTTTTCTGCTCATAGACTATAACGGGTAAGTCTTTTTATGAATCATTCCACATAATCCACAAATAACTGCTCTTTGATGCATCAGTTATTTTCCTCTGATTCAGTTGGGTTCTGTATGTAAATGGGAAGGAGCGGATCACAGACTGCCCTGCTGTGAACACTGGTCAGTGGTACCACATCGGAGTGTCATGGAGGAGCTGGGATGGTGACTGGAGAATCTACATTAATGGAAAGCCGTCAGATGGAGGCAAAGGCCTATCAGTAGGCACCACAATCCCAGGTGTAGTACTATATTCTATCAGGGGTACCGAACGGGGGGGCCTTCATTGTATAAAAGATAAGACTAACTCTCTGTTTCAATCACCCCCTCAACCCCCCCAATGAAATTAAATCATAACCTGGTTGGCTAATAAGTGTCTAATCTAATCTAATCTCAGTGTCTAAATGTCTAAACCTTGTAGGTGGTGGGGCCCTGGTATTAGGCCAAGACCAGGACCAAAGAGGCGATGGCTTTAATCCTGTGGAGTCCTTCGTTGGATCTATCAGTCAGCTCAACATTTGGGACAGGGTCCTCACCCCACAGCAGGTGCCTCCTTTTCTTTATCTTTTAGTTGTAATTATATTGTACTTTGTCATAATAAGGTAAAACTTAAATTGTATTTATTTGTGTTAAGATTAAGGTCCTGTCCAGCAGCTGTCCAGCTTCTCATGTTACTCATAGAGGCAATGTACTTGCTTGGCCAGACTTCCTTAAGGGAGTTGTGGGGCGTGTTAAAGTCAACCAGAATAGCATTTTCTGTGCCGGTAAATAGATGACTTATTCAAGTTTACTATAAATTCCTCCCATGTGATTGATGCTAAAAAACAACTCTTTTCAGACTGTCCACAGTTGGAAAACGCTGTGCCTCACCTTCATGTGTCCACTGTGGAATTAAGTCCTGGGGCTCAGGTGCAACTGTCTTGTGACCCCGGCTTCTACCTGGTGGGGGAGCCTGTGCTGCAGTGCCAAAACAAAGGCGAGTGGAGCCACCCTGTGGCCACTTGTGAACGTAAGTGTGTTAAGGTAAACTACTAGAACAATGAGTAAATTATGAACTCTTAACTATATTATTCTGTTTAAATAGGAGTTTCTTGTGGATCTCCCCACTCACTGGAGAATGGGTTATTCCAGGGCACAGACTTCCATGCTGGCAACTCTGTCATGTATCAGTGTAACACTGGGTTTTACCTTTTGGGAGATTCAAAAATACACTGCACAAACAGCGGAAAATGGGGAGGAAATCCACCTGCGTGTCTTGGTACCTATGTTGATAATAACATTGAGAGTAATTACTAATACTGTAGAGAGATATATACAATTTATTTAAATTGTTCTCTTTTGTTTAAGATGTAGATGAGTGTGCTCTAGGATCTGACTGTGATGAGAATGCCAGATGTCAAAATACGGAGGGTTCCTACACTTGCACTTGTATCCATCCATACAGTGGGGATGGCAAGAACTGTACCGGCAAGTACATGAATATTAAGCAGAACAAAAATATGTAAATAAGTAAAAGTAAAGAGTAAATGAATTATTGATTTTATTTTAATATCAGAGCCAGTCAAATGTGAAGACCCAGGTGCTCCAGAAAATGGCCACAGAGATGGAAGCAACTTCCTGATGGGCAGTGAAAGCATATTTGGCTGTGATAATGGATACGAGCTGATAGGGCCAGCTCGTGTTAAGTGCCTGGAGACAGGAGACTGGGACCACATACGTCCATATTGCAGAGGTAGGTTTTTCCACTGTCAGGATATACTAGTTTATCTATCCCCTAGAGGAGACTATTACTATTTTTCTGAAAAATCTGATAATTAACCATTATTATTGAAGCCAAATATGTATGAATGGTATACCGGTACTGTAAATAGAATTGAATGAATACATAGTTTCTAAGAGAGCCTTGATTTCTGTGCTTTTAGCTCTTTCCTGCCCAATACCAACCGTTCCAGAAAACTCCATTATGACAGGAAGTAACTTTACCTATAGAAGCAAGGTGACTTTCAGGTACTAGCATCTCTGACATGATTAGGATATATTACAAGTATTTCTAGTAATTTCAAGTAGAAATACTATTTGTGTATTCATTATTTTGTGCATTTAGTTGTAAGGAGGGCTATTTACCTCAGATCCCCTACGAGTTCCAATGTCTGGCGACCCAAAGATGGAGTGGGTCACCACCCGTTTGCCACCCAGTCATGTGTGGTTGGCTGCCGACAGTTGCAAATGCAGACTACACCTTGAACTCTAACACTTACATGTCAACTGTGTCGTACACCTGTTTGGAGGGATACAGGTATGAAATAACCACCAGTGCTGTTGATTCTTTTATTGTGTTGTAGTGTGCTCTTAAATTTAATGTTCCTGCAAAGACCACAGGGCTCAATGGAGGTGGTTTGTGAAGCCTCGGGAGAATGGAGCAGACCTGTCCCTCGGTGTGTCAGCGTAGAATGTGGTGAACCGCCTACTTTAAGAGACGCAGAGACTGTTGGAGAGAACTATGAAATGGGAAACAAGGTGTTCTATCGCTGCAAAGAAGGGTAAAGGTTTCTAATGTTTTCACCATTGTGTATCTTAATAGTAAAACACCCATTAAATCTGGATAACTCCATTTTTAAACCTTTGAATGTAACTATGTAAAAAAAAAATACAATTTTAAATATGGAATTTAAAAGTAATATTTTCTAGTCATGCATCTAGGTATTGCATTTAGACACTTTTTTTTGATGCGATAATTAAAAAAATTGGCCTTTCAAATGATTAAAAAAGCAAACGTGCTAATTTTATATACTGTCATCCCTACCACACAAACAACTGCAACAAGATGTTGTGGGAAGGGATGTGTGATTAGAAAAACAAACTGCGTTATTAGAATTGTGTTTTAGTAGATTAAATGACAACAGATTTATTCTTTCTGTAGATACACCCTGATTGGTCCAGAGACTAGAGAGTGTCTCCCAGCCGGTCAGTGGAGTGAAAGCTTTGCTCAATGCGTGCCCCGTTCTTGTGGCCCCCCGCCGGACATAGAGTATGCAGAGCCATATGAGAGCCATCAGCTGTTTGGAGACACAGCCAACTACTACTGCACAGATGGATATACTGCCAGCAACAACTCTAAAATGATATGTAATGCTCAAGGTTTGTGGGCGCCTCCTAATGGCATGGAGGCTCCGCAATGCACTGCAAACTTCTGCCTTCGGCCTCCCGACCTACCACATGCAATTTTTGATTCAACAAGCAAACCCAAGTATGCCAGCAACACAGAAGTGAGCTACAAATGTGAGGGGGGCTTCATGCTGAATAACACTGCTACTCTGAGGTGCCTGATGGGAGGGGAGTGGGAGCCCTCACCTTTTCAAATCAGCTGTGTGCCAGTGAGGTGCTCCAGGCCTGAAAGGATTGATCGAGGCTATGTGATTGGAACAAATTACAGTTTTGGAGCTGTAGTTGCCTACAGTTGTGATAAGGGCTTCATGATTCGAGGAGAAAAGAGGAGAACCTGTAAAGCAGATGGAGCGTGGGGAGGGCTTTTGCCTACCTGTGTACCTGTGTCCTGCTCCACACCACCTTTATTAAAGAATGGGTATATACAGGTATGCTACTTCACATACAGAAATGTATTATTCTTTGCAACAAAACACATTGTTATTCATGAATATTAGATTTTTTGGTAATGGATCGCGATCATTGCAATTTATAGAGCATTTCATGTCTTTCAGGCCAGAGGGCGATTTACCTTCAATAGCAAAGTGACATATGCCTGCAACGCGGGCTATAAACTGGTTGGTCGTCCTGATCGGGTCTGCCAAGCTAACCATCAGTGGTCTAACAATGACCCTCCCACATGTGTCCTCTTGACCTGTGACCGTCCTCCTGACATCTTCCATGGTCATTTCCGAGGATCCGAGTTCCAAGTTGGGCGCAAAGTAGAATATGTCTGTGATGAGGGCTATGAGTTGATTGGTGAACCCATCTGGACCTGTCTAAAATACGGCAGGTGGGATAAAACAAAGAAACCACTCTGCTCACCAGTGCAGTGTCCAGAGCCCCCGCTGGAGGAAAACCACCTGGTTTTGACACGACTCGACTCTGAGACAGGAACAGTGGAGTTGTCCTGTGAGGAGGGCTACAGCCTGGAAGGTGCTCGCATTCTACGCTGCACCCCATCCCAGGAATGGAACGACTCGTTCCCTGTGTGTAAAATGGTCTTTTGCAGCACTCCACCTGCAGTATCATTTGGTGGTCCTTCTTCATCTTTGGGTCCCTTCCATTTTGGCTCAGTGGTGAACTACTTGTGCATGGATGGTTTCACATTGAAGGAGGAAGTGTCTGTCTCCTGTCAAGCCAGCGGGCAGTGGAGTAGCCCGCTCCCTGAGTGTGTTCCTGTAGAATGTCATCAGCCTGCAGAGATCCCCTATGGCATAGTGGACGTCCAGGGTTTAATGTATCTGAGTAAAGCTCTGTACAGCTGTAAGAGTGGATATAATTTAGTTGGAAACTGCAGTGTGCTTTGTGGGGATAAAGGACTCTGGATCGGAGGAGTCCCTTCCTGTCGGCCTGTTGAATGTCCAGTTCCTAAACAGATTGCAAATGGAAGATTAGTATTCTCAAAACTACAATTTGGTCACAGTGCCTCCTACTCCTGCCGTCGTGGTTACCGTCTGCAAGGCCCAGAGACTCTTAAATGCATGGCCTCTAGAGAATGGGATGCAGCACCACCTACCTGTGAGCAAATATCTTGCACTCCTCCCCAACCCATTGAAAATGGTTTTGTCGAAGGCCAGGAACACAGTTTTGGTGTGACCATTTTCTACAGCTGTTTCCCAGGGTTTCAGTTGGTTGGGCAGGACCACCTGACATGTGAAGAAACAGGATGGTCCAGTTCTGTTCCTGTCTGTGTGCCGTCCGACTGTGGTCTCCCTCCTCACATTGACTTTGGGGAATATGTGCGAGTGTCTAAACTGGGAGCCGAGCCGTTATCTTCCCCCATGGACTTAAGCTTCCTCCATGGAACTCTGATTGAGTACCGTTGCCTCAAAGGTTACCTCACCAGCCACACTAGACTGGTGTGTCAAGAGAATGGGAGCTGGAACGGCACAGCTCCACTGTGTGTCCCAGCAGAGTGTGAAAGTCCTGCCAGTCCGGGGCACGGCTGGGTAAATGTGAGTGACACCTCTGTAGGCAGTATGGCCACATACTTCTGTGAGGAGGGCTATGAGCTGACGGGAGACTCCGTGAGGCACTGTGTTTCTGGGCCTCTTTGGACCAGTAATGCCCCCGTGTGTCGTCCAGTGTCCTGCGGAAACCCCGGACCTTTTGAAAATGGCACAGTTCATGGAATGGGGTTTGAGTTTCCTCAGGCACTGCAGTACAAGTGCAATCCTGGATTTGTGCTCATAGGTTCCGCCACAATGATCTGTCAGGCTGATCGAAAATGGGACAAGCAGAAGCCCCAATGTGAACCAGTCTTTTGTGGTCATCCAAAGATCCCCGAGGATGTATTTTGTCGAGGCGATGACTTCACATATAGTCATGAAATAAAGCTGAGCTGTTCATCTGGTTTCATGTTACAAGGTGAATCTGTGAGTGTTTGCCAGGCCAATGGGTCCTGGAGTCATGGGGTCCTTAGATGTGTACCTACCCGGTGTGAGCCCCCTGGAACTGTAGAACATGGTCGTGTGCTTGGCTCTAACTTTACCTTCAAGAGTCAAATTCAGTATGAATGTGATGAGGGATACACACTAAAGGGAGCGGCTACACTTCTGTGTCAGTCCAGTGGAATTTGGGACAAACCTGTTCCTCGTTGTGACATTGTCAATTGTGACCCTCCTCCAGACATCAGCCATGGCTTTGTCAATGGCTCCAGTTTCAATTATGATGATGTAGTGGAATATGTCTGCTTTGAAGGGTATGAAGTGGTAGGAGATCCTACCCTACGCTGCTCTGCTCAGGGTGAGTGGTTGGGGAGTGTGCCTAAGTGTCAGCCATGTCTCTGCTCTCCCCCTATCCTAAAATATGGAGTGGTTCTGGGCCGTGATGATACCTGTGGTGGTCGTGTTAACTTTCAGTGCGATGAAGGCTACAAGCTGCTGGGTCCCTCACAAGCCATGTGTGAGAAAGGACAAGTGTGGAGCCCAGGGGTGCCTGTTTGTAGCCGTGGCAGGTGTAGTGTTGCCCCATCAACAGTTCCTAATGCTGTCCTCCTGGGGAGAAGTGGCTCCTATCCAGACACTGTCATGTACAAGTGTTGTCCTGGCTACCAGATGAAGGGCAGCGCACAGATATCATGTGGAAGAGATGGCAAATGGGGGGAGCCCAGACTGAGCTGTGAGCCAATAAGTTGTGGAAAACCTCCAGATGTGGAGCATGCGTACATTACAGGAGAAAATTACACATACTCATACAAGGTCACTTACAGGTAATTCCACTTGTGTGACCTTTTGTCTCTTTGTCCATGTGTCTGATTTAAGTTCCATTATCTTTTAGCTGCAAAGATGGATATGACCTGATGACACAGGCAGCCTCTATAACCTGTATGAGTGATGGCACCTGGTCAGAACCCAGGATTCGATGTAGCCCATCTCCTTGTCCTCTCCCTACCAATGCTTCTTTCCCTAATTTGATCATAACTGGGAAACTACTCACTCCTGTTGGAGCCACAGCTTCTTTGACTTGCTCCACTGGTTTCTACCTACGGGGATCAGCACAAATTGAGTGTCAGGTTGGAAAGTAAAACATACATTGTTTTTTAACACATAATTACAGTTTTTTTATCTTGTGCATAGCTGGGTGGAAACTGGTCTCCAAGCATCAATTCTGTTTCATGTGAACCTGTGATGTGTCCCACACCTCCTCCACTACTCCATGGCGTCATTGAGGGGGACAGCTTCAACTATGGAGACTATGTCATGTACTCTTGCCTTCCTGGATTCAACATGAAGGTAGTAGTAGGTAGCTTTTGTAGAGCCATAATTCCAGTCCAATTCACATTTTACAAACAAAGCTTTCCAAACTGCTGAAGATGGTGAAATATAAATTTAGCCACATTCACGATATTGCTTTTTTATTGTGTATTGTTTATTTTTTTCAGATTACTATTTGCTGTTACCAAACTGATAGCTACTCTTCCTGGGGTTCTATTATAGATTTTATTCTATTTCCTGATAGAGTGCTGGATTATAGACTTACTGTATGTGATCCATTATTCATTAGCCCTTATCATTACTGATGAACTAAAGGGGGAATTCTAGCAACACTTTGGTACAGACGCAAACGTCTGTGGGGATCAGATTACAGCGTCACGTGATTTCTTCTCTGCAACCCAAAGAGCTGAGTCACAGTGAGATGATGGTCTCTTTCCTGTTAGCCTTTACAGCAGTATCCTCAGACAGACCGTCTGCAGCCAAAGCCATTTCA
This sequence comes from Eucyclogobius newberryi, assembly GCF_026437365.1. Classification (NCBI taxonomy): domain Eukaryota; kingdom Metazoa; phylum Chordata; class Actinopteri; order Gobiiformes; family Gobiidae; genus Eucyclogobius; species Eucyclogobius newberryi. The sequence continues at coordinate 12,184,527 of NW_027315857.1, read as the reverse complement.
AAGATATTGTATTGAGATTATATGAGAGAGAGAGAGGGGGGGAGAGGGAGAGATTAACAACACAAAATGATGTACAATTATAAAAATATACATGATACCATGAAAGCATGCAAATATATGTAATCTGTAATTGTACTGTTGTTTTAACAGGGTGATGCTATTCAGACCTGCAGAGGAGACAGAACATGGAGCGGCACCCAGCCAGTATGTGTTGGTAGGTTTGGTTGTATATGTGACATTTACATGTTCAGTTGCTCAGTAACTTATTTGACAACTATCATTGTTACACTCCTTGATATTAATTCTTGAATAATGAATCAAACTTTTGGAATGACTGACAATGTCAACTATGGATGTTTTTCCTTTGTGTCTTTGCTCCAGACTACACCTGTGGACCTCCGCCCACAGTGACAAATGCCATTGTCCACACAACCGGTGAGACTTACTTACACAATGCCACTTATGATTGCAATGCTGGTCTGCAACTTACAGGCTCAAAAACGCTTACCTGCCTCGCCAATGGTACTTGGAGCCTTCCTGTCCCCTCTTGTGAAGGTGGTCATTTTGGCACAAACATGTTTTAAACATAACAATACAATGTTTTCATTGCTAATTAAAATGTATTGTTTTAGCCACCAAGGGCTGCAACAGTCCCAAACGTATTCCCCATGGCAAAGTGCAAGAGCACAGCTTGAACACGGGGCGTGCTGTGGAATTTCAGTGTGATAAAGGATACATTCTGGTGGGGGAGACACTGGTGGTGTGCATGGGGGGTAACACATGGAGCTCCACTTTTCCCACATGCCAACGTGAGAAACTTTTATACTGTTCAAAATATTGTATATATTGACCACGCTGTCGCTAATTTTTCTTCTGCTGCAATTTTACAACAACAAAGAAGTTAATTGGGTTAGGGTTAGGTCCACTTTTTAAGTGTTACACAATACACTTGTGTGTGCATGCTTAATTTGCAGTGGGCAATTATGAAACCTGTTGCATTTAAAAAGTGATGCCACAGCAACACTGTTTCTTGTTTGTGCAATATTTTTTTTTTACCTGTAATATCTATTAATTGTTTTAAACCCTTTGTTTACTACAGCAAAGCCCTGCCAGGCTCCCCCAGGATGGAGAGAGCCCATCTCAAATGATGGTTCCAAGCAGGCGTTTTACGTGGGGCAGTCGGTGCGGGTCACTTGTCCTAAAGGTCAGCAGGTCAAAGGCAATGGCACTATCACCTGTAGACCTGACCTGAGCTGGAGCCCTGTCAGCTCTGTGTGTGAGAGTGAGTACAGGGTTCTTTTTAAGTTATGATATTATACACTATACTATATTTACATTTATAGGTACAAATGCAAGGCAATGTAGCCACATATCCTAGTACAGTATTTGTGTAGCTCAGTCAGGCCTGCATTAATCTGATGACTAGTGCGGCTTCTGCTCAGTCTGCCTGCAAGCACAAGAGCTCATTGCAATTCCGCTCCTTTATCTTTTTATCCTAACAAACCAGGTGCCTTCAAACATGGCGTCATGTGTTTTGGCCTAATTGTGAGTACCTCTTGGGCTGCTATGGCAACCTTTGTCACATAATCCTCTGATGTTTCCTTCACCCATTTCTTCTATTTAAACACAACATGTATAACCTAATGTATGTTGCTGTGACTCATTGTTTACAGCTCTGTGCCTTTTATTTTATTAGCATGTTGACCATGAACTCAAAATTTGTTCTAGAGAGTTTTAAATCTGAGTTTCTGTATGATCTTTCACAGTATCAACAGAATATTTTTATCATGCAAACATAAAAGTGACTAAAGCGCTGCGTGTGGGCTGTTGTGCAGGGGTGTCCTGTGGCCCCCCTCTCCATGTGGCCAATGGGGTAGTGCGGGGGGCAGTCTTCCAGTTCGGGGATGTTGCAGTATATTCGTGCTTTGGGGGCTACACCATGGAGGGCGTAGGACGGAGCAGGTGTCTAGAGAATGGCACCTGGACGCCCCCTCCCACATGCAGAGGTAGAGAGAGTATCCCCCTCTGTACATCTCACTCAATGGACATCTTCCTGGACACTAATGTTTTTCCGACGCTTCTGATGCTCTGCTTTTGTCTGCTTGATCCCTTGCAGCTCTTTTCACTGAAAACCAACTAACCATTTGCCGCAATACATATTTTTGCAACACATTTTCATTATTGATTGACTTCTCAAGTTTATTCTGAAGTATGCACATGTACATACACTTATTTTTTGCATAATTTCTAAAAAAGCATTTTTTTTTCAACAAAGCTTTGTTGCTTATTGTGTCTGATGTTTGTTACTTTTTTAAAGGTAGTGTGTTTTGTACCTGATCCAAGATACACAATCCTGACCTACTTATTTGCTAAGAACGCTTTAGTTCCTTGTCTCAATAACCCTTCTCTGTAGCTGTAAATGCGGATGTCTGGTGTGTTCTGTAATGTAATTTTAACCCTTTAAATATTTTTTCTCCGCTCAATGGTTAAGTTGTTCTGTCTGTTGTATTGGTATAACGTACTTCTACTATATTCATAAAGATAGATTAAACTTATGTCTGTGTGCTCCTCAGCAGTGTGTTGGTTGCAGTGTCAGAATGGAGGCTTCTGTCTGAGACCAAACACCTGCGCGTGTCCTGAGGGATGGATGGGACGACTTTGTGAGGAGCGTAAGTTTACCCTCTGACGCTCCCGGGGGCCGTTTGTGTACATTTTGCAGACATATTATTTCTCTGTTGCAAAGCAGGTTTTTTTTTTTTCAGATAATGTTATTTTTGATAACATTTCAAAATAACACCTTCAGATCTCACCTAAACCCTCCCATTTCTGAACTAGACTTTTGGCCTACGTTGGTACGCTTCAGAACCAAACGTGCCCCATGGATTTCCATTATAAACTCACTTTTTAACCCTGCTGTAAGACATGCATTATGTGATATCATGAAATTCGATCTCAACCTAAGTTGAATCATTTTACATTCTTCATTGAGACCCCTAGACCACCAGGGGACCCTTTACTCTTTTCTATGGAAGTTATTATAAAGCGTTCCTGTTCTATCCCTGGCCCCTGTGTAAAAGTGAAATGTATAATTGGGGCTTAAATGGTCTGGATGTGTTGAGTCAGGCAAGTGGGGTGAATGCGTTCGAGAACATTTATATCTTAATTGTGAAAATGTACATGTTGTACATGTACAAAAAACACAATGTCATTTTGACCACAGATATTGCTTTAGCACAAGATGTTTTGAAAAAGAAGTTATAAGGGCTACAAAAATGATACAACTTTCTCTTTTTACCATCCTAGCCACATTTTGCCAAAGAACCAGTGTTGTTTGGCCCTCCAGGCTTCTTGCAGATCATTTTTAATGCACATTTTATATAAAATATCCCATTATAATCTCAAAATAAAATATTTTTGATTAAGTAGACGTTGAAAGCTGCTTGATAAGCTGCTGTATGTTCCCTCTCAAATATTTATTCCAGGTCTTGCAAATCATTTTTTTATTCATTATTATATCTAATCTAATATCTAATGTGGGAATGTATTACTAAAATAAAACCATTCTGTTGTTAATACATAGGTATTTCTATTAGTAAATATCTACAGCAGGCATGAACAAACTACGGCCTGGGGTCCAAATGCGGCCCTCAGACCAATTTTTGTTGGCCCTCCGGCTTCCCGCCAAGTTGGTACTCTTTAATGTAAAATTGGAAACATTCAAGCATTTTGATGTTATACCAACCTATTACTAATGTTCCAAGTCTTATTAAAGGTGTGGAGGCTCATCAAAATTTCGAATGATTCACACCCCTGACCTACAGAGAATAGGCACAGAACTATTGTAAATGCTTGTGATATAAGATTTCATCTGCTTTAGGGTTTAATAACATCAACCAAAATGATCTTCTTAAATTTAGCACAATTTGTGTTTTGGAGGTCCAAAAAATGAAATAGTTTCATAATACAATACATAAAACAAGCTGACAAAAGATTTTAGCCATTAATAATGTAGAAAACAATATTACTAGACTAATATTTTATAGTACTTTTGTAAGTTGGGATCCGTTTGACCTTTTTTCACTATAACTCAATAAATAATAATGCCACAAAACCATTTTTTTTAGAAATTATAGTCATATCTACCCAAATAATACATTTTGAAGATTTTGCATGTTTTAAATTTTTTCATTATGCTCTCTGCCTCTTTTACTTTTCTCTTTCCATAATATGCTCTCTTGTCCCGTAGCCATTTGCATCCTGCCATGCCTAAATGGAGGCCGCTGTGTGGCCCCCTACCACTGTGAGTGTCCTTTGGGATGGACTGGCACACGGTGTCACACTGGTAAGAGCCTGAATGCACCAGAAACTAATTACCAGGGTTCCCTCCACATCATCAACCTTGTCACCACCGTCCTCACATGACATCACTATTAGTAAATAACACTATGATGTTGCAATACTAAATTCTATGGCTCTGATGTGGTTTCACTGTTCCCTCTCAGCGGTGTGTTCATCCCCATGTTTGAATGGAGGCAGGTGCGTCAGACCAAACCGGTGTCACTGCAGCCCGGGGTGGAGCGGACACGACTGCTCCAGGTAATTACAAACATGTAAATGAATGGACGAGGACTGTGACTTAAACGTTGTATGCCTCTAAATGCATAGAAGAAAGTTGAGTTAGTCACCTAAAGCAGTTGAATGAAAGAGAAACTGACCATTTCCAAAACCACTTCCTCCTCCATTTTCCTACACACATTTTGCTTGTCATGGTGAAGGAGTGGCTCATGAGCTCCTTCACAGCGATGCAGCCCGATGTGCAAGGCTCACCACACAACTTTAGTTCCATGTGTTAGAGGTGGGAACGTCTACATTTTGGCATTTATTAGAGAGTGAGGGGCCTTGATAAATGAAAGAGAAACCCACACTGAATCACAATATGCCTTTATTTGCTTTTTTTTGTGACCAGGCCTATTTATTTTAAGTTTTAAGATTTTTTTATTTACAGATCTAGATCTAGATCTACAGATCTCAGGAGATATACTGTAAAAGAAAAATAGGGAACAAGCAAAAAAATAAATATGCGAATACAATTTTAGAAAAACTAGCCTTTTTAGAAGTGCAGGTTTTTACAGTACAAGTTTTCAAACTGGGTTAATACATTTTCGGAACTTTAAAAAAAAAATGATTTAGGGATGGATCTTTAGATCTAGGAAAAAAGACAAATGTATTGTGTTTTTATAGCTGTATTTGAGTGAACATTTATGTCCTTAGGGTCATATCAAAGGGAAGCCTGAGGGAGACGGTAATCAAAATATTCTATCTTATTCTATCTTTAAATCAGACTTTGTTATTTGCGCCAGTTGTGGGCTGTGCTTTCATGGCAAAGGTGTGTGCCTATTCAAGCAAGGCAAGTGTGTCTTAAAGCTTTCAAAGCTCTGTGTGAAGAGTTCGTAAAACTGTGAAGAAAAAGGGAGGAAAAATTGGTTTTGGAAAAGGCCAGGCATAACATATTTAAGCTTTGACTCACAGTTCCACTGTGTTTGGGAGCGACTAATACAGCTTTGACCAAGAACAGCAATACTCTTCATTCAATGATTTATGCACTGCATTTGGAATCTTAAAATGGCTCCTTGGACAACATTGGTCGTCTGTCTAGCTTTGTAAATTTTATTTATAATCCAAACAAGTAATAATAAAACCTGCTCCTGAAGTATTTATTTTCATCTAAAGAAATTAAACAAAGAGTATAAAATTATTTACAGACAGCCGCTTGAACAGCATTGCATTTCAAGGGAGGACTCTGCATTTCCTACCTCATGTTTATTTTAATTCTTTTGCAGAAAAAGAAAAACGGTATACTCTCACTTCTAATGAATCCACTCTGCTCTATGTGAAGTCTTTCTATAGAATGATTTGTGTAATATAATACATGTGTTCATTCACCTCACTGCAAAAGTAAAGCAAGAACTGTTGTAAAATAAAGCTGTATTTTTTCATAGAAAACCAACAGTATTAAACATATGCTGCTATACTGTACATGTACGATGTGTAAAAATGTGTTCATTGTACATGTGTAAACTATTTTCACATTTTTATTAAAGCATAAAACACACTTTTAATGTTGTCATCTGTTTTCACAGTCCTGCACATTTCAAATATCTGGCAGAATATACTAAATTTTCTGCATGTGGTTTAGTCTTAGGCCTGAGAAAAAAGTTAAGCTTTAAAGTTATGATTTTATTAATTATAGAAGCCAGGATGAAATTGATGGATCAATTGTGTTTTGTAAATAAAAATTAGTTTGGAGTGGAGCAAGTTATGCAAGAGCATCACTACACAGCTAAAAATCAAGCTAAATGGTCATTTCCATACAGCTCATATTTCAGTTAGATTTAGATAATATAATACTTCTGTTGGTATTTTTTTATGCAGTAATTGTTGTAGCTGAACACGGGAGTAATATTTGTGTCATTTTGTTATTCCATAACATTACTATTTAAAATAATTCTAACAAAATACACGTACTATTGACGAGCATCAAAATGATCGGAAAGTATCCTCAACTTGAAAAATGCACAAACACACTAGTGTTGAAACTTTGTAATCAACCTTTTCTGCCAGCCAAAAAAATAAAAATACTTCTACTCAACCCACATTAAGAAAGTTCATACTTAAATCAGTGTCAAAATATATTTGAATGTGTGAAATTGAATTTGTTTCCTCATTATTATCTGGAAATCAATGATTTAAGCATGTACATTTTAGAAAACTAGGCTTAATGGAATGAAAATATTTTATACTACTAAATACAATGTACATTTAGATATACATCTAGCTGTGAAGATCCAGAAAACGTCTTGTAAATCTAAAAATGGGTAATTTGTATAAGATTTTGACGTTAATTACATTTTCTTAAGCGTATCAAGTTAAAATGACAAATGTATTGTACACATTGTATAGAAGACACGCTGAAGAGTAAGAAAATGTCAATTTTTATTATCTCATGAAGCTTGGGCGTGTCACTCACAGAAGAAAACAGATATTGTTATTGGAGACCTTATGCTCGCTTTAAAACAAAGCTAGCTACATTTTTCACAGTGAATCTTTTGTTTATTTTTCAAAACAGAATTGATGGATGGAAAAAACTTGGTGAGCAAATGACATTCTCCGTTAATGAAAGCACATGCTGCTCATTAGACGGTCATGTGACAGAAGTAAAAGTCAGAGTGTGAAGCCATGACGAGGACGATTACTAAAAATATGAATATTTACGAATTTCATTTGTGCTGTTCCACTTTTGCCTTTAGAGTATCTTCATTTGCCCCAGAGAACTCGTCCACCTGAGGTGCAAGAAAACATCAGATAATTAATGACCATAATATTAGTTGGATACCAGATATTTGAAAAGCAACCCTTTTACCTTCAGTTCATTTTTGTAGAAATAGAACGTTGGCATACATTTAATTTCACAAAATTCACTCACGTCCTGAAAAGAAATAGAAAATTCACCAAACAATCTAAAATTAAGATAAAAAAGGTGAGGGTATAACGATACTCAAGACTTTAATAAAAGGCTTACTTACCCCTGCATCATCAACATCCACCTTCAAAAAAATAACATCTTTGTTGTCTTCTGCCAGTCTCTGAAAAAGTTTAAAACAATTAAAATCACCACCAGGCGAAAATATACAGTAACAAACGTAATACATACTTCAAACTTGGGAGCCATTGCTTTGCAGGGGCCACACCATTGAGCTGTGAAGTCCACCACCACCAGCTTGTTCCCAGCAGCAGCCAGCTCGGCTTTGAACTCCTCCTACAGACAGTATCCACAGATTACGTGGAGTTATACACAGACCAGTGCGTGTATACAATTAACACAAACAAACACAAAGTAGACGGTTTTATTTGGCATATTATATAGAGGTATAGACTCATTGTTTTAACATTTAAAACGGTCTCTGGCCTGTGAGCCAGGGCAGTGTAGCCACAATGCTAACCGGAGAGAAAGAGCCACGATGATATTCAAATAACGGAAAGATCACGTACAGCTATATTAAGGCCAAGTCAATTCTGCCCTTTCAGTTTTGTTTCCTCTACTCAAGTTTTGTTAACTGGTTTTGTTGCTAACCCAGGGCCAGGTCCCGGATCCTGGGGCAAAGTCCATGCTTAGCGGATAAATCAGAAAACTATTCTATATCACTACAATACACTACATTCACCGCATTTCAGACTTCTCAATCTATTAGCATAGACGTGTGCCAATGCCCCGACCATGGAGGAATAATACTTATTATAGTGTTTATGCTCAATGGTGACAAGAATCACATCACGAGGGACACGCGCCGTTGCGGAGCACGCATCACATCTCCCTTCAGTTCAGAAACATCCAGATCATCATACTGTATGTCGAGCTGCCATGAAGGGTAAAGAGACAAAAACTTACCAAACTACCGATCTCCTTGACCATTTTGACAGCAGACCGGGGAGACGAGGGCGAAGATGAGGAGCAGACGAGATGAGAACAGCCCGAAGAAACTCTTTTATACTGACGTTTATATGACGTATCGTTTCCGGTGTGTGTCAAAATTAAAGCCCAAAATGTGGACGAGGTGAAACCAGTGGTTTTCTTTTTTAATTAGGTAGACGATTTTTTGCTTCGCTTGCTTGAGATATTTTCAGTGCGGTTTTAACCTTAATATATTGACCAGTCAACATGTGTATTGGTTTTCACATTATGGTCACTAAGGGTTTTATTAACCTGCTGTAAAGCACTGAAGGTTCCATGGCATCAAAGGAGCCATAAGTGTCATGTTGTTTGCGTCACTGTGACACTGCTTAGGTTCTCCAGTAAAAAATACAAAAATTCGTCTAAAGAATAAAGTCTAAAGAATAGTCTAAAGTCTAAGACGTACAACTACAGTAAGTGGCAGAGACGTTAGCGCGGGTGTACCAGGGTAGTCATGGGTACAGCAAGCTTTATGACACCTGTGCGCCTGTAATAATATAATATTGTGTGCAGTCGATAAGCAGCTGCAGCGCTCGATTCCAGATGCATGATGGAAAATGGAGTTCTGTGTAACACGTCAATGAGACAGCACTTTCACAGCTGATTGGGCCAGCTCTGGTCTGACCAGGAACGCAACGTCCTGTAGTTTTAAGAGTTCCTCCTCCTCTCTCCTCAGTCTACTTTAATATCACAGATGGTCCAAAAGAGAAAGAAAAGAGCCAGGCTGTACAATACAGACAGCGTGAGTAATATTTATGACACTGTAAATAAGAGTATGTAATTTTCCTATTTTTATTTACATTTATACTAGATTTAAATATATTTATACATATGTATATTTTTAATGAATACAATACACATATGAAACAATGTGTTTCTGTACCTAATCCATATTGCCTTATTTTATACCCGATATTGGTGTGCTGGAAGTCATTTTCTCCATTGATTAAAAATCAATCCAAACCCGTATTGGATTTATTTGTATTTGTATTATTATTATTATTATTATTATGATTTCAAAAAGTCAGACACATGTCTTATTTACATGTCCGTGGTGTGTGAAGGACACTGGAGGATTCTCAGTTTCATCCAGTTTCATACTAAACAAGAGATCTGTCAGTTCCCGAGGGGCTGCATCTGAGGCCACCTGTTCAAATTGACTCCAGGTCGTTTTTCTGCGCTCAGGATAAGCAAAAACTGCAAATCTGATTGGTGTCAATCGTTATTGCAAATTCCAGTTTAACCCCATTGGTCTGCACGAGGCTGCTGGGCGTTTTTTCAACGCTCTCATTGGACACTTCAACTTTCGTCAATCATCAAGACGAGGCGCAGCTAAACACGAACGTGACCAATGTTCTGACAGTTCTTTCAATGAAGGAGTCTTCATTCAAGTACCATTGTTTGTCAAATCAAAGCCTTTGTACAATTATATGGATTTTGGCACTGGTTTTCAGTATGGTTGCTAGGTTACAGTTGTGTCATGTTTGTTGCCCAACCAGGAAGGACAATTATAAACTTCATAAAAATTGTCAAACTGGGCACAACTATGCAAAATGTATTGTAAAATTTGAAATGTAATCATGTTCACTACACCTGTCAAACATCCTGTTAACATCTGCAGGAGACAAGCAGGTGGTGGACCCTCCACCCAAATAGATGCATAGCACACCTTTAAACAAAGAGTGGCTTTAGGCCCAATTGAAAATGTTGAACATTGGTCATATTCTTTTATTTTTCTAGATTTACTTAAAAATAAAAGAATAAAAGAATTGGCTTTGTAAGAACAATGAAATAATAAAAACAGACAGTTCCTTTCATGTTTGTATTGAAGCAAGTTGCATTTTGGATATTAAGTGACACATTTGTACACATGACAAATATTAGCCTCATGATCCGGGAATGTAGTTACTTGTGCTGTAACAAAGTTGAGGTAAGTTTCTCAACACTAGCACCGGAAAATTCAAAGACCTGAAAAAGTGACAAATACGTATTGTTTTCAAAGGAATTCATCATTGATTCTGAAACATGAACATTAAATGTACCTTTTTTCCATGTTTGTAGAAATGGAATGTTGGCATGCTTCTAATTCCACATGCTTGAGCAATTTCCTGGTGAGGGATAGAGACAAAAAGGAATTATAATGTCCTTTAGTGTGGTCACAATTCTAAAACTTCGTACAACCTGAACAAAAGAAATTGCGGGCACTACGAGAATAAAAGGCATACAATTTCAACATTGAAGTTGTAATTTTATGAGGAAAAATTAATATGAGAATAAAGTCAACATTAAGATTCAAGGAACTCCACGTGTTTCACTTTCAGCATCACGGCCAGGACGCAAAAGCCCACAATAGATGTTGCCCTTTATAATGAGTCTTTTAGACATCACAAACAATCATTTCCCCCGGACAGTGTCCCCATGTCCTTCTGGTTAATGGCCTGCGCGTGGCTCAGGTCCTGGACACTGGGCAGGACACTGACCGCACTCAAACCACAACAGGCGAGGGAGCCTTACCATTTCCACCAATAATCTGCTCCCTCCACTTCTGCCTCTTCACTCTTCTAAACTTTGTACAAAGTCACTGTTCATGAGTTTTTTGTGTGCATAGGTTTTACAACAGAGCGCTACGGGCCGATTGAGCCGTGTGCACCGTGCAGCCAGTGCCTCAGGAATAGAATATAACAACATAATCTCCATGGTGTTGGATGCACGTGTTGTTGAAGCTGCGCTCATGCGTGTAAGCACTATATGTCTTTATAGTATCCTCTCATTGTAGTCATCAGCCTGGGTTACATGGGTGTGTTAGGCTGTAGTTGTGTTACTCGGCTGTAAGAGGTGGAATGAGTTGTATGGATGATGGTGTGTGCGCAAAACATGACTTTTTGGCATTAGACAAGAGGAGCTGAGAGGACAGCCGTTTTGGTGTTCTGTGTGTTTTACAGTTTGTCAGAGTGCACACGGCTCCTCGGGTCGCTACAGGTGCTGTAGTAAAATCCGCAATGAGCATGTATGAACAGTGATTGTGCGCTAAGTGACCAAGTAGAAAATCAACGCAATAGAGGAGCAGAGAACGTTCGAATATAACAGCGATGCTCCTCCTGTCTGCGGCTGTGGCACGGAGCGCGGCTAGTGTTTGGACACTACGGCTAGACCATGGAAAAGCAAAGGGTTGATCCAACGGTTTGTGAATGGTGCTGCTAAACTGCATTGCGGGACATAATTTTAAAGGCCAGGAAACGCTTAACATCTTAACAGACTAACATCTATTGGAGGCTTTTGTGTAGTTCTTTTGTTTACTCATCCAAGCCCATTCTTTTGTGTCCCAGCTGTGGTGGCTCAAGTGAATTGCTAGCGTCACTTTGAATCGGAACATTGCCCCCTTAACGTTAAAATGTCAACTTTATATTTGAAAAATTACATCTTTATTTTGACTGCAACTTCATTCTCATAAATGTATGACTTTATTCTCATTAAATTACGAGTTTATCCTCGTTAAATTAAGAGGTTATTCTTGTAAATAGTCTTCGACTTTAATCTAAATAAATTATGACCCTGCAATTTTTTTTATTTGGGTTGGCCCTTATACTCAGTCGTAAGAAAAAGCTTAATATCACAATTATAAAAATACACTTAGATAAGTGTAGTTTTAAAACACTAAATAATTGTACTGTAATCATACTAGATCCAAGGCCATTGGAAAATTATTCAAAAAATGTACAATGTGAGATTTTTTAGTATCAATTGTTCCAATGAGTAGTAAATGAAAAGTAGGTCACTCTTAATGGAACTTACTTCAGCTTCATCGACATCCACCTTCAGGAAAACAACATCTTTGTGCTCTTCTGCCAATCGCTAAACAAGAAAGGGAAATACAAAAATTAACTATTTTCTGCAGACAGCCCTACTTCTTCTCTTGTATTCTTAAAGTAGTGGAGGTATAGTATAAAAGTAATTTTACACATAAATCTGCCTAAACTAATCCAAGCTAAAAACTGTTTTGTTTAGCTGCGCGTATGACTGAAAGGATTTTTATTTGCACTCTTCTCTTTTATGTGAGTTCATTAGTTTAGACAATCAGTTGGACTGATTTAAAAAGGAGTTGGACTCCGAAAACACGTTACCCTTTGTGGCAAGGTTTTTTTTATTTTTTTTTTTTTATTTAGTTAATTTTATCGTATTTCTGTTTCTGTAATTTCTTTGTGATTTTAATGCATTTTTCCTGCTGTGTGAAGCACTTTGAATTGCCTTGTGTATGAAATGTGCTCTACAAATAAACTTGCCTTGCCTTAAACTATGCTTACTCTTGGTTTAAAAAAGGACATAAAACACACTGAACGTGGGTTGCCCTAAAACGTTCCTGATTTTAATTATGGTTAGTACAAATGCCCTTTATATTTGTGCAATGTACAGTTAGATGAGAAAACAATGGTCATAATCCATGCATTTAGCAGAGCATTCTGTTGGGCAATAACTTTACTGCCCAGGATATCAACTGCTTTCATTATCCCAGACAGTTTATTCCCAGATTATAAAAAATAGGGGGGAAAAAATAACACAAGGAGGACAGAGAACCGTATGATAAGACAGGCGATTGTGCGTCATGGTGCAATATCAGAGTGGCAGAAACGTTTAAATGGGCAGAGTTGACAGTTCAAACTCAAAATATTGCCGAGTCATGGTCCAAAATCAGGTCCTGGCACTTTAACCTGCCTTTTGAGGACCGACATTCATATAGAATATGGACACAGGGCAATTAAAAGCAGTTTGGTTCAAGTCTACAATGTGGCAATCCAAAGTGTATGGAACGTTCAGCTTTTAGACTAGAAACACACACAACTTCTATATTACTTGGATCTCGTAGGATTCAAGAATAAAGCAACATTATAATTGTTATCGGTCAATGGTAGTGGAGACACAGGAAATAGGAATATAAAAATCCTTCATATTACATGTTATTTTTCTACTAATTACTATAATGATCAGTTCGTCCACAACCTACTGAATCGTTATGTACACACCCTTACAATGGAACTGCATGATGTCACGACAACTTGAAAGATCCAGGGACATTCCAGCTCTTGTAGACTTAGTGATATTACAATTCACCAGGTGGTTTAGGAAAACGTCCCGATGTTTGAACTCGTGATAACGTCACATTAAACTCAGTCATTATCATCCAAACGCGGAACTGTAAAGTGGCGGAATGCGGGGCAATGGACACGAGAGCAGAGCAGTGGATCTGCGCATAACCACGTCCATAATGTGATGACTAGCGCACATGGCGGGCTCTGGCAAACGAGTGGCCCTTACCTCAAACTCAGGAGCGATCATTTGGCAGGGGCCACACCAAGTTGCGGTAAAATCTACCACAACCAGCTTGTCTCCAGCTGCCGCCAGTTCGGCATCAAAGTCACTCTGGACAAGCACAAAACAAGATCCGACTGTAAAATAAGACAACTTGACAAAGTGTAATTTCACACAACAGTAGCACTGACCTTTGACTTAACGTACTTGACCATTTTTGAATGAAATGGAGCAGCAAAGCCAGCTACAGAAACTCACGGCAAGTTGCAGAAGAAACAGGATCTGCTCATTGACCACGCCCTGTGTCCCGCCACTTGTCCCGCCACTGGTCCCGCAGGTCCGCCTCCTCCCCGCCCCCCGCGCCACGCCCCGCTGACTTGGCCGTACATGTCTTTGTGCATTCCTTCCAGAAAGCGCACAAGACACCCAAAAGATCCAGAAAAACCTGCTTCACAATGTGGGATTCTTTTCTTCACTCTGACCCATTTTAGAATTATTTTTGAGGTTTTGATGACCGTTATTAAATGTCTGACCCACTTGTCTGAGCTGCACCATCCTCATGCACCTGCCAGAGCCACGCTGCTGCCGGGCCCTCCATTCTCAGACTTTGTTGCAAAAGACTCAGTTGCAGCTCCTAAATGCTAAATCTACTGAACATTTTAAATCATTACTTCAGACTCACTTTTTTCACTGGGATCCAACACTGATTGAGCAGATTATATTTGAACCTTAATACATAATTTTCTTATTTCTTTACTTGACAGGTCAGTGTAGTGTGTGGTACCCAAGTAACTTACGTCCTCTAGTGGCTGTTTGTTTTTTAAACCTATTCACTAGAAATCAGATGTTTTTATTGTGAAAACCTATGAAACCTGTGAAATTAATTAATTGCAATTTTTCTGACATCAGATCTGTAATGCATTCTGTGGTAGGATTTTTTCAGCTTGAGAGAGAATCCAGAAGCATTAATATTTGAGAAAACTGAAAAATAATTTGTATGTAGAGGTTTAAATAAGTTTTTTTTTTTTTTACATAATATATGGCCTTTGTTATTTTCAGAGAAAATTGTGCTCAGTCCTACTTACATAGGCTATTTTGATTTGATCAAATTTGTCTCTCGGCTGGCCTGGGAATGCCTCGGGATCCCCCGGAGGAGTTGGAAGAAGTGTCGTGAGAGAGGGAAGTCTGGGAGTCTCTGCTTAGACTGCTGCCCCCATGACCCGGCCCCGGATAAACGGAAGGAGATGGATGGATGGATGGACTTGATCGCGATTAACCTGCCTTGACTGCTGTGCATAGACCTACAGACCTTCTAACTTTTGTTTTTGCGCTCTCACTAATGCAATCAATATTAATGTATCATGTCACGATTATTTTAATAAAAAAATAACGTAAATATTCACAACTAATTCTACCAAAGAAACAAATTAATTGAAGATGATATATACATTTTTACTTAAAGAGAGACCGAATACAAATCTTAGAGGAAAGGGATGGACTTCAGCAGAGATGCTTTATTATTATTTTCTATTGTAATATGACATTCTTCAATTACATTTAAAGCTGTGCAGAAAAAAATATTCTTATTGATCACAATGTTGTAGTAAATTGATAAATGATGCAGTTTTTATGCTTCATCTCAAACAGCAACTATGGCCTTCCCTATATTGCCACCCTTTAGCATGTCCATAAAAGCAGCTGGCATGTTTTCAAACCCGTTTGTGATGTGCTCTCGACACTGGAGTTTGCCCTGTAAAATAAAAAATATGTAAGTGTCAGGGCTTAGCTGCATGTGTTTGTATATAAACTCGTACCTCTTTTACCCAGCCTAACAGTCTCTTCAGAGATGCTGGGTGCTTGTGGGCCCACCTGGACTGCATGAAGCCCTCCATTTTCAGTTGCTTGGTGATCATTGTCAAATGAGGGTAAAGTCCTGAACATAAATAAATACATCAGTTGTACTTATTATTTAAACCATATTTTCCCTAAGAATACTGGGCCATACAGTATATCCAGGCTTCAGACACCTTAAACTGTGCAAATGTTTTTTTTTTAAGTAGGATAAAAAAGAAGATTACCGGTTTGTGGGGTAGAGTCATTGTATGTGGAAATACTTCCACAAACAGCGATTCTTCCAAAGTCCTTCATCTGCTTTATGGCAACACTTGAGAAGGTTCCTCCAACCTGATTTAATTTTGTGCAAAAACATTTTTCAAGAGTGGGCATTAAGAAATGTGGAAAGAATAGAAGGCATCACCCTAATAACTTACATTTTCAAAGTAGCAGTCGTATCCTTCTGGAGAAGCAGATCTCAGAGCCTCCTCCAGTGAACCAACTGTTTTGTAGTTGAAAGCCTGGTCAAATCCCAGTTCTTTGAGGAAAGCCAGTTTGGCCTCAGACCCAGTGGAACCCACCACTTTACAACCAATGATCTTTGCTATCTGTCCCACCACAGATCCCACTGCACCAGCAGCAGCATTCACCAGTAGAGTCTCACCAGCCTTAAGCCCTAACACCTCTTCAATACCATACAGAGCTGTTAGTCTGGAAAAAAAAGTGACTTGATGCAGCAACATTGTGTATTACTTCACTGCTTAAACATGAAATCTGAAAGATCACTGGTGAACTCATTTGGGAATGTTGAGACTATTCTCTGGTAGCCTCATTGCTTATTGTGAAACAAACATGCAACATTTTATTTTGTTGTTAGTCTAAGTATGTATTTACTTACCCTGGCATACCAATGGTACCCAACGCATGAGAAAAAGACACATTGTCAGGCCACTCCGGCATGATGGGATTGAGGTTTGTACCGTCACTGAGTGAGTGTGTCCTCCAGCCGCTGGGTGCCACCACATGGCTCCCCAAGGGAAAGGCTGGGTTCTTACTTTGTATCACTCTGTAAATCAATAAAATAGCAGTGCTTTCACAGCAAATTTTAATAATATGTATTGTTTTGAACAGTTATGTAGCCAAATTTCAAAGCAATTAGTGAGATTGTAGAGTGTAATATGTTTTATCATATAACTTTACATTTAAAAATGGGCAGAAGTAAAATGTTACTGAAGGATATAACATGTACCCGATAGCCAAGGCCCTGTTTATCAAGCAGGATTACAAGGCAGGATTGGGGTCCTCCCCCAAGAAATATTAAGAAATGTAATTTTCAGTTTAATCAATTAATCTGGGCTGTATCATTGATGAACAAAATATACAGTCACAATAGTCTGTGCACTTAGACTTTCAATAACATTTCCAAATCTGGAAAAAGGCTACATATTTTACAGGACATGAACCCTGTTCGTTTTTGGGAATATGTGGCCTAGTGTTCCTTACTTAGCCACTTGTGTTCCAATCATTACATCTCCTTCTTTCATACGGAACTGGCTGAACGGCCTGATGAAAAAAGAAGGTAAATTGTCAAAACTTCCCCTTACCAAACTTTTAATTATACCTTATTTCATTATAGGTGTTTTTACTACATTAACATCCTTACAAAACATGTGTTCCTATTGTCAGCAGGATTACCTCTCCATAAATCTGTGACCACTTGCTAGTTATCATGAAGATGTTCTAGCTTTTCTTTACAGCTCCACAGAATGGCTTAAAACTACCCCATCTCCATGAAGAATGTTTTAAACATTCAAGGAATCATGTAGGTGATTCCAAACCATCAGGAATTTATGAGGTGTGGTTTTAAGTAAATCTCTTCAAGTCGTCTCATGGGTTTCAGAAGGATAAAAAATAGGACAATTGCCATAGCATGAAGCAAAAGTACCCCATGTTTTGAAAGGGAAAAAGTCCTCAAATGTTGCCAGGAAGCTGAAACCCACCTCATATATGGGTCCACACTGAGGAATACAGCCTCCAAAAGCACTTCTGAAAAATACAAATAAAAATTATACTCAAACCACAGTATATGTCAAATTTTAAAATCATTATTACCTCCATCTTTGGGTTCAGAAAGTTCTTCTACTTTCAGTTGAAAATCACTGTCCTTTGGAAAACCATCAAAGTGTTTGGTCAGGATCCAAGTTTTAGCCTGAACCATGTTTCTTCCGCTCGTTTTCCAGGCCTAAATACAAATAAATAAAACACAACACAAATATATTAACTCAGAAGGTTCGTAACCCCCCAACCAGCCCCAAAAACAATCAAAAACTTTGCCAAATGGATAGCTAGATATATATGAAATTTCCCCATATGAGGAAAATAAAGGATTATCTTATCTTTAATTTACCTGTGCATCCATACCATAAGTTAATACATCCATGATCCATACACAGCGACACAACCACAACATGCATAAAAGCGGCAGTGTTAGGATCTGTAGTGTTCAGTGTTCACTAGTCTCTACGAGGAAGAAGTATTGATATTTCATCACCACATTTGGAAATATTCCCTGAAACGATTACGTACTCACTCCTTTTCTAGAGAAGTAGAGGTTGAAGACAAAGCAGAAACATTGCATGAAACCCAAACGGAGAGAGGCGGGACAAAGGGCGCAGTTCTTTTTACATGATTGGCTTAGCCCGCCTTCACGCTACCGTAAGGACGTACGTTTACGTGGGCACGTTTACGTAACGTCAGTTTGAGTGTTTGGCGGGCCAATCGTGCTGGACGTGGACGAAAGCGACTAGTATCTCACTTTGTAAGTCTTCTACTTCACCACGGCGTTTAATCATATATCAGCGACAGTTTGTATGTATGTATGTATGTATGTATGTATGTATGTATGTATGTATGTATGTATGTATGTATGTATGTATTACTTCTGCTTTACGACAGTTGACAACGTGCCCATGCTGTTGTTGACAGCAACAACGTTGAAACGTCCTAGAGCTAATAGGCTAATGTCTCTGTAAATGCTAGTTGTTGTTTTTTCAAGATTTGAGAGTTTTGCGGGTAACATTACGAATTCACATTTTTATATAAATGTAATATATGTTTATTATGATAAGACTGATGTATATTATTTGAATCTCTCCCTTTTTATTTAAAATATTTTTGTTTGTGTTACTTTGTGACGACTCAACACCGTGTGAAGCTTGCAGCACTACAATGTTAGATGGTGGGCAGTTTGTGGAGGCCCTGGGCCGCTTGGGTTTCCCTGGTGCTCCATCACTGAAGGCATCAGAGTTTGACTGGCTGTTTGACTGTGCTCCTGAGAACCTTCATTTTTTGCACTTTGTTTGTCGAACTCTCAACTCTAACAATGCCCTTACTTTGGAGGAGGCTTGTGCCTTCCAGGAGCTACAAAAGTCTGGTAAGCCTATTTTGGATGAGGCAGCTTTAGGGGATGTCCTCAAAACCATTGGGCTGTCAGATGGAACTACCGTGAACTCTGTTTCGTCCTCGGTGTTTGCACCAGATGGAGAAGTGAATACAGAGGATTTGGAAACGCAGCTGAAAGCACTGCGCAAAGAGAAGGACTTGAAGCAAAAACGCTATAACAGATTACAGCTTATGGCGACCTCACGGGCTGATGTGGACCTGCGGCTTGCTGCAGAAATGGAAAAGACCGCAAGTGAATTAAAGGAGATGAATGCTTCAGTTGGCGCTCAAAATGCACACACTAACACAGTTTTACAAAGTCTGACAGAGGAGGTGAAACATGTCGGTTCATATGTTGGACGTGAAAAAAATGGACAAAATGAACCTACCGTCTCCCAGTGTCCCTCTGTCCTGCTCTCCCAGCTGTCTTTGGATCCCTATCTGCAACAGGAGGAGCTTAATACCAAAACACTTGCTGCCTTCACACAGAAGCATTTTTTCAAAGGCATCACTGATATTGTCCAGGCTTCTTATTCAGGGAGCCTTCAGCTGCTGGACCTCAGCTCATGTGAGGATGAGGAAGAGGGTGTGCACAGTATGGCCAAAGACTGTGAGGAGCAGGTGGTTGAGCGGAGGAGGACAGAAATGGCCAGACTCCAGTGGGCTCATATAGTGGCCCATTACCAGCTGATGCAAGCTCTAGCTGAGGAAACGAGCCTTAAAACTGGGCTGAACTGGCTCTCTGAGAAGTCCTCTCATGTCAAGGTAGAACTTTTTTTAATATATTTTCAAAATTTAATTAGTTGACATTGTCATGAAATTATATACTCTACCCTTATTTTAGCCTCACCTGTACATGCATTATTATTTTTATTTCAATCAGAGCATTTCAATGTCTTCCTCACTCCACATTCGTGATGTTGTGCTGAAAAAAGAACTGCAGGCAGTGGAAGCAGAACTGGAGGCTCTTCTGCAAGGGCCAGTCCCTGTGGCCCTGAGAGAGTCTGCCCGTCAGGTCAATGTCCCGGTTGTGAGAGGAGACCTGGCACTGCAGCTAGCTCGACAAGACTACTACACACAAAGACAGAACCAGGTAAGTTCACACAAGTTTTTTAATATTCTTTTTCAGTTTTGTTTTTGTATGTGTGAGAGAGAAACTCCTCCACCCATCGATCACCATCGGAGGAAGAACAATCAATTAATCTTTCATTTAAATAATATTGCTAAAGACAGACACAGGAACTGATAACAAGCCCTTCCTTTTTCCTGAAACTAACGACAAATGCCTAATATGCAGATAAATTCCACCATAGCTTTCTGAATTTTAGCAGTGAGTGGCACAAAAATGGTTTTCTCCTGTAAGAGCTCACAATAAAAGGAAAAAGGGGAAAGATCTGCTAAAATCTAATGCCAAACCTAAATGTCTACATCTCTGCTAAATATTTTGTGTTAGTACCTGACATCTGTTGCCCGGTGGTCAAGTGGTTAAGCACATGCCAGGCACCATGTGTAGCCAGCCGCTGTGTTGTGCGTTCGAATCCCAAACATTTCCTCCCTTCCTTCCCTCTCATCCCCATTTTATCCTAAGCTGTCTTGTCCAATAAAGCCTACAGGCTATGCTCACATTTATCACTAATACAGACTTTGATCATATTTAAGTTGAACTCATTCTTTTCCTCATTAAAGATTAAAGATATTGCAGCAACAACGGAGAAACTACAATTTATGTTTTGCCCTGTAAAATTAATTTAAGCGAAACAAAAGAATTGGGCTGAACAAAGCTAAGAAATGCATTTTATCAGCTGCGCTAACTATAAATATACCCCTCATGTTGATGAGCATTTTTTCAAAATAAAAGCATATATGCTGGTGCATAACCTCACATTGTACATTTCTTAGATATTTGTTAAATTCCTACAGACTAGAGACCACACTCATGTTTCTCTCTAAAAATAAACCTTGAATTTTTTTTTTACATTTTGTTAACCTTAAATACTTTCCAGTTATTTTTTTCTTATATGTACTTTAAATCATTTTCAGTACATAATTCTACACCTGCTTTGATACCCTACTAGGTGCGTGACTACCTCCTCCGTCAAAAGGCATCATTTGATCTGCTGCATTTGGCTCAGGAGATGGATTTGAGAAGGTGGAGAACTTGCTTGGAGCAGCTGGAAGAAGTCTGCAGCAAACTGGTGAAAGACAATGAAGCTGCATCACTCAGAATTGATGCACTAGCTCACCCTGAGCTGATAATCAATCCTAGACCTAATCCTATTATCAGTAGCAAGGATGTGGCATTTAGCAGGTAGGGAATTAAAAAATATAATATTAATGCTCACCCGGTATATAGATTAACTCTTCACCTGCATAAGTGGCAGGTTTCAAAATGTATAATTTCTCTTCGTAGATTGCTCCATATTCTTGACCATAACTCTAACAGTGGTCGATCCGAACCCTTTCGAACATATGAAGCCTTAAACCAGGCTGCCTGGGACCTGTTCGCAGAAGTCAAGACAACTCGAGACGCCTTGGCAGGATCTGGTCATGAGCAGTTCTACACAGGAGCACGTCTCCATGGTGACTTTGAGGCGCTGCACAGGGCCATGTACACAGAGCTCCAGCAGCTGGTTTTAGGGCCTCAGGTACGTCCACTGGCCTCAGACCAACCACAGCTCTGTCCAAACGCACAGGTGGGTGTTTTCTATCTGCACACTCACAAACATTCAGTGGATTTACAAAGTAACCATCAATGTGAGTCCTTTTGTACTATACATCGTGGAGATTGAGGCCAAAAGCACACTTTAAATTAAGAGTTGATCGCACAGTGGTGTATACGGTGGTGCTATTTTATCACTCACACATGCTTCCTTGTGTGAATTAGGGCTGGGCACATTAACATGCCGTTAGCTTCACTTGCGCTGTGTCCTGCCCAGTGTGTTCACAGAGCGGACCACTTAAGGGTCTATGCCTCCCTCGTGATTTTTCAAAGAAGGAACTAAAGCTTAGTGCTAATTTAGCGAGCCTTTTCTCAATTAAAGAAAGCATTGGCCTTAATGTAATTTAATCCGCAAGTTGTTCCGAGGACCACGAAGACACAGGCGCAGGACAGTGCAACTACAGTGGCGTTCAGTTCTCTGCCTCACAATATATTTTTGGATGAATCTTTTTAATGAGCCTTTACTACGCATGCATGTACTTAGTGCACAGGGACTGCCTACTCTGTGTATCCATGGCGACGCTATATATCTCTATCTCTATCAGAGATATCTTTTTGGTACAAAATCTGTTCAAGACTCAAAGTGGACATTATGTCAAGGCACACCTCACAATACTTTACGGTAACTTGTATTTCCCGTCACACTGGTTGAAAACTACACAAATAATTGCAAAACCAAATGTGATGTTAAATAAAAATTAGTTAGTGGCCGATAAATTGCAATGCATGCTTTTACGAATCAAGTATCCTTTTTTAATTCCTATTGAATAGGCTACTACACAGTTCTGATATAGATTTTAGATCTGGAACGTAAATTCAGCCTGAAAAGTTTGTTCACCATGCTAGTTATTTCTTGAGCCTTTTCATCCGTTGTGCTTTTTTCTGTTTATTTTGCTAAATAATACTGGTTAGCATATTTTAGTGAAAGCCGCATCCCTTTCTTGACCATTTCTACAAATCTTGTTGACTAAAAGGGCCCTTTATGAACCAAAATATTATAGTTATATAAGATAATCCTTTATTGTCCCACATGGGGAAATTTCATTGATGCAATGCAGGTAGATACAGAGGTAGATACAGAAGAAAAGAACAGATCACTTATAGGAAGTTTGAAAAACACTCTCAGTAGAAGATCTCTTATAAATAAAAACTCCTATGGACAAAACCTCCCATTTCCCAACAAGGGATGGAGGGGAAAAATAATAATAAAGATAAAAATAAATAAATACCATTGCATGTGATCACGACAAGAATTGCAAATGAATGAATATATGATATACTACATGCAATTAAACTATTTGATAGACGCATAGCACTAATTTGAATATTTTCATCACTTAAAGGCTTTGCACTGTTATTAAACTCACTTCCTATTTTGGTCCACTGGGTTTACAAATAGTGTGGAAAACTGGTAGTTTGCTACATTTCCGTTTACAAATCTTTTAAAATGCAATTGTAAATGTATATTGTTGTCTGGAGGTAAGCTTTTATGTTATGTTGCACCATCTGGACAAAATGTGTTAAATATTGGGGCAACCGGGGCTCAGTGGTGAGAGCCACTTTTATTGATGACTTTTTTGTCTGTATTGGCACCACTATTTGGTTGTATTGTCGCATTTGAAGTTGGTCCTTAATTCCATGTATTTTCTTGACAGGAACTGAGCACAAAGCTCCTGAAAGCTGAGTCCCAGTTGCAGAGTCTGCAGCAAGTAATGCAAGAAATCATGAGCGATGTCAAATCCAAACGTTTGCAGCTGGATCGCAACAGACTTCTTAGACGGGAGAGGGAGTTGTATATCTACTTCCATTTAGATGCCAGACTACTGCAGAAAGTAGTGGAAGACTTGGAGACCAAAATGTCCATACGAGACTAGCAATTATTTGTACACCTAAGGGTTTTGAATTACTGTATTCATTTCATACCTTTATACTTTTTAAAATTGATTTAATGTTACAGAATATGTAACAATCCTGAAATGTGTAGTTTTGTGTTTTGTTCTGTTAATTATAAATAAATACATGAATGAATGTTTCATTTCAGTTGTAATGTTTAATGAATGAATGGCCGTATTTACAGATCCCGGGACATGAAATAAACAGACTATTTCTGTGTTAATGTTTTGACAGACTAACCACACACTGAAAACGAAGAGACAATTCTCATGTGGCATGTGAAGGAGAGGTCCGACTCTAGGTTGTATTCAGGGCCGTTATCTTTAGACGGCCAGAAGATCCTACAGGCTCTTCAGGTCCAAAGGCGACATGCGGCTAGCCAAAACCCCAGATACTCCAAAGACAATCATCTTTGTGAGTCAAGAGTACAGAACAGCGGCTAAATATTTAAAATACTGAAAAAGATGAAGACCAGTGGCTATGTTTTTATATGCAAACCAAAAATCTGATCATTGTTTGATTAAGTCATCAGATTTACTTCTGTTCACAAAGCAAACTAATGTGGCAAAGTCTAAAATGAAGTGAAGGATGTATTTTAAAGTTCGTTGCACTTTGCCTTCCAAATAAAGTTACTCTAAAAACACATTGATTAACTGCTACACATGTAACTAAGTGTTGATCAGATTTCTCTTGGGCATGTAAACGCATCAAAAGATAACATTTCTGGGTAATCGGATTTTGACATGAGACTAACTGTAATTTTAACAATTGGTATATTATTTGTAGTTGTTAGAATCAACCTAACTAATGTTGGGTCGACATGCTCCTAAATATGTATAATATTGTCTTTAATTCTATATGTCAGTGAGAAATGGGCATTATGGCGGCCAGTGGGAGCCTTTGTCTCAAAGCTTCACAATTCAGGAGAGGAATTCCCAGTAAGTCTTAAGTGCTTTGTTGTAAGATTGGTCATTAAAATTGTAATATATGTACTTCATTGCACTGGTTTAGATTCAAGTGACCAGTGCGTTCTTGTCCTGACATAGATCCCAGTGGAAGTACTCTCAGGCCTCACGTTCCCCCTGTTGGGACGCCTCACTCCACAGACAAGTGGAGACGGACACTAGTTTATCTCAAACTGACCAATGCACCCTGTCTCTGCAAACTCCACAACGTCTCTCTGAACAACAGGTGACAACTTGGAAAAGGTATGTATAAAAAATGTAATTACTAAGGCAGGTTACATCCTCAAGAAGAAAAAGACTAAAGGAAACCGTTTTTTAACATTACAAGATATTAGAGCAGGGTTGTCGAAACAATTTTCCCCGAGGGCTGCATTTTGAAACATAGGGTAAACGGATTGGAGGGCCCCAGACAACTGGTGCATACCTATGTTCCCCATTTTCTATGAATGGGGGAACTATACTACCATAAGCTACTGGTTCAGGTTCCATATCCCCAATAGTTGTGCATAAATGTTTGGTTTTACAGCATAAAATATAGAAGCATCTAACCCTAACCCAGATCTCAATCTGACAATGAACTTAATCAATGTAGTTGAAGCTCCACAGCTTTAATAAGACATGGAACATTAAACAAAGGCTGTATCACATCAAGATTATTGTTATTTTGGCTGTCCTAGGAGATTTTTTTTTAATTTTATAGAAAAAAAAAGCACTACTTTTGGTTGTTTAAGCCAATGTAGCAGGAAGCCTGATGGCTGCATTTTGCCCCGGGTCATAGCTTGGACACTCACACAAATTAAGTAAAATTTTATGACTCCAAAAATTGTGCCCCCATCTTTGGATTATGATATTGTTTTGTAAACGAATGAAAAATGAATTAATGCAGATAGATGACCATGCAATCTACATACAAATAAGTAGTGAAGTTAGCGCAAAATGTTAGGATTGTCTATTGAAGTTTGCTTTGTATTTTCTCTTTCTTACAGCTCTAAAGAAATACCGTTTACAATCCCATTTCCGCTAGAGGGTCTTAATGAATTGTACCCAAGGACACTCTGTCAACAAGACAAATCTGAGGACCCAATATTTCCATCTTTATGTGAAATGAATAGTTCAGTGATAGACAACTGGCCTGCTATGGATAGAATGGAAAATATCTCACAAAGGGATTCATCTGGAACAACTAAACTAATTAGATTAAATTTAGCTCTTGAAAATGAGTTGAAATGTGGATTGGATCTTACCAATCTAATGTTTTCAAAAGGGCTTGATGTCTGTGAAAATATTTCTCAAGTCGAAGAGGAAGAACAAGTCTGTGACAATGACACTCACACCCAAGTTCCAGTTGTTGAAATGAGACTTGTGCAACCAGCTTTGAGGGAAGACAGGATTTCTCCACCTATACCAGAAAGTAAAGATGTAAATGAAAGCTATAACTTGCCTGTTTGCTTTAATGTATCAGTAATTAAAACATCTGACACCCCCCCAACAAGAAGTTCACTAATACAAAGTGATTCAAGAAATGTACTCTTGTATATGGCTGATGCCTACCTGACGGCAGGAGGGGCCACTGATGTGATGGAGGTGGAAGTGGAAAAGTCTGAAGAGGTAGAAGAGGAGGCAACAGTGAAGGAAGCAGATGAGGCAGTACCAGATGGTGGTTCAGATACTAAACTTGAAGACAGGCTGAGCAAAGCAATAGATATTGACATTAAGGGCCAAGACTTAATCTTAAAGGGCAAGAAACTGAAGATGCCTTCTGTAAACAACCAAAGTGAAAGTTTACTATCAGGTAAGTCTTTGCTTGTTGAGTGTAAACATTTAATAAATCAAAAGGGTACTTGTACTTAAACGTATGTATCTGCATGCATTTGTTAACATTCACCACCAGAGGTTGCTATTAGACCAGGATCTTGCCCAGGTTCAATCGTCGTTAAAGCTAGAATTAAAATTGGCTCTTGGCCTATAATTACTTTTTTTACATTTGGTCATACATGATACCAGAGGAATTGTGATGTACATTATATTATATCAGCATCCCATCCTGTCACATTTTCCCTCCACTGTCCACAAGAGGAGATGACAAGACAAAGCAGATAATCTGCAGTGATGTGGCCTCATATTACAGGCTCAACAGTCATGGTGGGAGCTTATATCTTAGCTACTCTAAAAGTTCTGAGTTAACTTCACTGAACAAGTTGCATGGTTTGTTGAGTTTTGAGAAGTATACTCCATATAGAACCAGCTGCTGATCATAGTTTATTTTACACAAGGGCTCAGGGACAAGGTCTATTTACTAAATGTGTTGAAACCTTTTATCTTTTTTCAGAGGATTCACACTTGACTTCGCCTTTAGAGTCCTGTGAATGTAATGACGCTGTTTACACAAATGCATCTGTTCCAAAGGATGCAGAACAACATCTGATCAACCTAAAAGTACGTCCATGCAAAATTGTTTTATATTATAATAAAACAACACTGTGTTCGATTCCTGGTGGTGGAAATGCAACCTGCATGTCTCTACAAAGAAGTTCAAACCAAACTTTGTAATATTTTCCATGTTGAATTTAGACAGCCTGAAACAGGAGCTGATTTTCATTGTATCAGCAGCAGAATCCTTCCGTCACCCACAGTGCTTTGCCCAGCACTGGGCCACGGGCCATGGACTGCCTTGATTTTCTATCTATATCCTGTAGCACAGCACCCTGGGTGGGTTCATGACTGTCAGCAAAAAAACGGGTTGTGTTTACAGTGAAATGCGGGAGATGCTCCCAAGGAAAGTCCTTCATGCAGTGTCAAGTGCTGACAGCCACTTGAATTTGTGCACAGCACATCATATATAGGGAATACACAGAGTCTACTGTTAACATTCTGTGTGCAGTGGTGTTTTGAAGAATAGAAATTATGCAAAAATCATGGGTTACCCAAGGGTGAAGTTTTTTTCTTGGGAAAATAAATACTTTGCATCTTTGTGTTAGACCATAGCAATGCAGTAAATAAGAGGAACTTGGTTCATGTAAGTTTTTATATTACATCTATCAAAAGTGTGCTCCATTTTAGTGGTTATGGTAATCTTGTCTTCCATGTCATACTTTTACAACTTTTGTGCCATGACAGAGGTGTGCTTTTACCTTTATTTAATCTCATTGAGGATGACCCTCATTTTCATGTAGAGAGTACAGAGATCACAATTTAAAAAAAGAAACAATAAGACCATACAATGAAATAAGATGATTATTTGAAGATGATTGCAATCAATAATCAGTAACACTGTTTCTCCGACTGCCTATCCAGGTTCCTTACAAGGTTCAATGGGATAATATGAACTATGCACAAGAAAGAACTGCTGTGACACCTTTGAAGCCTTCCTCATCCCATTGCTTCATTTCCTCTTCTATGGCACAGAATGAATGCTCCAATTTACTTCATTCTACATCTAAATTGCCCCATCCGCTACCCTTGAAACCTTCTTTTACTTTGAAAAGAAAGTATGAAGCACTGCAGCCAAAATTGGTAAATAAGATTTCTTCAAAAACTGGTTCAACACGACCCCCCCCAAAGTGGGAACCACCTCGATCCTCTCAAGAGCAGAAAAGAGACGCAAGGAAAAATACAAATGACAATAAAATTGCCAATTGCCAACATGAAGAAAAATGCAATGAAGAAATTAAAGAGTGCTATGCTTCTGCTGATTGTAAATCTCCCAAGCAGTCCAGATTTATTACTAAACCTAGCAAACATGGACCAGAAAAAAATCGACCAGGTCCTAAACCTAAAGAGTTTGTGATCCAAATCAAGTCCAAACCTGGATGTATAACATTAAGTATGACATCTGATCCAAGAGTGACAGACGCATCCAAAATGAGCCAAGATGATATGGACTCCATTGTAAAGAAGGCCCAGCAGTCAGTGGCCCTGGTGCTTACAATGGTGTTCCGCGATGGGACCACGCAGCTGGATCCAGAGCCGGTAGGTGGCACGAGCTAAACAAGTTGAAAAACTACAAGTGTAACTTGAATGAGTATTTATAGTTGGATTAAAAGATCATAGATGAAAATAATTTTCACCCCTTGCTGTTTTGAAAGTCACATGGTTTTGTGATACCCATACATACAAAACAGGTACAGGTATTTGTTTTTCATTGTAAACTGCATTATTAATCTAAAACAACTTGATAATAGAAAAAGGTCCTTTGACTGTCTCAAATGCAGGACAATTATCTGATTGCTAATACATGAAGGAATATGTCAAAATAATGTCTAAATAACTAATGTATTACCTATAATGTATTTTAGAATATATATTATACTTAATCTTGAATAGCCTCTACGGAACCTTTTGAAGTCCCCTTAAATTCTTCAAAAAGAAAAGATTATTGTGCAAACACAAATAATATCATATATTATAGGGGTCCCGTACCTCTCAAAGTTCGTCTGTCTATATGTTTATATATGTGTATATACATGCATACATATATATATATATATATGTTTGAATTCTCTTTGTTATTCTTTGTAAAGAAGCCGACTCAGACTGTGTGCGGCCTTCTCCTGTTGTTCAAGACTGACATGGACACTGTGCTGGAAACTCTAGGGCCAAACGACAGTGTGGTTTACTTAAAGCTAGAGCATGCACCTGCCTGGGCCCAGCATTCCACACACCAGCTCCAGCAGTCTGTACAGTTACTTTCTATATTTTACTGTTTAAATTTTGGGCTTTCAAAAGAGTTGCTTGCTCCTCTTTCCCACAGAGATTTGCTGCTACGAGTATTTTCAGCTTCTCAACTGGTGGTGTGCTACAAAGCCAAGAATGTGCTTCTGCAGTTTTACAAAAGGGGGCTCACGTGGAAACAAGGCATGACTCGTAACATGCATTGAATACAACTACATGACAATTATGCACTTTTACTCTGTAAAATATGCCACAAATATATTATAATTATAATCTATGGTTTATTTCAACCATTTGTTCATGCTGCTGCAATGATGCTAGAAATGACCTGAGACCTACCGCTAATAATTATTTTATGTATTTGTAGTTGAAGGCTGTCAAATCCAGGATCCCCAGCTGTCAGGCTGGCTCTTGGACCCCATAGACCCAGCCACCTGCTTCCAAGATCTTCTCAATAAACACTGTAGAAATCCCCGCACAACACCAGCCCTGGAGAGCAAGAAGGTTAGGGGCATTGACAGTCCACACCTACGTTAATGGAAAGAAAACACCCTGATCTGAACTCAAGATTTTTTTCCCATCTCATTACCAGGTTTCGCAAATCATCACTGGTCTCTATTCTCTCTACAAGTTGAACAGAGAGTTATGTTCAAAACTTCAGGTAACTGCAGAACACAGTAACAATAACATGATTGTGTGCATATGTACACGTGTCTGGTTTGTTGTGTGTGTAGTAGACTGACTTTAATAACAAACAGCAATGTTCAAAATCTTTGCCAGTAGTACTTTTAAATTCATTACAAAATAATTACCCCAGCAGAAATATTTCATTTAAATTAGTATCTTTGTGTGCTTAGAGTCAGGGGCTGTGGAGTCTGTACGTCGACATGGAGCTGAAAATGATCCCAGTGCTTGCATGTAAGGAGTCTTGCTATAGGATTTTTTACATTACAAAATTATTCATACGCTTATGACTAATATGTAATCTTATCATTATTGCTGCCTGCTGTTTCAGCTATGGAAGTCGGCCACATCAATGTTGACAAAGAGGCTCTTAGAAGAACATCTGACCTGCTGGGGGTGAGTAAAAATTGTTTAATTAAATCAGTAAGAACATAATCAAACCATTATGTTTAACACAAATATTTTAAACTGTAAGCCTTTGAAATAGTAAAAAAAAATATATACAGATTGTAACTATTGAAGACTTTCGTCTTGCATAACATTAGTGATGTGGTTAGTGGTTGTCCTCAGGGGAGCTGTCCCATTTACATCCAAAGTAAATGAATTCCGTTGACTACATTAAAAACCCCACACATGCTTTGGACTCACTGCTGTAGGTTTTTGGGCCTTGATGGTAACAACTCGGCCTCAGAAGTGGTGCTAGTACCGGCAGGGGCTTGTTGTTGTCCCTGTTTGGAGTTTGGGGGTTTATGAGGGCTAGGGAAGCCTGTCTTTTGTAGTTGCTGCTGCAGAAGAAAGGATCACTGTCAACCTACAAATGCAAAGCTCACATTACCGGTATATATAATACTGGCAATAATTTAGATTAATTTAATTATATTGTATTTAATATGTAAACTTTTAACAGCTTTTGTTATTTTTAACAAACTACTAGGTCACTTGGTACAGTCGTGTTTTCAGCAAAATTATAATCACCGCATTCAAAAAACGTTTTTGTTTTTGTAAACATTGAGAAATAAATGTACAATATTGGTTCTTTGAGCTCAGGTGTGACCAAAAACAGCTGAAGTATTACATGTTCTCATAATTCAAGCACTTTTGATTAAAAGTGTGTAAATATGTTATATGAACTACAAGAATCAGCTCTTGTATTGACTGAATTTCTATTTTCCTCATTTTTAGTTACATTATCATCATTTGCTGTGTTGCTCTGGGATTTTCTGCTTCTCAAACATCTTATTAAAGCTTCTTATGTGTTAAGTGCTTTCGCCTTTACCTCTGGACCCTTCTGCTCAGTGCCTTTTTAATTTATCACTTCACATTCATTGTCATCTAGCTCAGTGTTTTGCAACCTTTTTTGTCTTGTACTCCTCAGAGTATGGTGTACCAGTGTTTCTTAATTAACTGTAAATCTGAAAGCTGGTATATTGCCTATTAAAACGATTGAATCAATTTAATTGTTTTAATAGGCCCAGTTCCCCTGCTTGGGAAACACTGATCTAGGCTAGCTCACAGATTCTTCTCTACTCATGTCTTTTAACAAGCTTTTCCTCCTCTCCCTTTTGTACCTGTTGCATGCTCTTCCAGTCAGTCTGCTGGAATGGTCCAAACAAGTGTTATTGCAGACCAGATGTTTGTTGTTTTTTTTGGAATGAGGCTGAATGAGTTTTCAAATAGTTTCCAAATGATTGACCTGTAGTACTAACTCTCCACTTGACTTGTTTCTGTGTCAGACAAAGATGAAACAGTTGGAGCAGGAGGCCCACAAAGCAGCTGGACAGATGTTCTTGCTCACCAGCAGCACTCAGCTACGTACTGTATGTGTATTTCATATTTTTACATGGATGAGTATTTATTTAGATGTGGTGATCAAGTCAATTTGTTGCTGTCATGCCATCTGCCTACTGTATTGTGTACTCAAAAATCAACTTATCACTAACAGTAATGATCTTATCTACCACATTATTTTTTAAGAATTGTATTATATTAGTGTTTGATCTTTTCATCTTTGTTTGTTTATATTGTTTATATGCTTGCAGGTTCTTTTTGAGAAACTACGTCTGCATGAGCAATGTGAAAACAAGAAGCTTCCTAAGACAATCAACAAACAGCAGTCCACATCAGAAGCTGCAGTAGGATTTCACCTCAACTAGAACCTATGTTTCAAATCATTGCTTTGGCGTGCAACTGCTAATTTGCACAGTAATACGATAGACATACTGTGAATGGCATATAACTACTTTTATTATATATTATTTACCAACAGTTGTTACAACTTCAGGATCTTCACCCTCTTCCAAAAATAATTTTGGAGTATCGACAGGTATCTTATGTTCATCATCAAATCAAATCAATTTATTTTTGTAAGGCCCAAAATCACAACAACAGTTGCCTCTGAGGGCCACAGGGAGAAATGAATCAACAATGTCTGTGGTGGCGATGGAGTCAGACAATGTCTGTGGTGGCGAGGGACGATGTCCCAGGGTCCTCTGTCCTTAGACTCTCCTTCTCGGCCAGGAAAAACTACAAAAAAAACCTCTTTGGGAAAAAAGCGTAGAAACCTGGAGGAGTTCCAGTGAAGGAGAGATCCGACTCTCACAGACGGACAGACGGACACGAGGAGACTGGAGCTGGACCCACTCTTCAGGCAGAAGAGGGACCGTCTGAGTCGAGCTGGACCCACTCTTCAGGCAGAAGAGGGACCGTCGGAGGCGAGCTGGACCCACTCTTCAGGCAGATGAGGGACCGTCGGAGGCGAGCTGGACCCACTCTTCAGGCAGGAGAGGGACCGACTGAGGCGAACTGGAGCCACTCTTCAGGCAGATGAGG
Organism: Eucyclogobius newberryi; assembly: GCF_026437365.1. Classification (NCBI taxonomy): domain Eukaryota; kingdom Metazoa; phylum Chordata; class Actinopteri; order Gobiiformes; family Gobiidae; genus Eucyclogobius; species Eucyclogobius newberryi. The sequence goes on along the minus strand of NW_027315857.1, from coordinate 12,151,679 downwards.
GACCGTCCACACAGGGCAGGGACCACTTCACCAGGGGAGGGGCATCTGGGTCCACAGGTCCTCAGGAGTGAGAGAAAGAAAAGAAGGCGGTGAACAGTTTGCAAGTGGAATCAAAAAATAAATATTGTTTGATAGCATAAGTAGTCAGAAGAAGAAGAGGATAGTGCTCAAGCTGTCATACTTCCCCCAGCACAGTTACTCCTAGGGCAGCGTAGCTGAAGCTGTGGGTTTATCTTTCTGTTCCTAACTACTCTGACCATAAGCGATTTCGAAGAGGAACGTTTTAAGCCTGGACTTAAATGAAGAGACTGTGTCAGCATATTTAACATGGGTCGGGAGCTGATTCCATAACACAGGAGCTTGGTAGCTAAACGCTCTACCTCCTACAGTACTTTTAGAGACTCTTGGCACCACCAGAGTGTTATCAGTATGTGGTTGCAAGGTAGTGTCTTAAGAGTTGTTTGATGAAAATAAATCTCTATTGTGTTGTAGATCCACAAGATCAAGTCCACTTTTGTTGATGGGATTCTTTCATGCATGATGACAAAGGTGATGCATCTACTGACTTATAACTATATATCAAAACAGGATTATTGACAGTTACTGCAAATACTTGTTTGTGTTATTCTCAAACATATGTATTTATTTGGCGATAGGATATTCAGTATGAATGCAGCCCAAACGCATTTATTTTTTCTTGGCTGCAAAGGTGTGAAAGACCTCCTTATTCTTGTTCATATGCTCAGATGCTTTGATAGCTCTGTATGTGAGGCGACTTCACTCACTTTGTAGAAAATAAACAGTTTGCTTTGTGGCAGAGCGTCCCTCCACATGGGCATCCTCTCCCTGACGACAAAACAGCAGCAGCTTGTGTTTGTCTGGGCTCATTCAAGGCTGCAAATGAATCTGTCTGTCTTACCTTTTGTAGTGGTCACCAATCACATGTCTTTTTCTTTGAGATCTCCAGACAGCATTATAACATATTGCTTTTATAGTTGTATGGATGAAATAAGCACTAAATTCTGCATTCAAACAGCTGCACTCAGAATTGGAATCTGGCAGTCCACCGACGAGTCATAATGGCCACAAGCTGTTGTTTTTTTGTTGACTTTGACAACATCACCAAGTATTGAAAAAGTTGTTTTCAGTTTACTGTTGTTTGGTTTCTTTTAGAACTACATTTCCTCCACATGGCACCAGACGAGTGTAGTGACGGGGAGAATCTCAGCTTCACATCCAGTAAGTAATAAGAAGTATGAGCTGTTTTGAAATCCAGTCAACAGGCATTTCAGTTTGTAGAGCTAGCCATGGTGCTGAATCAGGACTATAAATGAGTACATAAATTGTTACTTTTTCATGCAAGTTTTTGTTTTTGTAGTGTTTGTAGTTGTAGTATACATTGATACCATTTTGTCATGGCCTAAATGTGGTTCTGTAAGTAGCTATACTTTGCTTTTAAACGGTGTATTAAGGCAGCCACAATGGCGGGGACATTGGACTTTTCATCTCACTCACTGACTTTTAGATTGTAATGGGCAACTGGGATTTGTTTTAGGTCCGGTCAAAGCAAACCCATCTCCTGTCTAGTTTTACTTCTAATACTTTACACGAGGAAGCATATAAGTCATTACAATGTAATTAAAAATATTATACAATTTGTCTTTTATTAACGTTGCATAATTGAGTAAAATTAATGTTTTAAATATTCAGTCAATTTTCTTTTATTTTTTATTTTTGGGAGGTTGTTGTCAGGGTACTGACAACCTCACAAAAATAAGTTTAAAATTATGGCATTATTCACCCAGTCAACAGCTTGTGATGTTGCATTTGTCCATTAGGATTGTGGCAGAAAGGATTTAGCGTATAACTTAGGCTCAGAGATGCCAAGCAGAGAAGAACCATTTCAATGGAAGTGATGCTGCTGTCATAAACTGGAGCAGATTTTAGGAGAGGCTTATTCTGCATGAAAAGAGGTGCTGCTCAGTTCATTTTTATGGGCAAGAGTATCAGCAATCAAGTTGGCCAATTGTATCCCTATGACAGGTCTTTCTGATACGGCATTAATATCCCTCAATTGATTGTATTATAGGTATCCCTTACATAATGGGCTATTGTCTATAATAACTTTCAGTATTATTTCTTTCTTTGCGTAATTAACAATAATTTAAAGGCCTGTAACATTTATCAAGAACTAGTTTAAGACCGGTTTGTATTCAGTCGTTAATGTTGATTTAAGCACTTCAGAAGTGTTCTTTATTGACTGCACAATGTTCACTCTGAAGAGTCCGTTTCAGTTTGGCTAACTTTCCACATTCTAGCCGTCTTAATTTAGACTTTTGCTTCTCCTCTTTGCTGCATGCACTATTCACTACACTACATCATTGAAATACATAAGGACTAGTCAAGTGGTAGGGTACGGCGCAAGTGAAAAGGGCCTGTTTGAGAAAGGACCATTGTATGTACGATTTCTTCTTCTTCTTTTTTTTTTTTAAGGTTTTAAAATTATAAACAATAAGTTCCCCCAATGAGGTTCCATTAACCATGTAAAAGTTTACAAAACATTATTCCGGAAATGTTTTGAAGCTGTATTTTCTTTTTTGTTTTGAAATATGTCTGAACCTGTTGGGGCTCAGGGCCTTCAGTGCCAGGCTGCCAGCTAGGCTACTCCCCATTACAGTCAACTAACTGTGTTATAGTGGTTTATGTTTGACTAGTTGCTAAACTGCCATTTGAAAAAGATGATTTGTTCTCCGATGTGACTGATCTTCAATCATTTATTTGAGAATAGTTGACACCTCTGAATGTCAGAGCAGCTAGAATTTCATACAGCTAGATTAGTCCTGCCCTAACGGCCACTTCATAAGAATCAATATGTTTGTTCTTGCACTTATAGCTACAAGAACAAACTTCTTTTAGGTTCAGACATTTCATACTCCATCAGATGTTGTGCCTTACAATGAATTGGCCTTTATAAATTAAAAACAATTACCATAAAACAACTTTCTGCATTGCACAGTATTTCAACTTAATAAAAAAAAAAAAAAATCATTAATTTTCTATTGCCATGATTCACAGAGGAATTCTTTGAAAGCGTGTTCAATAAATGTCCAGTTAATACTAAAACATAAGGTAAGTATTGGCTGAGGCCTAAATTAACTGCATCTAACTAATTAACGCATCCAGGTGTATTGTCTGTGGTGTCTCAAGTTGCAGCAGCCAGCCAATTGTGGAGTGAAGAACAGAGTATTAGTTACATGGTGATACACATATATAGATGTATAGATAGATGGATAGATATAGATAGATACACACATAGATAGATAGATACACACACATAGATAGATAGATAGATAGATACACACATAGATAGCTAGATACACATATAGATAGATACACACATAGATAGATAGATACACACATAGATAGATAGATAGATAGATAGATAGATAGATAGATACACACATAGATAGCTAGATACACATATAGATAGATACACATATATATAGATACATACACGCACATATATATATATTTAATTTAATTTAAATTCTTATCAAAAACAAAAACAAACAGGGCAAGACCAGAAGTAAACAAAAGGATAGGTGTGGCATCTAACAAAAAAAAAGAAAGTTCAAAACAAAAGTCCCATTCAGTCCAGTTTTTATAATTTTTCTATCCAATTTAAGATTTTAACATGTTTTTTTAATTTGTTTGGATTAGCTTGTTCCATGTCAAAAGCACAGATTTCACCCAGGGATTCTCAACTTCCTCCAAATGGCTCAGCCGACTCAGAGTTTTTCTTATTATCTAATATGTTGGGCCGATGGTTCCAAGTACAGAGCAAACAAATGGTAGTTCTTGATGTTGGACTATCGTGAAGAGCCCCAAAATTTTGTATCTTGAATTGTAGTGCATTGCTATATGTACATAGTTTATAACTTTTATTTATACAGGGAGGGCAACAAGATCTATAGATAAAATACCAATGAATATTAAATAAATTAATCAATAGAATACTATTATTATTTATTTGAAAATTTATTTTATTATTTTATTACTTAAAACAAGAGCACTGGTACTTAGGATAGTCTTTTAAAAAGACTTTAAATTAATTAAAAGACATATAATCAAAAATGAAAAAGATCCTTGGAGCTTCATTCCATGGGTCCCTAGCTCTGTATTGACTGTGAGACTCTAACATAATTAAGTATTCGGCGAATACCTGATCTGATGTTCAGTAAACTTGTAAAAAGATAATCAGGCAAAACTTCAATGAGAGTTTTATAAATAAACAAACGGCAGTGCTGTTCTCTTGCATCCAATGATTGACAATTATTGCTATAATTGAAATAAAATATATATTTTCTGGTTGATTAAAACTATTATAGATATTGACAAAAGACATTTTTGACGACTAAAACGAAGAATAATTTTTGTCAAACAACTAAGACTAAAACTGAATAACATTTTTACACTGGTTGCATGGCTCATATTAACAAACATTGAAACATATTAAAGCAGTTATTATTTGATATTCAACATGACAATTACAAGTAAATAGGCAAAAACTGCTATATTTATTCAGTTGAAGAATATTTTGTTTTGCTGATTTGAAGATCCACTTAAAGTCAATAAGCCAGAGGAGATATTCATGTTGTCTGTGTATGTGTGTTATTTGCATTGTACAACAGAGTGAAAACAAAGGCATTTATGTTAGCTCGACATAACACACACCAACGTAATTAAAATAAGAAGATCGTTCTTTATGATTACCACACAATCTGTTCCTGTTGAGTTTATTACCTCTGATTTGCATCCTACCTGCAGTCTTTGGACTCCTGTGCTTTTTTATGTGGAAACAGATAGCTATGCTCAGATGGAGGAAACAGATTGCAGTTTAGTGAATGCCTTGACATAAACAAAACAAGATGTAGGTAGCTGCAGCCACACAGATTGAGGCTTAGTTTAAAAAACATTTGTTGTAACATTTGCACATTGGTCGAATATTCTTAGCTGTTTAGCACAAAAATATGCATCACTTAACTTTTTAGCATCAAATGACACTTTACATTTAGCATCAACGTTGCAATGCATAGAGATTAGACATTGTTGATCATAATAAACAATTTATTAGATAATGTTATTGCCACTATTTATCTTCAGTCAACATTTGATGCACTATGCTATGAAAGTAGAAAATGCTGTTTGTCCTGCAACGATAAAATGTTGTGCTATTGTCACTACAGCTTGGTGCATTGTGGGAAAAGCTGAGCATTCACATCTGACAGTGAATCACCAGCCAGTTGCCCACACTGTTGTTGGATTGCACCTTTCACACTGGCCCTGACACATGCTGCAGGCCACGTTTTCTGTGCCCCCTCCCTTGGCATGCGCCCCATGGATTCTACTGTCCACGCCCTACCTCTGCAGTCCTGCATTTATCCTCCCCTTGTGAATAATAAATGGACAGAGAAAGCAGCGAGTCGATTTCTCTCTGAGGCTGGCCACCTTACAGCTGTAGTCGTAGCCCTGAGCAAATAAAGTACATGTACTTTTTAATCACCGCTAGGACTTAGTTATGAACCGTAAGTCATCTCATACAAATCAATCTCATAGAGTGGATTCTTTGAATTGATTGATTGAATCTGCAATACTAACACCAAGGGCATTTATTTATAATCCGTACCATAAATTCACTTTTTAAAGGCTTCGATTTGCTGTTTACATGGATATAAATGTAATTTCTGATGCTGCCCAGTCTTTTACATTTTGCCTTGGGGGCGAAAAGCATCATAATTATGCTCTAAGGGTGATAACGCGTACAAAAGAATACATACCTGTATAACTGTAGATTTGTGAGAAGATGACTCACTATAACAAAGCCATATAAAATGACTGGACTAATTATTTCGCCCAGTATTAAAAAATAGCTGCAGAAACTCAGTCTTTTATTATTTTATTATCTTGTTAAAGCCTTGATTGTGTGCCGTTTTTGTTTACCAGAACTTCCAGGCTCTCCCAAGGCAGCCTCTGCAAGTGACCAGGAAGCTGTTCATCTCAGGTAAATGTGAAAAAAAAAAAAAATCCCTTCCGCCAGTAATTTGAAAGATGAATGTGTCGAGGTAGGTGTGTGGGTGAGTTAAATGTCTCTCGGGCAAGTGATGTAACAAATAAGGGCTCATTTAATGTAGCTGCCTTTGCCAACAGTGAGTATGTGTCTTAATAATTTGAAATGGGCAGGTACATCCACGTTGCCGATTTATACTGTCTGCATAAGCCAAAACTTTTAAGGTAATCAACTTTTTATGGTCTGATCTGATAATGTAGTCTCATCAAACCTGCAGTGTTAATAACCCTGTACGTGTGTAAATTGTTCCTACACAGTTCCACAATTTTATCAACCAATAATTCATCTTTAGAGTTGGGTGTGGTTGATTGCAATGTTTCATCAGTCCCTATACTTGACCAACACACATTTATGAAACCACATTTGTCATGAGCTAACCTTTTCAAGTTAATTTCCAAGTCACTTATTTGTCAAACACTATAAATACACGTGCCCTTTGCGGTTTGCTTTACATTCTACGCAAAGCATTGCGACAATTTTTAACAGCCACAAGTTATTTTGACCTTTTGTTGACAGAAGTAAAATGGTCATGTCAATCTTGAATGCTAAATCGACACTGGATGGAAAGGAAAGCTCATGGTTTGTCTCACAATTGCTGATTGCTGTTGGTGTTACACTACGGTTTGATAAAGAAAGCCGGAAAATATTATTTGAATTGAAAGAGCTGTCAATTTTAGTAAACAAAAGTATTGCTCCACGTTGGATAAATATTGAATGGTTAATAAACAAATAAAGCGTAGATTTGTAACTTAATTGTAATTTTTTTCAATCACTTTAAGACGGCTCTTTGCTTGCCTGACCAGAATGTAGAAGGGACTGGCTGGGCAGGCCCTTTGCTGCATCGGTGTCTGTTTCATCATCAAATCTCCCTCTCTAGTCTCTCCCTCTCTTCTTCAGCATCTTCCTCTCTTCCCCTGCCCCCGCCCCTATCACATAATATACAGTAGTCTGAGGTGTGAACTGCTCTCAGTGACCATGGCCACTGTTCCCTTGTCAGCACGTATTTATTTGCCCGCTCCTGTAGTGTGAGGTATTTGCATCATGCTGACGAGGGATGTGATGGTTCACTATAACCAACCCCATTATTTCCTCTGCAGTTTGGTCAGCACTTCACAGCAGCAAAGATAGTCTGGACCTGCTTGGATATGCCTCTAAAATGAGTCCATAAAGTTGATTGATATTCAATTGATTTAATTTAACATCTGTGTTGTGTCTACTGTCTATATTGGGAATTTCTTAGCCCTTAGTTGTCTGCTAATTTAACCCTAATCACACATCCACAAGCAGGTGACCAGGAAAGAATGCCGAATGTTAAATAAGGATCTGCGCTTAATAAAAGCTTAATGATTTATTTTGGCTTGTGTAAGCGTTGTCAAAATGCTCTTTGAATGCCAACAACATCCAATTAGAGTGGTGCATTGAAAAGAACGGCATTGTTTAAAACAAATCTAAATTGTAAAATGTTTTTGCCGTCTAGCTGGCCAAGGAAAAAAAGCCTTTATTTTTAATCCAAACTTTTTTTTCAGGAAAGGAAGATGCGGTTGTGACTGTCCATCCTCGAGCCATGTTCATTCCTAAAGAGGGTTGGACCTTCCTCTCTGCAGGTGCAGTTAGCCACACTATGGCAGTGCAGTGTTTTTACTCACAGCTAAATATGTTATGTTAAAATCTGTTATTGTGGATTTAGTTGCCCTCAGGTGCTCAGCCATGCACTGCCTTCATGTTGACGCAGTCTTTAACTGAACCTAAGAGACTGGAACCATTGCTTTGATAAACATTAGTTCTGCTTGTATGCCTCTGAAGTGAAAGTATGGAGGCTGTGAACAGGAGCTTGTCACATCAGCATAACTCTGTACATTCTTTGAGAGCAGAAATATAGTGTCCCTTAGGTTATGAAGATGGTAATTATTATTTTTTGTTTATGCTTTATTTTTGCTTAATCTGAAAGTATATTTATTTTGGCATGTATTTGAATCATTAATTTAACACTACACTAAATGTACTGTACAGTTTATATTGCTCTGTGTACCAACCTGACCCCAGTCAATTTGTGCAAAGGTCAAGCCAGAGTGTATCTGTGGTCCATGCTGTGCAGCCAGAGCTGATCCATTGTGAGTTTTTTGTGGCTAATGGGTTGTGCTGCACTTACATAAGAGGCTGCTTACACTGGGGTTAGCAGGAGGACAATGGTGGGATGAGAGCACAGCATGCCCACACCATCTTCATGTCCTCCCGTGTCCTTTCCAAAACCAGACCTACTGCTGTGGGTGTTCAACTACCACTTTTATGTTTAACGATACTGGCTGCTGGCCTTATCCAAAAACTCAACATTTTAGATTATGGATTTGAGGGTAAAATTTTACCACAAGTGGTCCATGAGGAAACTAATTCTACTAATTCCTTTGACTATTACATAACAAGAAACATCCTGTTTTACTATGTTGAGGTATTGCATTGTGCAATGCACCAACCCCTTCTCTCCACCTTTAGCTGCACTTTTTCTTGGCCACACAATTTGTCGATTCCTGCTTCCTGAATCACTAACCGCAGCCCCCAGGGTCATTTCATCTTCTCCAGGCACAGGTTTACGCTGTGCTCTTAAGCTTTTGTCTATAACTTTTAGAAGCCGTACTGTCACGCAAGTTGCTGTGGCAAGTGAAATAAAAAATAAATGAAGCCGTTTTGTCCAGTCTGCTGTGGAAAAACTACAATCTCTCTTTATACTTTAAACATTTACAGTCAGCAATTTTATATGTATTGAATTGTAACAATACAATACATGCACCAAACATGGTAGTACCAACAAGCAATACTCCATTCCAAGCTGTATTTATGTATTAGCAACAGTCTGTTCCTGCATACAAACTAAACTTTTATAAGCTTTATATATACTTCAGATAGAAAATAACGTCTGGATGGTATTCAAAACATCTTGGTTTCAGCAAATTACTTATTTTTAAACCCTTTATACCTCAGCAGGCACTATAGTTAGTCCTACAATCTTATTCATTATAATGTTGTATAATACCTTACATATTATTTTAAATGGATTCAGAAATTTACAATCTTGTTTATTTACATTTGTCATATTTTTCTCGTACAAGCATATTTCCCTCATGCATACGTCTGTAAATGGAGGAAATGTGATCTGGTTCATAAAACATTGATGGAGGATATTCTTAGAAAGTCTCTTATGTCATTTCCACTGCTGCTTGGTTTTAAACACGTGGATATTTTTTGTCTTCATGGATTTTTATCATGGAAATGGGTAATATTGAGTAAACACATGACAGGATGTTTTGAAGTTGTACATCAATGTTGCCATGTTACATTAACCCTTTGTGTTACATGATCTAAATTTAAGGTACTGGTACACATTATTTCAAATTATTGTTTTCTAATTGACCCACCGGTATATACACATAGTTGGTATCTCTTTGAACAAGAAGTGTAATCTGAAATCTGTTAATCTATTTTTACAGTAAAATGGTATGCTTCTTTGTCCCACAGAAACAAAGAGAAAGTGTTTGTGGTCACCTCCAGAGTCTCGCTCTAAAACCAACAAATCAAGTTAGAAATCTGGGGGTAATAATGGACTCAGACTTGAACTTCAACAGTCACGTCAAATCAATAAAATCAGCAGCTTTTTACCATCTAAAAAACATTGCCAAAATCAAAAATATAGTGTCCAAATAGAGCTGGGTTTCGATTCAAATTTCAAGAATCGATTCGATTCCGATTTTTACGTTTCAAAATCGTTTTTTTCCGATTTCTCAGATCCCATCCGATTCGCTCCGATTTCAATCTGATTTCCGATTCGACTTCATGACTGTGTAGAGAAGCAACATATTAAAACTAGTATTATATCAATATTAAACAGCAAATCTTACAAGTATTGGTAGTTACTGATGGCTGGAAGACTGATGAAAAGGTTAAGGGTCAATCTACCTTCACGAAAGATAATCCAGGAGTCCTGAATTATCTTTCTTGAAGGTAGATTGAAGTTCACTGAGGGAAATGTAGAAAATAATTTTAATTTAAAAAAAAAATAATAATAATTTAAAAAAAAAAAAATCTATCTTTGGACGTACGAATCGATAATCAGTCATTAATATGCGAATCGATTAAAAATCGGAAAATCGATTATTTCAACCCAGCTCTATGTCCAAACCATACTTAGAGAGACTTATCCATGCGTTTGTCTCCAGTAGATTAGACTACTGTAACGGCCTGCTCACTGGCCTCTCCAAACGAGCTGTAAAACAGCTGCAGTACATCCAGAACGCTGCTGCTCGGGTCCTGACCAGAACCAGGAAGTACCATCACATCCTGATGGCTCCTGTGGCTCCTGTGGCTCAGAGAATAGACTTTAAAGTAGCTCTGCTTGTGTACAAGTCTCTCCATGGCCTAGCACCAAAGTACATCTCGGGCATGTTAGGGCCATATGAACCATCTTGGACTCTGAGGACCTCAGGGACCGGCCTCCTGCTGGTGCCAGAGTCAGGACAAAACATGGGGAATCTGCGTTTCAGTTTTATGCAGCTAAAATCTGGAACAGTCTTCCTGAAGATGTGAGACAGGCTTCTACTCTGACAATGTTCAAATCTAAGCTAAAAACAGTTTTGTTTAGCTGTGCATATGACTGAAAAGATTTTCTTTGCACTCTTCTCTTTTATGTCTTAAACTGTTTTGTGATTTCTGTAATTTCTTTGTGATTTAATGCCTTTTTTCCCTTTTTTTGTGAAGCACTTTGAATTGCCTTGCTCTACAAATAAACTTGCCTTGCCTTGCTTATGTGGGAAAGTACTACAGGTTCTGTGACTCGAACTTGCCATGTTACCATATCCATTTGGATAGAATCAGAATCAGAGGATAGGATGTCAGTCCCAACTGGCAGGCGTCCTTCATCCATAAACCTCTGGACACCTCTTGTATGCTGTTGCTTCACACAGCCTGGGAGAAAGTTCACACTTGGACCCCTTTGTGCTGTCCTGTCATTGCATTTTCTGGCTTGTAATTTGATTTGGGAGCAGCCAAGCAGAGGCGTCTGAAGGGGAGCGTGGCTTAAATTTAACGCAGTGCAGTGGCTGTATATCTTGTTTTATCACCTTTTTTTGTCTGTCCAGATAGACATTTGGAGACGGATCTCTATAACTGACAATAGTGTAGGGTCGGTCTCGCTAAAAATACGGGATAAGTATACGTTTGATTCATTGTTTGTATTACATCTTGGCAATTGCCTCTAACATTTTCTTTTTCAAGTGGAATTTTATGTGGAGTAAATTGTACATTCATATCCCTTGTTACCAAAACAAGGCAATGTGAAAAGAAACCTGAATAATGTCTACCGTGTTTGATGGTTAAGATATTGTGCCCAAATGCATATTTTTATGTAGTAGCCACACAATAACATCATAATGTGACCTTTTAAGTATAAATTAGTTCAAACATGAAGGGTGATTAGCTTTTATCCAGTTCACAATTCCCAACTGAAAACCTGCTTTACATTCTTTACATAGCAGTTTTGATGCTCTAATTCAGTTCAAATTAAAGCCACAAGCAGCATCAAATGGCCCTCTCGGGCCGTACTTCGTACTCTGCTAGCCCGCAATTCTCTACGGATGGCGCTCACGTCCCCTCAGTTGAGTGGTCTTTGTATTATTGGGGTTTAGTGGTGTATTTGAGCACAAAGCAGACGAGAGCACATCAGAAGCGCTTGTATGCTTCATGGTTGTAGCGATGGATCTCTTTAACATTTTGGAATGGGATGACATGAAGATGAATTTACTAAACTTATTTAATATCTTATATTGTTGTCAGAAATAGGTATTGAAACCCATCCAAATGACATGGGCGCTTCTGCGCAGCGTCATGTCAAATTAATGAAATTTCTTGTCAAATTTGCTGCCCAGAAACCATACTTTTTGATGCCTCATTCCTCAAGAGGATTTTCACCATAATTTGGCATTTGGCCAAATGCCCAAGGAGTAATTGGTAGAAGTATGACGTGTAAGACAAAAAGCAACTGAATGAAGGTCTGTCAGTGCAGCCCTCAGAGTGCAGCTGTATACACCATAGCTTATGGAGGGTGTATGTCACCTCTACAGCCACACCATAAGAGATAGGGCTTAGGTCTCAGGTCTCAGGTCTCATTGACTTTTGATGATCAGGAGGCGTAGTAGAATTAGAATTTGTATCTAAATGTCATACAGTTTGGAAGAAGTCAATTTTTTCATAAAAAATGCAGAAATTATGAAAAATGTTGCGGCACAAAGCCTGTAAAGCCTGTTTTCCCAATTTTGCGGCATTGTCCCACAGAGACTGTAACACTTAACAGTAACAAATGTTACTATTGATGCCCCTCTCATCAAGATTATTTTCCAAGCTGTACTAAATCTCTGAAGTCATATGGTAATTTTGTGAGATTGGACTCCAAAGGTCTGCTCCCGTATGTGAATAATTAGAGGTGTGATTGATGTGCGTCCTGTGTTTTACCAGACTTCTGCCAGGTGGAGCTTCGTCTTTTGGCTCACCTCTCCTCTGACCCCGAGCTGCTCCGCATCTTTACCAACCCAGAGGCGGACGTATTCTGTATGCTCGCTTCCCAGTGGTAGGCCTCTCTCACACTCACACACACAAACCATTACACACACCGATGTTATTGCCAAGGTGAGGGCTCCACAGGGTCTCGCCCGCCAGCTCCTTCGCCCTCGACACTAATAATCCTGTTGCCATAACGACTGTCGGCTTCCTCCATAGAGCTGTCAAATTTAGTCGGATTTCTGTGTTATTTATTATTTTAAATTTAAATACTTCAAATGGTTATTTTCACATGAGAGTGTTAATAGATTAAATGAAAATGGGAGACACATCTAGTATTCTAATAATTGTGTGTATTTAGTTTTGTGTGTTGTGTGTTTTTCAGCTACTCAGAGCTGTACCTGTCCTCTTCTAATCCGTCTCAGTGAAGTGTGGAGCAAAGTGCGCCCCGTTAAAATTATCCTGTCGCACAGAGCATGTTAGCGCCTCCACAGAGGTTTACATAGACTCTCTTCATTATCTCATTCTCACCCTTAAACTAATTATTGAGTGCAATTGTAACCCTGCAGAGACTCTTCTCTTCAAACGTCCCTCTTTGATACTTTTTCTATACTGTTAAATCTAGTTCATCTTGACCTTTCTAAAATGGGAACGTTATTCACTTAATGTTGAGTTCAAACCTTGTGTTCTTTTTCAATTTGCTTTTTCTTACATTTAACATTGTGTGGATTAGTTTAGCTTGTTTCCTCATGTCATGTTCTTGTAGTAACTAATTTCAAGCTCGACTTTGTGCTTATTTTGATTAATTGTCTGAGGTTTCAGTTGCTTTTCCAGCAGAGGGCAGTGAAAGTCAGGTCTACCTTGGCTTCCATTCTGTCAGAGGTAGAAGCAACACCACCCTCCCTAATGTGTGACCTTTTACTAAAAGGTCACAAAAAACAATAACCTAAAATGTAGTAACACTCCCTAAAAGGCTTTCAGGCTTTTAGGGAGTGTTACTCCCTAAAAGCCCTAAGTGTTACTCCCTAAAAGGCAAAATATAAATTGTATTTATTATTTGTTTATTTGGCTGATTTGTATCCGTTGTCCCACATTAATTCTCACTACACTCATTCATAGACAAGACACTTCACCCACCTTGCCTCCAGTGTCCAAGAATGCATATGAATGAGTGTGTTGTGAGAATTAATGTGGAATAACCTGACTCTTACCCCAGTGTCTGTGAACATCTGGTGTGTGAATGGGTGACTGGTTCCCTGATGTAGAAAAGCATTTTATAAATGTGACCGTTTACATTTACTACCCCGCGTCTCTGTCACCTGGTATGCCAGTGGTCTCCCAACCAAGTACTGACCATGTCCATCCCTGCTTAGCCTCTGAGATCTGACAAAATTGGGCATTGACATGGTGACATTACAGACTTGGCAATGTCAAAGTTTAGATTGTATTATTTTGTTTTTTCAGGAGCAGGATTTAGTTTTTTCACCCACCTTGTACTGTGTGAGATCCTTTACTACACATTTTATTTGACAACATTGGCTTTAATGGATTTTGTTCATTCACCCACTTGTACTGTTAGCACAGTTTCCACCCCCATTGACTTTCCATTGACACCATTATATTGACACCTACTCTCTGACACCCCCTGGTGCTCTCCCAGCTGTAGATGAGGACATGCCCCCAAGACCCCCCTAAATACACGTACACACCACTGTGTAAAGGGAATTAATGGTTCTATTTGCAGAGGCCTTTTTGAAATGCTAAATCGGATCATTTTAGTATGAACTATAAATACAAGTTTGAACTCTTCTTAAAATGGACATTATGAATACTTTACTATCAAGTAACAGTAAAAAGTACTACTTTTTGTTATTTGGGCCAACTTAGTAGGAAGCCAGAGGGCCAACAAAAATTGGTCTAAGGGCTGCATTTGGTCCCCGGGCCACGGTCTGGACACCCCTGTCCTACAGTAAAACAAAAAGTCACAATCATACTTGTTAATTCCTGTATCTTTGACATACGTCTGAGGATAAAAGAAAGAAAAAAACATTTCAGTTTACACTCACTTTTTTATATAGAAAATGGACCATTATGTGTTTTTCTTACAAACATGTTATTTGCCGGTCAGCTATAGGAATATTAAAATGACACATATTGTTTGATACAATTTTGTATTTTTGGTCAGAAGTAAAAATGGTGAATGGTAAATGGTCACATTTCTATAGCGCTTTTCTACTGTCAAGACACTCAAAGCGCTTCAGTCAAGGAACCAGTCACCCATTCACACACACCAGTGTTCGAAGACACTGGGGGCGAGTCCGGTTAAGTGTCTTGCCCAAGGACACAACGGCAATATTCACGGCAGCTGCGATTGCACCACCAACCTGCGGGCCAGTGGATCTGACCACTGAGAACTGAAGAGGATGAACTTATTTAATAGGGAAACAATTTTGAAAAAAACAAACCGTCAAAAACAGGAGTAAAAGGGCGCCAACAGTAAATAAGGATGTTTTTTCTAACAGTTCAAAAGAGTTCATTGTCATGTATTACAG
The DNA here is from genome assembly GCF_026437365.1 of Eucyclogobius newberryi. Classification (NCBI taxonomy): domain Eukaryota; kingdom Metazoa; phylum Chordata; class Actinopteri; order Gobiiformes; family Gobiidae; genus Eucyclogobius; species Eucyclogobius newberryi. The sequence goes on along the minus strand of NW_027315857.1, from coordinate 12,136,460 downwards.
AAAAAGTGACCAATTTTTTTCCTTACATATTTCAAATGTCATTTTTAAAAATATGTATTTTACTATGTTCAGTCTATTGGAAGACTGATAAATATTATAATAATACAAAGTTGAGTTGGAATTCAGCAGACTTGGTTAAGTGTAGTTGTTGTGGCTGATCTGTTGTGGCAGACAGTCAGCACCTCCACAGTCCCACGGTGTGGACATAAAGACATCTCACCCCGTGTACACTGTCACAAGTCACATTACATAAGGCTGTCTGTCAGACCCTCTGGCTCCTCTCTCCCACTTTTTAGGGTTTGGGGAGAATTCCTATCCTGGAAAGATGCTAAAACCATTTTTAAAGACCTGAACCCAAAAAATTGTAATTGTGAATAAGCCATAATCTTTCTAAAAAAGTAATTCATGAAGGAGACATTATTATACGGTTATTTAACCACCAATCTTTGGGTCAGTGGACAAAGGTTCTAATAACTGAGTGACAGCAACTACAGAGGTCACATTTGTGGTCATCATTTGTTATCACAGTTTTGTGTTGGTGCCTTGTAATTCTTACTGTTATTCTCCAGGAAAGGGGTAAGTAAGACAGAGGTGTCATCGGAGGACCGTGAACACGCCAAACGTATTGTCTACTCAGTGGTGTACGGTGCAGGTGAGACAACCTCAACTCTGTGTGTGTTACTGCTGCTGTCCCATGGGAAAGAACATGTGACGTGCATTACCAGCAGCTTGTTATACTGATGGCCATACTGGAGCATAATGTGTATGTTAGACTTTGACCATAGATCAACACAGAGCCACTCAAATGTACAACACTGTGAGCCATGTGAATGATGCAACGAAGGGTAGTTTCAGTTTGAACCAGCTGTGGCAAACACACTGCAGGTGCCACTATTCAGTTACACTCTTGTCTGTGTGGGTCTGAAAGTTTTTTTTTTTTTTTTTTCTAATGAATATGTACAGTAAATACATAGTGGTTAATTATTTCACACACAAGGTTAACCTAAAGGATCTGAAAGGATCCCAAAAAATATTTTCTTCCTTGTTACTTCCTTAATAAAGCCATGAGTACTTCCTGAATAGGGGCTAGTTCCTCCCACCGTGTGACTACAGACGTGCACTGCATGATCATCACAATGCCGGCTGGAGCAGGGGTGGGGGGCAGGCGGCGGGCGAGGGGAGCGGTGTGGGCTGAGAGCAAAGCTGGGCTAAACTTTAACTTTGAGCATTTGAAAATTGTAAAGCGAAAATAGAGAGCCGAGCACAAGCAGTTTGATGCATTGGGAGATTCTGGAGGAGAGGTGTGTCTTATCCAGATAATATACAGAGCCATGATAGAGACACACTCAAGTGGCCTCAGGTGTTGGTCTTTGGTAGGTTCAAACACACTGGATTTAGACCTGAACTGGGGGCCGTTTCATTAAACCTCTTCAGTAAAGCCAGACTTGCTGCCCAACCTCTCTATTGACTGAGTATAAACACAGGAGTTCAAGCTTAGTCTGTTTCACTAGTCTTACTCATGACTTTACCAGCTGCACTCAGCCCATTCTCACTTTATAAGTACAACTTTGACAGCCCAAACTTTCAATACAAGACTAAGCAGAAGACACGCCCACCTCCACCAATCCCTTTTAAAAACACCCTTTTGTAAGATACAGAGAAGAGGAATAAAGAAAAGAAAAAGGGAGAGAAGGAAGAGAGGACTTACATGTGTAAACAGGCAAACTTCATAACAGTTGCTAAGCTGCAACTGTAAAAGATGCAAAAGATGCATATTGTTAATAGGACAACATTCTTTTACATTTTTAAGTAGACTGTCTATAAATCATACATCTAACTTCACATTTTGTAAATATCAAATGTTCATAAATTAAGTACATGTAATATTGATCTTATAATAAAACATGTGTTTTACTACATTGAAAAAATATGTTTTCCTCTTGAAAAATGTAACAAAAGTGCAGCGTTTACAGAGTTCCGACTCTTTACTGCAAGTCTGCTCTAGACCAGTCTAAGTTTCCTGTCTAAATTGTCATAGCGACTAGAGTCTCGGAGTGAGAATGCTTTATGAAACTAAAATGACAATAAAGTCACACTTGGCCATTTGAGTCTTGCTTGGAAAATAAAAAAATAAAGTTTTATGAAACAGGCCTCTGGAAACCCAAATGAGAGCCTCGTGTGAAGCACATTCTGCTTTCTGTTTGGAGAATCGTCCTGAGAACAAAACACCACATTACAACATAAACAATGTGGACATCATGTCTAATGTTTATGTAAATAAGAATAAATCAGCTTTAAAATTGTTAACAGCTAAATCTATAGTTTAGTTCCTTTAAGTGAATCGGCCAAAGTGGAGCCAGCTGCTTTGTTTACTGACATCTTGGAAAAGTTGTTAAATGAGAATTTACACCGGGCCGTTCCATTTCAATTAGACATTTGAAGATGCTTTTAGAAACTCCACACAAACCAATGCTATCATGCTGACAGCCGAGTGCTGAGCTGTGTCTGTTTCAGCTGGAGTTCTTGCAGCATGATGAGAGGAGGCAAATACAACCGGCTTAAAATGACTGGGGAACTCAATAATCCGCAACAATACATTTGAAAGACTTTTATTTGAGCTGGATGTATGTGTACAGGTTTGCTTTCAAACCATTTAGACGCTACAGACCACCGGAGTATGTAGGTTAAGTGTGAAGAGGCGGAGACAGGGGTAATATAGGCTAAAGGGTACGAGGGCCATGAGGGAAGGAACTGTGGGTGCTCCTCGTCAACACAGACAGACAGCTCTTCATGGAGGCATGCGTTTCCATGGAGACTGAATACCAAAAGGAAGCTTTCTCCACAGACAATAATCAGGGCAGGGAGGAGGGGCACAACGAGCTCACACACTTTTGTGTGTTCACAAGCAACATTTAATTTCAATGTATTTTTAATACTTTATACTAAGTCGTGTTTGGAAACATAAAAGGAAGTTTTTTATGTATTATATATAATTTTCTCAGATTGTTTAGCTGAACATCAGTCACTAACCTTTCATAGAAAAAATGTCTTACTTGTTTCAACGTTTAAACATGTTTTTGTTTTTTTTAACAAAACTCCCCACCCCATTCATACATTTCTTATAATTTCAGCCCCCTTCCACTAATGAAATATGGAACAAAATTATTATATGCCTTTTAATGAATTCAGAGCACTTTTTAAAGACTACCCAAGGTGCCAGTGTTCTTGTTTTAAATTATTTTATTCCGCATTGTGGTCGTTTTATCTAGGTTTTTCAGTTCTGTTTGCTTTTGTGTTTTTATGTTTTGTGTGACAGGGAACTTATGAAAAAGAGTTTCTCTAGTTTCTCACCGGTATGAATTAAATTCAAAATACATTTAAAAAAAAGAAAATCCCATAATTCCAATGGACATTTTTCTATTTAGAAATTTCTCATATTTTTGCAACCCTAATGTGAAAGGAATAAGTTTGTAAAGACTATCTGAGGTTCAAGGCCAGACATGCAAAGTGTCAAGATCGAAGGTCAAAGGGCATCTGCTAAAGTGGTTGTAATGTTTGCTTTAGCCTTACAACCGCTTTCTCCCCAACGCCTCAAATCAAAGGATGACCCAGTAGACAGAGGCATTGTAGATTTAGCCTTAACCCCCACATCTGACATTACCATTACTCATATCATTATCTCACTAACTATCACAGGTTATGTATGTGTAGATCACACAGTGAACAGGCTCAGTTCTGAGAATGTGACATCACACTTTTCTGAGCTAGTCCGGACCACTCTGGTTAGACCCTCAAATTGAACCTTTGGAGCTCATGGCAGACACCCTGTAGTCTGCCGTCTGAGAAGTAAAAAGATGAAATGGTCTTTTTGTTAACAGTTGAGCTTGTATGTAATTCAGTGATTTACATTGTTGTTTGGTGTAGGTCCCGAACGCCTGTCAGGAATCCTTGGTGTGAGCACAGAGCAAGCTCGCAGATTCCAGGACAGCTTTCTCCAAACATACATGGAAGTGCAGAACTTCATCCAGAAGACTGTTGCTGATTGTCACAAAAAAGGTGTGTGACTTATGCAAACATTGTTTAAATTTTAAACAAAATAATTCTATCCAGATTATAGTCATACTGGATAGAATATGGTGTTCACCAAAAAATCATATTCTATCCAGATCTATTGACCTGTGGAGTGTGGCAATAAACAATTGCAATTCAAACAACATCTTAAAATACAATGGGAACTACACCGACCATAATCCTTTGCTCAATTTTATTGCAGACAACACTAAGAAATTGCTGTTATTAATGCTGAGCTGAGAAGTCAAAGTTTAGACCTGAATTCACACGCTTTATCTCTGATTTTGATGTGACTTGTAATAAAATAAGAGTCCACTTAACAGCATTTAATAGAGCTAAGCAGTAAGTTTTGTTCTTAGCCTTGAAGTTGGTTGGGCAGCAGCTTTTTCCCCAATTCCCGTTTTTTTCCCCCTGATTTTTGTGTAAGCACTTTTATATCAATCAGATTGAAAATTACTTTTGGATGAAAGTCGAAACATCTTGATTTAAAAAACGTTGTCCAGGTGACTACCTTTGAAACGTTCTATGATTGATCAGTCTCAATGAATGGGATTACATGACTCACTTTTATATCTTAATTCTTTGGACTCTGACAGTACTGATTCACAACAAAGGCTTGTCAAGGCATTTTAAAAGGAAAAAGTATAATTTCTACAATTCTGTTTCCCTCTCCCCAATAGCGCAATAAACATTGTATTGTGAAATTAATATTGTGATTATATCATTGTTAGATTTGCATATTTTATAAATCCCTAGTTGTGAAGCTTTTTTTGCAAACAATTTTTAGTAGTTGTTTTCTTATTACTACTGCATCTGGGGGGAGCGGGTTGGAAATTCAGTTTGACACAGCAGCTTTGTGGCTTCCTCTGTATGTGTGTTTGGCTGTGAAAGAAGATGTGCTTGCATTGGCAGCAAAGAGACAAAATGCCTGCGGTCAATACTTGAGGGGAGTGTTGTGGATCAGAGGTTGGATGAGCAGGAGCTGATCAAATGGGACAATCTATTTATACTTGCACAAAACTGCCAACACAGCACACCTGAGACTTACACCAATACTGTCCAGTCTGCACTTTAACCCTCACTGTTCTTGATTCTGGACGGAAGTAAGATGAGTTCAGCTTACTTTACGGTCATTGCATTTTCAAACTATTTTTTGAGACCTCTGGTTCACTGTCTAATCTTGTCATCTTAACTAGTATGTAGTGCGTAGTGTCAATTTTCCCAATTAGCAGTATTAAGAATAATAAGATCATATTTTGGAAGCACATTTGGTAATTTTCTTCCATTATCTGAATGCACAAAGACACCTTTGTCTTAGATATTGACCCACAATCACACTGACAAGTGCTACATCACAGGCAACATGAACCTGTAGGTCCTGTTGACATGTCCAGGCTCTGGGATCCATGAGACCTAATGGACCCACACTCCACAATAACTCGTGCCTTTTGGTCAATACATTCCCCTAAACTGTTGCTTTAGTTCATATAATTTCCAGCTTGATGCAAATGTACTTTCTCTACATTAACTAATGTAATAAATGACTCAAAATACAATTGGGAACTGTAGAATTAGTTTAAGAATTAAACACATCTCTCTTTCCTAACATTTAAAGACTAAACACTTACTATGAAAGTATTTAGTATAAATGTGATGACAGCTTGTTGGAAGCTAAAGTAACAACAAACACTTTTACAACCACTAAAGGCAGGGTACAAGAAATGTGTAATATCAGTAACGAGATCTGGCCTTTTTAAATGCTGCACACACTGTTTTGACACCCACTCTGTGATATTTAGATCAGACAAAACCACCTCTTACAAAGGCTGCCCCTTTTTCGCTTTTATGTGTGACAAGAATGCATTGTCTTCAACTTGTAGTAGCGGCTGCAGAAACATTTTACTTCACCAGTGGAATCACAGTTCTACTGCTTTTAGCATAGCTTTTGTGAACAATCTGCCTGGCACTGGCAGGGTTAGAAAAACGAGATATACTGGGAAGAGCTACAGCATTTGCCTCCTCTTATATTGTAATTGAGTTAATTTGTTCAACCAGCTTTGACCTCTTGTTTATCCCTCATGAGTTGTTAGAAAAACCTTTTTACTCCACTGTTTTTGACCGTTGTAAAAGATTATTTTTAAAAAAAACTTGTATTTTTATATATATGTGTAAATTTTATATTTCAATTGCCCTAATCAAAGTCACAAATGTACAAACATAAATGACCCATTTTCCATTGAAAAAGTGAGTGTGAGCTGTAATGGTTTTTACGTTCTATTACCCTTTTTGTGAAGTTTTTCTGTAGGAGCAGGTTTTCTCCCATAGCTAATAGCTAAATGACAGCCATGTTACAGTATGCATGTGTGAAGACACTGATCTGAAATAACACTAGGCTGAAGACTAGACAACTTTTCGGTCCCTCTGACCTTCATCAGGTTTGAGGACAGCCCCTTCCGTTCCCTTTATCTAAGAGGAGAACTGCGCCCATCAAGCCAGTAGTCAATCACATACGTGGACAAAACACATTCAAAATTAGACACAAAAATACCCATACTTGTAGAAACCATGTTACATCACATCTTGTAGAAATACATGAATAATAATTCATATTTTTTAGGATCTTATGAAAATTTTAAAAGTAACAATTACCCTTTAGTTTAGTCACATTTGTCAAAAGTAAGAAATTATGCATACATGTTTGAGTTAAACTTTCAGAGTTTTACCACACATTCCAGACATTACAACAATGCATTAAATAACAATTCATCATTAAAGCCTCTAGGGAGCGTTTGTCAAGTGAAAATCCACTTGAAAATTTTAAAGGTTGAATGGACGATTTTTTTGGCCCAAATCTGAGTCTCATTTCCTCGTGGCGTGGACTGCCGATTAGTCCTGCCACATATCAATCATAAAAAGCACCTACCGCTCACCTGCAGCCGCGTGCGGCTCGTCCCCACGTTTCCGTGTGTCTAAGCGCATTGATCTATTATAATATAGTTCCCTCAGTGTACGGGACAAAATGAAGACGGAGAAAGACTGTTCGAGCTGACTCAGAAAAAGACGGAAATCTACGGGAGACGCGACGCGATCCGTCGCGCTAATAAACAAACGCACGTGTGTGTTGTATCAGTCCGCATGGGGGAGTGCGCATGCGCACTTCCGCCTGCGTTCTCAAATCGCCGAAAAAATCGTCCATTACGCCTTTGAGTTGGAGAGTCAGGATCTCTGCATCTTATAGCACTTTTGTGCGTGCTTATGTTTGTGTGACGTTTTACCGACATATGCAAGTCCTCATGGACCGTGCAGCAGGTAAACCACATGACTAGAAGCGCATGTTATGACCCTTCTGATTGAAAACTGTTTTCGGATGGAAGAGTGACAGAAATGGGAAGTCTTGTTGGTGTTGTGGCACTGGAGACTCTATAATTGCTGTTCAACAATGCGGGACAAGTATTTTCGTAGGCGCAAGTGCTTAGTAAATTAACACATTTTGACGAATAATATTTGGTCTGAGAAAATTCCTATATGTTGAAATGAGAAGTTAAACATGTCTTTTGGTGGTAAAAAAAAAAAAAGTGGCATTATCTCTAGAGTTTGCTAGTGTGAGTAGATGGAGACCCATTCGTTGTAATCATAGAACATGTTTGTGCGATGCGTAATCACCATGACAGAGCAAAGCCCACATTCCTCTTAATGAGCCCTAAAACAAAGGTCACATTCCAGCCCCAAAGGTCACATGCGTGCTTCATGGATCAATTCACTCTTGAGTTTTTGTGGGGGGGGTTTCAAATGCATTTTATGTGCTTGTGTTTGTTTTGGGCAGAGGTTCATTCAGATTTATGCCCTGTTTGGCTTTCCTCATAGTGAGCGGGATACACAGGGATTTAGCCTCGAAAGCCCCATCTATTGTCCAGCTACAGGAATGTACTGGTCTGCTGTATGTCAGTGTGTAGTGTGCATACCTGGCTATGACAATGATTACATCATCACATGGGTTAGTAAAAAATAAATACAACGTGCAAAGTCTGTGTAAAAAAATAAATAAAGATGATTCAATATGGCTATTCTCAGTTGCATCAATGTTTTTATTCTCTTGTGCAGGTTATGTTCTGTCCATCATGGGCCGACGTCGTACCCTTCACAATATTAACTCTCCGGATTGGGGTGCTCGCATGCAAGCTGAGAGACAAGCTGTCAACTTTGTGGTCCAAGGTATTTTCAATTTAAATCTCTAAAACTTTTACAAGATGTTTGACAGTTTGTTTAATGTTTGCCAAAGGCTCAGCTGCAGATCTTTGTAAGATGGCCATGATTAGAATCTTCAACCTACTCTCCACCTCCAACTCTCTCTCTGCCAGGTCTTGTTACACAATTACAGCCAGTAGCTTTCCACAATAGACTTGAGCTGACTTATTTCTGTAAGCAATAATAATCACTGTTTCACAAAAGAGATGAGTCTCACCAATCCCAACTTCAGATATTGCAGGCATGGGCCATGCTTGTATCTGCTCAAATCAATGGAAGTCTATGGGGAGTGGGCGGGGCATCCCGACGGAATGGGGAGTGACGAGCGCGTAAGCGCTCGTAATGATGATTCCACCCCATGGCGGCATGGGGAAGGCTTAGAGCTTTCAAACGATGTATAATTTGTTGTTATAGTGGAAACGGCTATATTGTTTTTGCTAAAAATATTATTATTATTATTTTTCTTGTTCTTCATCGCTTTGAACTCTAATTTGACCCCCTGAACATGCTCAAAAACTCACCAAACTTTGCCCAAAATTCAGAATCGGCGAAAAATTTTGTTTTTTCTGGGCCATTTTTTTTTTCGTTAAAAAATGGCGCGACAGCGCCACCGACAAAAGTCAAAATACATTGCGCCTATGGGAGACGCCCCGAGGTCAACCTTGTCGTAGAGCTACGAAATTCGGAACACACATTCCTCTCGTGAGGACAAAAAAAAAATATTGTGGCCACGCCCCCAGATTTACCCTATGGCCGCCATCTTCCTTTGAAAATGAAAACACGCTGTGTTAGCCATTTTGTTCACGTCAAACTTTGACGAACTCCTCCTAGGGCGTTTTGCCCACCGACTTCAAAATCGGCGTACGTCCTCTGGACAAGTGGGGCATCTAAAGTTATCCAATTTTTTGAGATACCTTTTACGGTCTGTGTGCGGCGCAGCCGCAAAGTTGGACAACTTATTTTGGAATATTGCAGATCTAAAAATTGCTCCCATTTGATCAAAACCAGTCCGATTAGGACCAAATTTGAATCAGTTGTTAAACTTTCTAGTTTGGACCAGTTTAGGCTGACAAAATTGAAATGGCCGCGATAGCGCCCCCTACAGAGTGACCTTTAAATTAACATTGAAGGTCAAAAATTAGTTTTACCAAAATTGTCTAAACTTTACCCAAAATTCTATTTTGCCGTCCCGATCACAAAAGCCAATCAGACAAATGCCTTAATTTTTACGGCGTAGTCGTAGCGATGACAGAAACATCCCATGTTATCCCTATGGGAAAACAACAAAATCTCTCAAATTACCACATTTTTATGTTTCACACTTTAACAAACTCCTCCTAGTGCGTTTTGCCCACCAACCTCAAAATCGGTGTACGTCCTCTAGACAAGTGGGGCATCTAAAGTTATCCAAATTTTAAGGATAACTTTTACGGTCTCTGTGCGACGGAGCCGCAAATGTTTCCCAGAATTCTGACTATTTGGCCTTCAGAGTGGCCTATAAACAATAGAGTTTTTCCAAATGACATGATATTTTGCACAAAATTCTAATTTGCCATCCTGATCATACAAGTATGAGAGCCAAAGTCATATTTTGTACGGCGTAACCGTAGCGATGACAGAAACATCCCATGTTATCCTTATGAGAAAATCGTAGAATCGCTCAAATCACCACATTTTTACGCTTCACACTTTAACGAACTCCTCCTAGGGCGATTGTCCGATCAAACTCATATTTGGGGAAAATCATCTACACAAGCGGGGCATCAAAACTTATCCATATTTTTATTCCAAGTGTCACGGTCTCTGTGCGGCGGACCCGCACATTTGACCGACATTTGTGTTCATTTCCACTGGATTGGCCATGTCCAATGTGTCGCCGTCTGTCAAGTTTTTTTTTAATTCAACACACAATAAGGGCGCCATCTTTATCAAGTCGAAAGCGCAGAGTCGGAAGGCCGGCGGCCCGCGAGGGCCGTTGGATGCCGCTTGCGGCTTTAATTATTATTATTTTTCTTGTTCTTCATCGCTTTGAACTCTAATTTGACCCCCTGAACATGCTTAAAAACTCACCAAACTTTGCCCAAAATTCAGAATCGCCGAAAAATTTTGTTTTTTCTGGGCCATTTTTTTTTTCTAAAAAAATGGCGCGACAGTGCCACCGACAAAAGTCAAAATACATTGCGCCAATGGGAGACGCCCCGAGGTCAACTTTGTCGTAAAGCTACGAAATTCGGAACACGCATTCCTCTTGTGAGGACAAAAAACAAATATTATTGTGGCCACGCCCCCAGACTTACCCTATGGCCGCCATCTTCCTTTGAAAATGAAAACACGCTGTGTTAGCCATTTTGTTCACGTCAAACTTTGACGAACTCCTCCTAGGGCGTTTTGCCCACCGACTTCAAAATCGGCGGACGTCCTCTGGACAAGTGGGGCATCTAAAGTTATCGAATTTTTTGAGATACCTTTTACGGTCTGTGTGCGGCGCAGCCGCAAAGTTGGACAACTTATTTTGGAATATTGCAGATCTAAAAATTGCTCCCATTTGATCAAAACGAGTCCGATTAGGACCAAATTTGAATCAGTTGTTCAACTTTCTAGTTTGGACCAGTTTATGATGACAAAATTGAAATGGGCGCGATAGCGCCCCCTACAGAGTGACCTTTAAATTAACATTGAAGGTCAAAAATTAGTTTTACCAAAATGTTCTAAACTTTACCCAAAATTCTATTTTGGCGTCCCGATCAAAAAAGCCAATCAGACAAATGCCTTATGTTTTACGCCGTAGTCGTAGCGATGACAGAAACCTCCCATGTTATCCCTATGGGAAAACCGCAAAATCTCTCAAATATCCACATTTATGTTTCACACTTTAACGAACTCCTCCTAGTGCGTTTTGCCCACGAACCTCAAAATTGGTGTACGTCCTCTAGACAAGTGGGGCATCTAAAGTTATCCAAATTTTAAGGATAACTTTTACGGTCTCTGTGCGACGGAGCCGCAAACGTTTCCCAGAATTCTGACTATTTGGCCTTCAGAGTGGCCTATAAACAATAGAGTTTTTCCAAATGACATGATATTTTGAACAAAATTCTAATTTGCCATCCTGATCATAAAAGTATGAGAGCCAAAGTCATATTTTGTATGGCGTAACCGTAGCGTTGACAGAAACATCCCATGTTATCCTTATGGGAAAATCGAAACATCGCTCAAATCACCACATTTATCCATATTTTGATTTTAAGTGGTACGGTCTCTGTGCCGTGGAGCTGCAAATATACTGTCACAAATGGGAAAAACGCCAAATCCTTGAAATGTTCACATTTATGCTTCACACTTTAATGAACTCCTCTGTGGGCAATAGCTCGATCAAGCTCATATTTGGGGAAAATAATCTACACAAGCGGAGCATCAAAAGTTATCCATATTTTTATTCCAAGTGTCACGGTCTCTGTGCGCTGGAGCTGCACATTTGACCGACATTTGTGTTCATTTGCACTGGTTGTCCACATGTCCAATGTGTCGCTGTCTTAGTTCTTAGATAATTGCGTTAGCGCCATCTCTGTAAAATGCAGAGAGCAGAGTCGGAAGGCCGGCGGCCCGCGAGGGCCGTTGGATGCCGCTTGCGGCTTTAATTATCATTGTTCCTTGACCATATTGTATTCATATTCTCACTAGTACACATATTGACACATTGGCTGATTCGTATTAAGCTTAAGGACAAGGCTGCATTAGTTTAATATGTTTGTGTCTTGTTCCATTGTTTGTCCATTGCTAGGCTGATTGCTCAGCTCCATGATGAGCTTTTGTATGAAGTGCAAGACTCACAGGTTGAACAATTTGCAGGTGAGCTCATTAACAACTTTTCTGTGACATGAGTACTAGACTGTAATAAACTGTAGTAATATAATGTTTCCTTGTGTATTTGGTGCAGCTGTGGTGAAAAGCACGATGGAGTCTCTTGAGCGCATAGATCAACTTAACATCCATCTTAAAGTAAATCATTCCAAGAATTTATTTCTGCTTACCCATGATGAGTACAAAATTCACAGAGCATAAATAGATGTGTTTTTTTTATGTTGTAATTTAGTTTAGTTAAGGTTTACGTGGCTATGCAGCCTACATAAAGAACCCCCTGTTTGCCTTAGTAGGTCACAGTCCATTAGATTAGTCTCACAAGATCAACATGTTATTTACTGCTACGGGTAGTCTTGGATTTATTAGGTATTATCAATTTGAGAAAGCTCAATGTAGGTCAGCTAGTCACATTAACATCTAAATTATGACATTTCTTCAATTCATGTGTGTTTCCCAGGTTCCCCTAAAGGTGGCGGTCTCCAGTGGGAAGTCTTGGGGATCCATGTCTGAGCTGATCGTACCTCAGTCACTCCCATCTTTTTAAATGCACCTTTTGCTCTGCTGCCACACCACAGCACTGGATCAGTTATCTTTTTTTGAGACATTGAGGCTTTTCTTATGTTCTGGCCTTGTCCATTTGTTTCATATAAATTCTTCTCATCCTTTGTCCTGCATCCATGTCACTATGGGAACAAGGCCCCTCCCTCAGTTCCATCTGTATCCGAGGGCAACGGCATGAGCCACAAACTGGATCGTGCCAGTTCTGTTTTTTTCTTTCCCTCATTGCCAAGGTGGAGCTACGTACACACTTAAGATTTTAAAAGTTCTCATGACTGTAAAGTATTGCAACCTTATACTTATTTGCTGTTCTTTATATGCTGTTTTTGTTGGTTAAGAATAATAAATATTGTTCTTAGAGGTTTATAATGTTTAGTCGAAATTATTTTTAAATTTGTATACGCTACACAACCGTTCTCAAATTATATACCATTTAAGTTCACTTTAAATTTATTGTACAGTTAAATTACTCCAATAATTGACTTTTATGAATACCTTTAATTATTAAATATGAAGGCGAATCCTGGAGTTTCAGAATGATGAAACATTAGGACCGTTGCCAAATCAATTAACAATTCAAAATCTGTTGAATGGTGTGAAGTTCAGTTATCCAGTTTTATGAATACGCCATTTATGGTATTTTCCAAAAGATGTAATAAAATAACCTGATTCCGTTTTTGTTCAGAATTTATATTATTGTTGCGTATTATTTACAAACCTCGTTTCTCCATTCTTAGGTCAAAACCCATTTCCTTTGTTTTGCTCCAATTCATCTTCTCATATGGGCCACAGACACACTGACCAACTTTCTTTTCTTTGAGGTCACATAAGGGCCACATTATGTTTGAGCAAACACCTCGTGAAACAGTATCACATCCCATTTGTGGAAATGGTTGTTGGCCGCACAAAAAATTGTCTTGTTTCAGTCAGTTGGCAGTCACTCTGTTGAACTGGATGACAGGAATGTGTTCTTGTTGTGACTATGCTGATGTGAGGGAAAGCCTTTCTCCCCAGGTCAGTATGGACAGTGTTATGGAAATCTAGCACTCTATTCTTTCATTGTTGTGTGCTATAAGGGTGTGTGGCTCTCCCCCCTTTTTGAGAGGGGCATGTGGGAATGCTCGTAGAAATGGCAAGGGAACGTTATAGTAGCGTTCATGTACAAATATGTATTTTGAGGTGCTCAAAGATATATATTTGAGCCAATGTCTTTACCATACAATGCCCATATGCACAGATGGCATTTTAAACCTTTAACAAATATAACATGTCAGTGACTGATCGCTGCTTGTTACCATGGACAATACATTTTTATTTAGTTTTAGTCTTAGTCCTTTCACTATAAAATGTTTTAGTTTTAGTCAAATTATTATTTTTAGTAGAGAATTTTCATATTAATTTGGTCGCCTAAATAGTCAACCAGATAAAATATTGTTAATAAGAAATTGTATTGCATTATTTTTTTTATTTTTGGGGAGGATAATGGGTCTGAATCTGTTTTAAACTTTGATCTAGTCTCCAATTGTTCTTTTAATTCAATCATTTGTATTAAGTTTTTATTATTCACCTGATATATCAGTAATTTAAGTCGACCTGTGCTTCTACCAGGAACTGAGGATGGCTCTGAAGATTTTAGTCGTCAATGGCAACCACATGAGCTTCCACACAATGCCATGGCAACGACATGTGTAAGTAGATCCAATGGGGCATATTGTTTCTTCATAGTTATAGTAGTTAATCTAAAAGTCTTCTGAAACAAGAATAAAACCAAAACCGGCACATATGAAAGCTTAATGCATTGTCTTTTTAATTTATATATATTTACATCCAATCATGATACAAGTCCCATCTTTACACCTATACAATTTTCCTGTTTGTATAAAAAAAAGTTAATCACAATCATATTAGCAAGTGTTGTAATACAGTAGTCAAAGGAATGGAAAAGAGAGGGATTTCTTCCAAGGGCAAACTGGTTAAAACTTTTCTTACACACAATATTTAGTTCATATTTATTCCCTTTTAATAGATATGTCTATTCATCTCCAAACTGGAATTCATATTGGACAAAACCTTTTTCACGAGGACCTTACTCTGCCCTTCCTATTCATTACTTCTTCTGATTCGCTCTAAAAATGATCAGGTCTGACACACTTCAGTCTTTACTCCAAGGCCTTGGTTTCTCACACTCTTTCACTGCGGTTTAACCTGAAACTCTAAATCCAGGACCTCCGCTGTCTGCTCTTGATGCCTGCGTGACCTGTCACCCAACTGTGGGTGCACACCACTCCCATGATGTGCATTTTGTCTGTGTGTTTCCTGACAACAAACAACAGCCATGACAGACAGATCCTGAAGGCAAGACACATGTATAAGCTTGAATCCAAGGCTAAACCCAACCATGTAGTCTGAGACAGGAAGGCCTACAATGACATGCAAAGTGACTGCTATTAGTCTGCTTCTGTATGAGATCGTTTTTCACTGCAAGGATGAAGACACCCACGCTAGCTTGAAGTGATGTTAATATTTTTAAAATATATATGTATATATTTTAAATCATCACTTTTAGTTACAAAAATGAGTAAAAATGACCCTATATGCTATGTACACTATTATACTTTACAACTTTACATTGCTTCAAAAACGTGTTGACTCTGACTTTGAAGGAAGTCATCATGGTTCCACTGCGTGTTTTATTGTGACGTAGACTAATAGCACAGAATGCCACCTTCATAGTGCTCTTCTGTTTTCCTGTTTGCATGTAGAGTATTTTGCATCCCTGGGCCCTCTCTTGTCATTTCTTTAATCTCCTCTATACATTTGTAGAGGAGGTACACTCGTGTATGTCAACTTCAAGTTTTAAAAACACCTCTTGGGGGGGAAAAACAAAACAACAATCACCCCTTAGGATTTAAATCAGTGGTATTAGACAAATGATACATGTATGCAGCATTTGAACAAACTTTTTGAAGACTAGGTATTTAATTCCATGATTTCCTTGCATTTATTGCTTGTTTAAATGGCACACTGGCAGGATTTCCAAATAGAAGTAAAGATTGGGTTAAATAGCATAAATGATAAAATACATTATTACTAAATGAGATACTTGAGTCACTTATGGTAGAATGTCACCTTGCCATGAGCCATTTGACAATTCTGGCATTATCTTCACAGTCTAGTCTGGAGGAGAAGAATTTGTGATCATTGACTAGTAGAGTAGCAAAAGAAGACACAGTTGTGCTACAAGTGCTTAGGAGTTCTTGGCATCAGTGGCCTCATTCAGTCCTGGGTTTGCCACTGTTGTAATCTTCAGAGGGAGGTAGAAAAAGAGGGAGGGAGTCCAGGTTGTCCAAATGCTCCACCACAACCCCACGTCCACTGCCAATATGGCACATTCCTCCCTCACCCCTTGCCCTCCTCTTTAAGTGGAACAGTCCATCGGCAGCCATCTTCAGAGACACTAATGAACTCCATCAGGGTTGATTTAAACCAGCAAACAAGACAGGTAACAGTAAATGATACATTAACAATAGATAGAGAACCCACTATTTACAATCATACTTTATAAAAGAACAAACAGCTGCTTTTCCAGGAATTCATTGATCCTCTCATTGACTAAGTGGTAGCAAGCAATCCAACAAAAACATAACATCTTCCTAAGACTTTAAATATTGGCAGTTTACATTCATGCCCAGGGGCGTTTGGCCTGGAGGCTGCTGAACACTCGCAGCTTGTGTACAATTGTGCAGCATCTCTTCCCTCCTGAACCGAGACCATGAACAATACTGACATTTCTACATTGATACTATTTTTATAATTTGAATTGAGATTAAAAAGTGTAAGCTTTATGTCAGTGGCCTCGGCTTGTACCGTTTACTTTTGTGTAAAGCACTCAGAACTTCAAGAGCCTCCTTCCAACAGTACAGCATGTCTCAATCCAATAAAAATACACTCTTGTCTCTGATTAGCTAGAGGAGTACAGACGGCAACAGTGTGTTTCAGATTGTACATTAGCATGTGTGTATCACTACATTCTACATTTGGGTTTTGAACATTTGAAGGGACGATGCTACAAGGCATAGCATTCATGTGATATAAATGCACTTTTCTTCACAATTCAAATCCAGCCTTGGACTATTGGACCATTAGCCTAGCAGCCCAAGTGTCCAGTGCATAAGGGCTTGGCAAAGGCATGTTGAATATTAATGCCTGTGTTTTATGCATGTTCCAGTGTGGATCCTGAAATACTGCCTATGAATGAGCCGATTTCATTCGGCAAAATAGAGAATGGCAGCAGCAGAAATGGCTCAGAATTGACAGACTTCACATTCGTCTAAATCATAAACATCAGCAAATATACAGTTAACACTCAGCAATGTGTATATCCTTCCTTCAAATTCTTATAAAGTGTGTTACATAATGGGAGCAAAACAAGTTTATTAATTGACTGAAAATATATTAATGATGTTTAATGCCTTATTGTACCAACAGATTTATATAATTCATCAGAGATGTTTAAAAAAAAAAGAAAATCAGGGGTCAAAACGAATGATTTGAACCAATAAACTACCTAGTATGTCCACTGTAGACATAGGCTGTGCAATTGTGTGCTGTCTTTGTCTGAGTTTTTTGTTTCTGATTTTTTAGATATATTTTTTCAAGTAAAGCAAACATATTCCATATGTCATCTGTTTCACTGTGTCCTTTTTTCTGCATTTAGAAACACATTTCATGCAAGTAGTACAAGGTTTTGCTTCCAACAAAATTAACACATTTGTTTGTCTATACAAGAAAGTTTTTTTTCTTTTATCCATACAGTATATAGTATATATTAATATTTTTTGTCTTTTCCAGGGCAGGCACTGTACACAATGGGTACAGAGGCATGCCACACTTGCATTACTTTTGCATTCTACAGATGGTTGACTGGCAGGCATCATGTCATTCAGGCAGGCTTCACTTGGGGAGTGAATTTTACATTTTGTTTGTGACTCATTACAGATGACCCCTACAGTCTACCTCTAATCCACACCATAGGCGCGCCCTGCGTGTATGACATCTGATGGGGGTGGGGTCTGGGAGCTTCAAATGGAATAATAGAAGCAGTGCAGCAAGGCTCTGTGGCACATGCAGAGATGGCGGGGCGGGGGATGGGAAGGCCAAAGGTCAGTGTTGGGTGTTTGGGTGTTCAAGGTTCAGATGGGAGGTGTGGGGTCTTGCCCAGGGTTGCAGACAGATCCATGAATTGGTTTCGGTAAGGTTTCGAAGGAAAAGTCAGATGATAATATTGAATTTCTTATTTTATATTTATTTTTATGAGTTTTCTTATATAAAAAAAAAAAAAAATCCTTTTTTACATATGGATAATGTCACAGCTTAAGCTCAGAGTGATAAAAGTCTGAATCCACTGCTGGTTGAATGGGTAGAAATGTAGAGAGCAGATAAAGCAGAAATCAACTACTAAATGGATAAGAACTGGTACAGTTTTGAATAATTTGAATAGTTTGTTTTGTGCTCATTATGTTCTGTAAGAGTGGTTTACAAGTATTGCTCATGTTGTACCCAGGCTGTTTAAAAAAAAACTGAATCAATTCTAAAAAATGTTGCCAGTGTAAAGGCTACATTTGCATAATATTTGGTGTTAATACAAAATACAAATTAGTAATTACTGGTCAAATAGTAAACATAATAAAGTGGTAGGATTAACCTTTCCTAAATAGGTAAACATTTTAATAAAAAGTAGTAGTGTTTGCTTGAGTAAATAAAACATGGTGATAAAAAGATGTCTGTATATACAAATTAAGAAGATCTTCAAAACTGTTGTAGCCTGAAAGTTGGCCAAGCTAAAGCACATACACAGTCTAGCTCCGACATGCAGCTACTGTATATTGTGTTTGTACAGAACACATCCAATCAAAGACCCACTCCACTGGCATAAGATCAGGATCAGTCATCAGGAAAAGAGAAAGGATCTGTGCGGAATGTTTCGCTGTCTTTTCCTTCATCTTTCCCTCTTTTGGCCGGCAGCACTCCCTTGCTGGGCACCAATATGGAGTCTGGAGAGAACAGCAAGAGGCCAGAAAGGTGTTTCTGCACTTCAAATCGACAAGTTGGACTGAAAGCTTCTCTGCGCCGCCATCTTTTATTCTTTAAGACAATTTGAGTTAAATGAAAGCGGATTAGACTACTTCAGATCTAGACCAAAGTTTGATGTGAAATTTCAGATCATTTTGTTTTCTACTGACCAAGTGCCTAGGAGAGGGTGCCTAACTGGTGTGTTAAACGTTTGTTTGGGCAATACAGCGTTTCACTTAAAAAAGGAAAGAGGAGTCAAAACATAGCTTAACAAAATATAAAACTAAATCTTTTTTTAAAAATAAAATGCAAAAGAAGAAGCAACTGTAACAACAGAATGTTAGAGAATGAACTAGTTGAAATATTAAAGTTATCAGTAATGAAATAAAAATAAATATGTTGAGGAGAGGATGTGGTCGGGCGCCTGTCTCCCTCTCTCCCCCTCTCTCTCATGCGCTTCAACCCTCACTCCTCGCGGATTTGCAGGCGGTATCGGCTGTAGCGGATCTGGAAAAAGAGCCGCTCAAGCGGCGTGCGGCTCATCCCCGGCAGCCTGTAGTCTTCGCTCTGGCTGGTCTGGCGGAAACCCAAAGACTCGTACAGCTTGTGGGCGGCCAGCTTGACTGCCGTAGTACCCAGGATCACTGCAGCGTAGTTGTTACGGACGGCAAACTCTAGTACCCTCCGACCCAGAGCTTTTGCAATGCCCTTGCCTCTGTACTGAGAGTCTACTGACATGCGCCGCAGCTCCACCGTGTTGTCGTCCTCTTTGCCCTGCGCTGCCACAATGCCCACAATGCGTCCATCCAGCACCGCCACCCAGAAACAGGAGCCTTAGAGGGCAAAAATACAACACTTGGTTTGAGTTTGTATTAAAGCTTTAACAGTGTATGTGTGTATATAGAGTACATACACACGCATGCTCACACACACACACACACACACACAAAAGAAGAGCTCCTCTGTCATCACTCAGAGTGGCAGATGTTAAAGGTGCACTATGTAACTTTTCTGATGGTGGGGCGTCCAACTTGTTTTCATGGGAATATTATTGCTTTTGCTTTATGGCATTAAGCCGATCTTTCTTGCATTATTCATTCGGTTACAGTTGTTTTTGCTCAGAAATACATTTACTCACACTGTGAGAGGGCTCGTCTCTCCACAGATCTGTCTCCATCACGATAAACAAGGAAAGCTGGTAGCAGACACTTCACCAGAGTTACTTAGTACCTTTTTACTTTTAACATGTGCAATTTTGTGATGTTCTATGTTTTCTAGATTCATATTTTAGAACCATTATATCAGTCATGTTGCAGGGCTTCTTCTGGGTTCAGACAGCAGACACATGTACTTCAGTAAGATTTGTTTATCTCCAAAAGCAAAAGGAAAGTAAGCTTGGAACTTTAGCAGCGTCTAGACAAGGATTTGACAAAAGGAAGGAAGTAAATCCCATCACAATGTGCATTAAATCAAACACAGCAACTAAGCACAAAAATAAGGTTGTCTACAAGTTGAAAAGGAATTCCGAAATACTTCCCATACTATAGCTGCTACTACTTTTTAATCTTAGCATGTTGTAAGACCACACACATTAGCATCAGTATGTATGCGACACCACTGCAGGATAGTAATAAGCTCAACCTCTTGCTGGCATTTAAATGATTGCTGTGCAGCTCTCAAATATTTAATGACATGGAGCATCACCAGGAGACAGTTTGAACCCAGAGTGAAACTTAAATTTCCTTGGAATAATTTTTCATCTAACCAAAGTCCTTATAACCTTTCCTTTAAGTATGTATGAAACCCTTTAACAAAAAGTCTGAACAAATACAGGTCACATTTTTTATATTTTTTATTTATGTATTATTTGATAAGGAAAGATGCTACAAATGTAGAGTTACAGTAATCTGATGCATGTATCAGTGTTTATAGCAATGGTTTATTTGCAACACTAGTCCCTAGAGGGGCTTTTAACAGATGAGATTTCACTGAGTGCTATGTTAAATGAGTAACAACAATGAAAAAGCAATAAGTACAGTGGATATATCAAAAACATAAAATATATAATAAGAGCAATATGCACTCACACATCCACACACTTATGCTCTGTCACTCTCCGCACACATACACGATTCACACATGAATACACTGATGCAGTTGTAGGAGCCAGGACTTGGTCTGCTTTTTGAATGTAAAGTCTAAATGTATAGACAAAGACACAGACACTTTCAAAAGACAAGCAATCTCTGATCACCCTGAAACAGTTAATGCTTGCCTTTATGTTTGAACACAGGGTTTTGAAATGATTTGTAAAGTTTAATGGGGAGTGTTATTATTCCCCGTTCATGATGAGGTTTGATTTGCTTTCTCCATGTGTCCTTTTAATAGAGAAGTACATGGATTTTGGTTTTCTTTGTGTTTAGTGTCAGGCATGACACCAATCAGACACTTTCTCCAGAGTTTGGATTTGGCGCCAATGACATTTTTTGCAACTACTGTCATCTGCGTACTTCAGGACACACTTCAGGCAGATCATTCACATAAAGGCAGATGAGAATTGGCCCCAGGATTGTTGCCTGAGGGATGCCAGTCTTAAGTTCATGATCAATTATGAGTAGCTTCCAGGAATTATAGTAGCAATTTTCTGCAAATCAAAATCCTTTCAGCTTTTGGCTGGCCTTTACAGAAGTGTAAAGTTGATTATGTGCTGCTAATTTCTGATTAAAGTAGCTTGTCCTGTTGAATGACAAAGTATGCCTAAACGGCATTGTCAAACTAGTGTTAATATGGTCATGCATGTGTTTTTGTGTTTGTATGTTACAGGCTTACAAATGGGATGAGACCTTCTAACCATATGATAAACTGGACCATAGCCAAGGATCAAGGCTTGTGAGGACATCTTCAAAACACTCAAGCTCAGAAAATTGCCATCATGTGCTTGTGTCTCTGTAATGCGGAAGGACTAATAGGAAGGACAATTGTTTTGGATTCATTCACAGTAAAGGGGCAAATGTTGAAATTATGCCTAACTTCCATCCATCCATCCATTTTTTTTCCCATCCATTTTCTACCGCTTGTTCCCTTTCGAGGTCACGGGTGACTGGAGCCTATCCCAGTGACTTTGGACCCTGGACAGTGGCCAACTCGTCGCAGGGCATTAATCAAGTTATGCCTAACTTGATTAATGTAATTTGGTGGATGTATTTGTCAGATGATCACAGTTTTTTAAGCCTGGCCAGCAGTCGGATGGTTTTTGTTTATTTTATTTTTTACATAAAACAATTGTGATAATACTTCAATACTGAAACCAAGTTGGGGTCCATACTATAAGCAAATACTGTATATTATGTTGGTATGTGTAACTAAAAGCATAAAGTGGCACGAATGGACTTAATCGAGTTGATAATGACAGAAACGGAGAAGCGATCCCTCTCCTCTGTTCAAATATATTGAAGTCATGGCCTCCAAAAGAGCCATTATTCCGGCTTGGGCATACCAACCTAAAGGGGGAGGGAAACTTGATTCTACCATTATCTGAGTCAGGGGAGGGGAGCTGAGGTGTGCACATGATCTCAAGACGAGGAATCAACCTCTGCACACAAGTGAGAAATGCGGAAATAGCCAGGAGCCTTTCAGATCATCTGCAACGATCCACACATGCTCAGAAATCTAATCACATTTTTCTCCTCAAAGAAGCTATCACATTTCTCAAAGTACTTTACAAGGATATTAATATGTCTCGCTGCATGTACTGTATCTGCAATAGGATAATGGTCAAGGCTAGAGCAGCACAGGCCAATACAAGAATAATGTTTAACAGACTTACGTTTGCAATCTAGAGGACAACATGTACATAACATATCTGAATTGTGGAATATTTACCATTGCCATATTACTTTCTCCTGATACTATTCTCGTACATATTTGAATTACATATAAAGTTTGAACTATTTTACAAATAAATAAATAAAACAAATCTTATTTTTGTATAACATTTAATTATTAGTGTAGTTACATAAAAGAAAATGCAAATTGTTTTATACATAGGGCGAGTAAAGAAATGAAGCTTTAAGTCTGTAATTATATACAGTATATGTTTATCATTGACTGCAGTATGTTTAATGATGAGAATGTTTTTTACGTCAGATGCCCTGCTTCAGATCTCCTGCTTCTTTCTCCATCTACATGACTAAAATGATTAAATCTCAAGGTCTATAGCCTTTTAAGTATAGAAAACAAACTATAGAAACAAGAAAAATATAAAGGTATTGAAACAAGAAAATACAACTTCCTCCATAGTAAAAGAGATGATCTTGTTACCAGTGTTTTCTGGAGATGTTTTGTGTCCTGTCCTTGTGACACAGCAGCTTCTTGGGTCGTGGCATAGAGCATAGATTAACCTGTCACATGAAGCCCCAACATCAGCACTTTTCCCCCTCTGTCGTGGATTAATGGGGCTAAAGGGATAAAGGACACTTAAAGGATGCAACAGCAAATGAATAATTCATTTTAATTTCTCTGCTTTTACAGTAGAAGACGCCCTCACTACCACAATCAACTTGGCCTTTGAGCTAAGCATATGGTCCAGCTATCCTGTGTTGTCACTAGGGAAGGTCATGCACTTCCATTAACTATGAGAGAGTTATAGTTATGTCTCCATTTAAAGTCAGGTTTACTGCCTCAGCAGGTGAAAGTGTTTGTTTTCGAGCAGCATGAATGAACAATGCCCCATTATACATACGTTACTGTTGACATGCCACTGTTCTCATAGCTGCCAATACTACAACCTACTTCATTCTGTCTGGTCTGTTTGGCCATCGACTCCAAAACCCTTGGGGTCTTGCTTTTTCTACAATGAAAAACAAAGCGTCAAATCATTTACTAGATTTAAATATGCTCAATTTTGTCGGCTGTGATTGGTCACAGTAAAATATGCAAATACAATAATGGTGCAGCTCTTGACACTTTTCTGCTCTCTCCAATAAGAGCCTTTGTTGTCTATTGATTTGAGCAGAATGTGAAACCAAGGCTGTTAGCAAGACTACAATGCATTATTAATGATTGGCTTGACTTCCATAAAACACTGCTGTTTCTTAAAACCTCCTGCTTGTTGTATTTTATCCAAAATGCTTAGGTATTTTAACAGTATTTCTTAACCATATTTTTCTAATTCTTTAACTTAATTACATGCATTAAATTTTTCCATTCAGATTTTCTAAAATTGTACTTTCTGCGCTAACATCTTAGCACATAATTATGTGTGTGCAGGATGATGGATGCCACAGCAGCGCCTCCTCTGCACCATCAGTTGACATGAAAATTCATCAGGAAGCGCTGCACACAGGTGGGAGGCAATGCTTGCTCCAACCATATGGATCTCCTTTTATTGACGACAGATACAGCCATTGTTCCTCCTTAGTCTATGAATTACACTGCAAATGGTGACACTTTTGCATCAGGCCTTTTTAGCACTCACCTGTGACTTGGGAGTGTGAGTAGGTTTTGTGGCGAATCTCTTCTTTACTTCCATCATTCTACTCCAGACATGATATCATTTTTATCTATCTCAGTCGCTTTCTTAAGAGCTAAAATAAGATTAGCAGGTAGTGATGGAGAAGACCGTTTTCTTCCTGGGAATAGCTCTTGTACAGAGTGAGATTTGCCGGAGGGTGTTTTGACATTGCCCTGTCTTGTTAAGCCCCTGTGGAAGCCATAATTCCTCATTAAACTTCCAATGATACAGTGGCATCAATTTCACTGAATGACCATCTTCCCATATTCAATTCACAGTTAGGCAGTGCTTTATTTTACCTTTTGGTGTCCTGTGGATAGAAATATGTGAGTCTAAGATGAAGAGATGGAGTTTTCTGGGTATTTTGCTCTTACAGTAACAACTCTAATCTACTACAGGCATGTGCTCATCTTAGTAGTGCTACAGACTGTACATTACAGTCTGACTGCACATAAAGACATTATTCTTTATTTACTATATAATAATGTTTGTAGGATTAGTGGCCTTAAATGACACTTGAATACAAAGACATTTGATTTGCACTCAAGCCAATGTGGAGGGCAATGTGTGCTGTGACTGAAGTATTATTACAATCCATATAAGTGAGCTATTTTCAGAGTCACATCCATAAAGTGTTGCATTGCATTTCCAAATGTAATTTCAAAGTTTTGTAAAGTTCATAGAACCGTATTCGATTGGCTTATGGGGTGAAACATTTTTTTTCTTTTTATGAGAAATCTAATATATATATTATAATACATAATATATAAACATAATTTCAAATTACAGCTACACATCTCAAAACATTTAGAAAGGGAAAACAAAAGGCATTATATCAAAGTCAAGCTTTAATGGCACACTAATATTGAATTTGGCATTCCTCTACTTGAAGTTAATTCTCTACATGCCAATAATAAAAACTCAGTGGTCCCAGGGGTCTGATGCGATGGGTCAATTATCTTTGTATAGACAGAACCATTCTCATTGTCCTTAGGCAATGGTGCATAACCTCCCTCTGAACCTCAGGCCTAAAATGGGACCGCTAAATAGCAACTGCATGTACCATGGATTATCAAGGCAACGGGTACAGTGTCACAGAGCATTACACAATGGCTGGCCATAACTAACATATTTTCTATAAACCGCATGAGTTTAGTTGGTCTTGGATAATGAGCAGAGGAATGTGTGAAGTGTCATATGCTTGCAGTTAGTTCTTGTGCCTTTTGAAACTGAAGGTGGGTAGATTTTCCTATCAGAGAAGGAAATGAGCTGTTGATGGCCTGTGTAGTGCAGAAAGTGTATCAGCGTTTTCTTCTTTGCAATCAATAAGCCTGAGATGCTCCCCCTCCTCTTCTGCCTCCCTCAGTCTCCTTCATAGGAGAGGAAGCAAGTGGGGGAAGGAGCCGAGAGCCGCAGGGAGGAGGGGTGTCACAAGAAGACTACATTAAATGGGTGCTTCTGTGCTGCCTCCCAAGATGAGAGGTTGGCAATATATCAAAGTATGAATAACATGTATATTAATCATATTGTTCTGACAATATGCAAATGTTCAGTGCAAGTTGCCCTGTGTTGTCTATAGTGGAAGGCTATCTCAAAATACAGCAAAAAGAGCTGATTAAAACTAAAATGGAACAAATATGTATAAAGTGATATTTCTGAAAGTGTTTTCCAGTTCTTTCACATTTGCTTGATAAGATAAGATAAGATAATCCTTTAATCCTTTGATACATCCATCCATCCATTTTCTACCGCTTATTCCCTTTCGGGGTCGCGGGTGACTGGAGCCTATCCCAGTGACTTCGGGCCTTAGGCAGGGTACATCCTGGACAGTGGCCAACTCGTCGCAGGTCCTTCGATACAATTACATTTAAAGACAATATTTTGAATTGCCATTGTCATTGTCCACTCCTACCTCTTTTATAACATAAGTTGTTTTATGTTTTATGTTAGTAAAAAGCAAGCCATTGACTTTGACAGAATTAATAACAAAATGATAATTGTGTTACCTTTTTGTTCCACACGAGTGCTGCACTATGCCCATAATGCACTTCGCCTAAAGCCCATAGTTGCTGAGATAAACTTTAAGCCCATACACCCTCCACAATGAATTAATCAGTGAACATGTTGGAAAATGTAGAACCCAGTTTATTGCTACAGAAAATAGTGAGAGCCTTGCTGACTGACAAAGTAGACATTACCCCCTGACAGTGACAGTGTTTGACCCCAGTCTTACCTGAAGGCTTCATGTAGTACGCCTCTATGTCAGCCATGTCCGTGTGCAGAGCATAGTCCAGATAGTTGTGGATAACTTTGCTGCTGTAGAAGTATCGTGCGCCCATCAGAATGAAGGGTGCACAGCAGGTCAGCGTGACAGATTTGGTAACGACAAAGCACATTACTATGGAGAAATGGAAGAAAAATAAACGAAACCTGTCAGAAAAGAGAACCAGATGTTTGATTTTTGGTCGACTTGGACTCATGCACAAGCATTAGACATTTTACATGTTTCCTGATAGAAGTAGTAAGAGCAGAGAAGAGTAATTAGTAAATGTGTCATAAAAACATCTTAGCCATTAGTTGAACCCAGCAAAAACTACCAAGTCAGTTGTTGGTGATACACTGTGATACTCCACTAATGTGTGTTTACTCTGTACGCATCTATTGTGTACTTTTATTTATCAACGTGAAGCTGACTTTGTGGAAAGCATTGTGGTCAGCTTTAGCATCTTGTTTACACTGGACACTGTATCAAAACAAATTATTTTAACATTTCATGGGCAAATGGTATAACAAAGAAGTACTTAGGAGAGAAGAAAAGCTGCAGGGAGCGCCCCCACCGCGCACCATGCACGCCCCCACCGCGCACCATGCACGCCCCCACCGCGCACCGTGCACGCCCCCACCGCGCACCGTGCACCGTGCACGCCCCCACACCGCGCACCGTGCACGCCCCCACCGCGCGTGCACGCCCCCATACCGCGCACCGTGCACGCCCCCACCGCGCACCGTGCACGCCCCCACCACGCACCGTGCACGCCCCCACCACGCACCGTGCACGCCCACTCATGTTTGAATGTGTGCGTGCGTGAGCCGTGAACGCGCGCGCGCCCCGCGAGCCAATCCTCACCGCCACAGAGCCGGCATGTCACCACATCCTCCCGAGTCAGTTTGAACGCACATGCACCGCGCTCAGCCTTTTGTTGTGTGATGGTAACATGCCGGTGTTTCCCGTTACAAAGAGCGTGAGGCCGCACCACTGCTTTTTATTATTCCTTCTTTTCGTGCATGGAAAGCAGCTTGAGTTTACTATGTTTTAACTGCATTTAAATAAAGTCTGTGGCTGTTTTACATAAAAAATAAATAAAAACAAAAACAAAGAAGCCACAATGAGCCGCACTCACCTGTCAGCACAGCGTATAAGAGCTGGGTTTTGGGCTGCTGCCGGAGCCCCCTGAACGCACTGTTTGGTATCCGCTCCATGATTCCCTCGTAAAAGATGCGGCGCACCTCCTCTCGGTCCTCGCGCTCGAACTCGCGGATAAAAACGGCGTCTTTCCTCGCGAGCCTGGCCTCAGCAGATGAAGAAGAGGGGGTGCTCCACAAAATAGACTCTTTTTTGGTCCCTGGTATAGCATCGTGTTCGTCCGCAACAATTTTTGTCTCGCAGACCATTTTGGGAGAAAAATGCATGCAACTGGCCGCGGAAAGCAGTTAAGAAATGAGAAGACGGGATGGGTGGAAATGGATGAGGTTGTTGCGTTGGAAACTAGATGGAGGGGAAGAGACGAAAAGGGGGATGTTTCTGCTGCAACCCTGAGCGTATCTGACGACCAAGACTCGCCTGCGAGACTCGGGCGCTATTTATGCGCGCGCACTGGGCGGTAGGATTCAGGTTCAGGGGCCAGGGTGGTCCACCGGCTGCGCACATTGGTGGAAGCGTGGAGGTGCTCGTGGAGAGATGAGGGGTGGAGGAGCACCGCACATTGAACCGGTCAGTGCGAACCCGTTAAACGTGCCTTTGGTCTCAGTCAAAACACCAGAGGAACATTAGTGTGTGATGTACTGCGCAAAGTTGAGAACGGGTGTCAAACTGGGATTTTAACAGGTTTAACTGCAGTGCGCCAAGCTACAGGCTATAAGACATTTCTGACATGTCTTTTATCATTTATTGATTGGTCATGAAAAGTTCCTCCTGACTATTGCGGACTGAAGTGCGCCTGCTCATGGGCACAGCCTCAGCGGAGGGCAGCCGGGGCCATGAGCCCGTGTGACTGACAGCTTTGCTGCAGTGCAGTCATTACACTGCTTGGCTGCTTATTTGCTTTTGTCAGCCTGCTCTGGTCTCGACATGGACACGGGATACAGAAGTGGACTCAACCCGCGCGTGAGCCCCTGTCGTTCATCTGGACTTTACGCACGAGGGATGCGGGAGCGGCTTTGTTGCTCCAGGATTCTCCCTGATGCTCCATCACTGCTGCACGGCCTGGAGCCACACGCACAGTGGTCCTTGTCTGTTACCTTCTTATAGTCATTCATATTAGGTTACTTTTCAAATGCATTCCTATTTAAACAAGTAACATAGTGGGAGACTAATAATTGCTAAAGTATGTTAAGTATTTATTTCCCTTAAATTCAAATCAACAAGTTAAAATTCTGTTTGTTTCTTGTTGTTATTTTCTCTGGAGCTGCTGCGTTTCGTCTATGTTTGCTTTAACACTCAGAAGAATGTGACTGGACCATCATAACTGCTGTTGATGAGGCTGGATCTACTCCCACTGGTCTCCCCCTTCCTTAAGGTAACCCCCTCCCCCTTTAGAGAGAGGAGAGCCGCAAGACATTCATCATCCACTGTCACAGCCTGCACTGCCTCTGTCTTGAGGAGGGGCTTTCGTTTTTCAATGATGTTTTTCAATGAAATGTAGACCAAAGGAAATGATGTAAACTTGGAACCACCTCTTTTAGTAACTTACAAACATTCAAATCACGCTCTTTCTTTCCAGAGGCTGCTATGAAAGTCTAATATCGACACAATAGCCAGAGTTTGCTCAATAGTGATCATCTCCAGGATAATGAGATACTGTGCACTTGTATTAGCTACTTAAATACAGTAATATACATATGTGTTGATCATATATTTCTTGTTATATATTATATCACAATGCCTTCTGTATAAATCAACATTTGTGCTATTTGAAATAACTAATTTGTCCAATTATACAAAAATGCATACATGATCTGCTGTCTATTTAATGTGCACAGTGACAGTATGAATCTAACTGTCCATGCCTCAGTTTGATTAGAGTCACAATCAACATCCATTTGACTATCCATTGATTTCAGAACGATTAAAAAATTGGCACAGCTGTTATAGCAATTTAAAACTAAATAATATAGGCAAAAGTCATCAAAATGTTACAGTTGGCGTGTTTATAATTATGGTGAGTCCTGGCATCACCATGGTAACTACAGTTGTCCATCTTGCACTCCTGACCTGTTTCATTTTCTTCTGCTGTCATTTTTATTTCATTTTTTTCCAATAATAAAAATCATTCATCATGGCTTCATCCATTCTGTTTTTTTATCTTTGTCTTTGCATCTGGATCAATCCACTGTCGACTTTCCGATGGGACCATGAATGCAGCAGAGAAGAAGGTCTTTAACTTGTTGTTGTTGTTATTATTATTATTATTATTATTATTATTATTATTATTATTTTTAACGTGACAATATTTAGAACAAAAGTTAAAAAAAAAAAAAGCTAAAACATATTTTGTCTTGCTACATTTACTATGTTTAAATCACTTTCCTATTGTTGGTAGTGAGGTGTGATAGGGAATTACTTTATGTGATTAAATATCTAATAGATCCATACTAAATCCTCAGTACGTTTCCATTTTATGTAGCACTTAGTGACCTCTAGTGGCAGTATTGTAGACTGTAAGTAAAAGTGAGAGATGCTAAATTACCTGGCTTATATCTTGAGCTTGTTTATGGCTGTTTTCCATAATAAGTCGTTAATTTTATTCCAGGGATGATGTGGGGACAGCAGAAGACTAGCTGATATGAAATGAGAACACACAATTCATGCAACAATTCACAGTGGAAAGAAAGATTAAGGCGACCTTAAACAGGCCTGATTGAGTTGAAGGGAAGATAAATTGTGTCTGCTAATAACGTGACTTTTTTAGGTGACTCAGCTTGTTCTTGTGTGTAATCAGAGAATACTCAAAGCTGCCTCGTCCACACATTTGGAGCTTTGTAGCGCCGTAAAACGAGATTTCCGCCCAAACATGCTGGCAACACAAACAGAGACGGTTGCCAATGCACTGCAGACACTTTGCTCGATGAATTAAGCTGCAGTTCATGTGATGTATCCGTTTTCAGTTAGTTTTTCGCTTATCTGCATTTCCAGGGGCTGCTGCGTTCAGGCAAGAGCGCTGCAACGCTGCGACACAACGGCCAAGTGCGCCTTTACCTGGAGCGCCCCCTGCTGGTGGGAACGGGGATCACAGTGCCTCGCCTAAAAAGGGGATGTAAATAAATAATGGAGTAAAATGTGTGGGAAGGGATGAGGTCAGCGAAATCACCAAGACCTGCTAACATTGAGCTGGCCACTGGGGAAAACCACTGGGGACAACACATTCTCATTGTCTGGGGCAACGTTGACCTGTGGCATCTTAAGTTGTGTGAACAATACCGTGTCATCAAAACACTGCTTCATCACTTACTCCTATGTTACTGGTATATTTGGACTTAAATAAGAGTGGTGGACTGTGGTGTGAAGCCAGAGTACCATGAGAGAACTTGGACAAACCTGTATCGGTGCTCACACAATTGTTGGGTTTCAGATGATTTCACAATATTCATGGGGAGCAGCTAACACGATTTATGTTAATTTTGTTGTTGTAGTACAATACGTGAATGGGTCTAGCCACAAATAGAAATGATCAGATTAAACGTTTGTCAATTTACCCTTTAGATAGTTGATGCAAATTACAATTTAATCACTAGGATAATCTGTCTCCTGTACCCCATGTGGGATTATGACGTCATCATATTCTAGAACAAACACATAGAGACAAACATGCACAGTCATATGTATTAATGAATTCACCATGTCACACAAGCCTTTGAACTGTGAGTACATAGACTGGACTGGCTCAGTCTCACTGAGCATTGTCAAGTGGATAGATTATAAACCCAGAGTTAATGTTTTTTATTTGTACAATTTAGGAGTTAAAGAATGAAGAGATGTTGTAAGGACTGCAACTTGTTTTTATTGAACAATAACAAGACAGAAACAGACACTTTGAACACTGACTACCTCATTCTGTACCTACACAACAGAATGGTCTCTGCCCTTTCCCTGCTCTTTTTAATTCATATAATATATGCCTCATTCCTATTCTTGCATACACGTTTCAGACACGTAAGACAAACAATACCCGTGTACATATGTAAACATAGAATCTATTTCAACAAAAAGTGCTGTATCTTCATGCTACACTTTGCTAAATCAAGACTTCTGTGCCGAAACACATCACATTTCATTGCTGACTATGGTGACATTTCTTTACAAATTTAAAACTAGTAAAATAACTAGTTTATTCACTATTAAGCTTAAATAAATGGTAAAGGATAACAATACAAACTATATTTTATTTCATAACTTATAATAGATGCTACAGTTAGTGTATAACAATCGTAAACATCTCTTATCTTCTACTAATCTATCTACATTATCAGTTAAATAAGACAAAGTAGAAAAAAATTATTTCATTCAACACAGATGAGTAGTGACCTATTTTTTACAGCTGTACAAAATAATGTTTTGTAGGCGTGTTTCACAATCTAAATTATCAGTTGTATAAAAGACATGCCAAATAAGGCATGGTACGAACTGAAAGCTCCACTTGACAGTAAAACAA
The DNA here is from genome assembly GCF_026437365.1 of Eucyclogobius newberryi. Taxonomy (NCBI): domain Eukaryota; kingdom Metazoa; phylum Chordata; class Actinopteri; order Gobiiformes; family Gobiidae; genus Eucyclogobius; species Eucyclogobius newberryi. The sequence continues at coordinate 12,104,216 of NW_027315857.1, read as the reverse complement.
AATAAAGTGCCTATTGCGTGAATAAGTTAAGTCGCAGGTCTGTGTACATAGCAGAGGTTTTTGAGGAGAGTGAGACGACAGGTGGACTCCTCAGCCCAGTGAAACGGTGGCCATACAGTCACATAAGGCTCTCCTCTCGGCCCGTAACACCAGATTTTCTGTCTGCAAAAACAAATATTTTCAACAGCATAAGATCAAACACTTTTATAGTTGTCTCTTGTGTGGTTCACACATTGATTTTGTTCATGATATTGCTCTTCATGAAGTAATCCTCTCCTCTCATGTTATGACTAAAATTCAGATAAATATTATTATCTGTTACACTGTTACTGCTTAAGATTTCCAATAACCTTATTTAGAAGGGTCTTTTTTAATATTGTAGTTGGGTGCTTTAGTTGTGTGTGCCAAGTCAAATAATGGACCAGAGACGTACCCTGGCATCAAGGTTGAATGCTGTCTTTTTCAAATCCAGCAGGGCCCTCTGCATGAATTCAAAAGCATGGCAGTCCACACATGGGCGGCCTGGAAAAATAAGTGTATCAAGTGTAATCAAATACATAAAGAGTGTATAACACATTTGTCCTAAAACTGAAGTATGAGTAGTTATTACTTTGAAGACACAAACTTGTTTTATTATGCTTTAGGATTATACTTTGAGAAAGGGCCTTCAGTTTATGGCTACACCATGGCATTGCCCAGCATTCTGTAAATTGCTTACATTGACATCTATGGCACTCAAAGGCATGTGAATATGTATACGATACAAATATTCAACTAGTGGGCTATACACACAATGGAAGTCGGGAGTGATCCATATGACATGAATGAAGCAGCAGATCAGAGGACAAACGCACTCACTTTCAGCAGGGATCACGGTGCCTGTGTCCTGGTCCGCTTCAGCTGCTCCTAAACACAAGAGCACCGCGACAAGGAGCACCGCTGCCTGCATATACCCGCTCAATGCCATGGCGAGATGGCGACGAGACCAATTAAGACCCTACAACACAGGGACTAAAATTAGCCCAGGGGGACTATCAGAGAGAAGCAGGTCCTCCGAGCGTCAGAGGAGATGATCACAGCGGGTTTTGTACAGAACCAGGGAAAATGCAAACACAAGAGCAATTGAAACATGTACGTATGTTCATCTTACAAATAGTGTTCATTTATCCAGAGAACCTACCTACAGTCAGCCGATGAAGAACCAGCACAGCGCAAGATGCCACGGGTCTGTTTTATGTAGGACTCGTGACTGCGCATGCGCGCTGCTCCTTTGATGTACCTTCGAGAATTAATAAAAATATGTTTCTCTTTATGACACATGCATAAAATGTACAATAATCGTCCACGTTTAGTACGTGGCATATTAGAGGAAATAGATATATTAACAACAATCTAGTTTATCTTGTGGTACTTTGAGGACGGCGCAGGTGTTTTAGTAGAAAGTGGAAAGCAGCAGTAACGAGGACAACATGCAACGCCCGATACTTTTAATAGATACACGGCAATACCCCACAAAAAAGGGAGGAAAGGTATGTTTTCAAAATTTAAACTTGGGACTTTGTATAGCAGGTGTCAGCTATCAGCCCTTTTTCTTGATCAACTTTTCATTTGATTGCTGCCCTCTAATGACGCGTGTAAAGGTGTGTTTGTTGACAGCAGTGGCTCCGGTGGGCGGGTCCTTGCCGCTGTTTTCTTAGGTAGCCAGTTAAAATGCCCGAACTCAAAACACTTCTTTTTCCAAGATGGCGTCGATGAAGGACAGCGACACCGGCCTTTGGCTTCACAACAAATTGGGATCTACAGACGAGCTTTGGACGCCCCCGAGCATCGCCTCGCTCCTCACGGTGTCTGTAATCGACAACATACGCCTGTGCTTTTCGAGTTTGTCGCCGCCAGTTAAGCTAAAACTCCTCCTCGGGATGCTGCATCTTCCGCGGCGCACCGTGGACGAGGTGGGTCGCTGTGTGTTAGCCGAGTGTTTAGCTTAGCGCGAGTACCGTGTTAACTCCGCTACAAACGAGCCAAAGTCTGCGGAGTAGTTCGGTCCGTTGCGCGGGTGTTGCATCAGTCAGATGCCACCGGTCCGTCAGCTAATGTTGCATTTGGCGGTAAGATAGTTTACTAACCAATACGTTATCGTAGCTGATGTAATTTGTGGATCTAACAGTTACGTCTTCCAAGTTCGTCCCTGAATCCTCACAATACAGGTGGAAGTGTTTTTGTCTAACGCGCATAGTATTTTCGTACTACTCTACATGTCGTATGTTTCTTAGCTGTAGTGGGTGCCTTAGCTTAGCAGGGCTGGTGCAGACATTATGGTGGGACGGACTCGGCACAGCGGAGTAACTACACTGTGGGCGGGACTACTGTGGAAATCACCTGTGGAAGTATTAAGACTATATTATAGATCCATGCTGTTTTTTTAAATACATCTAAGCTTTTGTTCATTTCAAATATCGACGTATAGTTTAACGACAAACATTTGCCACCCATTTCCATGTACTATTATGTTTAATATTGCTTCTCATAGTCTGTTGTTCTGTCTTCCAGATGAAGGAAGCTCTGTCCGAGATAATCCAGTTGGCCACCGTGGATTCAGAGCCCTGGGTGCTGATGGTTGCAGACATCCTCAAATCCTTCCCAGAGACGGGCTCGTTAAATTTGGACTTGGAAGAGCAAAACCCGAATGTTCAGGATATCCTCGGAGAGCTCAGGGAAAAAGGTAGACGTTCACGCAACTCGACAACTCAACGTTTAATTGGAAAACAGTGTTACTTTCTTCCCCGGCCCAGTAATCTCCTAACATCAGGAAGTAGTGAGCTGGATTAAACCGAGTGTTTCTTATTTGCAGTGAGTGAGTGCGAGGCGTCCTCTATGCTTCCTCTTGAATGTCAGTACCTGAACAAGAGCGCCCTTACCACATTGGTGGGACCTCTGACACCCCCTGTCAAACATTTCCAACTCAAGAGAAAACCCAAAAGTGCAACGCTGAGAGCCGAACTGCTACAAAAATGTAAGTCACAAGATATAAGAATAACAGCGTAGTACAGTAGGTTTCAACGCACTTTAAGTTCAAGGAAAACTATTTAATTTGCAATCACTTGTTACAGCCACAGAGACAGCTCAGCAGTTAAAAAAGACAGCCGGTGTGCCTTTTCATGCCAAAGGAAGGGGTTTGGTTAAGAAGATTGACAATACCAGTAAGTCAACTCTTCTAGTACAACAATTTTACCTTGAATCTTGTTTTAAAATGATATACCGTTCATTCTAGCGCCTCTAAAGGGGATTCCCAAAGCTCCATTTCGAAGTCCTACAGCCCCCAGTATGTTCAGTCCGCCCAGCAATCGCACACCTATTGCTCCTGCACGTACGCCTCTCCGCAAAGAGAGAGGAGTCAAGGTAAAGTTGACCCTGGTTAAAAAGTAATCGGAGCAAGATTATCTTTCGTAACAGTTTTTGTTCTTTGTTAGCTTCTTGACATTTCTGAGCTGGACATGGTGGGAGCTGGTCGAGAAGCTAAAAGAAGAAGGAAAACTTTGGGTACCTTACCACTTTTAACAGTTTGTACGCGATATTGGTTTCATCAACTTGGTTTTCATATTTTGGTGTGGATAGAAACAGAGACTGGGGAGAAAGCAGCCAAAGAAGAAGCTGTGGTTGAAAACACAACTCCAGATTACGCTGCTGGACTCGTTTCGGCGCAGGTGCGTGGACACGTTACTTTACTGCCTTTAGTATTGATGAATCTGTCTGACATTATTTTACTTGATATGCATTTCTTGGTGTATTTCAGAAACTGGGGGCATTAAACGAGAACCCACTGCCATCAACCAGTTACTTACCAGCTACTCCCAGCATGGTGCCTTCCTCCTCTTACATCCCCAGCTCTGAGGCACAGCCTGGTGAGAGATCAGAAATGACAAACATTGCATATTTATTGAAGGCACAAAAGGAACCTCTAAGAATATAACTATTACATATATTTACTGTTCAATTTCCATATAGGTGTACAATTATAAGAAATGACATGTATTAATCGGAATCAGAATAGGTTTATTGCCATTGTCAATGAACAAAATTCACAAACATAGGAACTCATCTTGGTGATTCAATGCGACACAAAACGATAAAACAATGAACAATTAAGAAGTCATGAAAAATAGGCTTGATATGTACACACATTTTACAGATATACAGGTGTAGTGCAGAAAGTGAACAGTGCAGTGAGTGATGATTAAAGTGAGTTATGGTTAAAATGACGGTGTTTAAGAAGTGTTGATGAGTCCAACGGCAGAGGGAAAGAAACGGTTCTTGTGAAAGGCCAAGTTGTAATGTTTTTATAGTTGTGACTTAAGTTTGGAGGAATGGTCCCTCTGGTAATTATGTATTATGGTTTTACATCGGTCAAGTGGCAGTTTGTGAAGAATAATTGACAAATAAAAGTGGAAAGTTACAGAAAGTAGTGTTTTTAAAAGGAGATCCCTCTATGTCATCAATAAGCGCCATTCCATCAAAAATGCAGGAACAATTTACACACAATTCCCTGACTGTTTAAACAATTATTTAGCTAAATGTTATCAGGCAGTATTTGTTAATTCATAACTATTGTGTGATTTATATATGGGTTTTGGTCCTTGTTTACATTATGGTTGCTAGGTAACAGTTATGAAATTGCCATAGGGGAGCAGAAATACAATTGACAGGGCACAGTTTCAGTTCTAGGCACGGATTTAGGAGCCGTATAGATGTAGATAGGAGTTTCTGTAGCGGTTGAGGCTGCCTCCCTGAGGGCAGGTCGCCATACTGACGGAAGGGATAAGACTCCTTTTACAGAGAGCTCACAGGTTGATCAACAACATCAACACAGATGGTTTATCTGGCACAAGAGTCTTGTTTTCAGCTGCACAGAAATGTTCCTGTACCAGGCAGTTATGGGGTAACTTACCAGGTTCTCCAGCTCTCCCTGGTAAAATTGCAGCCATGCACTGGCCACATACAATCTCAGTCTGTACAAAAAAAATATATACCCTCTGTTGAAGCAGAGAGCAAAACTGTCCACTTGAAAGCTCCGGGTGAATGAACGTCAATGACTGACCACTGGGCTATGATAACCAACAGACTTAGGATCTAGAACCCTCTTTTGTCTTAACATTTAAGATCAAGTGAAGGTTGTCACACCACTGCACAAAGGGTTCCACTTCCGAGTAGTATTCAGATGAACCCATGTCTTTGTGCAGTTGGCTCAATATGGCTAACAAAACAGAACTGACTCATCCTTGGGGAGAACTATTGCTGCTGTACTCGCTATAGATTTTAAGACTTTGTCTGATTGACACCAACTTACTTTTGTCGATAAGTTAAAAATGTATCATTTGATTTAAAAAAAAAAAAAGTATTCACATTCAATTGTCTGAACTTTTTAGAGTGGCTAGCACTCTTGTCTCACAGCAGGAAAGTTGTAGGTTTGACTCCTGGGCCTGACCGGGCCTTTCTGTGTGAAGTTTGCATGTTTTTCCCCCAGATTTCCCCCAACAACCCAAAACGTGCACAATAGGTAAAATCCTCCAGCTAAAGTAGTCCTGACCAAGCAAAGTTCAATATCTGTAGCAACCACTGCTCCTGACACGTTGCCCCAGTGGCATTAAAGCATGGGTCAAATGCAGCGGACAAATTTCCCTATGGGGACAATAAAGGCTAATCTAATAAAAGCAAAAATGGCTTGAGTGTTTTAAAAACAACTCGTACAATCTGTGCATATGCTTTAGGGTCTTCCAAGTCCTTAAGTGTAAGGGAATTAATTGCACAGTCTAACCTGTCATATGGACTAAATCTTACCTGCTGAATGTATTCGGTACAAAACGTAAATGTCTTTGTTG